>NC_092314.1:9620000-10245000 GCF_036785885.1 Coffea arabica | reverse complement strand
CAAGGAAAGTAGTTAATGAATATCTCTTGACTACGAAGAAATTAATGAGAGATTGGTGGTTCAGTGGTTATTGAATTGCTATGATCAATTTATTTGTGAACATATGAGTTATTTATGGTATCAGTGAACAATTGACTGAACCGTTGCTAAGATTATTTCCTTGACTAGATTTTGATAATTAATTTATTCTTTAATTCATATTATTGCATTTTAAATTATAATTTCAAAGAAATTCTACAACTTTCCCCCCTAATATTCATTCCATTGAGTAATAAATAAACCAGTTTCTTGAGGAGACGATTCTACTCATCACTATACTCATTAACTTTTGGGGAGTAGATAATTTTACTTTTGTTGGATTCAACACCCATCAATTAACAACTTCTCAAAAATTTTAACTACAAAAAGCAACTTTAAAAACACAATAAATCAAATGATAGATACAAACACGAGAACTCCTAAAAATCAAGAGATAGGTCATCTTTTAATTTGTGTCTATTTTATTAATCTTATGTCGTTTAAAATAGAAATTTTCTTCTTAAAACAGATATACTCTTTCCAAGAAACTCTTGTGGGAACCATGGCAGGGTCAAATGATTCACCAAACTCAAACTTAGCCGTGGTCAAAAGCTTTGAAAACCTATGTAACTTATGTTACACTTGTTGGCAAAAGTTACCCCACACTCCCCACCAGATACGGAAGCAAAGTGGTGGTACGGCAATTGCCTTCATTGACCCCGTCAAAATGTTCTATTTACATATAAAAAGTAGTTTTGCCTCCACACTCAAATGAAATTGTCTCCATTACCCTCTAACAAAACCTAAACATTAGAGAATTGCTACTACAAAAATCTCCATATCTGCATACAAAATAAAATTAGAGGATTGTCACCCACATTTAACTAAAATTTCCCTCACTACCCTTCAACAAAATTTAAAGTAGTGGTGAACAATTTGTTGATATGTCTCTATATACAAATAACTTAACACTTAAAATAAATTATACGACTTTGTCTAAACAAAGAAAGAGACTTAATTTGCATTTATTCTTCTTCTTTATCTATTCTAATATACTCCCAATATATATACAAACCCATCTGAAAAGTTTCTTTAACTTTTTTAACCACACATTGAAACTCACAAACATTGTTTATTTTTATTTTCATCTTAACAAAAATCTAGTGAAAATTTATTAGGATTGTGAGAAGAGAAGTGGGAGAATCCTTTATCAGGAATTTGAGATCTGAGAAATATTAATTTGTTGCTAAATTGTAGATTAATTATGCAAAACTTAAGTGCATATCATTAGTCAAACACAATTTTTTCATACTGTAATTAGTAAAATTTGTATATTAATTTTGCCCCTGCTAAATTTTTTTTTCTAGCTCTGCTCCTGCCTCCACCCTATCCACCCACCAAGAAAAAAGAGTTGAGGAACTAATTGGCAAGAATTATCTCATGTCACTTGTTCCAAGGATTGCATACGTAAATAGAATGCTAGAATGCCTAACTGGCTACATGATTTAATTAGTATTGTTTCTTCACGGTTTAATTGTCGAACTTTCAACTTGACTTCATAAGTACACATCTTCCCCATTTTCGGCTAAATCAATTTGCAAAACGGGTAAACTTGTGCAAGTTATATGTTGACTTTGGTGTTTACGTACCCAAGCAGATAATGAGGTTTAGGGCTAAAGTTGGTAGGTTTGTGTGATCCAGAAATAATTATGAAATCCAAACTACAATTTCTATGAAATGCAGCACAATTCATATTCTTTGTCAGTTAGCGCTACACATTCATTACACTTATCTAAAATTACTAGTACTTGGCTACAAGGGTAGTACGTTGTTGATAAAATTTTATTTGTATACTTGACTATAACTTTTAATTTTTTTTTATCTTTCTTTTTCTTGTATTTTTATTCATGGTTGTTTCGTTTGGGGAGGAGGGGGGGCGGGGTTTGCATGTCCATATCATCTCTTAACCCATCAGTATGCCAAGTATGTTTTTCTTCCTCTCATAGTACTCAACTCTTGGACGAAACCATGACAGATTCAAATGGCCCTCAAACTCAGGCAAACCATATCCTGAAATTTACTATAATATATTAGACAGGGTTTCGTGCAAGGTGCAATAGAGGACTCTTCAACATGCTATTACAAAAATAACATAACCAAATTAACACGAAATATAATTTAAGAGCAACCATAATCATGCAACTAAAGTATATACACAGATAAAGATAAGACAAGAGAGTAATTTTAGTCCTTGTCTTACATTTTCTCTACCCTTGTATGCAATATTGCCCAGAAAAAAAAAAAAGACGGGACATTGGAAAGTCATTTTAAACTAGTCCTGTTGATATTCACTCCTAAGACTTGCAGGAAAATTGGTTTCCCAACTACTTAAATCGATTTTTACAATCATACTTTAAAGTATTAAAAGTAATGCAAAATGCTACAAATCTTCTTTGGAACTATTGAAAGTTTGACACGTTCTTCCTTGTTTCTTTTCTTTCTTAAAAATATTTAACTTGTTAAAGGAACTTGGAATAAAAGTAATGGATCCTAGTCACTCCAAAATCACAATTGAAAATAATACTTGGATTCGGTGACGAGTATGGGACATGAATTAATGATAATGTGAACTTTGTACCAATTACTGCAATCGACTATTCAACACTTCACTACTCGTGGGCCTACACCACGACCATTTCATCGGCAATCTGACAAAGAATTTCCTATAAATAGAGATCAATCTATCCCAGGTTTCTCATCCCTTCTCATTCAGTTTCCAATACATAAAATACCCTTTTTGCAAAAATGGGTTCCAAGACTCTTCTTTTCTTCTGCATTTCCCTGGCTATAGTTCTCATGATTACCTCACAGGTTGCTGCTAGGGAATTGGCTGAGACTTCCCAGTCAGTTGACAATTGTAAGACATTTATTCTCTAATTTAATTTCATCCTTTTATTTATTTATTTATATTTTGTTTCTCCTAACTTCTCTTAAGTTTATGTCTAACATATATTAACATAAAGAGGACCATAGAATTTCACATTTCTGATTACGTAATAATATCAGTTGGACATTCATGTAAGGGGTTGAAGTATCAATAAACATAGATGAGTCCTAGTAATTAATCTAAGTATCTAACTAAGGTGTTCATTCAAGTTTGACTCGGGATGTAGTAAAATCATGTACACAAACTAGTTGAAAATTTTAGTATTTCAAGTTGTTTGACCCCCAAATGATTTTATTTGACAAAGTCATTCCTAATCACACTAACATGCGTACATTATTTTTTCCCAATTGCAGCCAAGACTGTTGATGAGACGAAAGGCGTAGAAGAAGCCAAGTGGGGTGGAGGTTATGGTGGCGGCGGTTATGGTGGCGGTTATGGTGGCGGCGGCTATGGTGGTGGTTATGGCCATGGTGGTTATGGTGGTTATGGCCATGGTGGTTATGGCCATGGTGGTTATGGCGGTTATGGCCATGGTGGTTATGGCGGTGGTTATGGCCATGGTGGTTATGGTGGCGGCGGCTATGGAGGTGGAGGAGGTTATGGTGGCGGCCACGGTGGTTATGGTGGTGGTCAAGCCGTGGAGGCTGAGCCTCAGAACTAGTAAAGCCATGAATTCTTAAACACGCTCGTTGTGATAGTGTGCGGTTTGTAGCGTGAAGTACAAATAAGAGCTTGGTTAGTGTTTTGTAATATGCAGTCTATGTACTTGCTTGCTAGATCGATGTTTCAATTGTGTGAATTTGTAATAATGTGTCCCTTCAATGAAGGCACCTGATGTGATGTCAAAATATTCTCGTGTAATATGAAGTCTTTCAGTAATTTCCCCCTGAAAAAGTGAGTAATGCCTTTACTATTTCAAAATAACAACTAAATCAAGGACATTTTCGATTGGCAATTTTTAATATTAGAGGGTATTTAAATGAAATTGTCAAAAACTTTAAAGGAGGTTTCTGAAATTATCCCTTTATTAATATATCACCTCACGAACTGGTTTAAACCAAACACATCCCATATAAACAAGATACGAAAACAAACTCTCCCTATTACCCTATTTCTAATGAACACTACTCATGTAGCACTTAGTGTAAAAATTTTGCCAATTGCTATATTTGACCATTTCGACACTAAATAAGGACTCATGTGTTCCTAAACTTTCTTCCTGAAATGTATCGCTTCATATTACATTTTATTTGAGGGCATCGCCAATTATTTGCCGATTATGTACGACAACTGTGCCTTGCAATTGAACCATCTAGGAAAAGCTTTTATGAGAACTTGACTGCAAATAGCCTACTAGTAACTAAGCCATACAATCATTTAGTAGTTAATTTACAAGCTAGCTTAAAGAATAAAGGATTCAGAAAATTAGTGGTATGTTTATAGACAATTCTTATATTTTATATGAATTCTATATAGGTTCCCCTTGTGGACAAAACCAAATAATTTTGGCAGGAGAAAACTCCGATACAATCACTATACCAAGTCAAGTTATGCCGTCAGACCAATTCATTACAAAAATTCTTAATGTCCGCAATGGTATTCGGAAATCAAGAAGTACACAAACATGATTAAACCTTGATTTGATTTTCTTGAATGGATTGTTTCACTTAAAAGTGGGGCACAACATATCACTAAGGGTTTTTTCCTTTGGCTATGCCGCTTCTTGTATGCCTCTCTTATTGCTTAATTTGCGGGTTAAGCAAAAAGCTAGATTATTGGGTCTCACTCTCAAATTTGATCAATTCTATCAACAGTCATCCACGTTATCTTAATCTTACATTGGGATACAATATAACGTTCCTTCATTCTGTAACGTATAGATCTTTAACATATTTTGTAAAAGATATTGCTTTAGTAATTCAAAATGTTACATAATCAAACAGCCTATAAAACTTCTTTGGAACTATTGGAAGTTTGACTTGTTCTTCCTTGTTTCTTTTCTTTCTTAAAATTGTTTGACTTGTTAAATCAACTTGGAATAGATATAATCGATCCTAGTCACTCCAAAGTCAGAATTAAAAATTAATACTTGGACTTATTGACGAGTATAGGACATGAATCTTCTCTGCAAATATAATGGATCCTAGTCAAGTTGGAACACCACTACACCAGCTACATACCAGAGGTCCAGAGGTAGAGGGACGTGCTTGTTTGGCTACCGTTTCAATCATAAGAAAAGGAACAAAACGCCAAGTTGGCCCCTAAACTATTTTACTAAAGCTAAAATAGTCCTTCAACTTTATTATTGAATCAATTTAGTCTCTCAACTATTTTAGAAAAGTTAAAATAGTCCTTAGATTTTATTATGAGACAATTTAGTTCCTCAATTATTTCACTTAAGCCGAAATAGTTCCTCAACTATATTTATGTGCCAATTTTGCCCTTAATTGGCTGATTCATTCAATTTATGAACTCTAGACCAAATAAGAAATCAAGTTACCTATTTTGCCTTTAGTTGTCAGTGCAGAGAGTTGATAAATTAGGTAGATCAACCAAATAAGGATCAAACTAGCTTCTTAAATATAGTTGAGCACTATTTCGGTTTAAGTAAAATAGTTGAGCAATTAAATTAGTTCATAATAAAGTTTAAGGACTATTTCGGCTTTGTCATAATAGTTGAGGGACTAAATTGACTCATAATAAATTTTGAGGGCTATTTTGGCTTTAGAAAATAGATTAGGGACTAAATTGATATTTTACACTAAAAAAAAGTGAACAATTATAATGGGGCTCCTGATTAGTGACATTTCGCAGAATAAATCAATTGGATGGAGAAAAATGAAAAAGAAAAACAACAAATATCTACCCAGTGAGGGCCAATTTCAGGAGGGTCGTAACTGTGAATTGATGTTTTTCTCTGTTTCATAAACTGCTGGAATTTTGTATAAATATAGTTTCTAGATCATATAATGGGTATACTTAGGCAACAAACAGAAGATAGAGAAGACCCGTTGTGATTTTTCTATTATTTAGCTGAATGATGCCAAAAAAATTGGACCTAATAAAAAAATAATAACAATAATTAAACGCTTGTAGTATATTCTTTACTTCCTCAGAGGGAGCTGCAATTGTGGACTTTGTACCAATTCCAGCCAACTGCTCCTGGGCCAACACTTCGACCATTTCATCGGCAATCTAGCAAAGATTTTCCTATAAATAGTGATCAATCCATGCCAGGTTTCTCATCCTTCCCAAATTCCGTTTCCAATACATAAAATACCTTTTGCAAAAATGGGTTCCAAGACTATTCTTTTCTTCTGCATTTTCTTGGCTATATTTCTCATGATTACCTCACAGGTGGCTGCTAGGGAATTGGCTGAGACTTCCCCGTCCGTTGACAATTGTAAGACACTTATTCTCTAATTTAATTTCATCCTTTTATTTATTTATTTATTTATTTTGTTTCTCCTAACTTCTCTTAATTTTATGTCTAAGTTTTTTGGGTTTATTGTAGTTTACTGTAAAAATTTTAAAAAAAATTTTTTTAAGTATGTTTTTTTTTTTATATTTCGAAGTGTATAGTTTAAAAATTTTGAAAAGTTTTTTGAGATTACTGTAATTAAAATTTTTAAAAAACTTGAAGCAGATAAACTTGGCAAAAAACTTGGCTTCCAAACAAGGCTATAAATGGACCATAGAATTTCACATTTCTGATTACATAATAATCCCAGTTGGACATGCATGTAAGGGATTGAAGACTTGAAGATAAAATCACGTACACAAATTAGTTAAAAATTTTAGTATTTCAAATTGCGTGGAGGTGAACCCAAATGATTTTACGCGACGAAGTCATAGCTAATCACACTAACTAACGTACGTACCTTAACTTTTCCCATTGCAGCCAAGACTGTCGAGACGAATGGCGTAGAAGACTGGTATGGTGGAGGTGGCTATGGTGGAGGTGGCTATGGTGGAGGCTATGGTGGTGGCTATGGTGGTGGCTATGGTGGAGGCTATGGCGGAGGCTATGGCGGAGGCTATGGTGGTGGCCGTGGTGGATATGGTGGTGGTGGATATTGCCGCTTTGGTTGTTGCGGGCGAAGTTATTATGGTGGGGGTTGCAGGTGCTGCTCATATCCTAGTCAGGCCGTGGATGCTGAGCCTCAGAATTAATACAGCTAGCTTCCAGCTATGTCATGAATGTTTAAACAAGCTCATTGTGAATGTATGTGGTTTGTAGTGTGAAGTACAAAATAAGAGCTTGGTTAGTGTTTTGTGATATGCAGTCTATGTACTGCTTGCTAGTTCGATGTTTCAATTGTGTGAATGGGTAATAATTTGTTTTTCTACGAGGGCTTCTGATGTGGTGTCAAAATATTCTCATGCAATATGAAGTCTTTCAGTAATTTCCCACTGAAAAAGTGAGTAATGCTATTACTATTTCAAAATAACAACTAAATCAAGGACATTTTCGGTTGGTTTTATTAGAAAAATACCAAAGATTAACAGAAATATAATGTTTAGAGTAATAGACGTCTATAAATCATTGATGGCGTTCTAATATAATCACTCTTTAAAATCTGATACGAACTATTATCTTTTTCTTTTTTTTTTAAACGAAAAGTCTGTTTTATTAATGGATCACCTCACCAACTGGTTTAAACAAAAGACATCCCATATAAAAAAAAAAGAGTAAATTTTATATACATTGACAGTGTATATATTATTACTGTTGGATTCATGACACATATGCTAAAGTTAGAGTACAAATTCAAATTTTGTATAGTTATCATTAATTCAAATCTATACACTGTCAGTGTAGAAAACATTAAGTTATAAAAAAAAAACAAAAATAGACTCTCCCTATCTTAGATACTAATTGTTATCAATATAATAGTCTCCTATTAGGAAAATGAATACTCTCACAATTTCTTATAATCTTAAACTTTTACCTTGTGCTTGTAATTTTGAAAATAATAACATTTGTAATGCAACTATTGTCCTATCTATTAATCAGTAACCATTGTGAAATTGCTCTAAATTTTATTTGTTTGCGGGTATTATTCATTAACCAGACTACTCCAAACATTTATGGTGACAGATAATTGATAAGTGACTAATTTGACCTATTTTGAATGATATGTTATGTTATTTTTAGTCACTTTTACAATATTATAGGAAGAAAATCGATCATTTTGGCTATAATTTGTGTAAAATGCTCTTAAGTGATTAAATAAGATTTTTTTCACTTTTACTTGCATTTTGTCCATAATTTGTACAGAAGTTAAAAATATACTTCATTTGGATGAAACGCAAGTTGACAGTTTTGATACATCTTCGTATTTCGGCTATAACTTGAGCTAAAATGATCGGATTGAGATGATTCTTGAACTATTTTTGAAGATAAGAGATAGATCTACAAATCTTATGAAGACATCAAAATCCAGTTTGAAGGTTTTCCATGTCAAAAAACTGAATTACAGTAGCCAATTTCTATTAGTCTAAACTGAAACAAGGCATTGAGCAATGAAGGGTATTTCCATCGTTTTGCAGCCTACACAAGTCCAAATGAGATGATTCTTAATGCATTGGAAAGCTAACTCAAAGGGTTACAAGTTTCATGTTTTGGTCAAGAGTTAATTCAGCTTTTATCATCAAGAAACGTTTAGTTGAAGTTAATGCAAAATTCGAATGCCTTGAAGACTGAACAGAAATTGCAAGGATATGCAGGGGAGCAATCCAGCCGGATTATGACCGGATTTTTGCTGGATTCTGATCAGAAATGGCTGCTTTCAACTTGCACAACTTGTTTCCTCCTCCAATAATTCACAACTATTAATGGACATATGACAACCACTTTGCAACTGTAAAAGTGATGTTTGAAGCCTCATTTTTTGACTAAATTCATCTATATATAGCCATAGATTTGCAAGATTCTAGAGAGTTTGGAGAGTGCAAGAAATACCACAAAAATATAGTTCTTACATTTTCTTAGTAGTAGATTAGTATAGTATAGGATAGTTTAACTAGTAGTTCATCCTTTCTTGTTTATTAGCTAGGCAAAGATAAAGAAGGAGATGAAGATGGAGGATATGAACTCATGTGACAAGGGTTACATTTCCTTCCTAACTCTTTATCTATTGTTCTTGATTCTAAGTTTAGTTAATATACAAGTTATGGATTTATATGCTATTATGTGTTTCTAAAGTTTATGTCTTAGGTTTGGTTGAACTTTCTATAATTGTTAGTGTTTATTATTTGGCTATTTGAATCTATTATTTTGATTAAGTTATTTAGCACTTTAGCTCTATAAATCATGATTAACTTGGTACCATTAATTGTGATTATCTAAATGTGCTGTGTCTTCAATGAAAATTGAGATTTAACACAGGAATAAAGATACACCTTTGTGGGTTTAGTGATTCATTTCATGTAATTTCATAGAGGTAATTAACTTGTAGTTAATTTCATAACCACGAGAATAGGTATGGATTAGTTATAAGTATAGTTAATTCACTACGAGAATAGGTTTCACATGTATAAGGATATTACGCCATAGCTAGCCAAGATAGTAGTAATCAATGATCTAAAAATAGCATTTGCATTAGTAGTTAGGAATACCATAATTTAAGGAGGTTTCACTTGTTATTATCTTGCACAGTAATTGTCCAATCTTTCTCGTGGGATCGACCCAATATTTGTCCTAAACTACTAATTTGACCTGTATACTTGCAATCAAAACGGGTATTTTTCAAAATTAAAATTATACTTATATAAAAAAAAACACTTCAATAATGACAAACTCAACCTCCTATGCACTTTGGTTGCATGAAATTTGACTAATAATAGAGTAAACAAAATACAAAAGCCTTATTTGTATATCCGTCTATCAGTGAAGAGAAATAAAAATCCGAACATTTAATCTCTCCATACAAAAAATCAAGTGAAAAGCACTAACCTAGTTTCTCAACCTAAACTCTCAACACCTATAGCTTGAATGTCAAAATTTAACTTTATAATTGTGTTTGAAGATATAATTATTAGCCATTCACTACGAAAGATTGAACATTCATCTACTGCCAACAACACTAAAAAAGGTCGAGCCAGCATGATCTTCATTTATTTATTTATGTTGTGGGGGAGGGGTTTTTTTTTGAGGGAGGGGCTTAGATTGCAAAATAATGGTTTTTTTTATGGAACAGTAGAGTTGAAAAATCAAATTTTTTATGAATACATATGAAGGAGGCCTTTAAGGCCATCTAGTTTCATAAACTTTAAAATAATTAAATACACTAAATAATCTCAAAGGACATAACTTTGCTCTTTGCTGCAAGTTCTTTGCACGAACATGTCTCCAGATCATTCGTAATTTTATCATCAACAGACTTTTACTTCTTTTGTACTTCTTGAATTTTCATAGGTATTACCAATTTTGAAAGCTTTTGAAGTAACAGTTTCCTCTACTACATGCTTTTCCCTTTTCTTTTTCCTAGAGAAAACTAGTTAGTTAACACTAAAAGCTAAATGCAGATTTTACAAATTTCTTGCTGTCAAGAAATTATGCGTAAAAGAATTTGTCAGCAACTATTTTCTGATAATACTGCAAACAATTTTGCAACTGTTGTACTGAACACTATTATGTGCAATTTTTTCTTTGCATAATTCTATTCTCTCACCAATAGAAAGAATCAAGCATCTATTCGTTATCTATAGCTTGAATTTATTCAATCAAATTAACTGAAATAAAAGCATAAAAGAAGCTGGCTAATAATTTGTAAATCAAAAGACAATAAACTTTGGTAAATGATATTTACACTCTAAAAAATTGCACCCACTCAACACTTGCTTATATTTGTTAAAACTGATATAAAGAATCAAAACCTTTATTGACTCATAATTTGAACACCCAAAACATCCCCAAGAAAAATCTCAAAATCTATAATCTCGCATAGTTTGAATACCAAAACCTATATTCATTTTGCAATATTTGTGTGGAGACCACTACACTATTGATTACAAATTAAGTCAATGTATATATATGTAAATATGCTGTAATGACTAGCTCAGCCATTAGAAAAGAACGAAATGCAGTCCATGCAGCCATGCACAATCCATGCAATCCATGCAGTCCATTGAGTTAGTTAGAGGGAATATTCTTGTAGTTAGTTTGTTAGTCTATTATTGCCGAGTCAGCATGCAGCCAAGACATCATTTGCATGCAGCTAGATATTATCTGAGCTGTATATAAGCATGAGGATCCGGAGGAGAAAGACACTTTTGGCATTTTGAATAAAATCTCAGTTTCTTTCTTCTCAAGTCTTCTTCTCTCTTCTCTTTTCTTTCCAGCTCTCATTACAGTGGTATCAAAGCTTTTGATCCTTGGATTCAGGAGCTTGATTCGCAGCCATGGCAGAAGGTACACGCCTCAAAACAATCGAGGAGCAGGTCCGGACGCAGGAAGCTAAGTTGCAGACGTTCATGAAGTCTACCAGCGAGGCTCTGAAATCTATGGAGGAGAAAATGCTGGCCAACTCCACAGAGCTAAAGGCTCTCATAGCCGGCATTTTTGCGCAGATTGGAGGGAATAACAGGAATCCATAGCAAGAACGAGGACTCCTAGCCACCCCTACAAGTTCCCTGCAAAGCAACTCCAGGCAAGGGCAAGGGCATCAGGAACGAGAGGAACGAAATGCCTTCATCCCAGGGGTGCCCAAGCTAGAGTTCCCCAGGTTCACAGGAGAGCAGATGAGGGATTGGATTCAAAAATGCGAGACTTTCTTCCATCTGTATGGCATATTGGATTCGCAGAAGATGCTGATTGCAGAAATGCACTTGGAAGGGAGGGCAAATGTCTGGTTCCAAAGTTTCAAAAGGGATAAGAGGATATTTGGATAGGAAGAGTTCAATGAGGGAGTGAGTCGTAGATTTGGGGGCCTAGGAGATGAGGATGGAGTCGAGGAATTCAACAAACTGTAGCAATCCTCCACAGTAATGGCTTATCAGGAGAAGTTTTGAGGAGTTGAGAGCCATAGTACTGCTCAAGAATCCGGGGTTGAGTGAGAGTTATTTTGTTTCCAGCTATTTGAGTGGATTGCAGGATGAACTCAAGGCACTAGTCAAAATGCACAAACCTCAGATCCCACAAGAAGCCTTCGAGGTTGCAAGATGGCAGGAAAAGGCACTGGAGGTGATTCTCAAGAAGAGCAAGGCATCTACAGGCTCTATCCTCCTTCATAGATGAGTTCCAATGGAGAAATGTCTACGCACAAACCACCTGTGGCCAAGGCAGCAACAGTCAGCGAGGGAGATTCTACGAAGCAAGGTAACATTTCTCAACCATATAAGAGAATCACCCCCACTGGGTTTCAATACATGAAGGACAACCATTTGTGCTTTAAATGTGGAGCAAAGTTTGGACCAGGTCATATATGTAAGGACAAGGGGGTATACATGATTATTGCTACTGATCTAGAGGACAGGATAGATGAGGAAGAGGTGATGGAGTACATGAGTAGTGGGAAGAAACAGGAGGTTGAATTATCCTTACATTCACTCACAGGGAATCTGCTCTCTAGCACTATTAAGTTGTTAGGGAAGGTTAGAGATTCTGAAATTTCTATTCTGTTAGATGGAGACAGTTCTAATTGTTTCCTTAGGAAGTCTGTTGCACAAAGGTAGCAGGAGCTTATCAGGCAACACAAACCTTTCAAGGTCAGAATTGCTGATGGTCAGGAACTTTGTTGCAGGCAGTGGATACCCAATTTCCAATGGAGCATGCAAGGACAGAAATTTTGCCACAGTGTGTACTTGTTAGAGTTGGAGCCCTATGATCTGATCATAGGGGTGGACTGGGGTCTCACTTCATCATTAGGACTGATCATCACAGTCTAAAATACTTGCTGGAGCAGAAGATCTGGACTCCACTACAGCAAAAATGGTTGACTAAATTGATAGGATATGATTATGAGATTCAGTTCAAGAGGGTAAGGGAGAATGTAGTGGCAGATGCACTCTCCAGGAAGGGGGAGGACCCTCACGAGCTCAGTGCCATATCCATGGTAAAGCCAGCATGGATCACTAACTTAGCTGAAAGCTATGAGCAGGATCCTAAAGCTAAGGAGTTGCTCACTGCATTAGCCATCAATGACACAGAAAGGCCAGAATATTCCTACAATGGTGGGGTCATCAGGTACAAGGGGAGGATATATGTAGGGGACTCTACTTCACTCAAGCAACAACTCATTGCCTGTATGCACATGTCAGCAGTTGGAGGACACTTAGGAAACCTGGGTACCTACAAGAGAGCTAAGGCATGTTTCTTCTGGCTAGGCATGAAAAGGGAGATAGAAGACTTTGTACAGAGCTGTGACATATGTAAGAGGAAAAAGGCAGAGAATTGTAAGCCCCCTAGACCGTTACAGCCCCTACCCGTACCAGAACAAGCTTGGCAACACATATCCATGGATTTCATTGAAGGGCTCCCTAAATCTGAGGGGTGTGATACACTGTTTGTAGTGGTCGACAGGTTCACAAAATTTGCACATTTCATCCCTTTAACAAGCCACTATACTGCTACGAGTGTAGCACAAGTGTTCTTTGATCAGATATTCAGACTGCATGGCTTACCCTTCAGCATTGTGTCAGATAGAGATAAGACATTCACTAGCATATTTTGGCAGGAGTTATTCTCAAGGCTAGGGACTTAGATAAATTTCTCTACTGCCTATCACCCCCAATCTGATTGTCAGACAGAAAGAGTGAACAGGTGTGTAGAGACATACTTAAGGTGCATGTGCTCTGAACAACCTCGCAAATGGAAAAGACTACTAGCAGCAACAGAGTGGTGGTACAACACCAACTTCCACACTGCATTGAAGATGTCTCCATTTCAAGCTCTGTATGGCTATACTCCTACACAACTCAACATCACCCCAGGATCATCGATGGTAGCAGCAGTAGATGATTGGATGTCAGAAAGAGTAAACTGGAATTTGATGCTCAGGGATAATTTGTTGAAGGCATAGAATAGGATGAAACAGAAGGCTGATAGACTCAGGTCTGACAGGAGCTTTGCAGGGGGAGACCTAGTATATCTCAAGTTACAACCATATAGGCAAACTAATGTGGCCCTAAGGAGGAACCTGAAGCTATCTGCTAAGTATTATGGACCCTTCAAGGCGCTACAAAAGGTAGGACCAGTGGCCTACAAACTAGAGCTGCCAACAGGTTCAGCCATCCATCCTATGTTCCATGTCTCTCAGCTGAAGCCCTTTACTAAGGGAGAACCAGTCCAGTATTCTCTACCCTCATTGAATGAACAAGGAGAGGTACGAGTAGCACCCCAAGCTGTGCTGGAGAGGAGGACTAAAAGGAGGGGAGGGCAAGCTACGGAGCAGGTGTTGATCTTATGGGAAAACCTAAACTAGGATGACAGGTCTCAGTTTCCAGATTTTCCCCTTCAATCCTAGAGACTAGGATTTGGTTAAGGGGGGGTAATGTAATGACTAGCTCGGCCATTAGAAAAGACTGAAATGCAGTCCATGCAGCCATGCGCAATCCATGCAGTCTGTTAAATTAGTTAGAGGGACTATTCTTGTAGTTAGTTTGTTAGTCTGTTATTGCCGAGTCAGCATGCTGCCAAGACATCATTTGCATGCAGCTAGATATTATCTGAGCTGTATATAAGCATGAGGATCCGGAGGAGAAAGACACTTTTGGCATTTTGAATAAAATCTGAGTTTCTTCCTTCTCAAGTCTTCTTCTCTCATCTCTTTTCTTTCCAACTCTCATTACATACGCACACATGCACATAAATTGTTAAAGTTGTAAAGCTTCACTAAAAAATAATAAACAAATCCAAAAGCAATGCATAATTCCAAATCACAAAGACTGAAACTTTACTTAAGAATTACTAAATATATTATACTCACAAGCCATTTTCAGAATAATAATTTTAAAAAATTTGCTCCATTATTAATAGTACAATAATATAAAAGAGTAGTGAAACTTGGTAAAATTGAAAAGATAACATAGGGAAAGTTGCCAGTAATGCATAGAGAGGCAATTTAATCTCTTAGAATACTTTATAAGTCTTAATGTTGTTTTATTAAGCCAAAAAGGAGGCTGGACTGTCTAAAACCTTTTTTTTTCGGAGTGCCAATGTCATTTATCTAAACTTTTGAATATGGATTTATTTCTGATTGATTATTTTAACTGATTATACATTATGATCTTTGATAATCATTTTCACCAATCCACCTAATTGTGAATAGATGCCATAGATTAGGCTTTTATTCATATTGCACCAAGTACATTAAAACATTTCGCCATTACGCACAGAGTGCATTCAGGCATCGCGCTTCATAAGAGCTGGTTATTAGTTTTGCGGCTTGGTTTCTGGCTCAGCATCCACCGCCTCACCAGCATATGAGCAGCACCTGCTGCAGTTGCTGCCACAGCAACCATAGCGACAGTTTCCACCACCACCATGATGCCCTCCGCCACCACGTCTTCCGTGACCACCACCTGGGTAGCCACGACCAAGCTATCCACCACCAGGGTAGTTGGATTCTTCCGGCCCATTAGTCTCCTCTGTTGCATTGGCTGGCAAATTGATAACCCCAAAGTCATGCAGAAGTTAGTAAATTAGTGCCCTCTAGCAAAATCTAACCAGGAAGAAAATAAAAAATTTGTATTACTATATGAAATTGATAACCCCAAAGTCATGCAGAAGTTAGTAAATTAGTGCCCTCTTGCAAAATCAAACCAGGAAGAAAATAAAAAATCTGTATTATTAAATGTTATGCAAATAAGTCGATAGTTTGCAAAAAATATGCAAGGATTAAGAAAGGAAAAAAATGATAATGGTTGAATAAATATCTTACTTTCAACCGAGTCCCTGGCTGTTACCTCTGACGTAACCATCAGAACTACTGCCAAAAGGCATAGGAAAAGAATTGCCTTGGAACCCATTTTTCTTTTTCTCACACAACTTGGTTTATGCACTCAAGATTTGGTATTGAGAACAATGAGAAGGATGCGACAGGTGGAGCATTCTCTTCTGTATTTATAGGAAAATTTACGTGACCTGGATCTCGAAGAGGGACGGAGACATGGGATGCAAGGGGCTGTTGAAGATAATTATAGATTATCTGTTTGGGGATTTTATTAGATATTCTAGTGGCATTATTCAAAATCGGATTGGTATAGTACATCATCATGTGCCTAGGATATGGTCCATGTATTTGAATGTTTGAAAATTCGAACTTGCCTGCTGAGTTTCAATTGTAAACACCAGAAATACGTTTAATTATGTAGAAATCATGTGTATATTTGGTACATCTGTGTTTATGGTACCAGACATATGTTTAATTATGTAAAACTTATGTTTAACTTTGTTTTCATTGATAAATTGATGAAACCCAGAATTTTTCATTTATAAAATCTACTTTGCCATCATAAATTCTAATTATGACAAGATGCGATGCTATACGTGTATTATTTCATATTTTGGACAAAAGGAGATGGGAAAAAATCAATGCATAGTAATGTCTCATGTTGTTTATCACACTTATTAAACTAGGAATTTTATAACAAGTACCCCGATGCACTCATTAGTGAACCTGAACTACATCTAAATTACAATGTTAATGCAAACATTCATAATTATTACATCTCTTGTATTTGGATTCTCAAATTATTACATCGCTTTGGTACACGAATGCAGCTATCTTAGAAGATGTGCAGGAACTTAGTCTAGCTTTTGAAAAATGTTCCTTTGTGTTTATACCTAGAACTGAAAATCAAATCAGCCATCAATTAGCACAATATGCTGTGAAGCTTGTACATGACATTGAATGGGAGAATGATTTCCCAATATGGCTGACTGAATTAGCTAGGACAGAGATGAGGGTAGTATCCCCTTTTTGTAACTAATCCTTGTAAGGTCAAGTGTTAATATCTATAACATGATATCGTTTGTTGCAAAAAAAAAAATGTTGTGCTCGTTAATTTGATTGCTTGTGAATCATTCATTATGCTCAGTAATGCCAATCTCTTTTATTTAGCTAA
Source organism: Coffea arabica (assembly GCF_036785885.1). Classification (NCBI taxonomy): domain Eukaryota; kingdom Viridiplantae; phylum Streptophyta; class Magnoliopsida; order Gentianales; family Rubiaceae; genus Coffea; species Coffea arabica. Next base: position 10,227,965 of record NC_092314.1, on the reverse strand, counting down.
AATTTTTTGATAAAAAATTATCATTCATTAAATTTGCACTAATAGCAGAAATTACATTAACCATACATAGATACAAATAGATCTGACGAACAAAACTAGATACTGCAGATCCAAAAAGTCAAGAGAATGTAAGACAATGAAATTCAAAAAATATTTATAAGAAAACGTTTATAATTCCATGATCATCTATCTATACTTCAAACCGCACCTCTTGCTTTATATTAGACCTGCTAATGAATTAGTTTAAGCTTGAATGTTGATATGAGATCCGACCAGATAGATCTAAAAAATCTCAATCTAATAATCAAATGTGAGAAAATTTAGATCAATAAAAGAAATACAAAAACTAACAAAACACTCGTTAGAAATCCTTAGAAGAGAAGAAAACTCTCATTATGAATCTTTAAGAGAGGAGAATACTTTTAGTAGGAATTTTTAGGGAAAAAGAAATTCTCATTAGGAAACCTTAAAAGAGACTTGATTACAAATACAAAAATAAAAGAGAAAAAAAAAACATAAAGACATTAGAGGGAGGGAGATCAAGGGAGACCAATTGGTCTCTCCCCCAGAAAAGAAGAGAATTTGTTTTCAAGGGAAGAAAAAAGTTAGAGAGGAGGGAGAGTTTGGATTTAGATAGGAGGAGTAAGAATCGACTCAGTTCATATCTTCTCTTAGCCCTTATTTAGCTAAACATAAATTGCAAAGCAGAAAAAAGTATTCTAAAATTCATCCATAGATACGATATTGGATCAGCCTATCGCCAAAATTACTAACGGTGAAGCATGGTGGGATAGAAGAGGGTTTAGTAGCGCGTGACAAGGAAATCAAAAACCACATATACCTTATTTTACCCTTCTACCACGCGCATTTTATATACCCATTTTACTCTATGTATGGTAATTTAAAGTAAAACATCATTCAAGGATTTAATGGCTCGATAATTTACATAATTCAAGCTAGAGAAGACAATTTACAGACATAAAATGTATTTGGGAGAAGATGAATATATCTACGATGAATCAATGATTGTAGCAAAGCCGTCAATATTTCACTCTTTCCTGCAAAATAAAAACACTAAGGGTCTGTTTGTTTCGGGTGAAAATGTTTTCCAGGAAAATATTTTCCTAATTTCCCGTGTTTGGTTGCACAAAAGTTACTGAAAACATTTTCCTATGTAAAATATTTTCACTCATCTTATGGAAAACAACTTCCCTTTCAAACTTACTGAAGTTGTTTTCCGAAATGCATGCGTCCCGCCTGTAGTATGTTCCAAACTTATTGAAAACATCTTATAGTATGTTCTTTTTTTTTTTAGTATGTTCCAAACTTATTGAAAACATCTTGTAGTATGTCCTTTTTTTTTTTAGTGTAAACAGGAGGACTCGAACACAAGACCTCTTCCTTACACTCCCTCCCTCGTACCACCCAACTCAACCCTCCCCCTAGCATATTCAAAATAAAAAAAAACCTCATCCTACTCATCCTATGCTAGTAATTAATTATGTATAATAGGGACATTCTTTCTAGAGAAATTTTCAGCAGTGAGAGTGCAAGATATATGTTACAATAAACATTGCATGTGATTGATATTTGACACTAAATGGCCAGCAATTTATTTATTGCTTAAGGAGATATTTTTTATTCATATATACATTTCTCCAAGATTTTTTAAAATTAAATAATGAGATAAATTTTCTTATTTTGTATGGGAAGAAGTATGTAGTTATAATGTGTAGAAAATAAAGATAGAGATAAAAGTGAAAATATTTCAAAAGTTAAACAAACACCAGAAAAATGAAGTAAGAAAATATTTTCAATAAGCTAACCAAACACCTGAAAATGATGAAAGGGAAATGATTTTCATGGAAAATTACTTCCATGAAAAATATTTTCCCAAGGAAAACATTTTACTTCCAACCAAACAGACCCTAAGTGCTCTTATAACGCACAACAACCGTAAATCGTACTTGGCTGCATGGAGATTGTGTGGTGTGCCCATTTGATGCACTCTTGGTGCTCAACTCTCCCACGGAAACGTTATTTGAATAGGAGATTATTTAAAATAATTACTATAATATTTTTTGTGATGTAATATATATAAAATAAAAAATAAAAAAAATATATAAAAAATTATATTTATGAGATAAATAAATAATTTAGAACCAAATAATAGCTATCAAAAACACTCAGAACCTTAGTAAAACAAACAGCTCATATTACATTTGAAAAGACAAACATAATACAGCCAGTTTAACAATGCCACTTGCACGTCCAAGCGCAATAGCTGAAGTGCGTGTACCAAAGCGGATCGTCCAAACGCAATAGTCTTTCAACAGACACATTTTGTTAAAAAAAAAATAAGTAAAATATAATTCAGTTTTCAAGCATTTGGATTTGCTAGTACAAAATTATTTTTAGATTGGCAGTTTAATTAAGTACAATTAATCCACAAATTATGTAAATCATTGGTCTAACCAAGTTTTTCTAATGTTTTATATCTCTTAGGAAATGGCATAATGTGTTTGGAGATGGATTAGATCGACCTCCATGTTAGTAAGTTCTCATTAAATAAAAGGAGAGAGAGACTAAATCTGAATGCATAAAACTGAGATATTCGCTATCATACGATTTTCAATTCAACGATGGGAGTGTTTGGATAGGATATTATTTGAAATAATTATTATAATATTTTTTATGATGTGATGTATGTAAGATAAAAAAATGATTAAAAATATAAAAAAATAAATTAAAAAATATGTTTATGATGGAAGCGAAATAATATTTTAGATAAGTTTACTGTGCAAAGTATTCTTTCCAATCTGAATGCATTGAATTTTTTTGGCAAGTCTGAGTCAAATCCTGTGTGTAAGAGTCAGACACTTGGCTTGTACGCAGCTTTTGATCTAACTTTTCTGACATAAATAAGCTAACGATAAATCTGACTTGACCAATAGATCAATATAAAGATAAATAGTTTCCTCTAGACTAGTATGAGTCAACCCATATGCATGATTCGATTTGGAGTTAGGAGTTTAACAAAAAAAATGTCGATTCAAAAATAAAAACTAGGGAATTTCCCGTATGCATGGTTCATTATTCTTGCTGTGGCCTTGTGGGAGGGACATGTACGGGCATGTAGCCATCACTGAAGAAGAAAATTGAGATGAGAATTTTCAGCTGGGGGGAGTACTAGAAGTAGAAAGAATGTCATGGATGACGCAAGAATAATTGGCACTTTCACTAATTTAATCTTATTGAATTAAAATTTGTACTATAAGTTGGGCATGTGAATTCCGGCCAAAGCTCAATAAGCTACCGTCTTCTTCAATACTCCTACTTTGACTTCTGAGTTCTACCGGCCCACGAGGCACCTTCAGATTTCATGCATTATGGCTTCAGCTGACAGCTCTTGACAATGGCCCTACAATTTTCGATCTTGTCATGTACTGTTAGAATTTGACTACATGAATTCGATTGAGCTTGAGGTCAAATGACATCTTTGAAAAAATTGCTTTTTTTTTTTTGTTTGCATTTGCACTTGTACCCGTATACTTCGGATTTGGGATAGGAATGGTCGCAGGAACCAAACGTAAGGTTAATGGCTAAAATTTGGTCCAAAAAAAATGAGGTTTAAATTTTATTTTATACATTATTTTTAACATCATATATGAGATGTATAAATTTTTTTTATAACTATACGTTATGCAAAGTAAGTTTTATTATGTATAAATTAAATTACATCTTGTGTAAAATACACAAATCGATTCGAACGATTTTTCTGTTGACTGTTCTCGCCCCAAATCCAATTTCATCCGAGGTTGCAGCATGATTAAGTGTCCATTTCACTGTCCTAAATTTTTTTTTCTTTTCTTTTCGGTTCTTCCATTTTAATTCTACGTAGCATGTCGGGCCCACGTATAGGAGGTTAGTATGGGCAGGAGTGTATTTTTTTTTTTGTAATAAAAGGGACTATATATTAAACAAACTTAAGTTATAGGTATAAAATGAGGGAAATAAATTCCCTTAAGATCTGCATCTATTAGACTTCTCAAAGATAAGGAATACTTTTATAGCATACAAAATTCACGTCTTGTTGAGCACCCAGTTTTGCCAATCTGTCAGCACACTAGTTTGCTTCTCGATAAGCATGTCTAAGTGTGACTTTCGGCAGGACAGAGATCAGGAACCTACAATCAGAGATAATTGAAACATACTCATGAGTTGAGGTATCTACAGATTTAAGCAAGTGTAGAGCAGTTTTAGCATCAACTTCTAATTCAACATTTTGAGGTATGGGCAGGAGTGTATGGTGCACTAGCTTTATTGTGAGCTGTTCATATCGCACAACTTACTATTGATAAACGTTGCCGTGTCATTTCCTTTTTTAGTCAAAAGGAGAAACCATATATTACAAAAGAAAAAAAAAAGAGAAAAGGGTAAAAATTGAGAGTCGAACAAGAGTCTTCACACTCGACTAATTAATGTCCTTACAAGTAATATTTTTAAAACTCAGATTGAAGAGTGAATCGAAAGAGTTTTCAGTTCACAAGTTGACTAGTTTGATCGGTTCAAAGTTTTAATCATTTCTTATTTATTTTAGTATTTTTAAAAATAAAATTGAAATATTTATTTTAAAGAATAAAAAATTAGTGAAATTCAATTGAACCGTCCAGTTTTTACTGGTCCAACCAATTCTCAATCTGATTTTATCAATTCAATTGAATTTTTCAATCAATCACTAAATCAAATTGAGATCATGGTTAATCGATTCGGACCGATCGTCAAAATATTACTTACAAGTTACGTTATATGTCAAAAACTCTTATAATATAATTTCATATCTTACACATGTAAATTGGATGACATATTCTGTAATTATGATCCATAGGACAAATATATGCGTAAAACTAATTCTTTAAGTGGCACATAAGGGCGATATATAGCCTTATACATGTAGTAAAAAAGAATTTTTAAAAGATGAGAGATAATATATAGGGTTAGCTTTGGATTTAAGTTATAAATAACAAATTTTCTCTTCATAGACATAAATTCAATAATTGAATCAAATTATATTAAATTTTATATGTCATTTATCTTTCACATTCGTTGCTTTAAAACTCGTTGCCTCGTTGCTTTACAACGTGCATGTGAAATCTTGCTACTGCTCAATAAGCAGCCATCTCCTTCTATATCCCTACTTTGACTTCTGATTTCTACCGCCCCACGAGGCTTCAGATTTGATGCTATTGGCTTCAGCTGACAGCTCTTGACAATGGCCCTACAATTTTGGATCTTGTCGTCTACTGTTAGAATTTGATTGAGCTTGAGGTCAACTGACATCTTTGAAAAAGGATACCTTTATGGTGGGAACGGGTTGACCGTGCCTATGGTAGGAAGGCCTCCAGAGGCCGACACGTGTTGCATGTGGATGGATTGCAGACGGAGACGTTTAGCCGTGGAATCGCGCGTGGAGATGCAACGTTAACATGTTGTCCGCTGCTGCAAGTTAAAAGCAGAGGTTCGTACAGCCGTTTGCGTTTTCCAACGCAGTTTGGTGGGCCGGGGCAGTGTAATTGCAACTCAGAACCACTGCTCATTTATACATTTGCAAATCTACCCGTTAGCAAGGGGAAAATGCTGCCAAGGCCCTGGGCAAAAAATTATGCGTAAAGAACGAACCGAAGTTTGAACAAATAATAAATGTAAACCGCGCATGCGAGCGGGATAATAACTTGGAAGAAGGAAAAGCAGAGGAGAGGTATCCGTACTACTCCCTCCATCGTACTTTGATAGTCCAATTTTGCTCTTGCGTCTGTCCCAAATTCTAGTACATTTTTCAATTGAATTGAAAAACTTAGTTGTATTTAAATTTTTGTAAAATAGCCTTATTAAATGTAAGTTGTTGTTACTATATACCCACTTTATATAATGAGAGTTGATTCATTTTTTACCATTAATTGAAGTTTCCATAAAGTTGTAATGTAATTAATGTGATGGTATTTTAGGAAAAAAGTTACTTAAATTGATTGTTCGAACAAAATTAACTGCTTTTTGTTAGACCGTGCGAAAAACAAATTTGAACAGTCAATGTGGGACGGAGGGTGTAGTTTCGAGACAACGGCTCCAAACACTACCTTTATGGTAGGAAACCTTTGAGCAATCGTAACGTAGGCAGACCCGTAACAGGTGTATTTGTAAAATGAGGAGTTGACGGTCTGTTATCTTGCAGTGGTAACACCCGTGCAGATAAACAAAACAAGACGTATGCGGATGCAGGCCTTTTTCCCCTCCAATTGCTGCGTTTAATGTGCAGTGTTTCCCCACTGCTTTAATACATTTTTAAAAATTGTGAAACTATAGTTTTGTAATAAAATTAATAATAACATACTAACAACAAATACCCATGACATAAATATACTAAGCAATTACAAAAATATTTATGATTATGCACATGTAGTTTAGAATTTGCTCCCAAACACCGTGGAACTAAATTTTTCATTAAATTTCAAGACAGTACGGAAAAAAGACTGATTAATGAAAATACGATGTTAAAAAATTTTGAATTCACCGTCAGAAAACATGAATTGGTGGGCAATACCAAAAAGCAGGGTACTTTAATCATATAATGAAGCAAAGTCATAAATTTGAAGGCAAAGTTTTCATTAATAAAAATGCCAGCTCTTCACCGCTTTGTTATCAGGCGTCCGATGTATGAGGAAAGTGGCAATAATTAATGTGGTAATTTATTCGGTTTATATAAGTTTTAAAATTCTTTTTGAATTTCGACAAAAAAGAAATGAAAACTGTGTAAGACAAAGCACAAAAGTCAATTTGATTGGTGTGTTAGGGGAAAGAATAGCAGATATGTAATGTACCTGTATTTCACATTCAAAATACTGAAGTGATGTTTGTGAAAAACACCGTAAAAAACATGTAATTAAAATGGAACCAATTTTGATTATTTAAAATACCAAATATGTGAATGTGTTTTAACTGATATCCATTGATATGCTAAAGCATCGGCATCCCACGAAATACCAGCACCTTAACACCCATTTTTTCCATAAACAAATTTATTGATGACATAAAATAAAACTATACCCATTTTCCAATAAATGGGTATTTCAAACCCAGTGTATTATTGGAAAAGGGTTTTATTTCTATTTTATTCAATAAATAAATTTGTTTATGGGAAAATGGATAGTATGTTGTTGTAATACATAAAGCCATAAAGAGGTGGGGTTGTATTCGAAAACAAGTACATTAAAATTTAATCGGGTTAAACAAGTTGTATTCGGAATAAGGGGTTTTAAAGAGATGAAATTTGATGAAAAATGATACTTTACGATATCAATGAATAACAGTTGAAACACATTCACAGACTTGGTATTTGAAATCACAGTATTCATTATTTAAAATACCAAATTTGGGAAAGTATTTTAACTGGTATCCAATGGTTTCGTAAAATAATATTTTTGGTGAAATAACAGTTGTTGAACAGCTCTTTTGCCACAAACAAAATAATTTATCGGAATAAAAAAATCCGTCATCTAATAAAACACCAGCTCTTTATGGCTTTTATGTATTACAAGAACAGAGAACCCATTTTTCCATAAAACAGCAGCTTTTTATGGCTTTTATGTATTACAAGAACAGAGTACTTTTTTTTTACATAAAAAAAGTTATTTAATGGATGAAATAAAAAAAACCCATTTTGTAAGACAAAGCACAAAAGTCAATTTGATTGGTGTGTTAAGGGAAAGAATAGCAGATATGTAATGTTGCTGTATTTCACGTTCAAAATACTGCATTGATGTTTGTGAAAAACACCGTAAAAAACATGTAATTAAAATGGAACCAATTTTGATTATTTAAAATACCTAATATGTGAATGTGTTTTAACTGATATCCATTGATATGCTAAAGCATCGTCATCCCACGAAATACCAGCACCTTAACACCCATTTTTTCCATAAACAAATTTATTGATGACATAAAATAAAACTATACCCATTTTCCAATAAATGGGTATTTCTTTGAAATACCCAGTGTATTATTGGAAAACGATTTTATTTCTATTTTAGCCAATAAATAAATTTGTTTATGGGAAAATGGATAGTCTGTTATTGTAATAGATAAAGCCATAAAGAGGTGGGGTTGTATTCGAAAACAAGTACATTAAAATTTAATCGGGTTAAAGAAGTTGTATTCGGAATAATGGGTTTTAAAGAGATGAAATTTGATGAAAAAATGATACTTTACGATATCAATGAATAACAGTTGAAACACATTCATAGACTTGGTATTTGAAATCACAGTATTCATTATTTAAAATACCAAATTTGGGAAAGTATTTGAACTGGTATCCAATGGTTTCGTAAAATAATATTTTTGGTGAAATAGCAGTTGTTGAACAGCTCTTTTGCCACAAACAAAATAATTTATCGGAATAAAAAAATCCGCCATGCAATAAAACACCAGCTCTTTATGGATTTTATGTATTACAAGAACAGAGTACCCATTTTCCCATAAAACAGCAGCTTTTTATGGCTTATGTATTACAAGAACAGAGTACTTTTTTTTTCATAAAAAAAGTTATTTAATGGATGAAATAAAAAAAAAACCCATTTTGTAAGACAAACCACAAAAGTCAATTTGATTGGTGTGTTAGGGGAAAGAATATGAGATATGTAATGTACCTGTATTTCATGTTCAAAATACTGCAGTGATGTTTGTCAAAAACACTGTAAAAAACATGTAATTAAAATGGAACCAATTTTGATTATTTAAAATACCTAATATGTGAATGTGTTTTAACTGATATCCATTGATATGCTAAAGCATCGTTATCCCACGAAATACCAGCACCTTAACACCCATTTTTTCCATAAACAAATTTATTGATGACATAAAATAAAACTATACCCATTTTCCAATAAATGGGTATTTCAAAGAAATACCCAGTGTATTATTGGAAAAGGGTTTTATTTCTATTTTATCCAATAAATAAATTTATTTATGGGAAAATGGATAGTATGTTGTTGTAATAGATAAAGCCATAAAGAGGTGGGGTTGTATTCGAAAACAAGTACATTAAAATTTAATCGGGTTAAAGAAGTTGTATTCGGCATAATGGGTTTTAAAGAGATGAAATTTGATGAAAAAATGATACTTTACGATATCAATGAATAACAGTTGAAACACATTCACAGACTTGGTATTTGAAATCACAGTATTCATTTTTTAAAATACCAAATTTGGGAAAGTATTTGAACTGGTATCCAATGGTTTCGTAAAATAATATTTTTGGTGAAATAGCAGTTGTTGAACAGCTCTTTTGCCACAAACAAAATAATTTATCGGAATAAAAAAATCCGTCATGCAATAAAACACTAGCTCTTTATGGATTTTATGTATTACAAGAACAGAGTACCCATTTTCCCATAAAACAGCAGCTTTGTATGGCTTTTATCTATTACAAGAACAGAGTACCCATTTTCCCATAAAACAGCAGTTTTTTAAGGCTTTTATGTATTACAACAACAGAGTACTTTTTTTTTTACATAAAAAAAAGTTATTTAATGGATGAAATAAAAAAAACCCATTTTGGAATAAAACAGCAGTTATTTATTTGAAATACCTATTTATTGGATAACGGATATAATTTTGTTTGTATGCGATAAAGATAATTTATGTATGAAGAAATGGTTGTTAAATAGCTTGTATTTGATGGAAAAATGATACTTTACGATACCGATGGATAACAGTTAAAACACATTCACAGATTTGGTATGTTTAATCATAGTCTTGATTATTTAAAATACGAAATTTGGGAATATATTGTAATTGTTATCCATTGGTATCGTAAAATTTCAAATTTCATGAAATACTAGCTCTTGAACAGCTATTTTCCATAAATAAATAATTAAAATCGGATAAAAAAAATAAATCCGTTGTCCAATAAAACAGGAGCTCTTTATGGGTTTCCTCTATTACAAAAACAGAGTACCCATTTTCCCCTAAAACGGCAGCTGTTTATGGGTTTTATGTATTATAACAACAGAGTACCCATATTTCCATAAATAAATGTATTTATTGGAAGAAACAAAATTAACCCATTTTTGAATAAAACAGCAGTTATTTATTTGAAATAGCTATTTATTGGAAAAGGGGTATAATTTTGTTTGTATCCGATAAAGATAATTTTGTTATGAAGAAATGGTTGTTAAAGAGCTGGTATTTGATGGAAAAATGATACTGTATGATATCGATGGATAACAGTTACAACACATTCATAGATTTGATATTTTAAAAAAAGGAAAATTGTGGAAAACGTTAGTCATATTTTGCAAATTAACTTTTTTCGTCCCTCGCTCTTAAAAATGTAATTTTAAATCGCTTACAAAATTACATCGGTCAAATTTGGTACGTACTAAATTCTCGGAGTAGTTTTTTGATCGGAATTGAACCCGCAACGCACGTGGTCATGTTTTATATAAAATTGGTCAAAGCAAATTTGATATAATTCGATTCATAATTGCTGACATTTCTTAAAATTTATTGATCATGTGTGTCATTAGTTTTATTTTTTAAATCAGTGTATATATGAATTTAATTTCACTTGAATAGTGGAATACCATGTGAAATGAAATACACATATAGCACACACTGTTCGTATTGTGAGAGTGAAATGAAATAGACGTATACATCAGTTAAAAAAAATTGATACTTTTTCACTTATATTCCTTTTGTTGCACTAAAAATTTGAATATAAAGAAGATTTTGAATCCAAAATATTAGCAAGTGTTTATATCGAATTAAATTTGGTTAGAAAAAGTAAACAAAAGCAAAGCATGACAAAAACAAATGAGTGATGGGCACTTTCAAATTTTAACACAATCACAACGAAAGTAATTGAAGTGTTGGTTAGTGTAAATTTGTAAGCGAGGGAAAAATACACGCAAGCGAACTGGCGGACGAAAAAATTCATCCTCGAAAATGCGATGAACATTTTGAACGATTTATGCTTTAAATGAAAATGATTGGATCTGTTTGAATTATATGTTTTTGAGGGCGTTTTGCAAAAGTAGCACTGTAGCATTTGGAACGTGCGATGCGAGTACTGTACATATACGGTATTGTTTCCCTTTTAGACCGATCATCTTCACAGTTGTGGTTTCGAATTAAAAATTTTCATTGGTTTTCAGAGTAAATTCTTGTTATAGGTTACATTCGCGTACGTCAATTTCGCCGTAAACGGTAATATGTTGTTAAACCTAATGTTATTGTCATTTTGTCCTACTAATAAAATAAGTTATGAAAATAGATAAATTATGAAGGGAAGGCACAATTAGCTGGTGGTTTATTGAATAATGGATTAGTTTTAGCCAATAACTATATTTGTTTTTGACAAATGGGTACTCTATTGTATGGATGCTGGAAAGCCTTTTAAGAGCTACTGTTTTATTGGTGTTGAAATTGGTTTACGTTTATTTTATGGGGAAAAAATTATGTATGCAAAAAAAGGTACTGTGTTGTTATAATGGAGGAAAGTCATAAAGAGGTAGTATTTTGTTGAACAATTTATTTATTTTGAATTTAGTATGAACGTGAATACGATGAAATCTATTTTCTGGTAAAGGACACGTAATAAGATTTAAACTTGCATTAATGTATATGTTAAAAAAATGAGACAAGTGCTGTAACAACTAATACAATAATATGAATAACACATTTGGTATAACAAATTTACTATACTGTGAAATGTTATGTTGGTGGGCAGATAGTGGCAGGAATGTAAGGTGCAAGCAGTAAAAAGAATGACATGCATATGTAATTTAAAAGTAAATGTAACACTTTGTGATCCGAATACCCGGTCGTTATTGGAAGCCGGAGTTGAATAATGCAATGCCATATTTGAAGCGAACTGCCGACGCCATCGCCAAGAACCGGGTACCATATAATTGGAACAAAGGAAAGACCCGGACGGGAAACAGGCGGGAAACCTTTGCAGTAAATGGAGGAAAAATTAAAAGACGGTATGCAACTGGCGGGAAAAGCGATGACAGCTGGCACGGGCTCACACCGTGCTGGCCAAAAACGCGTGGTGGGGGTCAGGTTTCTTCTAAAAGAAGCATTGACGTAAGGAGTGTGCAGTCCAATTACACCGTCTTTGACTTCATCCCTCCAACCGGACACAAAACAGTGCAATTGTTGTTGCAGAGGTCCTCTTGTTGTGCACCGTTCTTTGCTTTGTTGGAAGCCCAGTAAACATGTAAATATTTGAAGTTTTTAGAATAGTTGCTTGCATATTTTGATTTTCACTTTTCACGCATGTGTACATGCTTACCATAAGCGCTGTAAATAGTTGTAGTAAATGCTGATACACAAATCAATGGTGATCACCATAAATGAGGGGGAATTTACAGCCACCACAGTTGTCCGGCTTAACCACAATAAAGACATGCAGTAATCATGTAGGTAAACCGCGCCTTCTTTCATGCCTAAAGTTTTGTGTGTGAGAAACGGTCACGGTAAAGTTGGAAATGGTTAACAGTACCATGCGGCAACTACTTTATCGTTTGTTGGTAGCACAGGGCCAGTCGCGGGCCACGAAAACTTTGTTATTTGTTTATTGGTCCGGATAGGTATTGAACAACAAAATTTTGGATTGTGCACAGGCGACGACAAAAGTAGGACATATAAATGTATATATAAAGCCATAGACACACGTATATATATATATGTATGTGCATATAATATATGGGTTCGAAAGCAACAGTGAGAGCAGCAAAACTGTTTTCAAGCCACATCACTAACTTAGCAGGCAACCCATAAACCAGACCCCTGCATATATTATTTGGTACGGTCGTTCTTCTGGGGTTTGCTGTGTAGGGGAAGCAAATGTTTGTGGATGTGGAGGCGTTGTGTTCGTTAGACCATATTTTTCCAATTGCGGCTTGCATCTCATGGATGTTGTCCAGCGGTGCAACCGTAAAACGCAGGGACGACGAAGATGGGACTATGGACTGGAAGGTGCTCCTGTCACTTTACTCCAGTTCATCCACAACTCCAATACCTTGCACAGAGGGGGAAAATTGCGCAGCTACTGTCGCAGGTGGCGCTGCTTTGTCAACGGATCTTGCCTACTTGTTGAGATGTAGTCCGATGGGGGGAATTTCAAGCAACCGCAGTACTCGTTCGTCACAGGGCCAACGTAGTGCAAGGCTGGCACTGAAGGTGAGTGAAGGTTCAAAAAAGGCCCCACTGTTTGCAGTTTATGCATAAGTTTACAAAAGAAGCATATGTCGCCAGTTTGCATTTACTAATTTCGTGAGTCTTGGATTGTTGCAGGGATGTACGTTGACTAGTCCAACAAACATGCTGAATGTGAAGGAAATGATTGATTGGCTGACAAGGGAGCAGAGAGAAGTTGTATGTGGCTGTGGTTTCACAGGTATTCTTGAACTTATGCCGTTAACGCTGGATCCATAAATGTTGTCCTGGATTATTAACAGTTTCAACACCGAAATTGGTTGTGTGAGTGTTGAGGGCCACATTGTGCCAGTCACCGCATCAGATGTTGCGGCATGTTTTGGCCTCCCGCAAGGCAGCAGGGACATATGCAATGGTCTACGTACCACAGGCATTAGTGCAGCAGTTGAAGAGCTGCTCCACATCCCAGTTACAGAAGGATGCATTCTGAAGTGCATCGAAGCCTTCAGAATCTGGAAACGTGCGACACAGAATTTAGGGTTAAATTCTTTGTACTTTTGATGTACTACCTGCTGTGCCCTGGGGAAAGTGACACTTTCTATAGGGAGTTTGCGCTGTTTGTTGTGCGTGCTGGCGAATTGGCAGAGTATGACTGGAGCGCATTTGTATTTGATAAGGTCGTGTTTGGGGCGAGGACAGCACAAGCTTTAGCAGTCCGTGAGGTGTCCAGATGTGTGATGTTTCTTGTGGTGAGTGGTACGACTTATGTCGGCGTCATGAACTATATTCCACCATGGGAATTGCTGAAGCACTTCCCAAAAGAAGTAGTACTAAAAAATTTAAATAAATTGGGGAAGTAATGATTAAAACTGATGCGTCCATGTTTGTAGATAACGTACTTTGGCCGGTTTGATTTGGGAGATGATCGTTTGCAGTGCAATGACGATGGTGGAATCCCATGGATTAGGCGGTGGCGGCAGGCTGACATTGATGCCGGCATCTCAAGGTTGAAGTCTGCGGGCTGCATTCACGGCCAGACGAATTACCCTATAAGCAGACGCTATATTTGTTTTTGTGGGTTAATAAGTTTGGAGGTATTGGGTTAGAGTTATGCAACTGTTATCTTAATCCACCGTGTGGCGAGGGATGAATTTGATTTGTGACAGGTAAATGTGACTGTGAAAACACATCGTGAACGTGGAAAATGTTCACGCCCGGTTGAACCTCCTTCGTCAGTTGACCGTAGACTCAGTCTTCTTGAGAAAAGCAACGACGAGTTGAAAGCGCACCTAATAGCTGTAAGGGAAACGATGAGCAGCATGGGGCGGTCGTTGGATTTGGTGAGGGAAGCATTAGTGAGAGGGGACGAAAGGACTTGTGTAACAGATGACCACACTACAGTTCTGGGCCGACGCAGAGATGATGCGCACCTCCTCCCACCAAAGGGTGCCGACACCAGCCGCGGGCGTGCCAACCGAGATGCGAATCTGGCCAAAATGAAGGCGAGTTCGGTTGTTCAGGTGTCGTCGTCCGGTGGCGGATACCAACCTTAGTATGCAGATGTGCAGGACTCTGGACATAGGCTGAACCCTTTACACATTCGGGATTCCGACAGTGGCCAATCAAATGATGTAACCACCCCGATAAAAGATACTAATGTGCAGGTGAGCAGACGTAAGAAACCTCGGTGCATGAAAGCACTGTGGCCCTCATCAGCTGCACCAAGTGATGCAATTCCCCTGGTTCCTATTGCGTCGAGGGAGAACTCTCAAATGTCGTCCACAGCATCAAAAAAACTTGGGCCCGGTGTAATGAAGAAGTGTAAAGGTTTGAAAAGGTCAGCAAGCTGCAAGCTGAAAGGCAAGCTACAGACATCAGCGCGGCGTCGACAAAAGGTGGCTGTTGTATAGTGTCCTGTGCGTGCTTACGTTAGTGTCCTTGACATGTATCCAAATTCC
The DNA here is from genome assembly GCF_036785885.1 of Coffea arabica. Lineage (NCBI taxonomy): Eukaryota > Viridiplantae > Streptophyta > Magnoliopsida > Gentianales > Rubiaceae > Coffea > Coffea arabica. The sequence continues at coordinate 10,212,792 of NC_092314.1, read as the reverse complement.
TTATCCCCCTCGGTGTAAAGCATAAGTATGATGTGCAAGCAGTTGTCTGTGTGACAAATGACGTTCATTTTGCTAATAGCTTCATAATGTGTAGGGTAAGTTTCGTGGCGTGAGTCCACCCTCGCAACCAGACACTTCAGCGCTTAACCAAATATTCAACGCAGGAGTGAGTGATGGGTATTTGTATGTGTACATTTGTTTGTCGACTAAATGCTTTACAGTAACCCCTGTCTTACTTGTTCTCGTCTCCAACGCTGTCATGTGGCGATCCAATGGTAGGACAACAATGGAGTGGACTGCGGATACTTACCACTTCACACATTTGTCCAAGTTGTTGACTTCATCTTCCACAACCGGCATATGCAAAGGTACTATTATTTTTTTGATATACCGTTGTTTTCATACATACACATGCTCACGGGTTCGCATTGTAAGATGCAGTGAAACGCTGCTCCTCATGTTGGGTCAGATTGCATGTCGAGAGCATCTAATGAGTCTTTCTCCTGGAATTTGGATAAGTTCGGAGGTATCACGGTGATTACAAGCACTTCGGTGCTTCGAATAAATTGCACCCACTACGTCTGCATTTTACTAAAAATCTAAATTATATCACTACTGCTGTGCTTCGGGTCATCAACTGTTATGCTGCTTGGCTAACTTGTCGATTTCGGCGACTCAACCCATTTGCCACGGCAGCAACATGGTTTCTCCCTGCGGTTGTTTAGGTACGCATATGCCGATTTTTGGGCTGTGTTACCATAAGTTTGGTTATACGGACCGCAAGTCTTGAATATATGCATTAAAAAATTTTCGGTTTACTTTACCACGAAGTTGATGTTCGTCTTCAACTTCCGTTACACCCAAGTAATCCTTCCCCAACACATTCATTTGCGCACTCAATTGTTGTCCACGTACGGGTGGACGAAGTCAGGCTTCACGTGTGCATATTATGCATGTGTGCGTATCATTTACTGAGAATTTGTTGCGCTGAATAGCACCTGATTTTGTCGACCAATGTGGCTGCCGAGACAGTGTACACTGACTACCTGACGAACGCCTCGTTTGGCGGACCTGTGTATGCCTGCAGGAAGGTATGCGTATGCCATTTGTTGTGTTTGTTGGATGGTTGTTGAGTTACAGCAGACTTGAGACTTTTCCGCATGCAATTTGTGTGCATGGTGTAATCAGGACATGTTTTGTTTGTTGCTGCAGATTTGTGTCCCAATGAACCATCGTTGTGAGCATTGATTCCTGTGCATCATAGACATGACCGCCTCGAAACTGTTTATAGACGACAGTTTGCCGGATGAACAACAAACTGCTGGGCGTGAGGCGATTACAAGAGTAGTGGTTAGTTTGTCAGCAGTCATCCACTCACCCATCACAAAGTAGTATTGTTTCACATTTACGTGTACCTCTTCAGTGTCATGGAAACTATACGGGCCTACTTTTGTCTGACAACATAAGTCCTGTGTTTGTCCAACTAATGTAATCTGTATACATGTTTGTTTATAAGGCAGCAGATAAGATGGTAATCCCTTTTTGTTGGTTTGACTCCATGTAGGTGTACAGAATTCATGAGGCTCTGTTGTTTGGTTTTGGACCACGATACAAGCAGAACATATGCCAGTTTCCCCTTGAAAGTGCATCGTGGTGCCCTCGGCAAACCAACACGTTACGGCTCTATCCTTATACTTCATATCCTTTCTCAGTCCAACATCCCTAACCCATTCCTTACTCTGTTTCAGGTTTGACTGCGGACTATACGTGATGAAGTTCATGGAGCACATTTATGAGCTTCGCCCGGGATTGGATTTTCAGGTTTCACCCAACAATAATTGCGCCTTATACAAATGTCTCATAGGCTGCCTTTTATAAACGGTAACACAGTATTGTTGTCAACGCAGTTGATGTCCAGCCAGGAGCGGTTGAAGATAGCCGTCAACATGTTTCTGTCAGAATGCAACGCAACAATGAGGGAGGTGGTGCTGCGCGGCGTCCCGGGGTTCAATCATCTTCTTCGTGTTGCACTTCCCGAGCCACCAATATGAATGGCCGCATTTTGGTTTACCTGGGAATGTATGTAGGGGGTCTAGTAATTTTGTGGTTCTTATATCTTACAGGCACTGTGTGGTCAATGTATTTGGAGACAATGTGTAAAAGTGGTAGTTCTGCGTCTGGTTTCAGCGCAAATGCCTGACCTTAAGCGGCAGGGTTGAATGTGTTCGCCGTAGTATTGGTGATTATAATGTTGGCAAAACATATCTATATTTTGAATTGGAATTGCATTACTATGTAAATGTCACCTTATGTGTCATTGTATTTCTTCTTATCTGTGACTTTTTTTGAACTGTTAGGCGTGCGTATCCGATATTCATGAAAGGTAAGTGGGTGGTTTATACAGGTAACGGCCGCTAAATATGTACAAGTAAATCACCGCTAAGGAGCGGGTGGTTTGTGCAATATGTTGCATGAGTAGCATAAAGATCAGGTAAGGTATGTTATGGTAAATGGTGGAGTTCGTGCAGCAAAGCTGGTAATTGGCAGTGTTTAGTTGTAATGGCCACTCAATATGAAAAACTATTGCAAGTGTGGGGGAATGCCTTAAATGCGGTGCTGCTTCCATTTTTCTGTCCAACCAAAAATGGTGCTTTGCCCGATTTTCAAAAAATTTATGGTGCTTTGTGGCTTCGATATTCAGTTCGCCGGTTTCTTATAATGCAGGCTAGTCATAAGCAGCTGGTGTTTTATTGGAGAAAAGAATTTTTTGATAAACATTATTTCGGAGAAGTGAATATGCATTTGTCAAAAAAATCTGCACAATTTTTTGGCAGTGGAAAGAAAGCTATAAATGTGCCGGTGCTTTATTGGAAAACACCGATTTTTGTTCTGCTTCCACCGCTCTGTGTTGTTTTTTTCAAAACAACGGACCTTGAAACCTGTTGTGCAGGATGAAGGATGTATAGAGCTGGTGATTTATTCGTAAAACTCCTTTTTTTTTTCGAACGTCGTTTTGTCCCATATGCGAATATGTACATCACTAAAAAATGGCCACCCTTTCGTTCTCAATTGTGGAAAATAACAAGTTGAATTTTTAGTTCCAATTTGTGTACGCTAATTGACTTACTTCGGTACGGAAAATCTGGTACACTGTTGTGATGACGTAGCACACCCACACACGTCGTTTATTTATATTGCAAAACCGGTTTAGCACAATAAGTTTTACATTCCAGAAATTCATATTCAAGGAGATATGGTTGTATGTTGTTGTCACGGACGAAAGCTCTGAAAAGATGGGTTATTTTGTTCATAACGGGTTAATTTTTATGTTATCTGATGAATAAAATGATTATTTAAGGCACAATCGGCTACTGTTGACTGTATAATGACAAGCCCTAACCTGCTGCTCCTTTATTCAGCAACGGATTGAACTACAATTGATCCGGTAATTAGCTTTATATTGGAGGCAAAAGTAGTGTGTCAGCTTAATGGACAAAAGCCATAAATAGCTGGCTTTTTATGGTCACCGGCTTTATTTGCATTTTATCCGATCAATACATCTGTTTCGCAGCCACATAGGGTACTATGTGGCTGTAATGGAGGCAAACCATACACAACTGGTGACCTATAAATGAACGACGGGTAAATTATTTGTAAATCTCAAAAGTAAATTTGCATTTACGCAGAAGGGTCTCTTCCAAAGCCACTTGCAGATAGTGCAGAAATGTATATCCATAATAAATATGGATGAATATTGAGTGTCACTATAGGTCAAATCAAACAAGCAGTATTCCTATCTCTTGATGACCTTTGTCATAAACGAAAGGTTATTCGAGAATATGTGAAGGAGATGTTTGTCTAGACCAAGCTTGCAAAAAGCCAGAATTGATAATGAAAGGTAAATATCATGCTTGTACTCCATCCAGAAGAAAGAAAGGATTCAGAAGATTCAACAAGTTTAAAAGCTTTACCAAAACATAGAAGAAATTTCCAAGAAAATCGTTGACAAAGAAATGGAGATATTTTAGACGAAAGTCTAAAAGGTTCAGAGCCACAAAAGGTTATGATGGACGAAGGCAATGAAAAGCTCGTCGTTTAGGCATAAGTGAGCATTTATATACCAACACGTTAGATACGGGCTAAAGTACCTAATTACATTGTCAGCATTTATATACGAACACTAAAATGAAACGGTTAATTAATTTTTGCAAAGATAGTAAAATGTTGTTCGCTAAAAAAATGTGTCTACATTGCATGTCCACACATTCACACTTACACAGCAATTTGAGGTAAGGCATCACAAATTGGTCCAATTTTTTCATCGCAAGTGCAGCCTTCACATGTACTCTCCACTGCGTCAAGTTCATTCGGACCCCAACCTGTTTTCCTCTTATGTTGGCTGGCACAACAAATGGGCCTTTTGCCTAGAACCAAAGAATTTTGAACCCAAATCATCTTCAGAATCCTTCGCAAATTGTCGCGCCATTCTTTAACTCTCTGTCTCTGAGCTGCTGATTTCTTCATGCCGCTAAGCATAGCCATACCTTTGTGCTTTAATTCCTCCCCACCAAAGACGAAAATAACTGCCAACGCATAGGCAGCTTCGTCATGGCCTGCTTTTGCAGCTTCTTCGACGCGTTGCAATGCTGATTCAACATTCTTACCTCTAAAATAATTAACCTATGGAGTTCAAGGTTGAAAGAACACTGTTACGTCAAACTGATTAAAATATGTAGCAGACAATGACAATTAATAACTGCATGGGGAACATTAGACAGCACATAAGGTTAAGAAAACTGTTCAGCACAACCCAACCTGAATTCCCACAGTTACCAATTATGGCATACGACTAAGGGTTTTTAGCAACAAAAGGGCAGTGGTAGTGTTCGTGCACGGTTGGTTCTTTGTATTTCCCTTCGGTACGACGTGTAGGGGTGACCAAAATTCGGTTCATACCGAATTCATAGCACAAAAAAAATTTAATTTGGTAATTTAAAACCGGGTATTTGGTCATTTGGTACCAAAACGGTATTTACCGAATTCACCGAATTTTAATATGGTATGAAATATGTAATGAAATTAAGAATTTGTTAATAACCGATTTCAAATTCATTTTTAAACAATTGGTTTACTATTACTATATATTAGTAATATATTCTTATATTATATACATAAATGGTATTAATAATAGTTAGTATATGGGTATTATGATGTACTTATGATAATAATAATATATAATAATATAGAATATATTATTTTCATATTTGTTAATTGTTACATGACTATAATAATACACAAATTTAGAAAAATACATAACATTTTATAATACATATTATTTTACACATGAGTACAAATACATAATAATTAATAATTATAGGTATAATACATAACTATATTTAGTATAACTATACTACTTATTATTTTAATTACGCTGCAAACTGCAATTTAAGGATTCAACAATTTTTTTCATATTAAATGAATTCGGTTAACCCGAATACATTATCATTTTCGAATTCAAATTCAGAATTCAATGATTTCGGATATCTCCAATTGGATTTTGAAATCGATTTAAATTTATATAAGTCTAATAACTGAATTTACCGAATTCATATACCCAATTTACCGAATGTACACCGTCTGCTGCTCCGTTTCCCCTAATTACATTTGCATACACTATTTCATTTCTCTGGTGACAATCAGTCAACCAACTATTTTGTTTCTAGTTATTACGCTGCAAACACACTGAAATTGTCCTAATGGTGACCTCCAATTCTAATGTCCCACACTAAATTCTTCATTCGTAGCGTGAATAGAAAAAGTAGTTTGATGTTCAAAATGTGCAGGAAACCAGATGCTTACCACCCCTTTTCGATACAATGCTTCAGGATTTTTGCATCATCTACACTTCTTCACGAACATTGAAACTTTAGGATTTTTACGCCATGGAACGATGTCAAACTTTGCCAGCGACACACGTTGATAAACACGGTTATCTTCCGCAACATCCGCAAACCTCTTGCAACTAAAAGATAAAAATCAGGAAAGAACAAACGCAAAACAGAGTGACATGTACAAATTACTAAATGCCGCAAGTTTGTATCTTGAATAGCTGAATGTACCATAGCTTTGTCCGGAAAAGATCAGTTGATGAATAAGCTGCGACGCGTGCAAGAACCTCGGATACCAGCTCTCTGGGAAGGGAGGCGAAGGAGATTTTCGTCTGCAAATTCTGGGCGTTGGCCATTTGTGGTTGCCTCCTTTTGCTGCCTGCAGACAATCCCCGAAATGTCAAGAGATAATGTGAACATTTACCACCCGCTGCTTTCTTATCAAACCAAATGATGACCGGTGAGGTGTAATATCAAAATTTTCGCATGCATGTGTATAACAGGCTAATTTCTTGGCTTGCATGACGTAAAGTTAGAAAATATTGTGCAAGTTATACAGCGTCGTAGTCATTTTCTAGCCTTCACAATTTAGTAGAATGGTTTCCAAATCGGAAGAACCTCAATACTTTGGAATACCATATGAAACAGTTATGTTTCTGTTATGCGCATAAGTTAACCAAAATTAAGACAGAAAAAATATAACAGTCAAACGCATTGCATGATGCGGGGGAGTGGGGAAAGCACAACTGCAATAGTTGAACTGTAGGGCAAATTTTGACAAAAACCGTATTGTTTTTCCCCCACCGTACACACTGTTGCACCGCAGTTGTGTGGACCCAGTCGTCGGAGGAAACTGAACCTGCGCGAATGCAAAAATGGTGATTTCTGGTCAACACCGAATACAAAACGCAAATGGTAAATCATTCATCGGAAACCCTTTCGAACAACACATGCATGTAAGTGTGGCATGGGCAAATATTAAAGAAACGAAACCGTTGAGCGATAGGAATACAGACCACAGTTGTGAAGACGACTTATATGTAAAACGTTGACAAACAAGCAAAGCATGCTACAAATGAATAACTTAGGAGGATGAGCGGGTACCTGGTGTCGATCGGCAAACGATTTGCAGATGCAGTACCGTGACTTTAGGAGGCGAGAAACTATCCGATGAAGGTGACGCAGACACTTAAGGGTTGGTTGCGTGATAGAGCCGTTATTTGGCACGTTTTGCACTGTCATCTTGTCCTAATTTTGGCTATTCATGGTGCTAAGAAAGGGGATTTCACTCATATTTGACATTTGCGTGAATTGTAGGTGGTTAGCATTAAAAAGATATCGCGGGGAAAAATTTCCAAAAGACTTGTCGTCCCAGAGCGTGACCACGCCTTGAAAGGTGGACGAAACCGAAAGACGGACCGTGGTCCATGTGGACCAGGCGCATGGGATCAAAACTCAAAGGGGGAAATGGCTTTTGCAGATTGATTTGCACCAGACGTTTCTTGGCTTTTGGACTCCTTGGAATTGCGGCGGCTATAAAGAGAAAAAGGACAAAGCAAGATGGATCATCAACTTTTTAGGCTTAGCTTTTATTCTCCTTTTCTGCTCCTTGTCAGACGCTTGCTCCTGCTCTTTTCTCTTGACTTTTGTTCCGCCTGCGGCAAGCGGCTAGCGGCCAGACATTAGAGATTCTCGCGGATTGCATCTGGGCTCCGTAGAACGGAGACCCTTTTTACTTTTTGCTTTTGACTCTTCAAAATTCCGTCAGATTACTCTTGCGCTTTTCCAATTCTTCGGCAATCAATTGAATGTATTCAATTAATTTACGCGGGATTGACACGATGAGGAGCGCTAATTTCCTCCTCTATCCAAAGGGTGACGCAAGGGCGCGGTCCATAATATCTGTGAGATCTAATCGAATCTTTATTATTTTTCCCAATTTATTGCTATTCGTGTGTTTCCTGAATTAATTGTTCATGGGTATTTGATTAATTGAATATCAGCGGCGGGGTATTTGATTTAATTTAATATCCTACTGCCACGTTAATTAAATAGAATCCGTAATTGTTCATTTAATTGACACCCCGTGGCGACCACCATAATTGGCTTTATGATGGGGAAACGCAAGATCTAATTTAAATAAACCATCTTAGCGTGTTTATTGGTTAGGGTTGGGTTCTTCTAGCTTTAATGCAATTGGATAATTAAATTCCTACGGTCGTACCTAGGGTTGTTATCTGGTTAGGGAAGCAGTCAATGGTCGTACCTTGACTGTCGAAAAGGTAAGGAAGAGCTGGTTGTCAGAGCTTATTGATAGCTATAACCAACCTAGTGATAAATGGAGGAAATATCTTTGCATCGATGATCATTTAATTAGACCGTGCCTGAGCAGTTAATCCTTTGGGTGGAATCTTATTAATTGCTATTTTTAGTGACTTGTGCTTTGTGAGTTGGTTTTGAATTTAGTTCGCTTTGTTTTTATTTTACTTTTATTTTATTTATTTCTCTCCCATTGAAAATCCCCCAATTTTGCTCTGCTGATTTGGAAAGAAATAATTTCCTACCTGCTCCCTGTGGAATCGATCCTACTTGCCATTGTACGCAAAATTAGTATTTTTATAGACGAATCCGGTATATCGGATCAAGCAAACTCTTCGGGAACAGGGTGAATCAAGTAACCCATTGCACACCTAGGGTCCCTGCTCCAGTACTTGGATTTGTTCTATAATTATTTAATTGAGGTGGTAATTAGGACTTTTTAGTAGTTATTATTGCACAAGTTCGGCACCTGTCAATTTTTGACGCCGTTGCCGGGGAGCTGGCGTTTGGATTATTTGTTTCTTTTCAAATTCAATTTTTATTTTTATTTTTATTTTATTCTATTCTTCTTGATACTTTTGCTAGTTTATGCCCCGTTCTTCTCGTACAGGTGAATTGATATACGACGCGGAGGTTGAGAAGGCAGCGCGTAAGCGGAGGCAAGAGACCAAGAGACGAAAACAAGGGCACTTAATTGCTACAAACGAGTCAGCGGAAGACGAAGTAAGCATGGCCAACAACCAAACATTGAGGGAGCTGGCTGCCCCGGAGCTGACTCACCAGCCCTTATGCATCACATTCCCCACTTTGGCTGAGAATACTGCTTTTGAACTGAAGTCGGGGTTGATTCACCTCCTACCTTCTTTCCATGGTCTATCTGGTGAAGAACCCCACAAGCACGTCAAGGAGTTCGAGGTAGTATGCTCTAGTATGAAACCTCCTGGGGTCACTGAAGAGCAAATTAGACTGAGAGCCTTCCCGTTTTCTCTCAAAGATGCAGCTAAAAATTGGCTGTACTACCTACCAGCAGGTAGTATTACCACATGGGCGCAGCTGAAAAAGAAATTCTTAGAAAAATTCTTCCCTGCATCCCGGGCTGCGAGTTTGAGGAAAGAAATCTGCGGTATTAAACAACATCCTGGTGAGTCCTTGTATGAATACTGGGACAGGTTTAACAAGTTGTGCACTAGATGCCCGCAGCATCAAATTAGTGAACAACTGTTAATCCAGTACTTCTATGAAGGGCTCCAACCAACAGATAGGAGTATCATTGATGCTGCGAGTGGGGGAGCACTAGCGAACAAGACACCGAGGGAAGCGTGGGAGCTCATCGAAGCCATGGCAGAGAACTCCCAGCAATTTGGCTTCCGTGAGAGCAACCCTCGCCGTAAAGTCAATGAGGTAGAGATTTCATCCCTACAGCAGCAAATGTCAGAATTGACATCGGTTGTTAGGCAACTAGCCATGAGAGAAACACCGCGAGCAAAGGTGTGTGGGATCTGTACTAGCATGGGCCACTGCACGGACACGTGCCTCATTTTGCAAGAGGACGGGGCGGAGCAGGTGAACATGGCTGGAGGCGTGCCCGCGCCTCGTAGGCAGTATGATCCATACTCCAACACGTACAATTCGGGTTGGAGAGATCATCCCAATTTCAGCTATGGGAACAGGCAACAAAATTCATTTCCGAATCGTCCACCAGGATTTCAGCAACCGTGGCAACCGAAATCACAACCATCATCCTCCAACACAGGGAGTTCCTTGGAGGATATTGTCAAGAGTCTGGCTACGACTACCGCCCAGATTCAGCAAGAGACTAGACAGTTCCAGCAGGAGACCAGGTCATTGACCACAAATATGGCTCAACTCCAGCAAGAAACTACAGATTTAACCATGAGCACCAACCAGTTCCAGCAGGACACAAAATCAGGCATGAAAGATATGGAGACTCGAATAAGCCAGATGGCAACTGCCATAAATCGCTTGGAGTCCCATGCTTATGGAAAGTTACCTTCACAACCCGAAATAAACCCCAGGAATGTAAGTGCCATGACCCTGAGGAGTGGCAAGACACTGGAAGGGCCGAAAGAGGGAAATTCAAAAAGCAAGAGTGAGGAGGAGATAGAGAAGGAAATTGAAGAGGAAGGGCGTATTCGCAAGGATCCTGAGGTAACCTTCACTTCTCCGCCCACTATTAAATCTAACTTACCTCCTTTTCCTTGCAGGCTGGAGAAGACAAAAAAGGTAGAGAAGGAAAAAGAGCTTTTGGATGTGTTCCGAAAGGTGGAAATTAACATCCCTTTACTGGATGCAATCAAGCAGATACCGAAATATGCTAAATTTCTCAAAGATCTGTGCACCCATAAGAGGAAACTGAGAGGGGATGAGAGAGTAGCAGTGGGAGAGAATGTGTCAGCAATGCTCCAAAGAAAACTCCCACCCAAGTGTGGAGATCCAGGTATATTCGCGATCCCCTGTAAGATAGGGAATACACCGATTAGGAAAGCAATGTTAGATTTAGGGGCGTCAATCAATGTGATGCCAAAGACTATTTTTGCTTCTCTAAATCTTGGGCCACTTAAAGAAACAGCCATCATAATCCAACTAGCTGACAGCACAAATGCATATCCAGAGGGGCTAGTTGAGGATGTCTTGGTTCAGGTAAATGAATTGGTTTTTCCTGCAGATTTTTATATCTTGGACATGGGAGATGAGAAATCATTAAGCCCATCACCTATCTTGTTAGGTAGACCATTTCTTAGCACTGCCAGGGCTAAGATAGATGTGAATGAGGGTACTTTGTCAATGGAATTTGATGGTGAAACTGTGAATTTCAATATTTTTGAGGCGATGAAGTACGCAGAAGAATCTAACTCGGTCTTTGCTTTGAGTGTTATTGAGTCTTTTGTGCAGGAAATTTTCGAATTAGATGGCGAAGACGCTTTGGAAGTGGCTCTAGCCAAGCACTTGGAGTTGGGTGTAACTCATGATGTGGACCTAAGGGGAGATTTGCTCCATGCAGTGGAAGCCTTACACTCACTTCCACCCGTATCCCCAAGGTATGAGCTTACTTCTCTTTTTGTGCTAGAGGCTCAAACGAAACTGCTTCCTTCAGTTGTGCAGGCACCAGATTTAGAATTAAAGCCTCTGCCAAAGCATCTTAAGTACGCATTCCTAGGAGACCGGGAGACACTACCGGTAATCATCTCTGCGCACCTGTCTCCAAGTCAAGAAGACAAACTAGTGCGGGTCTTGAGGGAGCATAAGGAGGCAATTGGGTGGAGTATAGCAGATATTAAGGGAATAAGTCCATCCTTATGTATGCACCGAATTCGGCTCGAGAAAGATGCGAAGCCAGTAAGACAGGCTCAAAGGAGGTTGAACCCCCTGATGATTGTGAAAAAGGAGATACTCAAGCTTCTAGAGGTGGGGATCATTTTTGCTATCTCGGATAGCCCATGGGTGAGTCCTGTCCAGGTAGTCCCGAAAAAGACGGGAGTGACCGTGGAGGAGAACCAGGAAGGTGATATGGTCCCGGTCAGGAAAGCTACTGGCTGGCGTCAGTGCATCGACTACAGGAAGCTAAATGCCGTGACAAAAAAGGACCATTTCTCCCTCTCCTTTATTGATCAGATGGTAGAACGATTGGCAGGTCGTGTTTACTATTGTTTCTTGGATGGTTTTTCAGGTTACTTTCAGATCGCGATCGCACTAGAAGACCAGGAGAAAACTACCTTCACATGCCCATTTGGCACGTTTGCCTACCGCCGGATGCCTTTCGGACTCTGCAATGCTCCAGCGACCTTTCAAAGGTGCATGGTAAGTATTTTCTCCGAGTATGTAGAGAAAATAATTGAGGTATTCATGGATGATTTCAGTGTGTATGGGGACAGTTTTGATGAATGCTTGGAAAATCTGGCTTTAATTCTGAAAAGGTGCATAGAGACGAATTTGGTACTTAATTGGGAAAAGTGTCACTTTATGGTAGATCATGGCATTGTCTTAGGACACGTTGTGTCGGCTAAGGGCATAGAGGTAGATAAAGCTAAGATAGACCTTATTTCTGCTCTACCTTACCCCGTATGTGTAGGGGAAGTGCGTTCGTTTTTGGGCCATGCAGGTTTTTACAGGAGATTTATCAGAGACTTTTCGAAGATCGGAGCACCCCTGTTCAAACTACTGCAGAAAGACGTGCCGTTTGATTTCACAAGTGAATGTAAGGTGGCGTTTGATAAATTGAAGGAGTCACTGACATCGCCGCCTGTCATTCAACCCCCAGATTGGAGCCTTCCGTTTGAAATTATGTGCGACGCAAGTGACTATGCCGTGGGGGCCGTGTTGGGACAACGAATTGGAAGAGTGCCACACGCGATCTACTACGCATCGAGAGCCTTAAGTGGAGCCCAACTTAATTACTCCACGACGGAGAAGGAATTACTAGTTGTTGTTTTTGCACTAGAGAAATTTAGGTCATATTTATTGGGTGCAAAAGTAATTGTTTTCTCTGACCATGCAGCCTTGAGGTACCTGTTGGCGAAAAAGGATGCCAAACCGCGGCTCATTAGATGGATCCTGCTCCTGCAGGAGTTCGACTTAGAGATTAAGGATAAGAGTGGAGCCGAGAATTTGGTGGCTGACCATTTGAGCCGGTTGCTCACGAATCAAGAAGATCTACCGTTGAGGGAGTCATTCCCTGAGGAGCAACTTCTGGCCATTGATTCGTCGGCACCATGGTATGCCGATATTGTAAATTTCTTGGTAGCAAGTCAATTACCTACAGGTTGGTCAAAAGCTAGAAGGGATAAGCTAAAGAGTGATGCCAAACATTACCTTTGGGATGACCCATACCTATGGAGGCAATGTTCAGACCAGGTGATAAGAAGGTGTGTAAGTGCAGGTGAGTTTCACTCTATTTTGGCTTTCAGTCACTCGTTTGCATGTGGTGGGTATTTTGGTCCAAAGCGGACGGCTCGTAAAGTGTTAGAAAGTGGTTTTTATTGGCCTACTCTGTTTAAGGATGCATATCTGTTTTGCAAATCTTGTGATAAGTGTCAAAGGGTGGGGAATATCTCTCGGAGAGACCAAATGAGTCAAACCCCTATATTGTTTGTTGAGATTTTTGATGTATGGGGTATGGATTTCATGGGTCCCTTCCCCTCGTCCTTTGGTTTCTTGTACATTATACTTGCTGTTGACTATGTTTCCAAATGGGTGGAGGCAAAAGCCACCCGAACTAATGATTCTAGAGTGGTTGTAGATTTTATAAGATCTAACATTTTCGTCCGTTTTGGAATGCCGAGAGCCATAGTGAGTGACAGGGGCACCCACTTTTGCAATAAAACGATCACCGCCTTGTTTCGTAAGTATGGTGTGCTCCACAAAGTGTCCACTCCCTACCATCCCCAAACGAATGGTCAGGCCGAAGTATCGAATAGAGAGGTTAAGTCGATCCTGGAGAAGATGGTAAGGCCTGATAGGAAGGATTGGAGTGTAAAATTGGAAGATGCTCTCTGGGCCTACCGCACTGCATATAAGACACCGATTGGGATGTCCCCTTACAGGTTAGTTTTTGGGAAGCCTTGCCACCTCCCAGTGGAATATGAACACAAAGCATTTTGGGCACTTAAGCGGTGTAACATGGATCTCATGGGGGCTGGAGGACACAGAAAGCTCCAATTACAAGAGTTGGAAGAGCTAAGGAATGAAGCCTATGAGAATTCCGCAATTTATAAGGAGAAAAGCAGAGTTTTCCATGATCAACAAGTTTCGAGAAAGTCGTTTGTCGTAGGGCAAAAAGTCTTACTTTATCACTCAAGACTTAAGCTTTTTCCTGGTAAGTTGCGCTCCCGTTGGATTGGTCCATTTATTGTTACTAATATTTCTCATTATGGTGCAGTGGAAATACAAAGTCTTAAGACGGAGAAAAGATTCGTAGTCAATGGTCACCGTCTAAAGCCTTATTACGAAGAGTTTAATAGTGAGCAAGTGGAGGTTTTATTCCTTGATAATCCAAGGGGTGAAATTTAAACAATTGAAGGCCATGTCTAGCCAAAGACATTAAAGAAAGGCGCTGCTTGGGAGGCAACCCAAGGATTACAGTATTAGTTGTGATCATTTTTACTTACTCTGCGATTTTTCAGTTTTATCTTAGTGTTTTGACTGTTTTTGTAGTGTTGGACAGAAGACTAGAGGTTTCAAGGCGTGCCCACGTCTTGGGAAGGGTGCGCCAGGTGCCCGTGCTTGGACAAAAATTCGCTTGAGTTTCATTAAGATGCGCTGGCCAGAGAACTATGCCCTTCAAGGCGTGCCCACGCCTTCCATACCCTCCGATAGCGAAAAAAAGAAAAAAAAAAGTCAAAACTTTAATTTTGACCAGAATCGCCACTTCTTCCACTTTGGTTTTCACTAGTCCTTTTAGCTTTGTCTCATCAGTTCTGTGCTTTTTGCTTCGTTGAAAAAAAAGAAAAAAAAAAGTCAAAACTTTAATTTTGACCAGAATCGCCACTTCTTCCACTTTTTCTTCTTCTTTGACCGGTCTTGGGCTCTCTCTTCTCAATTTCTTTTGTCTGCAATTCACTTCTTCTTCCAACCCTGGCCTGCCGCCGCACATCGCCGTCCGCCACCCCCTTGGAGTTCTGCAGCCATCGCCGTCCGTCGCCGTACGCCGTCGCAGCGCCGCCCCAGCCCTCGCACGTCGCGCCTGCGTAGCACCAGCACAAGGTCGCGCCACGCCACAGCCGCACGCCGCGCGCGACGCCCGGCCAGATCCGCGCAGCCCAGAGCCTCCCCCGCGCGCCAACAGCATACAGCGCGCCAACAGCCAGCAGCACCGCGCCTAGCATCCGCGAGCACCCGTGCGCGCGACAGGCGCGCCCAGATCTGCCAGCGTCCTGCAGCCTCCCTCAGCCTGCTCACCTGCGCGCGCCTGCGCCTGCCCACCTTCGCGCGCGCCCAGCCTCAGAACTCCTTCTCCGCCACTTTCTTCTTCAGCTGAGACAAAGGACAAAAGTGGTACCCCTATTTTTCTTGTTGAACTGGTGACTTCGATTGGGAGTTTTAATTGCCGAATTTTGCCTCCTTTTGGGTTGCTATAATTGTGGGCATTGTCGGGGGACCAGTGGGTTGATTATCTGAAGAGAAACACCTTATATCTGCTTCCCTGTGAATTTATACTTGAGATATCTGTGGGCTCTAGTGAATTTATTATTTGGAACACGTGGTTGGTAGTCCTCTGAGTGCTGCCTTTTATTGACTAATATCTTGATTTGAGGGGAGTTGGCTCGATCTTCTTTATTGTTGTCGGCTAATTGCCAGCAGTGGGGAATTGGTTGGTGTGTGGTTTGGTCGCTGTTTGGTGGGGTAACCGTGTCCCCTTTGGTTGTTGAACTGCTGAGTATTTAGTAATTCTTGTTGACGGTGGTCTCATATCTGCTCTTGGTGATTGGCTGGCTATATTTAAGCTAATCTACTCTGTCTGTGGTCCCTCAATACCCCTAAGAAGACAACTACTGCTGGGCCGTCTGGGTCCCAACCTCGGAAGAGACGAGCCCCGGTACAACCCACCATTCGGTCCCGTTTGGGCCTGAATAAGAGCACCATGTCTCCTGGAGAGTGGGGGGAACCGATCACTAATCTTACAAGGGCCCAACAGGACCGGTTTAACACTTTGGTGAACCGACCTGTTGCTCCTTGTAAGTGCTTCCATGCCCCAACCCTGGACCATCTGCGGATTGCTCGGGAGGTTGAGCAATTGTTCTCAGCGATAGGTTGGGAAAAGTATTTGAGCATTAACTACCCCACGTTTGAGGAGCTTTGTTGTGAATTTTACTGCTCTTTTGAGTTTATCAGGAATCAGTACATCACTTTGGATGAGCCGGAAATTATTCGGTTTCGATTAAAAGGCAAACATTTTGATTTTTCAATCAATGAGTTTAATCTGACTTTGGGGTTTGTAAGTGAGGACACCATTGCCTCCGGAGCATATATTAATAGTGCTATTGACTACACCAGACCGTTCAGAACTGAATATATTGACATCTGGAGGGAGTGGTCTACGGATCGGCTAGTTTATAATCCGAGTCAGTCCAAGGCCTCTGAACTGAAGGATCCGGTCTTAAAGGTCATCCACAGGTTCTTGGCTTACAATTTCTCGGGGCGAAAGGATTCCTCCGGCACCCTTACCAAAGCAGAATTCTACTTCCTTTGGTGCATGCGCAACAATGTTAAGGTTAATTTTGGGTGTTGGATAGCCACTCAAATGGAGTCAGTCATTCATAAGCAAAATAAACCGATTATCCTAGGCTCGCTCATTACCCACTTGGCCATCCGATTAGGAGTGCTGGACCTTGACAGGGAACACAACTTCGCCCTAGCTCGAGAGATTGAGCCACTGGATTTGCGCAGTTTAGAGCGAATGGGTGTCATTCGAAAGGTGGGCGATGTCTACCAATTTACGCTCCCTGGTGAAGACGGCCCACGGCCTCGGATGCCCGCCACTGCACCCTCCACTGACTTGCCACCGCATCCGGATCAGGCGGGACCGTCCTCCTCGCATCCTTCTCTTGCTAGAGACCCCCGCTACCCAGACCTCCAGGAGGGTGTCCATGAGCTCAACACCCAGCTATCACAGATAGATGGCCGTCTTATGGCGCTCCAAGTCTTCGCCCGCATTCAGGCAGAAAATCAGGCGGCCTTCTACGCTCACATTGGATTCATGCCGCCTCATCCCCCTCCACCTTAGTGTCTCGCTTTCACTCCCCGGTGATCAGGGAAGTTCCTCTCAGTTCTCCTAATACTTCATTTATCTTTCCTACATTGGGGACAATGTCGGTCTTAGGTGTGGGGGGAGTGATTTTCACTAGTCCTTTTAGCTTTGTCTCATCAGTTCTGTGCTTTTTGCTTCGTTGAATCACTAGTCCTTTTAGCTTTGTCTCATCAGTTCTGTGCTTTTTGCTTCGTTGAAAAAAAAGAAAAAAAAAGAAAAAAAAAAGAAAAAAAATTTTTGAAAAAGAAGAAAAAATAGTAATGAGAATCATTGTAGTTGCTCGGTTTGTTAATTATGTCTATGCTTGTCAATGTTGGGGCATGTGCTGTGATGAATGACACAATCAACGTAGGTGGTTATGTGGTTAAGTATGCTAGCTAGCCATTTTGTTTCCCTTGGCAATGTTGTTGAATGATGAATATGCTGGAATTGACCCATTCTTGTAACTTTTGGGGAGCTTTTGAGCCTTGCTTGAGCATATTATTCATGTTTGCTCTATTTTGCTTGATTGAGTGGGTATCACACATGGTATTGACATTCTAGAACTTGCTAGTTTATACATGTCAAGGCCACATTTTTGTTGAATTGGATGCATTTGAAATGATAAGGGCATTTAAGGTTTAACCCTCTTTAGCTATCTAAAAGAATCAAGCCCTCACCTTATCTTCCAATAGTAGACCAATTTGAGCTTTTGTGCTTCGTTTCTGGTTGTTTTCCGTATTTGTTAACCCAAGACCTCTTTAAACTTTCTTGTTTACCCCTGTGTTGTCAAGGGATGCCTGAATTCCATCATTTGTGCGAAAACAAACGAATTTGGGGGTTGCAAGTGGTCTTAGATTAGGTGCCATATGATGTTAGCCTTGTAGAAAGAATGAGAAATTGGAAGAGGGCCACTGACCAGTGGACTTTGGCTTACAGGGCGTGGCCACGCCTTGCAAAAAAAAAAAAAAAAAAAAATTGAAGAAGCCCTCGTGACCAGTGGACTAAGGGTTACAAGGCGTGCCCACGCCTTGCGAGCAGTTCGTAAAAAAAAAAAAAAAAAATTTAATTTTGGGCACTTGTACAGTGTGTACAGCAAATGGGAACTGCCTAGCTAGTGAACCTCCCCCAGTAAAGCACTATGGTTATTAGTAAGTTTCGGACATTCTCTTGACACTTTACCCCCTATCTATACTTTCTCAACCCGTTTTTCACCTGAACCCCATTACAACCCTATTAAAGCCCCTTTGATTTATGTGTTTGGTTCACTTTTAAGTGGTGGAGATGTGATAAATGTGCAAGCCTATGGTAATGACGTTCCGTGATGTTGATTTGAGCGTTCCTAGTATCCTTATATATTCTTCGATTCAAATTACAACATGTCCAGTGTGTTCTACCTTTGGTGATATTGTCAGGGACCCTAGATGCTTGTGTTAGTATAGACTACTGCATGACCTCCGCTCTCGTGGTTGTACGGCTGAGTTTCGAAATGCTTGAGGGCAAGCATTGTCTAGGTGTGGGGGGATTTGATAGAGCCGTTATTTGGCACATTTTGCACTGTCATCTTGTCCTAATTTTGGCTATTCATGGTGCTAAGAAAGGGGATTTCACTCATATTTGACATTTGCGTGAATTGTAGGTGGTTAGCATTAAAAAGATATCGCGGGGAAAAATTTCCAGAAGACTTGTCGTCCCAGAGCGTGACCACGCCTTGAAAGGTGGACGAAACCGAAAGACGGACCGTGGTCCATGTGCACCAGGCGCATGGGATCAAAACTCAAAGGGGGAAATGGCTTTTGCAGATTGATTTGCACTAGACGTTTCTTGGCTTTTGGACTCCTTGGAATTGCGGCGGCTATAAAGAGAAAAAGGACAAAGCAAGATGGATCATCAACTTTTTAGGCTTAGCTTTTATTCTCCTTTTCTGCTCCTTGTCAGACGCTTGCTCCTGCTCTTTTCTCTTGACTTTTGTTCCGCCTGCGGCTAGCGGCTAGCGGCCAGACATTAGAGATTCTCGCGGATTGCATCTGGGCTCCGTAGAACGGAGACCCTTTTTACTTTTTGCTTTTGACTCTTCAAAATTCCGTCAGATTACTCTTGCGCTTTTCCAATTCTTCGGCAATCAATTGAATGTATTCAATTAATTTACGCGGGATTGACACGATGAGGAGCGGCTAATTTCCTCCTCTACCCAAAGGGTGACGCAAGGGTGCGGTCCATAATATCTATGAGATCTAATCGAATCTTTATTATTTCTCCCAATTTATTGCTATTCGTGTGTTTCCTGAATTAATTGTTCATGGGTATTTGATTAATTGAATATCAGCGGCCGGGTATTTGATTTAATTTAATATCCTACTGCCACGTTAATTAAATAGAATCCGTAATTGTTCATTTAATTGACACCCCGTGGCGACCACCATAATTGGCTTTATGATGGGGAAACGCAAGATCTAATTTAAATAAACCATCTTAGCGTGTTTATTGGTTAGGGTTGGGTTCTTCTAACTTTAATGCAATTGGGTAATTAAATTCCTACGGTCGTACGTAGGGTTGTTATCTGGTTAGGGAAGCAGTCAATGGTCGTACCTTGACTGTCGAAAAGGTAAGGAAGAGCTGGTTGTCAGAGCTTATTGATAGCTTTAACTAACCTAGTGATAAATGGAGGAAATATCTTTGCATCGATGATCATTTAATTGGACCGTGCCTGAGCAGTTAATCCTTTGGATGGAATCTTATTAATTGCTATTTTTAGTGACTTGTGCTTTGTGAGTTGGTTTTGAATTTAGTTCGCTTTGTTTTTATTTTACTTTTATTTTATTTATTCCTCTCCCATTGAAAATCCCCCAATTTTGCTCTGCTGATTTGGAAAGAAATAATTTCCTACCTGCTCCCTGTGGAATCGACCCTACTTGCCATTGTACGTAAAATTAGTATTTTTATAAACGAATCCGGTATATCGGATCAAGCAAACTCTTCGGGAACAGGGTGAATCAAGTAACCCATTGCACACCTAGAATCCCTGCTCCAGTACTTGGATTTGTTCTATAATTATTTAATTGAGGTGGTAATTAGGATTTTTTAGTAATTATTATTGCACAGGTTCGGCACCTGTCATTGCGATTTGCCTGGCTGACTGCTCAATTACTGCCTGCCGTCGTATTGCATGCGCATTGAATAGTGTGCGATTTGGCTCCCTGACTCCTCAACTACTGCGTCGCGTGGGTTTGTATAGCCATTGACTAGTGTCACGAACCGTTTGGTCAAACGGTTCGCTACACTAGTCGCGCCCTTTCATTGTACAACTACATTTTTTTTTTCCATTTCTTTTATAACTTTTGTATATATACATTGCACTGCAATATCAAATTTACCCACATACACAGCATTTATAATATTATTATTAATTACACTTAGCTGTGTAATGTATGTTAACGTACGTAATGTAATTCGTACTATCCGTAACTCGAATAGTGATACATGTTTATTGATACAAAATATAAATTACGGGGTCATAGTTTAATTGTTTCTAAACGGAATTCAAAATGGAATCACAGACTCTGCTTTTGGAATCAAACTTTTCATTCCAAAAGCTAGCTTGGTTGACACCTCCGAAATGACGCCATTGCAGTTGCTAATGCTTGGTTATATAAAACTTTGGGAATAAAATAAAATTAAATTTGAGATGTACCCGTGATATAACAATTGTTATAAAACAAAGGGATAACAAGAAGTTATTTGTTGGAGTATTTCATAAACCAAATCGCGGCGACTATCACAAAAGTCATATTTTCCCGTCAAACACCAGCTCTTTATGGGTTTCCTCCATGACAAGATCAGAGCTACCGTTTTCCCATTACGGTTTTTAATGAATATGCATTTACCCGTCATAGAACAATTGTTATAAAACAAAGGGATAAAGCCAATTTCTTTTTCGGAAAATTTCATAAACCAAATCGCGGTCACTTCCGCAAAACTAATATTTTCGCATAAAAGAGCAGCTGTTTATGGTTTTGCCTCCATTTGAACAACATAGTTGCTATTTTCCCAAAAACGTTTTTAATTTAAGCCATTTACCTGTGATATAACAATTGTTATAAACAAAGGCATAAAGCCAAATTGTGTTTGGGATCATTGCATAAACTGAATCGCGGTGACTTTGACAAAAGTCATATTTGCCAATAAAACACCAGGTTTTTATGCATTTTCTCCATTACAAGAACTGAATTACCATTTTTCCGAAAAACGTAGTTATTTAAGTCATTTACCCCTTATAATTCCAATTGTTATAAAACGAAGGGATAAAGCTAAATTATTTTGGGGATAAGTTCGTAAACCATGTGGTTGGGACTTTCAGAAAAGTCATATTTTCCCGTAAAAGACCAGCTGTTTATGGCTTACCGCCATTACAACAACGGAGTTCGCACATTCCCATACAGTTTTTAAATGACTGGCCAAAAAAAAAAATCTCCGAACTGCTTTACAACACCGGCTATTTATGCCTTTCCTCCATTATTTGAAGACAGTACTTATTTTCCCATTAACATTTTTAATTCAGGGTTTTTGGGGTTTTTGGAAAGCCATAAAATGGAAGAAAGCCATTTTTGAACTTTCACAAATGGAGGAAAGCCATAAAAACCTGGTGGTTTTTGGGGGAAAACGGTAAACATTAATGTAGACGGAAATATTTTGTTGATCTCTTCCAAAAAAAAGCGTACAGTTCTCAGGTAATTGGGGGTAAGGCATACCCTCAATCCTGCTGTGTCGGAAAACACCAAGTTCTTATAATGTAATTCCAAAATAGGTTTGTGCAGGCGAAAAACTACTTGGTTATTTTTTTTTATACTAAGATCGTTACACTGCTGTTGTAATTGGGGAAAGCCATTTATTTGGTGGTGCTTTGTTGGAAAAGACAGCTTTTTTCCCCACAAAGCTGAACCCAAAAACAAGTTGACGCATTTGTTGTTATCGACAAAATCCATATACAGCTGCATTTTTTGTGAAAATTTAGTGCAATACCACACTTACTTCAAAAAATAAAATGGGGACACTTCTGTTGCACTGCCAACAAACATATGAATGTGATGGTCCTTTGTAGCCAAACACACAAATTTCTGCTTTATTTCTTTAACCAAGTGTTTTTCGAACCCAAAATACAGCTTGCTTACACATTCCAGTTGCTTTATGTCAGTAATAATACACAATGCTTTGATCTAGTAAGACAACCGTTGAGCCTAAAGTCAGAACCACAAACAACCTACCACTAGCAGAAACAAGCACCCGTTACCTGCAAAGTAAAATTATTTGCTGCAGGAGCCGTATGCACGGCACCTGCATGGATCCTGACGATAACATCTGCCAAATTCTTTTGCAGAAATCCATCAACCGGTGTCTGTTTTATACTGCAAGTTGTGCAAGGATGTCAGCACCACCCACATTCCCATGTCCGACAGCAACAGTTTGGCTGCGTCTGCCACCACCCAATTCTCCCCTGCCAACGACACGTTTACGCAGTGCATTAGCAAAAGCAATAGCCATCGTACAGGCTTCCCTTTCACCAAAAGGATGTACATTGTAAGTATTGCATCTGTCTGGAGGATGCTAGAGATGGGCAGATGGATTCACTGGCATCTACGATTGAGTTAGAGACGAAAAGATGCTATCAAACAATACGACAATAAGCACCGCAGCAAAGCTGACAATATTTGAACTTATAAGGGTGGAAAAAAACCGCTTCGGCCCACATACATAAGCATTATCAGTCACAATCCTACAGGGACAAAGCGGACATTTCATAATGTTTCAACATATGTGTCAAGACACTCAAGAGGCACAACATTAGAAGAAATATTGGGTTCAATACGACAGACTCTTGAAACAACAGTACAAAAAAAGTGGAGGCGTAAAACAGTGTTTCAACTGCGTTGCGAGTTTCTTGTCTCAACAACCACAAACAGGTAAATACATGGACGACGACTAAGTTGCGGTGTACGAACGACATTCCATTTGTCTTATGCTGTCATCGACAACTTTATTTTGCATGTGCATTCCGAAACTCCCATCCGTAAATCATATTGGACGTGACCATTTGAATACCATGCATAAAGACGCTCAGGCCACGGAAGTTTGTAAACAAGGCAGACCTAAGGGAATAAAATATGAGCCAAAATGAAAACATGAGTACCTGCTCGAAGCGTCCGGTTGTGAGGCAGCAGTGTTGCTTCTGTCACCTTTGTATACACACCTTGTCTTCTTTGAACACACGCTTGCTCAAGCATCCTCTTCATGATAGGTCCTCATCATGATCTTTGTCATGCTTTCACATTTTCCTTGTCGGTTTGGTCTGTGCGCAACAGACATGCAATTAAGAAATATACACAGTACACTCCTGCTCTGCAAAACATGTTGAGAACATGTACCCCATGGCTAGCTCAGGAGTATATCGCTTTGGGGGTTCCCGCTTTCGTTTCAATTGGTCCAAACTTGGCTTTTCCAAGCCAAGTTTGGAAACAACTTCAGTGTAAAACTTGCAATCGGCGCTGCCTTCAGCTATGGGTGACTGGCCAAAAGCGTTGTCTTTGATGAATTGTTGTACATTCTGTGCATCGGCCAATTTCTTCAGGTACTCTACAAAGCTTCCTTCAGGATCTGCAAAACACAAGCTTTCAGGAACCCTGAACAATTTCCTCTAAGTGTAACCGTACACATTATTAAAACGAAAATCCAGCTGACCTAGATAATTGTCTGCCGCATTGGGTGATGTGTAACTGCTGGGGAAGATTGCATTGTAAGGCTACATAAATGATGAGTGAAAGAACGTTACAGCTTCATCTGAACTGGAATAGAAGCATAAGTGCCAAAATTGGAGTATTACATGGTATGCTTACAGAATTGATGAATGATTTGTACGGAGAATCGTCAACTAATATTGTGTTAGAGCTGTTGTATGACCTATAATCTGCCCAAACACTTTTCAGTTCCTTGAACATGACATTTTTCTCCGCATTTTCCTTAAGTCTGGTTTCTGCCACAATGCAACGGGACTGATCCTGCAATATACAAAAGCGTCCCAATTGCACATTAGCACAATTGCGGCTGCTCGATTGACTACGGGAATCGTATATAATACTAAAGAAGTCTCACCCACACAAAAACCAGTTTATCTTTAATATTTTCCTTCAACAGTGTTGATAAACTTTCCAACACTGGTTCAATATTATGCCTGCAAAAAAAATGACATTCAGAACATAGCAGTTATCGGAAACACACAACCCGTAAAGAGTTGAGCAATTCATGTACAATATACACTGTCGTATACCTTTGTTTGGATGACCAAACTGCCACATCAAAATAGGAGAAACAGAATTGCAAGAAAGCAAAGCAATGGGGTCTGAAATTGAAGTCCCGATTTCCGGTCCTCCTACCTAATGCATTGCCAATAACAACTCCATTCAAATCCAGAATAAGAAGCTTCTTATTCGAACCCTTAGTAGAAGGACCTTGAGCTATGCTTGAAGACGGTCCTGTAGTTTCCGTTGCAAAAAAAATTGCCACAAAACAATTACATGTATTGGATGTATTTCCCTGTCAAATCTAATGTGTCCCACAGATGTGAAAGGAAGCAACATAATCTTCAGATTTTAAGGGAAAAAGGAATGGACTGGGGACACCAACAATTTGCCAACCAGCTGCCATTGCATGTGTTGGTATACAAGACTACAAAACCAGTTCCCGCTGTGCTTTGTCAGCCACAGAGGTGTTGGAACAGGCAAACATGGGGAAGACGTGGGGTTTTTGTTTTGGTTTTTGAAACTGCTATAAAGAAACAGTTTGGCTACCAGTAAGGTCGTTTTGAGCAAGAATTTTAAATGACGTACAGCGTTAACATTCACCGCTACATTACAATACTAGGATATGTACGGTACCTTGTCCTGCCTCCACCTGCTCGTCATGTTTGGCACGACCTTCCTGCAAATCTGCACTGTCATGCAACTGCGTCGGCTGTTTATTTTGTTCGAGAAACGCAGCGTAATTGATGGGGTTTGCCAGTTTTCCCAATGCGATCTCCCAGGCAATAAAATTTCTAGCAATCACAACGTCAAGCTGTACATACAGATGTCCGTATTTGGATGCAAGACAGTTAGTCTGGTAGATAGAAATCATGCATCCCTGCACTTACAGGTTTCGGGCGACAGGCCATTGCCCAACATTGAATGAACTTCAAAGTGAAAACGCCACAACTTGCAGCATCCTTCTGTTTAATTCTGTGCCGTACAACGTGAAATGTCCAGGGTCGATCCTTAAAAAATTGGCCCAGAATCCATTCCTGCAAAACAAACAAAACACTGGCATTGTAAATGTGATGTTGTTTCTTATTATGAAGAGCAAGAAGTTTGCACGGAACGCACCACTGACTGCATCAAACCCTGATAGAATGTGTTCAGGTTGTGCGAAGAATCAACAATGTACACTTGTTTTTCGTTGAGATGTGCAATCATGACAAACCAATGTTGCGAATAAATGATGGGGAAAAATATCTGCACGGATACCACAGTGAACAGCGTCAAATTTGTTAAAATTGTACCAATATTAGGCCGATCAGCTGTGCAGCTAATACTGTGACCCCTCGTTGCTTACTGGGAGAAACCAATGACAATGAAAAGTTAGAGTATACCTTTTCAGGATTTTTCATACTTTGGACATTGGTTTCATCAACGAAGAGCTTTTTGGTTGTGGCAGAAATGCGTGGATAATCTAACACGCATCTCACCTGCAATGAAGAGCAGCAGAGGGAAGAGTTACGTATAAATTTTGCAAAGAACATTTAAGGGAAGTTTAAAAACAGGGGTATTACAACGTACCCAAAACAAAGGATTGAAGAAACAAAATTGCTGGTACTGTCGCTGGAGTAAATGCAGGTACTGTGTCACAACCTTGAAACAAAGGAAGAAACGCACAGTTAGAATGAAAACGGCAAAACACGAAACTGGGAAGGACCTATTACATTCCCCAAAGTCCCAAAAACTTTACTTTGTCATTCAGACAATGCTCCTCATGCAGCACTTCCTGCAATTCCTCCTTTTTAATACCAAATAGCTGTTGCTTATCCAGTGCACTGACACAGCTGCGGACACATTCGTTAAAGATCATAAGAATACGATGGACGTGCCATACTTGAAGTGATGAAATGTACTACACTTAGCCGTACATTGTGGGAGTGATATGAGTAAGATGGAAGGCCACAGCTGCCTTCAAGTCTGCGTCAGCTACACCACATTCTTCTGGATGCCACTGCCGAGTTTGTCGATGTCAGTATACATACACAAAACAAATGATTACGAAACACGTAGCAAAAACCTCTTACATCATGTAGAAATGGCAATGTGTCGAAGCTGCTCCGTTGCACATGCACGGCACCAACCTTTTCAAATATTTCTTTCACCTTATGTTGTAGCTAGCAAAACAAAAGCGAGGTTACGCAGTTTGGCTACTTGGCAGAAATGTACAACAACATGAAATCAGAGTTTACATTAACATATAGTTGCTCCAGCTCTGATTTGTTGCGAAACTATAACAACATCTTCAACGTCGCCGCTTGGTCCCAAAAACGGCGGCTTATCCATCGCAGCACACTCCCCCATGTCAACCAATTGCTTGGCTGCTTCAGTTATCTTATCCTGTTCCACAGTGTCTCCGACCACTGCATCTGCAGGTTTAAACTTCTTCCACATCCAACCCTGGCTTTCAGACTTTACTGCCATTTTCTTGAAGTACGAAACTCCAATGTTGTGACTGTGAAAGCCTTTGTCGATGTGGTCAGCATAAATGGGAACGTTAAAGCGCCTGAATATGCTGGTCAGAAAGATACCGAATGGGAGATGGGTTTTTTTATTGTCCCTGCTCCTAATCTTCCTAATTTTGTTGAAGATTGTGGCAATCATCAGTTTGCCAATGTTCAGTGGTTTTTTGTTCAACAAGTGCCACAACAGCATTCTTTCTAGTGCACTCACCGAACTAATACTGCCACCTTTGGGAACAATGTTATGGCATATTATAAGATGCAACAACCTTAGCAGAACCTTCATGTCAGGGGCATAAAACTTTGATTTTTTCCCCATTGCCCGCCTAATGCTGTCATCATGTTGCAGAATTTGTCGTACAAACTCTCTGTCATCATACCCGGGCACAGCCAGTTTATCCATATTCTTGGCACTAATCATTTTGTAATCGACACTATAACCAGTGTCAACCAGACCAAACTCTGCAAATAGAACCTCGGTAGACACCTCAACATGTATATTCCTAACGACGGATCGCACTACTGACTTGTCCTTATTTGCACTAGAATTCGCGTAGAATTCTCGAACCAACCCATCGTAACACTTATCTTTAATGGACAGCAAATTAATCAAATTTTGGGAACGCAGATATTCGCTAATATCAATACATTCCGAGACCAGTGCTTCTACCTCAACCGGCATGCCTGGAGACACAGGAAGATTGAAACAGCTGTCCATAATAGCGCAAACCTTAGTTTCGGATGCGAATGCAGATATGAATTGCCTGAACACAGTGCAACATTCATAATGTTTGATAACCTTCGTTTATTGCCATTGTCATCATATATAGCTAACAACTGAAGTAAGGCTACTATTCGTAAACACATCGTACACAAGCTGAATTTTAACAAGGTCAATCGATGGTGTACAGGGTCTTTATGTACTTTACCCTCTCATTTTACCCTGGACCACTCACTTTACAAACAACAAAATGCAACATTTCTTTTCTTGTTCATCCCCATGATTTTGGTCCGCTTACATCTTCGCGGACCAATTACGGGATTAAGCCTTTGCATATAATGTAAGGGTTGATAGGTGTTCCTTATATGCAAAACATTGTCCTAAAGTGATGGAAACATTGGCCTAAAGGGTCTGTAAAACTCCCCAAACAATCTGAAGCGTAGATGGAGCATACATGTTCAACTGGTGAGTGTGTTAACCCAAATGACAGACACAGAATAAGCTGCCCCAAAATTAAAGTGTAACACACGTACAAGTAAAAATTACCAAAATTCGAAAAAATATGATACAAAATGTCTCCACCGAATACCGAACAATACCTTAACAAAGCGGGTGCTTCCGTTCTGCGGAGATGAGCCACACCTTAACCCTAACGGGGGGTAATCTAAGGCGCCACCGGTTTAACGCATGAACTCCTTAAATTCAAATGGTAGCACAACTAAATCACTTAATGCCAAATAAAAGGGGCTGTCGAAACTGAGGACAAGAAGGGAAATTCCGGCAGGGGGACCCTTTACCGACGCGCCAGTGGAAATGGCAGCAGATGGCGGACCACGGGGCACCAATGTCTTCCGTTTCACACCTCTGCTTTGTAATTCACAGATGTTTGGGAGGCACAATAGCTGTTGTAGTGGTGGGGGAAAAAAAGCAGTGCAGACAGAAAAGAATTTCTTATTGCGCACCCATAAAGAGCAGACCTTGTATTGCAAAAACTGTTGCGCTCATTGGCCATACAAGTTAAATAGTTGGGGCCTGGGGGTAGTGGGCAGTGTGTTCAATTAATGCAAGATAGGCATACACAGCTAGCTTTTCATGTTCCCAAGTACACGGATAACGGTTCAAATTCTCTCGCTCCCGCCATAAACTCCTTATTCATGTGCCCGTGCGTATTGTGTAGTTACAAAGGAGGAAACACAGAATTATTTGGTGTTGTATTGCAGGGCGGGCTCAATTTAAATGCCCGCCACAAATTCGTGTTTATTCCACGCAAAATTGTTACTCTCTTCTTGTAATGGAGGAAAGCCATAAAGAGCTGGTGTTTTATGGCACATCGGCCGAAATTGAAGTGTAGCCGAAAATTAAGTTTTGGTCTCCGGAAATTATGCAGTGTTGTTGTAATATACGGAACACGTAAAGAGCTGATCCTTTATTGGGTAACGGTGGAAATTTAAATTTATCCCACAACATGAATTTTCGGGCAGAAACGAAAATGGTTACACTTTTTCTTCGTACGTTGTCTGGCAAAGAAAATTGGGCTTGACGTACAAAAAAATTAGTATAACCCATTTCGAAAGGCCCGCAAAGAAAAAATGGGTACACATTCGTTCTTGCAGTGGAGGAAATCCAAAGACAGCCGGTGCCGTAATCCAAAACGGGTGTAGGATAAGTTTATGGTATAAACTAATTTTTGGCCGCAAAGCACAACGGCCTGTGTGTTGCTGTAGTGGAGGAAAGGCGTAAAGAGCCCGTCCTTTTTTGGGTGAACTGTATTAATTGATTGTAAATTTTACAATCAATGAATTTATGTTTTGCCAGCATTGGGTACTTTGTTCTTTTAATGTGGGAGACGCATCAACACCTGGGCTTTTATTGGTCAACTGGGTTCATTATAATTTATGCCATAAAGCCGTGGTGCCATACATTTAAAGAAAAATCATTACAATTTTTTAGGGATTTTTTTACAAACCTCCCCATAAGTTGGTAATAACTACGGGATATTTCCTTTTCCTCGTAAATAGCTATTACTTTGTTCGTGTAATACAGGAAATGCACGAAGAGCTTATATGTTAAGTCCAATTCATTTTTCCAGAGTTTTACGTATTCAATTTGTGCAAAACGCAAAACCTACAACTTTTGCTGTACCAAAAATATTATCGCATCATTTTTCAAATTTTAGTTACAAACATTTATGTATTTAACATAAATTATATGATTCAAAGTGTAATGGCTATAAATAGCTACTATTTTATTCATATAGTACAAGAAACCCATAAAGAGTTGCTAAAAAGTGGGTGACCATTTTTTTTTTTACATAATTTATGTTACATACAAAACGTAGTAGAATAGCGTTGATAATAATCTTACTGGAACACTTTTTCAATTGTAATTATAAACATTTATGTATTTCATATAAAATAAATAATTGAAACTGAAATAATCATACATAGCTAGTACTTTATTCATATAATGCAAGAAACTCGTAAATTGCTGGTATGTTATGCAAAATTTTGTTCTTTTACTTTGAAATACTTCTTTTATATTACATACAAACATGCTAGTTTTGATATCCTAAAAGAATTTGTGTAACCCCTTTTGAATTATATTTGCAAAAATTTTTGTATTTAACATAAATGAAATGATCCCGAATAAAATACCCATTATCATCTCAAACTTTTTATTAACAAGCAATCCTGTACTAATATAGGGAGGAAGAGTGTATTCATGGAATATAAATATCATCTGTATCATGGTTGTAATATTTTAGGGATAATGGTCAGAAACCTACCCTGAAGTTTCTGACAATTGCACTGAGACCAGTCCAGGTTTTACAAATTTCACCTACCTCCCTTGCTTTTCAAATATCACTGGTTGAAATTGTTACCAAATTTCAAAAGCAACGGATTTAAATTCTATACTGCTGTCACTGCAACTGTTACAACCTTCAGGGGAGGTTTGTCAAATTATCCCTTTTTAAATAACTCAAAATTTATTAATTCTTTTTTATATAGTCAATTTCTACGTCCACCACCGCCCACTGCCACTCTGCCACCCCCCTTCACCCACAGCCACTTCCACTCCCACCCCAACTAAAGCACTCTCCGTCTGGAACTCTCTCTCTCTCCCTGTATCTCTTTCGCTCTCTCTGTCTCCTTGTCCTTCACCCACAACCACTTCCACTCCCACCCCAATTTTGTATAGCACTCTCCGTCTGCATCTCTCTGTCTCTCTCTCTCTCTCTCCCCCGATCATCTTCATCTTTCTGTGGCTTGTTTTCACCCCCAATTTTTTCCCGTCCAAGAAGCACCGCATTGGCCACACACCGCGACCGCCACCGCCTGTCCTTCTCTCTCTGTCTCTCTCCCTCTCTTCCTTTACCCCCTTGCTTCGATTTCATTCCTCTGCACTGACCCCATCGACATCGTCCCCTTCGTTTTCCGTTGCACTAGCGCCCGCCTCCTCATCTCTCTGTCGCTGATTTCTTTCTCTCTTTCATTTCTTCCTTGCTACGTGTCCTCTGTTCTCCATCTCCTTCGTCCCCTTTCTTGTCTTTGTGAACCACACCGTCGCCACCAGACACCGACACTGCCGCTGCCGCGTCCCTTGTCTATTTGCCTCTGTATCTGTGTCCCTCTTTATTCGTGTCCTTCGTTCCGCTCTACCTGATGTAATCATCCTCCCGTTCTGTGATTCGTTAACATCATAGCGCAACGCTTACCTTTGGCCAACATCTCCGCAACTGTACAACGGAAGTACCAATTCCCGTGGTCCGGAACCTTCATTGTCAACCACAGCTACATTTGACATGACGACATTTGCAGGTGGAAGTGAAGACAGCACCGCGACCTCGGAGATGCTCTGTCACTGCGGATTAGTTGCCAATATACAAACTTCTTTCACGCGAGGCAACCCAGAGCGTCGGTTTGCAGCATGCAGCAATTACCCGATTTGTTCGCTGTTGTAACATAGAGTTTATAACATCGTCATCTGCCCCTCCATTTATATTGGAGGGGCCACAAACCCCCTGCGCACTCAGCCACACAGATGCCCTTTTTTCAGGTGGGTCGATGTTGATAGCTGCTGCAACAGGGGAAGAGCACTGGCGAGGCTAGCAGCTGAGAAGATATGTACACTAAAGGAAGCGCGTTCGGCTTTGCAGGCGACGAACGTCCATGCCATGAACTCCAATCAGTGTTTGACGCGTAGGGTGGCGGAACTGGAAAGGGACAATGAAGCTTTGCGAATCATTGCGCAACAATGCAAACAAAAGCAGCAGTTGCTGTGCAGCAAAATACGCTGTTACAACTTCTGCTTCTTCGTGGTCAGTGTGGTGTGTATTGCTGTTTTTGCGTTTTGGTACAATTGGAGATCACACTTTTTCCCAAACGCTGCGAACTTGGGTTGTCTAATGCCAGCACACAGACATCCGCAACGATAGAACGTTTATTTCGTCAAAGGTCTGCACATTTACCAATCACGGTTATTTTATTCCGACCTTTACGCTTGCTTTGCGAATATTCCATTCCTGAAGACAGTCAAACAAAGCTAAACATGCCTCGGAACTTTTTGAGGTGCAGTTCCACTTTTTACGGTTATAGTCCAATTTTGTAAGCTACGTTTCATCGGCAGGACTGCTGTATTTGCGAACTCTGCGTAATTTCAAATATGAAGTCAGACAGTTGTTTAGTGCTGGCATAAAATATTTTCGCATGCACACAAGCACATTAAACCCAATGCCATAGGCTGAGTCCGTATGTGGACACCTGTTGAAAGTATTGTTCATACTTGTTGGGAGTTTGGGAAGACGTGGTGGCCAACTTTTCAATGCAATCGTGTTTAGCCGTGGCTATGTTTAACACCCTGCAGTTGACAGTTGAGGATGCGGTTTCACCGCCCCTCCCTGAAAATTCATAAATCTCCTTTTTCACTTCAATTTCGCGGGCAGTCGCCTTACAAACGAACCTGTACCTGCTTTGGTCCGCTTATATGCAACCAATGGCGGTGTCAATGCAGATGCCGGATGCATAGTGACTGAGTTGTCAACAAAAGGAGATGCAAAATGTTTAGGTCCCACGTAAATCTGAAACCCCAACGTTTCTCCCCTGACACATTACATTGCTGAAGGCCAAATACAGACCACTTAAAATCCCACAGCAATTGCAAAAAAGTAACTTGCATACTATTCAACTTTGAACTTTACAGATAACCGAACCCAGAGACTAGGTTGACAACTACATTTAGGTGCGCACGTTAGTGGACATCAAACGAGCTACAGTTCTCCACCGGGACCAACTACTTTACGGTGCACGTTAAAATACAGAAGCAACTGCCAATGCAGTGTAGCCGAAACAACATGCTTCACCAATCAGCAATGTCGATTGATGCCGGTACAAGGCCATCAGCGGGTACATTTCGTGGTTCATCAACTTGGCCAACAAGGACACAACATAAATAAAATACCCCGCATCGAACTCAATAACACATTGCTCGCACATCAGTCCCCTGCTTGCCCAACAAATACAAACAAAATTTTGTAATGTGGACGAATACCTGATACGACGAAGTCCGTGATGAATGCAGGATGTATCCCAAAAACCCATCCACAGTGGCCGGTCGACCCTAATATTTTTCAACTAATAGGGTGCTCAGTTTTAAAAAGGCTTCACATGCAAGACGAAGGACTCAGTATGCACTAATGTAACATGTGATTGCATACAACTACAATAATTACCGATTCCAATGACTTCCCTTGCCGTACGCCATCTGGTCCTCCCTCATCCATGTCCTGCAACCAAGTTACACATCCCATATTACCACACGCACTCGCATACAGCCACACAGGGTTTCAGGCTGACAGTTAAAGGCAACAATGTGTTGTCCTTCAAACACCTTACCCCTATCACTTAGTGTCACTGAACTAAACAAATTATGCGTAAGACTAATTTTAGTGATATTATGTTCATTTCAGCATATTACTTCGGTCGTAATCGAAATATGGCAACAGCTTATGCACTATGTGACCATTGGACCACAACATGTACGCATTACATAGAAGGGCATGAACATGGGATTAATTCAACGCACAACTTAGCAGCAAAGGTAGCCAGGGATGTGTAGACACAGTTGTGCATATGTTGCACATAAAATCCATTTCAACCTGAATCCGTACAACAGGGTCCCTTGGTCGCTGCTGCTCCATTTCATTTGATAACTCAACACCGATTCGGCCAGGGGGTGTCGTCCCCGTGTTGCGTTGTTGTGCATGAGCAGTGCAACTACAATTTTCATGATGATCATCAGCGTCTGTGGCTCTGTGCTTTGATGACGCGTTTGGCACACTTCCTCTTCCCCTGCATTGGTAACAAAACAAAAAATTCAACTAAACCGCACACT
Source organism: Coffea arabica (assembly GCF_036785885.1). Classification (NCBI taxonomy): domain Eukaryota; kingdom Viridiplantae; phylum Streptophyta; class Magnoliopsida; order Gentianales; family Rubiaceae; genus Coffea; species Coffea arabica. Next base: position 10,178,932 of record NC_092314.1, on the reverse strand, counting down.
CAGTCTTCTGTGTTCCATAGCAAGTCAGGTAAGTTAGGTAAGCCTATTTATGAATACACAGTTGCATTGTGTGGCGAAGTGCATTGTACATGGGATGTTCCTGTCATACGCCATACATATTGTTGCCTACCTCGGTTTCCCTCGACACAGGACTCGTGCTGCAATGAATTCTGGGTCCTTAACCCAATCCCTTTGACCCCCTGTTTGATTCGTCAGTTGCACAGCTCCACAGCCCTGGCCTCTTTGCCTCTTGCCTTGCACCTTCTCAGTTCCAACTGACTCACTATGGAACAGTTCCAATGCATTTTTGAATCCATCCGATGTCTTGCACGCATTCCTACATACATCATTTGCTGCCGAAAGCAGCGTAGAGTATCTGGACATCTCTGTGAGGTGTGAGCTGCTTGTTTCAGCCCCCTCGTCACTTATTACGCATTCTTTTGCCTGTCGAGTCCACCTCTTTATGATGCAGTTTGGAGGGATCCTTTTCAGTTCCTCAAATAGCATTGCACGAAACATGTGACAGCAAGGCAGGCCCTGTGTTTCCATTTTCAGGCACGAGCACTTCATATGTCGCGTGGACCTGTACACCACAGTGTAGTACGAGTAATTGTACGGATGCTTCATGAAGTGCACAGCATTTATTCCATCATCCGTGCCATTAATCCTACAAAATAGCCCCTGCTTCTTCATTTCCTCCCGTACCACAACGAAAGTGGACCTAGTAAACACTTCAGCAGCATGTTTTTCCAGCGCCTGCAGCTGTGTCGCACCGAGAAGGGTAGTGTGCTCTGTGACAGCCCGTTGACGCCTCTTTTCATGTCGCAAGCGGCCCACCGCCAAGTCATATGTTTGAAGGCACTCAAAAAACTTCAACTTGGGGGTCAGATGTAATTTTAAGACCTGATGCATTTTCTCGCACCTTTGGATACTCCGCACTCCTCCGAAAAAGTTGCCTCTCAGGAAAGCCATAGCCCAGAGCTCCCTCTTGCGGTACATCTTCTTAACCCATTCGTTATTTTGAAGCCGAAAACGTCTGACAACCCCTGCCCACCTCGTTTCAAAATTAATTGTTGTAGAATTCATAAACATGCAGGTCTTGAATGCCTGCAAGAACTCTTTGTCCCTTACATTTGTAGCAGCATTCATTTCCAAATGGAAGCTGCAAAGTCTGTGCTTAGCTGTAGGCATGAATTTTTTAATGCACTTTCGCATGGACTTGTCCCCATCTGTCACCACTGCTATCGGTTTCCTCCCATTCATTGCTTCTAAGAATGTACTTATAACCCAATCATATCCCTCATCTCCTTCGCGAACGATAAAAGCACACGCAAAGATACATGTCGAGTAGTGATTGTTAACCCCACACAACACAACCAATGGAAATCTGTACTGGTTCGTATTATACGTGCTGTCGAACACTAGCACATCCCCAAAACATCTATAGTCGTCTCTACACACGGAATCAGCCCAAAGCAAGCGATTCAGGCGGCCATGGCCATCTACAGAATATTTGAAAAATAAATTCGGATCACCTCGTTGCTTGCCTAACAAGAATGCAAGTGCCGAATCGCTGTCCCCATCACCAACTGCTACCTGCCTCTGCCGATTCAGCGCATTGTACATATCTGTTTCATGAAAACCCAGGTTGCGGTATCCGCCAGCCTGTACGGCTAGTAGTCTCATAATGTGACTTGTTCTTATTCCTGCTTGTTGCATAAGTACTGCCTGTTGCAGGTCCGACTTCCCAACCTTTCTATGCGACCTCATGAAATTAACACTTTCAGGACTGCACAAACGATGGCAATGTCCACTAACAAATTGTACAACAACGTACTTTTGTTTCGACTCGTGTAATCGAACCTTCAAATGTGCTTGACAGTTCACTCTTGTTACTGCCTTCGGTTCCCTTATTCGATCGCCTCTGTTCAGGTGCTTTTCATGTCTTTCGCCTTCCTTATTGCAAAGCCATGACCTCACTCGGACATCGCCTTTCTTATCTTTTCTCTTGCACCCTTTTCGTACCCCAAAACCGGTTGCTCTTGCGTACATCATATAGAATGCTTCTGCCTCTTCAATGCTGTCAAACTCCATGCTACCTACATCTATATCATCAATACAGTGGAATGCAGCGTTTACATTTGGCCCGTCTTGACCAACAATGTCCCCTACAGCACCCTGCCCTAAAATCCGTTCTGTTCTGCAGTTGGTTGTTGAATGGACAATATTAAATGTGTTGCCACTTTCTTCACCTTCGGCACCTACACCAACATCCCGTGTGCTCCATGGATGCCCTTCCACCATTTGCATTCGCAATCCCGTTTGCTTGATGTTACCACTTTTATTGCTAATTCTGCTATGCGGGCTTATTCAACTTTGTTGCGTTCAAAACTGTCTCCAACAAACTTTGCAATTCAACACCACCAATGGAAGACTCAAAATGAGGTTACGAACCTGTAATAAGCAATACAGGTAATCATTCAGTGCCTTCATAGGTTACGAACATTATCTGATCGACACAATGTTGTTGACTTCAAAATGTTATGACATGATAATCCCCCAAAAAAGCCCCAAAAAAATTCCCCCTCTCACAATCAATGTAGGTTACAGAAAACACTGGTTCACACTTACGCTCTGGGTCTTCCATCTGCATGATGATAAAATAAAAACTTACGCTTACGCTTGCTTAATTGACGTTCTGCACTGCTACCTTACCTCCAAACAACCCGCGACGAAGGCGACATTGTACCGTGGGAGTCAATGACAGCAGATCACCTCAAAAACCTAAAATAAGGGATGAAGCTAATCAATCAATGGCATCATAGGTGACGAACAATTGTCTGATGTACACTATGTTCTTGCAGGCAAAAATGACTACATCACAATCCACTGAAAGTGGGCTAAAGATTCCCCCTGTGACAATCACTGTACGTTACACAACATACAGCTTAATCGCTATAGCCTTGTTCTTGCAATTTCATGATGCAATATGGCACAATATTTCAGTCCAACCTAAACGGAAACGGAACATAAACACATACAAACATGCGTCGTCGTTTGATACTCGCCACTGCTGCCTTCCATCCACGGGAAGTGGCGACGCGAGGGACAATAAGACACACTTGCAATACCGCACCTCCTTATCTGCACACCGTTTGGATTCCCCTTTGCAGGTATTAATGAATTACAACGCAAATCTCCGGAATATACGGAAAACAACCAACGCACCTTACTCGCAGTCTTGTAGAAGACAATTGATGTTCATCAAATAGCCAGCGTCGCTGTACCTCCGCTGACTATGTCGGACATTCACAACAAAAGACGGTGAAGCTATGTACACATTTTTCCCCGCTTCAGTCCTGTTTTGGGGCTACACCGAAATTAAACAAGCAACAGTCCCGACAATCCATTACCTTTATTTAGGGTTTACTTTCCCAAATCAGTTTCGGCCCTTCTTTTTCCCGCCTCACCGTTCTTCGCTATTTGTTATTCAGTAAATGTAAAAATTGGCATGCCCTATGCGCAGACAAAAAGTTATTAAAATAATCTTTTTTCCGCTGTATACATATTTCATGATTTTGTTTTGCATAAAAATATAAATTTATAATAAGTGTATATTAAGGCTTGTTTTGCATACATATTATAAAGTCGCAGCTGTTTATGGCGTTTGTCTATTATATGAACCTGGAACGACATTTTGTTTCGCATGATTTTTTTTTGCATACATATTTCCGCTGTATATGATTTTGTTTTCCATACATATTATAAGTGTATATTAGTATAAATGTATAAATTAATATATATATTAATATTATGTAGAAATGTATTTGTATAATTAGTATAAATGTATATACGTGTTAATATTATGTATAAATGTATAATTAATATTATGTATATTAATATAAATGTATAAATGTATATAATACATAATATAAATGTACATTTACATGTATAAGTGTATATTATTAAAAACATATAAATTATAAATCAATATTATAAAAATGTATAAATTAATATATTATAAATATATATTAATATTATGTACAAATGTATTAATATAATTAATATAAATGTATACATGCATTAATATTATGTATAAAGGTAAAATTAATATTTTGTATATTAATGTAAATGTATAAATGTATTATATTAGATATTATACATAATATAAATGTCTATTATAAATATACATAAATATTTATATATTATGTATAAATGTACATTTATATAACTGTACATTTATATAAATGTGTAATATATTATATATTATATTATCTAATATTTATGCAAATATATTATAAATATATAAAAATATACTACAAATAAAATAAAAAATTTGTAATCTGTATGTATAAATATATAATATTAGAAATGTATAAAATATATAATACACATTAATATTGAATTTAATTTATGCATAATATACATATTAATATATATTATGAAACAAAATTTACTAAATATATTTATTAATTTATATATAAATAAATGTATTTATATAAATATATATTATTTATTTCAATTCATATAATATATATAATATTATACATAATCGAACTAAATATATTCACATTGATATAATATATATAATATACATAATTCAAATATACCTATTCAAATACATCATTGAAATATACAAATTGAAATATATTAAAATATAATTCAAATATACATATTAAAATACATAATTCAAATTTAGAAATTGAAATATACTTACTACAATTCACAAAATTTATTGCACGAATGCCGTAAATACAGGGTGTTTTATTGCAAACCTGATTAAAATTTTGTTCCCGTAAACAAAATTTTAATCCACCAACAACGGGTACTCAGTTCTTATAAGCTATAAACAGTTACTGTTTTATTCGAAATCGGTTTATTTTACTTTCTCCGCCACATACATACATTTTTAAATGGAAAACGGGGTTCTCTATTCTTATAATGGAGCAAAGTCGTAAAAAGCTAGTGTTCGAGTGAACACCGGTGTTAATTTTTTTTTTATCCAATAAATAAATTGTGTTATGCAAAAAAAATTAAAAGGCTACTCTATTCTTATAATGCTGGATAAGCCATAAAAAGCTAGTGTTTTACGACAAAATGGATTTATTATATTTTTATCCCAAAAACAATATGGTATGTCGAAACACGGACACTGTGTTCCATTAATGGACGAAAGCCATGAACAGCTACTGTTTTATTGAAAAACAGGCTGGTTTTTTTTTCCGGATAAATAACCAGCCGTTATGCAAACAAAGCGTACTCTGTTCTTATACTAGTGCAAAGCCATAAAGAGATGGTGTTTTACGACAAAATGGAATTATTTCATTTAATTTCCTAAATAAAGCGGTTTATGCAAATACGGGTACTTTGTTCGTATTACGGAAGAAAGCCGTCAATAGCTGCTGTGTTATTGCAAACGGGTTTTTTTTTTCATTTTATCCAAAACCTAGTTTTTTTTATGCAAAAATTGGGTACTTTGTTCCTATAATGCGGGAAAGCCATAAAGAGCAAGTGTTTTATTGTAAAACCGGTTTATTTTGCTTAATCCACCATTTACATTTTTTAAACGTCCAAAAGCGGTTTTAGAGATGAGGTATTTCATGCAAACTTGGTACTTTACCATGCCAATGGATAACATTTGAAACACAATCAAAGGTTTGGTATTTTAATTAACAAACATTCGGTTCCGCTTGGCTTACATACTTTTCTGGGTACTTTTCAAAAACAGCACTCTAGTCCTTCGATCGTGAAATACAAGCCCTGTACATTTCGGCAATTCCTTTCCCTTTTACACAAATCCTTTTTACTTAATTGCTTTCCAATCGCTAATTTTCATTAATATGTTTACATTGCAACAAACAATTTAATTCCGCATAAATTGCAAAAAATTAGTATCTCAACTATTGGGACTTTGCTGATTCTTTGGAGGTCTGATAACAAAGCCGTTGAGAGCTGGTATTTTTATTACCGACACCTTTTTTCCGTCAATGGACTGCTTTCTATGATTTTCCATTACTAAATGTCAAAGTACCGCCATTTAACCAGCATAAATATATCTCTTTGTTCAGAACTTTAAACAATAATGCTATTAACCTGTATCTTTCCCTTTCAGACCAAGTTTTTTGACTTGTCCATTTTTTCTGCGGCGCGGACAAAATTCTTCGGTTACTTTCCTATAAAACTTTTACACAAAAAATTTATATATGCATAAATTTTTTGTGTAAAAAAACAAATTTATTCACATACGATCGAGTATTTATCCAAGTATATTAAAACTCCACACTAAGTAACGTACTCAATTTTAATCATGAATACAACACTTTTCTGTTATTTCAAATAACAAAAAAAAACTGCTTCGCATAAGTTTTTTTTTTCATAACTGCTGTGCGCTAATCATTTTTTCTTTCTTCAAATTTCTGAACCTTCTTTACGCACATTTTTTGTCCAGGGCATTTGCAGCATTTTTGCTGCGGTAATGGGTACATTTGCAAATACAATAAGACGATGTTTCTTCAACATGATTAAATTATACAAATTAGGCAATGTAATTTACAATTTCAACATATTTGTGTTGAATGATGTAAACAGAAGTACACAAACACTACTTTGACAATTTTATTAAACAAATATACTCTTCCTTAAACCATGCAAAACTTAAAATCTACTTAATTACATATGCTTAATTACAATTGAATTAATTTTTTATTAAAAATTTTATTTATTTTTTAATCCATTTATAATTAAAATTAAAATTTGATATTTTTAGATGTCATATATTTAATTAGATGAAAATTATTTTGAACACAACACATAAAAATAATTATGTTAGGAAAAATTTTAGCCCCTCTAGAAAAAAAATCTTGGCTTCGTCACTAGTTGAAATGCTTGTAAGTGGGATTCATCTATGGTGAGAGTATGATACATAGTCTTTCTTTTCACTGTATTTAATTTGTGTGATGACAAATGAAAAATGGGTAAAATGGGTTAGTGATTATCAGTTTTATGAATGATTATGAGAGTAAAATACATTATGACAATAAGATATGTAGAATTGTGAAAATTATAATTCAAACATGCTCCTAAATTTTGGATATGTGACTTTCGTAATTGAAAGTTTCTTAAATTAACAATTAGTTATTGCTAATTGTTAATTTAAGTGTGATGTGGTAAGTGTGAGTATTGTTATCAGTGATATAGTAGTTGTCAGCAGTAGACGTGAGATGTGAATTGAAATTTGCAGATATCCATTTGTAGGGGTGGTTATTATTTGTTAGTTAAAATTTAGGAGTTTCAATTTTGTAGGTTAGTGGGTCACTTAAATTGAGGAGCAGAAAGGGATAAGGAGAAGATAAGAGTTATTGAATTAAAATATATCTAAAATTATAGTAAAAAGGGATTCAGATTTCTTACGCTCGTGGTAGCTCCTCCTTAAAAACCTATTCTGTAATACATATATAGATATGGATTTGTGGCTCAGCGTTCTTATCAATTCCGTAACAGGCGCCAACCATTTCCGCTCCAGTCCAAAACGTGCGATCAGCCACCAGTCAGCCATATTTTCCCCGTCTGTTGAGAAAGCACATCTTGAGCTCTTCCATACAGTAGAAAGAAACACTTCTAAAAGTTCTCTTTTACTAAGACTAAATTCTGAAGAGTTAGAAAAAAGGCTCTGTCAACTAGAACTTGGACGGTCTGATCGGGTAATGGATGGAACTTTGATCTCTAACAAGTTTTAAGAACAGTCGCTTGGTTGTGCACAAATCTAGTGACAATTTTTGCTTTTTCCAGTGTCTCTTTAATTACTTCCATTTTTTCCATTTTCTTCAACGTAAGTGTGTTGATTAATATATTAAGGGCAAAAAATCTGGATGGCCCTCAAACTATTAAGTTAGTTGGCTTTTGGCCCTCAAACTATTAAGTGTATATTTTTGCCCCTTCAACTTGTAAATAAGTATATTTTCCACCTTTTTGACTAGAGATAATTTTAGAAACCTCCCCAAGATTCATGTAAATATTACTTGGCACTCCTAGAGTTTCAAAAACATCATTAACCTCCCTTAAAACCATACTTTTTTATAATAATTTCACCCTTGTATCATTAAAATAATCATTTAATGAGACAGATATATTTTTCTTCCAATTCTACTCTTTTGTGTTGTTTAATATTGAATTCTCTACCAAGTTGATGATAATATAATATTTACATGTTTTGCCTAAAACTTTTATTTTTCATAATGTTTTACCTCAAAATTGTTACAGTAGTGAAGATAATTTTAACAATTTGTGTTATCATAATGACTAATGGTCCCATCTCACTAATGTGGGAATTGAGTGACATATCTAAAACTTCAAATGTGTCAAGCGATATCAACATAAATCTCAGGAGAGGTTTATGAAAATATCTCTAGCCAAAAGGATGAAGAGTATACCCTTTTATAAGTTCGAGGGGCAAACATATGTCCTTAATATTTGGAGGGTTAAAAGTCAACCACCTATAGAGTTTGAGGGCCATTCTGCTTTTTTGCCCGTATATTAAACTCACTTATAGAAAAATATACTGATGGTGCATCTGTAAAAACTTATAGCCTATGAACAATTAGCAAGGATCATAATTTCACGTATTATAAGAATGACAAGGATCACCATCAGTATTATAGCCTATAATTGTTCATAGGCTATAATTGTTCATAATTTCACGTATTATAAGAACCCTTTATAGAATTTTTGAAACCAAATGGTTAAAGAATTTAAAGTTATCATATAGACTATCACTTATAGATTGATTTGTAAAATTTATTCATTTACAAACCAAAAGCCTCCGAACTAATTAGATAACTATTTCTAAGGTACAAACCCAACGGAACTTTAGCCTCTGCCCTTTAGGAAATGCTCAAACAACTTGAACTTGGATGGTCTAACTAGTTAGTGGACAGAAAATATATGATCTCCAAGAAGTTTCAGAACAGCCACCTGGCTATGTACAAATCTCATTATCACAGCTTTTGCTTTATCTAGTGCGTCTTTAACTACTTCCATTGCTCCCATTTGCTTTAATATTATTAATCTTCTTTAAAAATTTACTTTGTCAGGATTATCTTTAGTTGTATCTCTTCTGACTTATTCTTCAACCTTCACAATGAAAGCTTCCAACTTATCTCCAGTAGTTGTTGAAAACCTTCAAGAAGGTAAGGAAGGTAGATCCTTCCAGGGTTCTGAAAGTAAAACTTCAGCAGAGGATTGCAGGACCTTATACATGAAAAGCTGCAGAGGCTGGTGAAGATTGAAAATGTTTCATTGGATGAGAGAACATACTTTTACATTAGTCTATTAAATGCACTCATAGATAAGTATGGTGCATTTACAAATTCTTATAGCCTGTGACAAATTAAGTATATATATATATATATATATATATATATATATATATATATATCTATATGTGAGCGTAAATTATGATTTCAAAATGGTAATTCTTTACAAAAATGACAAGCTGTTCATTGCTATGATTTTTTCTGTGTCTTAAAAGACTCAATTTAGTGAGTTCTCTTTTCTTTTTCTTTTTTTTTTTTTGAGAGCCTGTAGCACGCATGATGCACAAAATCTTTATAGTCTTTTCAACTTAAAGTTTAAAGAAGTTAAATTAATCATACATATTATTATCACTGTATTGATTTGTAAATTTGTTCCTTTTTATAATCAAATACCCCTTGACTGTTTATAGGATTCCTTCCACATTACAATCCCAACAAGACATTCGCCTCTGCCATTGTTGCGTTCCCACAATCCATGACATGCACTCAAGGAACATGAGCTAATGGATGATGTGGGATCCGGTACTGTCTAATTTAAATTAGTTTATAGAATTTTTACTAAAGTTAGTGTAAACTCGTATAGTTTTAGTGTGATCGCGAATTTTACACCAATTTAGTTATATGAGTTGACAAATTTAATTTTACACTCAGGGTCTGTTTGTTTCAATGTAGAATATTTTCCCTAAGAAAACATTTTCAATGAAAATTCTTTCCTGGAAAATATCTAATTTTCCCTTCATTTTCTGGTGTTTGGTGCAATTCTAAGAAAATGTTCTAAAAAAAATTAAAATCCTCCAACGATAATATCGTTCCCGAATTTCTCTTTTGCTAATTGCTACTACTGATTATCATTTTCTCTACCCACCTCATCAGCCACCACAAACAATCCCCAATCCAAATCCTTTCAAGTCTCAAAAAATAAATCAAAGACCAGAACCAAGAATTCACAATCTCCCCAAGCCAGTTGAGTGCCATTTGTAATAAAAAGTTTAAATTATATGCCTACAGCTGATTGAACCATTATAAGAAATTAGCAATTGAAATTTGATGTTTATTGTACTAACTCTTCTTCTAAAAATGTTCCTCCTGCCTCCATTGGCTTCACATTTTTTCCTTTCTTCAAAACTTCTCAATGCAAGCCCAATCTAGATCTAGAGTTGTATAATCCATAAATGTGTTTGTGTGGCGCAAGATTACGGAACAGTAGAGAGGAACATGAGAAAGAGGAGAGCTCGAAGAGGTGCAAAGTTGTGGGATTTGCAGAAGCAAGTGCAGGAAAATAGCTCTTGATTTGATCTCTGTGGTATAGTCCTTGATGGCTTTGTACAATAGCCAAGTGCCGAGGAAACTGATAAGTCGCGATAGTTGTCAGAAATTAACTTCCGTATCTTAATTCCAGAAGTCATTTTACACCAAGTTATGTAAAAGATTTTCTACCAGAAAAAATTTTCCTGACCTCTTTTGCAGCCAAACACCAGAAATTGAAGAAAATATTTTCTGGAAAAGATTTTCAGTCCAAACAAACAGACCCTCAAATTATATAATTTTACACCAAATCAAGTCAGTTTGAATTGAATAGAATTCAACACGCGAGGCTTTGTTTCTGATAATGTGGTACAAATCATTACGAATACAAACAATGTAAAATATAAACTTTGCCACAAGATTCATGAATATATATATATATATATATATATATATATATATATATATATATATATATATATATATATCTGATAAGACATAAAATTTCATTGATTCATGATTTAAATCAACCATAAAGGCTGGACAAAACAGATTGAGGCAAATGCCTCCAAAACTGAGGAGATGAATAATTCCCATATTGCCGAGCCAAACAATGTGCCGCGGGAGCTAAACAATGTGCCGCGGGAGCTAAACAATGTGCCGAGCTAAATAATTCCAAGATTACATGATCTTCTCACCCATTCAAAATTTCCCTACAGGACACTGAACTAGATAAGATCTGAAAAAATCAACCAAGGGCCCCATTTCTAAACTTAACAATATAATTTGTAGGTAGCCTAGTTAGACCATTGAAGTTTAACTTGACAATGCCTCTGATTGTGATAATTCTTGAGTACAAAGAATTTTAAAAACAAATTTAAAAAAAGACTTGTCGCAACTACTTCTTTCATGTTCAAAAATATGATTTCGAGTTTGAATGGACTGCTTTTTTGCTTTTCGTTCCATCCCCTAACTCGCACAACAGATTTGAATGGACTGCTTATGATATACATTAATCTTGATAGAGATGAGAAAGCTCTATGACAGCAACTTAATCAAAATCATTGAACGTGGGAAGTGGAGAGTGACCTATACACAGATGAAAATGCAAGCCATCCAGCAAAAAGGAGATTGATATCCTATCCAGTATCCAGAGTTAGAAAAATTGCCACATTTCTTAATTGTGATTAGCTCAATCGTCAACTTTCATAGTCAAGAAAGACTGTAACTTTTGTATAAGGACAATAAATCCGGAGACTTCGAGACATATGGAGGACTACATGACGAATGAAGTGGGGAATTCTGACGAATATGAGAAGGAGTGTCACTCTTGTACAAGTAACAGCCTCAGCCACCTAAACAATTGGAATAATTTCATAAACCTCCCTGAAGTTTTGGACAAGTTCACCTAGTACCCCTCTTATTTTCAGTGTTAGGCTGACCACCCTTTAACTAGTTTTGTAACAAATTCAGCCCATGTCAGTAAAAGAAACGTATATCATCACATTTTCTTCCACATTTACATTTATTGGTATAGGCCCTAAAAGAAATATGGTAACATATTTAAGTTGTAAAAAGGGCAGTGAAAAGAAGAAGAAAAGGTGGTTTAATTTTTATGTGGTTGGAGGCAAAAGCACAACAGAGCCTTTTTTAAGTCTTTGACACTTAGAATCACATAACCATTGCTAACTGTGCTGTTGCTTTGGAACGAAAATAGCGTAAAAGTCTTGGTGAATGAACAAAATGAAGAGACCATTTTCACTAAAATCTTCGTAACTGGAAGCAATTTTGTAGAGCAGTGAAACATGCACTTCAGCTAAAAAAAAAAAAAAATGCACAATAATGCCATGAGCTGAAATAGTTCTCATCCACATTCATAGTAGATTTGAATTGGTGGTCAACATATAAAGGCATAGACAAAGTAATCTAACTAAATAAGTTTATACTATCAACATGTTTCTTTTTCTACTGTAGAAACTTAACTCACTCACGATAATGTTACCCAAGCTAATTGAAGATTAATTTTCCCTAAAAAATGGTCATCATAAGAACTCAACAAAGAGATGGTACAGAAACTTACTTTTGGAGTTGATCGTATCCAGCTGTAGCCTTTGTTTCACATCAATTGGTATACTATAGGAGTTCCATCCTCAATCTAGGCTCAAATCGCTACGTTCCCCCTTCCGCCCAAAGCCCCTAGGGAAAGTATTTTAATGATTTAGTTCTTGCTAGAGCTAGCTTATTCTTATTTATAATAATTCCAATTTATTGAACAGAACTCCCAAGACCAGATAAAAGTAGTATAAATGGTCTTTATTAGCAAAGTAATTAGCCACGTAAACTTATCTTTTTTCGACTATGAGGAGTGAGTCAGTCACTTACTATCTAAAATTTTCCCCTCAAATAATTAGTTCAACCTCCTTTAAGATTAAAATTTTCACCATAGAAATTCTTGTGATTCAACAAAGAAACGCCATAGAAACTTATTTTGGGAGATTGTCCTACTATATCTTTATCGACGAAGTAATCAGTCAAAATAATTTTTTGGAACTACATATGAAAAAATGAGCAACCAATCAGAAAGTCCTACTCATGTATCAAAATCGATTCGGCCTACTTAGTTCACCAAACTATGTATACTTCATCCATTTTCACACTATATAAAGAACCAGCGTGCACGGCATTATCCATCATAAATTTCTCATATAACATCGAGATATTCATGATGTGACCTTAAATGACTCATCATGTCCATTGGCTATATCTCAAACATTATCTTAAGACCAGAATGTCCATCTTATAAACGCAACTAGTTTATTCATCGTACCGTATCAATCTTATCAACTCAACTAGTTTATTCAGGGTAGCATATCAATCATGAAGACCATAAACTTCCATCGGTACATCATTTTTGTTGTGAATATCGACATCCAGTTAAAAAGTTTCCATCGATCTTTTACCTTTTATTGATGTCAAGGAATATAGCTAATAACACACTTTTTGCAGCAACCTTCCTTCACCCAATGAAATACTTTTGGAGCTTAAGGTTCCGGTCCTAAAGCTCTTCTCCAAGGCTCACCAACCAGCAGAGAAATTAATTTTAGTAAAGTTGTTAAAATTTGGCACCAAGTTTTGATGGCATGTCGGCTTGTTGGTAGATGATATTTTGCTTTAAGATAATGTTTAAAAAGCCATTTTAGTGAGACCATTATGGTCAATTTTTCCTTGATGATATTGACCGTAGGTCCCATCAACATCAGAAGGGAGGTCAATGCATTATGGGATAATTTCATAAACCTCCCCTGAGGTTTCTAACAATTGCTGCTATCTCCCTTGAAATTTAAAAAATTACACTTACTTTCCTTGGTGTTATAACAAGATTATAATATCTTTGATAACTCTACAAATCCTAAGTGAAAAGTGAGTATAAAGAAAAAAGGAAATCGCATTTTGCAAATATTTCTTTATCCAAAAGTTTTAATCTCATCTCTCCTAATACATTATATTCAACTTTTAGGTCATTTAAATGGAATTCTTACTTAGTTTTATAAAAAGCTGACTAGTAGGAATGCATTTGTTAAAAATAGTTTCTCCACAACTTACTTAGCAAAGAAAATAGATGTCCAAATATTAAAAAGGAATCTTTGAAATATAGCCTAAATGTTTTTTTTTTTTTTTGCAAAGAACTATCTTAAAATTTTTTACTTTGTAAGAAACACTAATATTTGATTTTTTTGGCATTCAACTTGTTTTGTAAATTAAATAGGGGCAATATAGGATGTTCGTTAGACTTCTTATACTTGCATCACCATTTGTTACCAAAACATACTTTATAGGGGAGATTTTATAATTTTTCAAGCCTCAAGGGAGGTAGGTGCAATCATTACAAACCTCAAGGGAGGTCTCTAAAATTACCCCATATATTATTGGAAATAAGAGGCTGCTAACTAAAATTATTAAAAACCTGAAAGGGATTTCTGAAATTATCCCTAAAATATTTCCACCACACAAGGTACAGTATTCCCCTCCTAGTTCTTATAAATAGGGATGCAACTCAATGCACATATCGCTAGATATCAACAAATATAACACGTCATTTGCATTCTGAGTGAGATTGTGATCAAATGGCATCTTCAAAAAATTTTCTCTTTCTTTTTGTTGTTCTCTTTGCACTTGCACTCCAAATCCCCTCTGATGTTACAGCTGCAGGTACCTAGTTTTTCTTTTTTTTACTTACCATTTTTTCTTTTGCTACACCTAAATACTCAAGTGAATGGTGATTAGGAGATTCATTATTGGGACGTGAATTTTTATGGTAGGCTATTTGTATCGTATCAAGGAAGTTATATTAGTTTCCTAATATCTATTTCATTTTTTAATAAAAGTAAATTTTGGTTGTTTGTATCAACGGTAAGTGGAACAGCTGATTTTTCATCCTTACAGTATAACTCCAAGCACACACGTTACATTATATCACACTATTGTTTATCACGATAAAGATTAAAGTAAAGTCGAAAACCAAATTAATTAATACTAATTCTAATTTATTGAGTGGACTATAAGGCAAAATAATTCATATCCAAGTCGCACCATCTTATATAAGTAGACTATTTTGTTTAATCCATAATATTCTTTTCTTTGCATGTATCTTGCAAATCTTCAGCCCAGCAGGTCACTCAACTTTTTGCAGCTTAAGATGAAGCTCCTAAAATTTTTGTCTCCTTGTGTATTGAAACAGATCAGCCGAGCGTGAAGACCACTGGTGAGGCTCATCAGGATAAGATAAGTGAAGATCGTTGCAGATATCGTTGCTGCAGCTGGTACCATGGACAATGCCAAAGATGCTGTGCATCTCCTGAGGAGACCCCTGAAGCTACATCTGGAGATAAGGCTGCCGTAAATGCAGATCGTTGCAGATATCGTTGCTGCAGCTGGTACCATGGACAATGCCAAAGATGCTGTGCATCCGCGGAGGAGACCCCTGACGCTATATCTGCAGATCGTTGCAGATATCGTTGCTGCAGCTGGTACCATGGACAATGCCAAAGATGCTGTGCATCCGCTGAGGAGACCCCTGAAGCTATATCTGCAGATCGTTGCAGATATCGTTGCTGCAGCTGGTACCATGGACAATGCCAAAGATGCTGTGCATCCGCTGAGGAGACCCCTGAAGCTATATCTGCAGATCGTTGCAGATATCGTTGCTGCAGCTGGTACCATGGACAATGCCAAAGATGCTGCGCAACCGCTGAGGAGACCCCTGAAGCTACATCTGGAGATGAGGTCAAAAATTAATGCTAAATAAATAAGGGTGTGACACAGGATCCGTGACACCTATATTATTACCTTAATATGTAATGTTGTGTTTGCTTTTGATGGTTGATTTCCTCTATGTGTAAAAGACTTATGTGGCTTCTCTTTGAACTGGTGTAGAATAAACAGGGGAAGCATGTAATGAGTACTCAGTTCGAGTGCTCTTCTTATGTTGTTGTCATGTTGAATAAATAAATCCACTTGATCATCAACACAATTGATGATCTCTATCTCAGTTACATCGTAAACTTCTGTACCTTGGACCTGCTAGAATTTACTGTGTTTGATATAAGATGTGCAGAATATTCAATATGTGTGTTGTGCTCTTCATCGTTCCTTGTCATTACAATGTAAAAAAAATTCAGTATCGACAAGAGTTAAACCCAATCCTATTCCTTCCTGAGAAAGGAATCAAAGTTCTTCAGTATCGACGGTACAACTTACTCGAAAAAAAAAATTTTAATGTTGATATTCAGAGGAACATCAATCTTATCCAAAAGAGTTGTCAAGCATGAAAATTATGAATTGCAAGATGTCTAACTTTGACGTAAGACAAAAAGGATGAATAATGAATGCTTTCAAGAATGATATTTTGCAAGTTTCGACCTTTATTCTGATAAACGTATAGCACTGGAAGAGAACGAGTAGGGTTTCTTCTTTCTTCCATTTTTTTTGTAAATTTTGAGGTGGAAGTGCTTTTTTTTTTTTTTTTTGAGTAAAGGTTGGTGGGGTTTTATTGTATTTACGGACTGGCCATGATCCAAACAAGCCCAAAAAAAAAAAAAAAAAAAAATCAAAGCATGCTTGTTACTGTAAGAGATTAAAACAAAAATTGACCCACAAAAATTATAAAATGTTATCATTATTATTCAAATAAGTCACTTTGTCAAGTTAGTACATAGTCTTCCATGCTTTTCATGCACTCTTAACATTTTCGACTTATAGCCCTGCAATTTCAAACAAATTTAGTACAAATCATTTCAATCATACGCGTTTTATCTTGGATATACATTTAGAGATTTAATTCTATTCGCATTATATTTTACCCTATGGACTGAACTGCACTTATTAATCTGCATGATATGTTGTTTTTCTTAAGTTGACGGGCATAAAAAATTAATGACCTAAATTCAGTTCGATAAGCTAGTGGTCGAGTTTTCTGGTTTCTGGTGTTGACACAAATTACTACGTTCTATCAATAAGTTTAGATGGCGAAAGGAATTAATAAGTACAAACCTTTCTAGAGATTGGCTTAACAAAGTAATGGATAAATACAGAATTTATCATGCATAACCTTACTAATATTCTGAAACTTCTTAACCATGACTAGATATAGGACTAGTCAAGTTAAAGCTACATGTAGTATTCTAAAAGGAAAACAAAATTTGGACTATTTCTTTCATGTGCAAAATTTTGGCTTCAAGGTTGAATCACAATTACTTATCACGCATCCAAATCTACTCATGTAAATAAATCTTTAAAGCAATAGCACAAGAAAATTAATCCCAGAATTCAGTACTTCTTATGAAGTATAAACTATTACTTTTCAAAATCTAGTTCCATTCTCGAATTTGCACAGGTTGTTTGAATGTGTAGGTATGGCTTAATTACAAGTATAGTTGATTTACTACGAGAATATGTTTCACATACATTAGGAATTACGCCATAATTAGCTAAAATAATAATATTTACTTAACCAGTAACTTCACTTGCAAGAGTAGTTAGAAATTTCATACTTTTAGGAGCTTTCTATTGTTATTTTTATTACTTTTATCTCATGTTTATAGTGTACGTAGATTTAATTTCTTGTACTTGTGATAGTCTAAATAATAAAATAATTCGAAAATCATCGGTAATTGACAATCTTTCCTATGAGTCCGACATTTAAAACCCTATACTCAATCTCGATCTATATGCTTGCAAAAAATCGTGTATGAAGCATTTAGCAATTTATAAATGTAAAATGAACTTAATTATTGTATGTATACCTCGTGCTCGTCAACGACTAGTAATAGGACTGGTCAAGTTAAAGCTACATGTAGAGTTCTAAAAAGAAAAAAAATATTTTGGACTATTTCTTTCATGTGCAAAAATATGACTTCAAGTTTGAATCACAATTACTTATCGCGCATTCAAATCTACTCATGTAAATAAAACTCTAAAGCAATAGCACAAGAAAATTAATCCACGAATTCAGTACTTCTTATGAAGTATAAACTATTCCTTTTCAACATCTAGTTCCATCCTTGAATTTGCACAGCTTGTTTGAATTAGTATTTTAACAGGAAAGTTGCTCGTAATGTATAAAGATCTTGATAGAGTTAATTAAAGCTCTATTACGCCCACTTAAAATCAGTAAATTTCTGAAATGGGCAGGGACCTTTAGGCCTTTAGACTGATGAAAATGAAAGTTTACCTAACCAACAAACGAAAAAGAAAAAGAAATTGATATACAATCCAGACATGAAGACGGAAAAGTAGGAGATTGATATCCTTCCTATCAGAGATTGAAAAATGGCCACATTATCTTTCGATTCTTTAGCTCAATTATCAACTTTTGCAGTCAAGAAAGACTATGTATAACTCGCACAAGGACAACAAATACTTTATTCCTCCGTCCTGAGAGTGCAGACATGGACGTCTGCATTAGTCAATAATAAAGGGCCACTCTAATGCAAGTAACAGGGCAGGTACTCAAACTATTGGGATAATTTCACAAACTTCCCCTGAATGTTTGGACAATTTCACCTAGTGCCCCTCTTGTTTTCGATATTACGCTGATCACTCTTACTTATAACTAGTTTTGTAACCAAGTTAGCCCGTGTCCACAAAAGAAATGCAATAGATTGACAAGAAATGATGTCAGCACACTTTGTTCCATATTTACCTTTATAGGCCCTAAAAGAAATATTGTAACATATTTATGTTGTAAAAAGGGCTATTTCCAAAAAAGAAAAAAAGAAAAAACATATAAAATGAGGAGTGAACTATTCCAAATGGCATGAAGCACAGCAGCTAAAAGGAAAAAAATAAGTTTTTAATACACAATAATGCCATGAGTAGAATCAGGTCCGTCCTATTTATCCAAAATTCATGGTAGCTTTCAATTAGTAGTCAACATATAAAGGTACAGACAAAGTAGTCTACCTAAAAAATTTTATACTACAACATGCTTGTTTTTTATTGACTATTTTAACTATTTAGAGATTTTGATTATAGATAATCAATTTTTGTGATATCCTCGTTTACTTTTGTGTTCACATTATGGATTTTTTAATAACAATAAAAATGATAAAATTGACAATCAACCAAGTAGTAGCTTAATGTAGTCCAAGCTAATTGAAGATTAATTTTCCCTCCAAAATTTTCTTGATAAGACTCAACAAAGATATGGTATAGAAACTTACTTTTGGAAGTGATCTTATACAATCTTTATTTACAAAGTCATTAGTTGCTTAAACTTATGTTTTTCTTTCAACTATATATGCAAAAATGAGGAGTGAATGAGTCACTTGCCATCTAAAATGTTCCCTCCAAATAATTAGTCCAACCTAATTTAAGATTAAAATTTCACTAAAGAAATGTTCGTGATTCAGTAAAGAAAAACGATAGAAACTTATTTTGGGAGATTGTCCGACAAGATCTTTGTCAACAAAGTGATAATCACTTAAAATAGAGCAACCAAGCAGAAAATCCTACTCACACGTCAAAATCGATTCGGTATACTAACTTTACTTCACCAAGCTTTATCTAACTCATCCATTTTCACATTATATAAAGCACATGCATGCATATGCATGGCTTTATCCATCGCAAATTGCTCATATAATATCAAGATATGCATGATGTGGTCCTTAAATGACTCATCATGTCTACCATGGCTACATTTTAAACTCATCTTAAGGCCAGAATGTTCATCTTATCAGCTCTACGAGTTTATTCATGGAACCACATCAATCATGAAGACCATAAACTTCCATTCGGTACCTCATTTTGTTGTGAATATCCACATTCAATTAAAAAAGTTTTCATCTTTTAATTATTATATATAAATATCAAAGAATAAAGCTAATAAGCCACTTTTTTCAACAATTTTCCTTCACCCAATGAAATATTTTGGAGCTTAATGTTCAGATCTTCTCCAAAGCTCACCAGCCTTTGAAAATTAGTTTTAGTAAAGTTGTTAAATTTTGGTGACGAGTTTTGATGGCATGTTGGTAAAATTGGAATATGATATTTTGCTTCTAAATGAGGGTATTACAGTCAATTTTTCCTTGACGATATTGACATTAGGTCCCATCAACATAAAAAATGAGGTCATTTAGATATCAACAAATATTGTTTAGCTCAATGCAATTGTCACTAGATATCAACAAATTTAGTGGTGCTCTCTTTGCACTTGTACTCCTCATTTCCTCTGATGCAACAACTGAATGCACCTAATCTTTTTCCTCCTTCCTTTATTTATTTATTTGGATGAACCTGAATACTTAAATGAATGGAGCTTAGGAGACACATTATTGGGACGTGAATTTTTATGATAGGCTATTTGTATAGTATCAAGGAAGTTATATTAAAGTGCTAATATCTTTTTCACATCCTTATAGTATTACTGTAAGGATAAACGTTCCAAAATGTCACACTATTGTTTAACAGGACAAAGATTAAACTAACGTCAAAACCCAAATTAAATATTTAATTAGTAGCTTATAAGACGAAATAATTCATATCCAAGTTGCACCATCTCATATGCCTAGACAGTTTTGTTTAATCCATAGTATTCATTTCTTTGCATATATCTTGCAAATTTTCAACCTAGCCAGTCACCTAACGTTTTGGAGTTTAAGACGATGCTCCTAATATTTATGTCTTGAAACAGATCACGACAACATGAAGACCGCTGGATGCCAGTTCAGGTGAGATTGATCACTTAACTGGTTGCAGATTTCGTGCTGCCGCTGGTACCTCATCTATTGCACGAGATGCTGTCAAACAGCTGAGGAGATCCGTGAGAATAAATTTGGAGATGAGGACACCGTAACCGTGGATTGTTGCAGATTTGGTTGCTGTCGTTGGTTCCATGGACGATGCACCAGATGCTGTCGAATTGCTGAGGAAACCCCTAATACACATCATAAACTTCTGTAACTTGGGAATAGGGGTGTGCATTCGGTGCAAAATCGGTAATTCGGTGCACTGAATTCGGTGAATTCGGTTATTCTACATATAGAAATCTAAACCGTTTTCAATTCTGAATTAGCCATAACCAAATTCATACCGCAACCGATTTCAAATTCGAAAACGGTAATGAATTCGGTTTAACCAAATTCATCTATTAAAAAAAGTAATAATTTATCTATTAATTTAAACTAGAATAAACCTTAGACTATACAATGATTGGTGATAATTTATGAATTTATAATTTACAATGATTAATAATAAGTAATATTAGTTAGTAGTTACAATGAATTTATAATTTACAGTGATTAATAATAAATAATATTAGTTACAAACTTACAAATTACAATGATTAGTGATAAGTTATATTAGTTACAAACTTATAATTTATTTCAAATCAAAATAAAAACTTATTTACTTACACATGTTATTGTGAAAGTCAATACACTAATACATTGATTTGCAATTTACATGCATTCACTTACACTGCTCAGTTGTCTTGTCTATACTTAAAACCTTAAATTAGTAAATAGATAATATGAATTATAACTTATTTGATAACTTTTACCTAGAATCCTTAGTCTATGATTTAAGGAACACAATGATTAGTGATAATTTATGAATTCATAATTTACAATGATTAATAATAAGTAATATTAGTTACAAACTTACAAATTACAATGATTAGTGGTAAGTTATATTAGTTACAAACTTATAATTTATTTCAAATCAAAATAAAACTTATTTACTTACATATGTTATTCGTGAAAGTCAATACACTAATACATTGATTTGCAATTCATATGCATTCACTTACACTGCTAACTGCTTAGTTGTCTTATCTATACTTAAAGGCTAAAGCCTTAAGAATTAAGATTAGTGAATAGATAATATGAATTTTTATGTTAAATATGTAGAGTACACTAATACTTGCAAGTTACAGATTACGCATTCAAATATTCAATAATTCAAACATGAATGATATATCAAATTACCAATATCTAAATTCTAATTATGAATTATGTTTATTGTTTAATATTTAGTATTATACATATATGTATTAATTATTATCTAATTCTAGTCATGTTACTCATGTATAAAATAATAAGTATTATAGTTATCTTATATTGTTATGTATTACTATATATTTATATTATTATAGTCATATAACAATTAATAAATACTAAAAGAATATATTGTACATTATTATATATTATTATTATTATAAGTACATGATATGATGATAATACCATATACTAATTATTATTAATAGCATTTACCTATATAATATAATAAAGTATTAGTAGTATATACTAATACTAAATAGCATTTATCTATATATTATATAATTTTATATATCAATTTGGTAATTCGAATGTGGTAATGCGGCACCCGATTTCAATTACCGAATTTGAATGCGAAATCGGTTATTACCAAATTCACAATCTTATTACCTATTTCATACCATATTAGAATTCGGTGAATTCGGCATGTACCGAATTTGTGACACCCCCACTTCTCCCTAAGGCGAACCAAAGGGTATCCGCAGAATGCCTGCCTAACTCTCGCCAGGACTCAAACAATTCCATTCAAGCTTATTACCGGACCACACAATACGAGTCAATAACTTAGATATAATAAATGCGGAAGCGTTCAAATTTAATAAAAGTCATCCGTTATCCAATCCGCACATCGGGTATTCAACAACCATCATATATCCCAAATATACATATGCTCCAAAAGTTACATTCGGATTCCAAAATACAACCCAAAAGCCAAGACATAGCCAAAAGTAATAGAAACCCTAAACAAAAGCTCATCAGGAGGTTTTTTTCCAGTACGCCTCCGAGTTCAAATCTGTTAAGGAAAACAAATCTATAGGGTGAGCAAAATGCTTGTGAGGCCAAGAACACACATGCAGGCACATAGTTCAGGTAACAAGCCCAAGTAACAGTTCAAGTGATAACTTGCAAGTAATTAACAATGCCAAAAAAATGTAAACAGAAACGATTCAAGGATATGGTAGCTCTCAAGAGCTAAGTTCCACTTGCTTTGCCAGTTCATTCGTATATCTTCCCGTGATGACTCTCCGTCAACCGGATTGATATTTCCAAACCGTAGATCACCACTTACTTCTCATCCATCCACCATACACCGCTTCGGGCCCGCACGACATTTATGAGGCGATACTCCACGAGTATGCCAAGCAAGATCTCTCCAATAGATCAAGCTTACCATGTGAATCTCATGGCTCACCGAGGTTCCCGACCAAGCCCATGCCGGCTCGAGTTCCAAGGTCGGCCTATGAGTTTGGACGTCCCCCATGTGTCATGTAAGTGTCGAGGAGATTCACTCCAACGACGTATGCAGCCATAGCATACCATATCATGTATTCAAGCATTTGACAGGTCTAAGCATGTATTTCAGGTCATGTAAATCAGGCAAACCATGTTAAGCATGAGTCATTTGTTTCAAATGAGAACGAGTGCGATAAAGTACACACTCGACTCCATTTTTCAAAACCAAGTAGGCTAAGCATGTAATCAGGTAAGCCAAGCATGAATCAAATCCATAGAGTTCAAGTAGTCATACACTTGACACTCACCGAGCAAATCAAGAAAAAATATTTTCTGGAAGTTCAAGTGTGCACGGTAGGATCCTCTTGAAGGTGCTCGTGTGCGCCTGGGCAAATAATAACGTATTATCATTCATATATCCCAATTGTCAAGGAAGATTGTACACTAGTACAATCTAAGGAAATTCCACGAAATCGAACCTCAATTACTCGTAAATCGAGGTTCAATTAGAGTTTCTTAAAGTACAGGAGCATTTGGATTTTTATCTTGGAAATCGAGGTTAAAATGTTTGCATAATGTCGAAAGAATAAAAAATTCTTGGAAATCTCTATTTCCTTGAAAGTTGGAAAATTTTAGTTTTGATATGGATCTTTGAAAAATCGTATCTCACTCGATACAAGTCTACAATTGGAAAAATTTATACCGTTGGAAACCTCTTGGAAATTACTAAAAGTTCTTAGAAGATACTGTTCCACGAATCTAAATGGAAGGTATTCAAAAATGAGTTTAAAGTTGATGTCCCAGATCACCCAGGATTGAGCCGGGGTTGGTTTTTCGCTAACTTTGGAAATTCGGCAGAATTCACTCGTTGCAAATCAGCCGTAGAAATTTATAGATCAATTAGAGGTTCAAGTAAGGTTTAGGACAGAACAAACGAATCGAGAATCGGAGTTTCGAGCACCAAGATATGGTAGCTCAAAGTTGGGAAAAATTCAAGACTATTACAAAATTTTCAGATTTGGTTCCGACTTTGGACCTTTTGTTAAGTGTCGAAACGGACTTGAATTGACACCAAATTTTGTAGTATGGTACTCCTATATGAAGGGTATCTCTCTCTCAAATTTCGTGGAAAAATACCTTCGGGAAGGTGGTTAACCAATCAATCAAAGTTTGAAAAAATTCTCAAGGCAATCTGCCCTTAATCCTTTTCTTCCCAAATCCAATCGTTTGGCTAAGAAAATCCTCCAATCATGGTTCATTTGCGAAAGGAAAGTTTAAGAAACATTCATGGTACATTTGGTAGGTGTTTAGTATCAAGAAATTCATTTAGTAAGACCACCACAAATGTTACGTCAAATCTGTCCAAATCCAAGGCTTTCAAGAACAAAACAGTCACCGTATTTTGATCATAACTCACTCAATTTAACTCGGATTTGAGCATGGTTGATAGTGTTAGAAAATACATGCATAGGACTATAATTTCACAGAAGAAATCATTTTATGTTTCAGCATGCAACTAGCTCGAAATTAAGCCTAAAGTTGCAGCATCATCAAATCATTTCGGCAGAATGGCGAAACAGGGCAGCTGAATTCAAATAAGTGGTACGGTTCACACACATGAAACCAGAACGTGCATTATATATCGTTAGAAAGATGGGAACGTCTAGTTTCAAATGCCGCTAACGGCACTTGATTTCGACGTCGGAGTACGGAGTTATGGACGAAATACGAACACTGGTCTGGAATACGACGAAACCGTTTTCCAGATTACTAGCTTTGGGAATAAATTCGTTTGACCAACCAAAACTCAGTATTTTTCAATGAAAACTTTTACACAACTACTACAACATATAAACAACACAATCAAGCCATTAAATCCTCAAATTTCTGCATTAAAGTGACTGAACAGAGCAGGGGTAAAATGGAAACTTTTTGCTTCAAGAGCTCAATGAAGTTTCTGGCGATAATGCACCTTTAATCTGCTCCCTTAAGCACTAATTCAACAATAAAACCATCATCAAACATCATCACAGCCATCAACTCAAAGTGGGAGTTCATAGAGCCCACATTTAACAATTTCTAACAATAATAAGCTACCCATAAGCATTATCAAGCTCTTAAGTGTGAGTTGGCCTTCAACGAACAAGATTTGAAGAGTGGATCATGGTTACCTTACTTGTGTGCTAAAAGGTCAGATTTTGGTGTCCAAAAGCCCCAAGAAAAACCGTGAATGTGCAGCTCGTTCTTTGTCCAAGTGATTGTCCAAGTGAAGAGCTAAGTGTGTGTGAAGTTTTGGTTGAATTTGGTGGAGTTTGTAGAGGAAATGGTGGAAGTTTTCGGTTGCTCTTTGTTGCAGTTGCTAGCCGTCCATGAAGCTTGCAGATATAAATGTTAGTCTGATTCCTTTTTGCGTACAAAGAACGCCGACCGTCTAATATTTTAAGTACGAAAAATTTAATTGCAACTAGTGCCCTACTCGCGCGTTTTGTGTTCAATTTCCCTTAGGTTTGTTGCACTAGTGCACTAAAGCTCTAGGGCACTTACATTCATATAAATATTATTCATTCTTAATTGTTCCAAAATAAATGTCCAAAGTCTCTCAATTAAGCGCGCACGTGAAAACACGTATTTCCAATTTAGGCGCAATAAAATGAAACCTTCGAGAAATTCTTATAACGATCGTACCACTACCTATCACTTGTGTGCTTAAACCTAAAATTGTCTATTTTAGGACCATTGTATATGTCTCAAATTTTTGAACTTATTTTATTCCCAATTGGCTAAAGTGTTTGGACACGTTTTCACCTTTTCACTAAACAAGTTTATAAGAAAATAATTTTTGAAACGAGACACTTTAAAAATATAACGAAACTATAAAACCATGTACTTAGGTCTAATAAGGCTAGAAAATATTATTCGTGGCAAAAATTTAAATAAATAATTAATTTAGCCAAAATTAGGGATTTTAAAATAATAATTTTACGAGTCCTCACGTGAATTGAGTATTAATTCCTCCATTAACCTTTCTTAATCTATTATTGATCGTTCTTAATTCTCCAATAAATAATACACTCCCGATTCAAGTATGGCCTAGAAAAACGTGCAACAGTCGTTCCGGACTAAACAAATTTTCGAAAAGCGAATTTTCAACAAAACGCTTTAAAAATATAAAGAGGCGTCATCCCATATAAATGGATTTAAAATGGTCGAAATAAATAATTCGAAAAAAATGAGTGAATAATCATTTAAATATTCCAGTAATATTTTATAAAAATAAGAAAATTTTCGGGTTCTCACATCCTCCCCTCCTTGAAAGGAATTTCGTCCTCGAAATTCATACTTAGAACAATATCATTCCCTTCATGGTTAAACCTATCAGATCAATTATTGACTTACGTTTTCCAACTCACTCCAAATCATGAGTTGATTACTTTCTTACGGAAGATTTTAACTTTCAGAAGGCATATACAATCACCTCATCATATATTATTAATATACATTCTAAACCATCCTTTGAACCATCTGTATAAATCACAAAATCACCTTATCCGCTCGGTAAAGCCAACACAAGTGCACTGGTTAAACGATTTTCAACTTCAAATTCTTCCTCATATTTAAAATCTCAAATAACTTGCCAAGTCTCGTATCCTTAGAAGTCCCTGATCAAACCAAGGTAATATTCGACTACCTCTAAGAACTCCAAATTTCGGTAGGATTTTCTAGCCATTTCCTCTTAAACAGCTTCCACTTAAGCTGAGTTAACAACAATTTCTTCCTTAGATATTATATAACTTAGAAAGGCTATTTCTTCCCATCGAACTCACATTTATTGAACTTAACAAAAGTTAGCGTTCTCTGGGGGTTTGTAAAACTACCATCAGGTATTTTTTTTTTCATGATCTTCTCAAACTTTAGGGTATATCAATACATCATCAATAAATGCCATCATAGATTAATCCTATTACGATTTAAAACCTTGATGCATTAATGCAATAATTGCTGCTAATACATTAGTCAATCCAATTGGCATAACTGAAAATTCAAGCATCCCCATCTTGAATTGGAAGTGGTTTTAAGCACATCAGTTTCTAGGATTCCCGGTTTGTAGTAACTCTACTTTAAATCCCTTATTCGCTGCTCCTGACCATTGATTATAATTCTCGTTTATGTGAGGCTATGGAGCATTTGTTCTTAATAGTCTCATCGTTCAACTCTCAATAATCTATGTATATATAGCCTCAAGCGTCCATTCCAAATATAACATCCGGTCGCTAATCGTTAGACTCATTCAAACCATCAAATATTTCCTTTCACTCACCCAAATCTCACAACTTTTAATATCTCAAATTGGCGATTAAACATTGGATCCCATCTTCAACCCTAAGTTCTCGACTTTTTTTTTTCTTCCCAAAATTCAGCCAATTTAGTTTGGAATTCCAACTCCTTGTGAAGAATTTCTATTTCTATACGCATCTCTTCCAAATTTTTCATTCATCCATTTTCTTAATCCTGACTGTTAGCCTATCAACAGCTCAAGCATCTAAATAAGTAGCAAATCAGAATTCGAAACTCAACTATCCACAACCTGTAAATTCTCACGCATCTAAGTCATCCAGGTATATTTACTCTTCCCTCTGCTCGAATGATACTTAAGAAAATCCACACACACGACTAAAGTAATACCTCTTGATATAATGATATGTACTTCCATTCCAAGGTCTTACTCCCGTGTGTAGTGAAACCATAAATTACACGCCATATGAAACAAGTTCCAAATCCTAAAAAAAAAAAAAAAAAAACTGTTACGCACTAGCAGGACCAAAATCCCTTTCCTCAAAATTTTGTCTAAATCAAACCAATCATGACTTACAAGATAAGGTCAAGACTTTTGATGTATTTTGAATGTATCTGTGGCAAAATGCGATTCAAAATTTTCAAAATTAGAGTTAAAGATACAAATTTTTCTTCATGACCCAAAACTAAATTTTCTTAATAAGAGATTTCAAATAATGTTTAACCACAATCATCAATACATATTTAAAATCTCTCAAATAGATTTAAGAATATTAATCATGCAACTTAATGCATGATTTTTAAAACATATACATAATAATCATAACATATACATGGAGGGTGTTCCAACACTTTTCCTCAAAGTTTCGAGTTAAATCTATGTTCGAGTAAGGCGTATATTTTAGAAAATACCTTTAAGAAAGATAGGTAAACATGTATGTTCATATTCGCATAACCTGTGATCCAATACCTTTACCACCCTTTTATCCAACCAAGAGTTAACTCTACAAGTACATAAAACCCGGTCATTTCTAATATCTGATTCATAACAAATAGGCATTCATGTTCCTAAGAAAGATTCGAACTTGAACTCTATCTGATTTCGAGTCTCAAACGAGTTCAAAATGTGTATACATACATACATATATATATATATATATATAAATTTTGTGAAAAGTAAAACAAGTGAATCTGGATATAGTATTAGTCAAGTAAAATTGAAAGCGCTTTTGTTCAAATAGAACAAATTGGTAATGAGTTCAGGTCATCTCACCAAACCCACGAAATACTTTTGGAGTTCAAACTTTCACAAAAGTTGAAATATGGCCACAGGACCAATCATAATATACGTATAAAACAGTTATTAAAATTTCACACAGGAAAATCTCACTAAGTTCCCAACTAGGTTAATCCATTATACACTGGTAGATCTAATCTTCTGATTTTTTTCTCGATTCATATTCAGTACTAGAAACTCATTAAATTATATAAGACTATCCATCAATTTTTCTCACGAGTACAGGGTTGTCTAAGTCCTCGGCCACGACCCCTTTTTCCTATTCCTGCTACCATACTTAATAGGAGTCTATAAGCGCAAGAAAAGAAATAATTAATCATAAAAGAACTTAATGCATATATAAGTTGCAAAAATATTTAGAATCAAGACATGATTCTTTACATGTATCGAAGGTTATAGTACGAGTTAAGAAGTCACAAAACAAGCCCAATATGTCAAATACTGTATATAGGCAATTAAGGGTCACAAAATGTAGAAGTATATGCAAGCGGGATACAAAAGGTCTCACGGCGTGCACCACCCTTCCTAAGTCCTTAATTAAACCAATGGGTCCGAATATCACTAATTCCAATCAGATCAAATGCCTTTACGAAATTAGATCCAATCAAACCATAACACAAGCGGAAACCAAAGGTTATCCATTCGAAATTCAAAATCTTTAATAAGCAAGCCACCAACCAGAGCACCATCATCTCCAAGAATAACTAGTCTTAGGGTTTTATAGTTAAAGTTTCAAGCTCCAAGTTCAAACCCAAGAAATAAGTACAACTTGCTAACTTACGTGTCAAATGAAAACCAAGTCAATTCACATTAACTGCGTGTTCTTGAATGCGGTTACTCTATATCTCAAAGTTCCATCAATCCGTACACCTAAAGATAGGCTCACCCTTCTTGAAAACCAAGAATTTTAAAAGATAAGAAGATTATTTAAAGTAACAAAAATCTTATCAAGTTCAAGATTTTCATTATAAAAACATAAGTTCGCCGTTCTTCCGAAAATTCAAGATATTTTAATTATTATTATTATTTTTTTTTTTTGTAAAGCATAGATGAATTCAAGTGTGAGAATACACCAGTATACAATCAAGGGGGAAAATCTAGTTTAGAAAATTTTAACCTTGTATCAGCCCATCACATACAAAATTTCAACAAACTCATCAGTTATTCACAAATTTTTAAATTGAAATTCAAGTAAAATTCACATATTTACCAAAATCGAAGAATTACACATACTTAAAGCATATATATATTATTTCCAATCATCGTTTGAAAATAAAACTAGTACATCCTCATTTTTTCTTTAGAATTTCAAAGCATAAATTCTCTAAGAGGTAAATGAGCAGGAAAATGCATTTTATTCCTTTGAAACTCTTTCATCTGGATTCACAATCACGATACATGGAGTTTGACCATCAAATCTCGGTCTCTTATCCGCTTTAGCCAGCACTAATAATTGTCTCACTTCTTTCCACACTTACAAGAATAATAATAATTCAAATTCGTCCAATCTTTCACTACTAATCTCTCATCCCATATTTTCCTTCAATATAACACAGCTAATTCCTCAATTTTTATTTCTACAAGTCCCAAGTAAGAAACTCTCAAGTAACCAATTTTTTTAACCCGTAGGATACAATAGACCCTCTAGTTCACATAATATTCAAATTAATCCCACAGTCAGGCATCCTAAACTTTAAACCTAGGATACACTACAAGATCTAAAGCCTATGCTCTGATACCAACTGTGACGCCTCCACTTCTCCCTAAGGCGAACTAAAGGGTATCCGCGGAACGCCTGCCTAATTCTCGCCAGGACTCAAGCAATTCCATTCAAGCTTATTACTGGACCATACAATACGAGTCAATAACTTAGATACAATAAATGCGGAAGCGTTCAAGTTTAATAAAAGTCATCCGTTATCCAACCCGCACATCGGGTATTCAACAACCATCATATATCCCAAATATACATTATGCTCCAAAAGTTACATTCGGATTCCAAAATACAACCCAAAAGCCAAGACATAGCCAAAATTAATAGAAATCCTAAACAAAAGCTCATCAGGAGGTTTTTTTCCAGTACGCCTCCGAGTTCAAATCTGTTAAGGAAAACAAATCTATAGGGTGAGCAAAACGCTCGTGAGGCCAAGAACACACATGCAGACACATAGTTCAGGTAACAAACCCAAGTAACAGTTCAAGTGATAACTTGCAAGTAATTAACAATGCCAACAAAATGTAAACAGAAACGATTCAAGGATATGGTAGCTCTCAAGAGGTAAGTTCCACTTGCTTTGCCAGTTCATTCGTATATCTTCCCGTGATGACTCTCCGTCAACCGGGTTGATATTTTCAAACCGTAGATCACCACTTACTTCTCATCCGTCCACCATACACCGCTTCGGGCCTGCACGATATTTATGAGGCGATACTCCACGAGTATGCCAAGCAAGATCTCTCCAATAGATCAAGCTTACCATGTGAATCTCATGGCTCACTGAGGTTCCCGACCAATCCCATGTCGGCTCGAGTTCCAAGGTCGGCCTATGAGTTTGGGCGTCCCCCATGTGTCATGTAAGTGTCGAGAAGATTCACTCCAACGACGTATGTAGCCATAGCATACCATATCATGTATTCAAGCATTTGACAGGTCTAAACATGTATTTCAGGTCATGTAAATCAGGCAAACCATGTTAAGCATGAGTCATTTGTTTCAAATGAGAACGAGTGCGATAAAATACACACTCGACTCCATTTTTCAAAACCAAGTAGGCTAAGCATGTAATCAGGTAAGCCAAGCATGAATCAAGTCCATAGTGTTCAAGTAGTCATACACTTGACACTCACCGAGCAAATCAAGAAGAAATATTTTCTGGAAGTTCAAGTGTGCACGGTAGGATCCTCTTGAAGGTCCTCGTGTGCGCCTGGGCAAATAATAACGTATTATCATTCATATATCCCAATTATCAAGGAAGATTGTACACTAGTACAATCTAAGGAAATTTCACGAAATCGAACCTCAATTACTCGTAAATCGAGGTTCAATTAGAGTTTCTTAAAGCACAGGAGCATTTGGGTTTTTATCTTGGAAATTGAGGTTAAAATGTTTGCATAATGTCAAAAGAATAAAAAGTTCTTGGAAATCTCTATTTCCTTGAAAGTTGGAAAATTTTAGTTTTGATATGGATCTTTGAAAAATCGTATCTCACTCGATACAAGTCTAAAATTGGAAAACTTTATACCGTTGGAAACCTCTTGGAAATTACTAAAAGTTCTTAGAAGACACTGTTCCACGAATCGAAATGAAAGGTATTCAAAAATGAGTTTAAAGTTGCTATCCCAGATCACCCAGGATTGACCCGGGGTTGGCTTTTCGCTAACTTTGGAAATTCGGCAGAATTCACTCGTTGCAAACCAGCCCTTAAAATTTATAGCTCAATTAGAGGTGCAACTAAGGTTTAGGGTAGAATAAACGGATCGAGAATCGGAGTTTCGAGCACCAAGATATGGTAGCTCAAAGTTGGGAAAAATTCAAGACTGTTACAAAATTTCCAGATTTGGTTCCGACTATGGAACTTTTGTTAAGTGTCGAAACGGACTTGAATTGACCCCAAATTTTGTAGTATGGTACTACTATATGAAGGGTATCTCTCTACAAAATTTCGTGGAAAAATACCTTCGGGAAGGTGGTTAACCAATCAACCAAAGTTTGAAAAAATTCTCAAGACAATCTGTCCTTAATCCTTTTCTTCCCAAATCCAATCGTTTGGCTAAGAAAATCCTCCAATCATGGTTCATATGCGAAAGGAAAGTTTAAGAAACATTCATGGTACATGTGGTAGGTGTTTAGTATCAAGAAATTCATTTAGTAAGACCACCACAAATGTCACGTCAAATCTGTCCAAATCCAAGGCTTTCAAGAACAAAACAGTCACCGTATTTTGATCATAACTCACTCAATTTAACTCGGATTTGAGCATGGTTGATAGTGTTAGAAAATACATGCATAGGACTATAATTTCACAGAAGAAATCATTTTATGTTTCAGCATGCAACTAGCTCGAAATTAAGCCTAAAGTTGCAGCATCATCAAATCATTTCGGCAGAACGGCGAAACAGGGCAGCTGAATTCAGATGAGTGGTGCGGTTCACACACATGGAACCAGAATGTGCATTATATACCGTTGGAAAGATGGGAACGTCTAGTTTCAAATGCCGCTAACGGAACTTGATTTTGACGTCGGAGTACGGAGTTATGGACGAAATACGAACACTGGTCTGGATTACGATGAAACCGTTTTCCAGATTACTAGCTTTGGGAATAAATTCGTTTGACCAACCAAAACTCAGTATTTTTCAATGAAAATTTACAACATATAAACAACACAATCAAGCCATTAAATTCTCAAATTTCTGCCACCGAACGGAGCAGGGGAACTTTTTGCTTCAAGAGCTCAATGAAGTTTCTGGCGATAATGCACCTTTAATCTACTCCCTTAAGCACTAATTCAACAATAAAACCATCATCAAAATCATCACAGCCATCAACTCAAAGTGGGAGTTCATAGAGCCCACATTTAACAATTTCTAACAATAATAAGCTACCCATAAGCATAATCAAGCTCTTAAGTGTGAGTTGGCCTTCAACGAACAAGATTTGAAGAGTGGATCATGGTTACCTTACTTGTGTGCTAAAAGATCAGATTTTGGTGTCCAAAAGCCCCAAGAAAAACCGTGAATGTGCAGCTCGTTCTTTGTCCAAGTGATTGTCCAAGTGAAGAGCTAAGTGTGTGTGAAGTTTTGGTTGAATTTGGTGGAGTTTGTAGAGGAAATGGTGGAAGTTTTCGGTTGCTCTTTGCTGCAGTTGCTAGCCGTCCATAAAGCTTGCAGATATGAATGTTAGTCTGATTCCTTTTTGCATACAAAGAACGCCGACCGTCTAATATTTTAAGTACGAAAAATTTAATTGCAACTAGTGCCCTACTCGCGCGTTTTGTGTTCAATTTCCCTTAGGTTTGTTGCACTAGTGCACTAAACCTCTAGGGCACTTACATTCATATAAATATTATTCATTCTTAATTGTTCCAAAATAAATGTCCAAAGTCTCTCAATTAAGCGCGCACGTGAAAACACGTATTTCCAATTTAGGCGCAATAAAATGAAACCTTCGAGAAATTCTTATAACGATCGTACCACTACCTATCACTTGTGTGCTTAAACCTAAAATTGTCTATTTTAGGACCATTGTATATGTCTCAAATTTTTGAACTTATTTTATTCCCAATTGGCTAAAGTGTTTGGACACGTTTTCACCTTTTCACTAAACAAGCTTATAAGAAAATAATTTTTGAAATGAGACACTTTAAAAATATAACGAAACTATAAAACCATGTACTTAGGTCTAAAAAGGCTAGAAAATATTATTCGTGGCAAAAATCTAAATAAGTAATTAATTTAGCCAAAATTAGGGATTTTAAAATAATAATTTTACGAGTCCTCACGTGAATTGAGTATTAATTCCTCCTTTAACCTTTCTTAATCTATTATTGATCGTTCTTAATTCTCCAATAAATAATACACTCCCGATTCAAGTATGGCCTAGAAAAACGTGCACCCGTCGTTCCGGACTAAACAAATTTTCGAAAAGCGAATTTTTCAACAAAACGCTTTAAAAATATAAAGAGGCGTCATTCCATATAAATGGAATTAAAATGGTCGAAATAAATAATTCGAAGAAAATTAGTGAATAATCATTTAAATATTCCAGTAATATTCTATAAAAATAAGAAAATTTTCGAGTTCTCACAGAATTTGTACCAAATTACCAAATACCCGATTTCAAATTACCGAATTGAATTTGAAATCGGTTATGAATTCGGTAAGAACCGAATTTGCTCATCCCTACTTGGGAACACTAGAATTTAGTGTGATTGATATAAGACGTTCATAATGTTCAATAATATTTATATACATGTCATTACAATGTAAAATAATTCAGCATCGACGGAGTCAAACTCAACTCCGTTCCCTCCTGAGAAAGAAACCGAAGTCCTTCAAATGGATATTTTGGATGCTATCAAGAGTTTGAATGGAATGGCATTCAGTGATCTGAACCCTTTATCTTTGTTCAAGATTTTTTTGGTGGAAATGCTTCATTTATACGAATTTGCCTAGCTAGTAAATAGTTCTATTATACTTCTACAATACGCGTTTATATGTATAGCACAAAAGAGGTTCTATAGTTCGTGTATTTCAAGAATATTTATACTTTTCGCCTAACCTATAAAAATATATAATAAATTCTTGATGCATTATACTTGTTTTTGGATGCATTATACTTTATGATTTATACTTTAAATTTTAAAAAGTGAGACAAGATAATGACGTACCTTTTGAGGTATATATCAAATGGTATTGTCAAATAACAAACTTTAGATGGATTATAAATATAAATGTAAAAAAGTGATAAAACTTTAATAAATCTGATGTCATATATACAAGGATCAGCATTAAATTTGATATAAAACTAGCATAATCATTCAAAATTATAGTAATTTCACTTGTATACCTAATTCTATAACATTTATATTTATTCATACTATTCATATATGAATTTATATGATATCCATAATAATGATAAACTCGTATTTTTGTACTACTAAACTTTTAATCATACATTTGAAAAAAAATTATATAATCTGTGTATACGTATCCCTCTTTATATCTATCTTTACTAGATATAGACTTGTTCAAAGTTGTTGGTTCTTTTAATTTACATTTGGACACGCAAAAAAAAAATAAAGAACTTCAAAGGAAGCTTGGCACTAGAAGAAACTATCCATTGCTGGTCCACAAGAATTAAAAAAAAAAAAAAACATGAAAGCTCACAAAACACGCATACGTTATAGTTCTTATAACAAATCAATTAATTAAGAAGTCTTAGATATGAAATGCCAACAATACTAACTTGGTCCCCGTATTAAAGTCAGATGAAATGCCAAATATGGAAAAAAAAAAAAAGCAACTCATAAAGTTGGACGAAGCAAGTTAAACTATCAGACTGATTTCTAAGCAAAACCCGAAATTGTAGAAGTCTTGTTACCTAATGTTAGAGCTGGTTTTAACGATTCATAAGGTTTACGAACTAAGTGATAAGAAGGAATAAATTCTACTAGACCTAATAAATGTCTAGTTCAAATTAAAATAGCAAACCAATTACTAGACGCCTTGGTAACCGTTAAAATTAATCATTGAGATTTAATATGAGGGGTTACAAAACTCATGCTTAGGAAATAAATGCAATGTAATTAATAATAATCCACTAGGAGGTGAACGAGTAAGGGAATTTTGGTGTCGAATAGCTTTGAGAATTAGCTACTATAATTTATTGAATTGGGAGACAAACTAACATGTGGAGTTATTAATAAGTGATAGTATTAAATATTTTTAAAATTTAAAGTATAGTTCGTAAAGTATAATGTATCAAGAATATATTACGTATTTTTATAGTTTAGTTGAAAGTATGAATATTTTTGAAATATATGAACTACACAAGCTTTTATTGTGTTATACTTTTAAATGTGTATTGTACAAGTGTAATAGAAGCCTTTACTAACTAGGAAAATTCGTATAAATGAAGGAAAAGTCTGAAGTAACGATAGTTATGGTAACGAAATTATTTTTACCTGATATAACAGGTAAAAATACTTTTAGCGACCATTTGATGACCTGTTATACTGGTCATCTAAATGAAATAGTACCTAAAATGGTGGTTAGTAAGTTTTGCATAAAGAATAGTAAGTTAACTCAATATATTAGTAACTTTTATGTCTCAAAAAGTAAATTTGAATAAATATGGAACTAACTTTGTTTTTTATGAAATAAAATATTACTCTATATCTGAAACTTAGTTTTTGGAGGGTAAGTTTAGTTCAAGTAATAGTAAGTTTTTATAGATTAATAGTAAATATTGTTGATAGATTAGTAAATTTGGTTAATCATCAAAACTTAATAGTTTGTGGCATAAATTTACTATTTTACTTAAAGAAACTTACAATTGTACGTATCATTTATAAATGTTATATGTTTGAAGCATTTTAAATATACTATGAAAACTTTTTTTTTTTTTTGCATATGACCTTATAAAATATGTAAGAATAATTTGTCATATTTTAAATTTTTTATTACGGGAAAATAAACAACTAAGTTCCCAAAATATAGAATATACCGACTTTTGACGGTTTGAGGGTGCGGCTAGGGTTGAGGGTGCGGCTAGATCTTCTTACCGGACATGGCGGCCTGTGGGCCGTCACACACACAGGCCAGTCAGTCTCCGGTTCAGAGGTCCTTTGCTTCGGTTCTGGCAGGCGCTTCGGATAAACCTGATGCCATAGCTTTAGGGGAGGTCTCTACCTTCAGAGGAGAACCTGCTTTGCGTATCTCTCGTAGGGAAATTGAGCAGCTTTCGGAACCGTTTCAGAATTCGTTGGTGGGGCGTTTCTCCTTCAACAGACCACCCATGGAAGTCATCAGAAAGTTCTTTCTGTCGCTGGGTCTCAGAGGGGACTGTAAGGTTGGCCTCCTCGACCAGAAACACGTTCTCATTCGTCCCGTTCTGGAGGAAGACTACACCCGTCTCTTTGCGCGGAGGATTTGGTATGTTAGCAGCTCGCCAATGTCGATTTCCAAGTGGTCGTTGGAATTTAAGGCAGATCAGGAGTTAGCCATAGCTCCAATCTGGGTTTGCTTCCCAGAATTGCCGATTCCTTTTTTCCAGAGATCCCAGTTAATCAAGCTCGCTTCTACGTTGGGCAGGCCCCTCAAGATTGACGCATCAACGTGTGATTTGCGCCGTCCGTCCGTTGCCAGAGTATTGGTGGAGGTAAACGTAGTGTCGACCCCTGTGCGTCGTATTTGGATAGGTGATGATCACTTCGGTTTCTGGCAGCCTGTTGAGATGGAGGGGTGGCCAGACTACTGTGGGTTCTGCAGCAGATTCGGCCATACAGAGGAGCAGTGTTTTCATAGAAATCCTTCCTTGCGCCCGGATCCGCAGCCTCGCGCTGCCCAGGCAAAAACACTGAAACATCGGCAAGTGTACGTTCCGAAAGTGGTGAATGGGAAGGAGTTGGCGGTGGCACCTGGCCAGGACCAGGTGTCGCGGGAGAGTGTGCAGGCGGCTGCTGTCGGTGAACAAGGACTGGCTGCTGGTACTGGTTGTGCGCTGCTCCAGTCGGAAGGAGCATTGGAACAGACTGATGCGGCAGTGAGTGCAGCGTCTCTGGAGCCTGTTGCAGATGACAATAAGATGGTACAGACTTTGGGTCTGGGGAGTAATGGGGATAAGGGGAAGGAGGGCAGGCTAGTTATTCAGTCGGAAGGAATGGGGAATGACAAGTGCGGCCACAGGAGTGCTGGTCACCTGTGGATTGAGCTGCAGGGCGGGTCTCGTATAGGCGCCGAAGAGGAGGGAAGCATACGCGTGACAAATTCTTTCGCTGCTCTAGGAGAGTTGGAAGGTGAATCCGCAGATGAGGAGCAGCGAGACAGGAGCCCTGTACGGTCAGCGTCGAGAGGTTGGAAACGGGACTGCCATCACCGAGGGCGTTCAGTGGATAGCGTGAGAGCTGTCTCAGTCTCGCTTGAAGAATTGAAGGCGTTTCAACGGGATTTCAATGCTAAGGCGCAACCAGTCCAGGGTGTTGACACTGTTTTGGACTCTTTAACTCTTCTTGAAGGGGATTTATGTAATGACTTGGAGGAGGATGATGCCGCCACGGTTCTAAGACGGAAACGGGGGAGACCAAGAAAGGGGGGCATGTGTGTACCCTTGGCGCAAGCTTCATACTCATTGCGGTCTCATGTTAGATCCGATTAATATGCTAGTTTGGAATATCAGATGGGCTTCCCGAAGGGACTCTTTGCGCTATCTGAAGAAGCTGTGCTACGATAACAAGGTTAGGTTATTATTTCTATTAGAACCAATGTCTGCGGAGTGTCAGTTGGAGGTGGTTCGGAGGTTTTTAAATTTTGATTTCTCAGCTCTTTATATTGGTGGTAAAATATGGGTGTTTTGGTCGTGCCTCTTACGATTTAGCTGTGTCGAGTACGCTGAGCAAATGCTTCATGCTCACGTTTCCTTTGGCTCTGGGGCATCCTTTTGGGTGTCTGCGATATATGCCAAGTGCACGAGGGTTGGGCGGAGGCCACTCTGGGAGGCAATGGAAAGTGTGGCTTCCTCGGTCTCACACAATCAACCCTGGGTAGCAGCAGGCGACTTTAATGTCATAGCTTCGGCAGCGGAGCGTGAAGGGGGGGCTCCAGCTAATGTTCGGAACATAGAAGAATTTAATGCTTCCATGTTCAAATGCGGGCTATCTACAATTGATTTTGATGGGTCTCGATTCACATGGACTAATGGGTCAGTCTGGCAGCGCTTGGATCGGGCGTTGGGGAATAGGCGGTGGTCCGAGGTCTATCCGCTTTCTAGGGTTTCCCATATGGCCAGAGGGAGATCGGATTACAGTCCGTTGTTGATTCGATGTGCAGGCTATAGGGCTACATCGTCTTGCTTTCGGTTTCTTAATGTTTGGCGCGGGCACCCCCAGTTCCGGGAGATAGTGTTCGCCGCATGGAGTAAGGAGGTCTATGGCATGGGGATGGTTAGATTCTACAACAAGCTCAAAACGGTGCGAGATGCATTGAAGCAATGGAACCGTGTGGTCTTTGGCAATGTCTCTTCTCAGGTGGCAGAGGCGGATCAGGAGGTAAAACAGAGGGAGGTGGAGTACGATTTGGTTAGAAGTGAGGAGTCGAAGATTCATCTTCATGAGGCCAGAGCGAGATACAATCGGGCCCTTTCCATGGAGTGTGAGTTTTGGCATCAGAAGGCAGGTATTAAATGGTTACAGGCGGGGGATGCTAATACTGCATTTTTTCATTCTTGGGTCCGCTAGCGTCGGAACTCGAATTTCATTTCCCGTATTAGGAAAGAGGAGGGGGGATGGCATGAAGACCTGCAGGAGATTAAGGACTCAGCGATATCCTTTTTTTCGGACTTGTTCGCATCCAACCGTCAGGTACAGGCCCTCACTGAGCTTCCTTTTGAGGTTCCTAGAGCCACCCAGGAGGATAATGAGATTATGAAACGTCTTCCTACGATGGAGGAAATCCATGAGGTAGTGTTTGGAATGGAGATACAGAGTGCTCCGGGTCCGGATGGGTTTGGAGCAGGTTTTTTCCAAAGCTGCTGGGACATTGTCAAGGATGACTTGCTTATGGCTATCCAGGACTTCTTCCAGGGTATGGAGCAACCCAGGAGCTGGTCCCACTCTATGGTGGTGCTCATCCCAAAAGTGGAGGGTGCATCCCACTGGCGGGATTTTCGGCCTATTAGTCTTTGTAATGTAACCTCTAAGGTTGTGTCTAAGATATTGGCCATCAGGATCAGCAATCTCCTCCCGAAGCTCATTTCACCATGGCAAACAGGTTTTGTTCCGGGGCGTGGGATAGTGGACAATGTTCTTTTGGCACAGGAGCTGATTTTAGACTTGGATAGGAGGTTGATTGACCCGAATTTGATCTTGAAGCTGGACATGGAGAAGGCATATGATCGGGTTGATTGGTCCTTTCTACTTTTTCTGCTTAGGCAGTATGGGTTTGAAGAGGTAGTAGTGGATTTGC
Organism: Coffea arabica; assembly: GCF_036785885.1. Taxonomy (NCBI): domain Eukaryota; kingdom Viridiplantae; phylum Streptophyta; class Magnoliopsida; order Gentianales; family Rubiaceae; genus Coffea; species Coffea arabica. The sequence continues at coordinate 10,138,316 of NC_092314.1, read as the reverse complement.
TCTTTCGAACGTTTTCTAACACTTGGTTCTCGATCCTAGTTAATGGGGAACCAACGGGTTTTGTGAAGTCATTTCAAGGGGTGCGACAGGGTGACCCTCTTTCTCCTGCGCTTTTCTTATTCGTGGCGGATTTTCTTGGGAGAGGGCTGCAAAGGATTTTTGATTCCAAGGACAGTAGATACTTCGTTTCTGCTGGGTCGAAAGTGCCGTATTTAGCCTTTGCGGATGATATGGTCATCTTTACTCGATGCTCGCAGGATGCGTTGGTGTCCATTAAGGATTTTTTGCAGCTCTACCAAAGTTGTTCTGGTCAGAAGGTGAATATTGCTAAGAGTGCTTTTTACGCTTCGGCTAGGGCTACAGACACCCAGCGGGCCCTGGTAAGCACGACCCTGGGGTACCAGTGCCAGGTTTTTCCGTTCAGGTATCTAGGGGTGCCGATGATTCGCGGTAGGGTCACATGTGCAGTGTTTGATGCGTTGCTGGGCAAGGTTCGCCAAAAGTTATTCCATTGGAGCTCAAAGATGCTATCTATGGGGGGGAAGATTGTCCTTTTACGAAGTGTCCTGTGTTCCCTTCCGGTCTACTTACTCCAGGTACTCCAACCGCCGAAGGCTGTGCTGCTGCAGTTAGGCCGTCTGTGCAATGCTTTCTTGTGGGATACCTCTATTGAAAGCAAACGGATCCACTGGGCGGCTTGGGATAAGGTGTGCCGTCCGGTCGAGGAAGGGGGCCTGGGGTTTCGCCCATTTGAGGATGTCGCTAAGGCTTTCTCATGTAAGCTTTGGTGGAAGTTGAGGGAACGGGCATCCATTTGGGCAGAGTTCATGCACGTTAAGTATGTCAGAGGGGGGCATCCTCTTCTAGTTTCAGTTGACCGCCCGTCCCCAATTTGGCGCCGTTTGATAGAGGTGAGGGACCTCACGGAGGGGAATATCCGGTGGTGTCTGGGGGAGGGCTTAGTTGACTTTTGGCAGGATAGGTGGTGTACTGATGTTCCGCTCGCCAGGTTGGTGCCAGGCCCTAAGTCTCACAGGTTGGTAGGGGAATTTTTTCTTTCTGATGGTTGGGATGAGCAGTGGCTCAGAAGGCTGCTTCCGGGGCACTTAGTGTCGAAGATCTTGGAGCTGCGTATTTTTCCCAATATGCAAGACCAAATGATTTGGGCGGCGTCACCTTCGGGGAGCTTTACTGTGTCTTCAGCTTGGGACGTTCTTCGGTCAAAGCGTAATCGATCTGTTATTGATTCGCTGGTCTGGAGCTCGGTGGTCCCTCTGAAGGTATCCTTCTTTGTGTGGAGGTTGTTGCGTGGTTGGCTCCCCTTGGATGATCTCCTTCAAGGTAGAGGGTTGAGGTTAGCGTCAAAGTGCTACTGTTGTGGCCTAGCGCCAGAAACAGGAGACCATCTTTTTGTCTCGGGCCCTTTAGCGAGCAGGGTTTGGCGGCACTTCTCCTGCCGCTTTGGGCTGGTACTCCAGGGGAGTGGGGTGGCATCGAGGCTTTCATGTTGGCTCTTTTCTCACCGGTTTGTCTCACAGAATCATATTCGTGTCATCCTCCCGCTCTTGATCTTGTGGTTTATTTGGAAGGGCCGTAACAAGGCCCGCTTTGAGGGGATGAGTATGTCGTCAGATCAGGTAACCAACCAGGTGTGCGCATTGGTTGAGCAGTTGGGTAGGGGGGGCCTGTTCAAGTTGGAGTTCTTCAAAGGGGACACAGATTGCGACTGGGTGAAATTCGGTAAGGCCAAGAACAAATTGATACAGCTTCGAGCCTTTTCTTGGGTAAAACCTACAGGGCAAGCGGTGAAACTCAACACTGATGCTAGTGTGGTAAGCGGGCGGTCAAGTGGTGGAGGGGTGGTGCGCTCGGGTGAGGGTAATTTAGTGTTTGCCTTTTATAAGGAGTTTGGAGAGCAAGACGTTCTCTCCTCAGAGGCGTTGGCTTTGCTGGAGGGTCTTCGGTATTGCCAGGACAACAATCTCACGGGAGTCATAGCAGAAGTGGATTCTAGTACTTTAGTGCATCTCGTGTCCGTTAAGATGACGGCTGGCTGGCCGTTATGCAACACAATTAGGCATATTCGGTGCTTGGTGGCAAAATTGGGGGTGTCTCTGGTTCACACGTTCAGAGAGGCTAATGCGGTCGCCGACGCTTTGGCCTCCTCGGACCTACGAACGGATGCCCGATTTTTCAGTGAAAGAGCTCTCCCTTCTAAAGTTCGGGCTCTTTTGCAGTTAGACAGGTTGTCAACTCCGTATGTGAGAGTCTGTACGGTCTCAGGGTAGGTTAGTCACACGATCTATGTAATTTCTCTTTTCTTTGCCAATAAAGACCATATTTATGTAAAAAAAAAAAAAAAAAAAAAAAAGTTCCCAAAATATTTCACTTTTATTGTTTAAAAAATCTCAACTTGTTGGTTAAATTCAAAATAATTCTATTGTTAAAAATAGTTTTTCTCAAATTAACTTTCATGATTAGATGTGAGATATAAATATGGTAAAATATCTCTCATACATATGTCATGGATATTTCCGACTTTTAGTAAAAAAAAAATATTTTGTTGTTAAAATAACATTTATCATAGTGTACTAATTATTTTAGGACCATTTTATAGGTGAACTAAATTTAATTTAAATTATACAATAGATTATACATCTTATAATCTATTGTATAAAAGATTATACAATTTACAATCCCAAGGGTGATCTTGAGCGCTGTTGTCGACTGACGAGGGTGATTTCTTTAAGAGCTGGTCTCATCTCTGGCTGCTGAAGAGCACAGAGCAGCAATCATAACACACAGATTTCTCTTTGACATTTCACCAAACATCTTATATGCATTCATAAATTAATCACATTTAACTTAAACACCTAGTCTCAAGTCCTTTCCTAGATGCTTCATATGGCTATTAAGTATATTTTACCAGCAGACAATCAAAACTACAACCAAATCAAGGCTAGATGTTTCAGTGGACATTTTCAGCCCCAAAATTGCAATAAAATCTTCAAATTCTCAGCCTTGATTTCGCAAGAAAATCTTGACAAACAAAACAAATGAAATATAAATAAATTACAGCAATATAATCAAACGATTTCAAGAGGACATGATAGGCTAACCTCGTCACTGCTATTTTTCATATGCTCTTTGGTTGGCTACCACCGTCGCTAACCCTTTTATTGTGTCTGCATATGGCAGCACCCAAAAACAACCGATCGATGAGAAAGGATAGAGGGAAAGTGGGAACTGAAGATGAAAATTTGAAGTGGGAAAATTTATTCACTTGTCACCAAGAGAAAGTGTGGACCAAAGTGGAAACCTTTGCCTGGGAATTCAATCTTATGTTGAAACTGAGAACTAAGTAATAAGAAGGGAGATGACTTTAACAAGATAATATCCGAAAGTGGTTCAGGAACCCAAAACCATTTTTAGAAACTGGTAACTTTTTTACTTAAATATGAACATTTTTTACTTGTAGTATTAGTAAGTTTAATTCAAAAATAAGTAATTTTCGTCAAATAATAAGTAAATTAAATTACTCAAAGTGTAAATTTCTATTTCTGACTAAAACTTATCTTTCAGGCATAAACTTACTAGTTTTAATTAAAAACTTACTAAATTTAATATTAATTATTTTAATATAATATTTCAAAAGTCGCTAAAAAATTGGATCTGTCACTAAAGGTAATAGAAACCTGTAATAGTAGGTTTCTCTAATATCGTTACCATAACTATAGGCACTGTAGCATTGTCCATAAATGAAGCATTTCCACCAAAAAAAATCTTGAACGAAGATAAAGGGGAAAAAAAACAACATTCAGATCTCCAAATGGCATTCAATTCAAAATCTTGATGGCATCCAAAATATCCATTTTTGAGGGACTTTGTTTCCTTTCTCAGGAGCAGGATTGGGTACGTTTCACTCCGTCGATGCTGAATTCTTTCACATTGTAATGGCATGGCACGATGAAGAAGCACATATATACATATATTGAACATTCTGCACGTCTTATATCAATCACGCTAAATTCTAGCAGGTCCAAGGTACAGAAGTTTCTGACGTAACTGAGATAGAGATCATCAATTGTAGTAGATGATCACGTAGATTTATTTATTCAACATGACAACAACATAAGAAGAGCACTCGAACTGAGTACTCATTACATGCTTCCCCTGTTGATTCTACACCAATTCAAAGAGAAGCCGCACAAGTCTTTTACACATATAGGAAATCAACCATCAAACGCAAACACAACATAACATATTAAGGTAATAATATAGGTGTCACGGATCCTGTCTCACACCCTTATTTATTTAGCATTAATTTTTGACCTCATCTCCGGATGTAGCTTCAGTAGGTTAACAGCATCTTTGGCAATGTCCATTGTACCAGTAGCAGCAACCATGTCTGCAAGTCTCCTCAGCAGGTGGACAGCATCTTTGGCAATGTCCATTGTACCAGTAGCAGCAACCATATCTGCAAGTCTCCTCAGCAGGTGGACAGCATCTTTGGCAATGTCCATTGTACCAGTGGCAGCAACCATATGTGCAACGATCTTCGCCTGAACTGGAATCGTGGACACCAGTGGTTTTCACGCTTTTCTGATCTGTTTCAAGACACAAGGAGACATAAATATTTGGAGCTTTATCTTAAGCTGCGAACGTTAGGTGACCGGCTAGGCTGAAAATTTGCAAGATATATGCAAAGAAAAGAATACTATGGATTAAACAAAACAGTCCAGGCATATAAGATGGTGCGACTTGGATATGAATTATTTTGCTTTAAATTATAATTAGAAGCATTTAATTTGGTTTCGACGTTAGTTTAAGCTTTGGTGCGACACTATGGAACGTGTATCCTTACAGCAATACTATAAGGATGCATGAAAAATCAGATGTGCCACTAACCATTGATAGAAGCAACCCAATTTTACTTTTGCTAAACAATGAAAAGGATATTAGCACATTAATATGACTTGCTTGATAATATACAAATAGCCTTCCATAAAAATTCACATCCCAATAATGAGTCTCCAAATCTCCATTCATTTAAATATTTAGGTGCAGCAAAAAAAAAAAGGATGAAAGGAAAAAAAAAAGGGACTAGGTACCTGCAGCTGTTGCATCAGAGGAAATGAGGAGCACAAGTGCAAAGAGAACGCCAATAAGAAAGGGCAAATTTTTTGAAGATGCCATTTTATCACAATCTCACTCAAAATGTAAATAATGTGCTAAATTATTGATATCGAGTGACTAGTGCATTGAGTTGGTGCCCTATTTATAGGAACTAGGAGGGGAACGCCACGCCTTGCGTGGAATGAGTATTTTAGGGTTAATTTCAAAATCCTCCCTTGAGGGTTTTCATAATTTCACTCGCACCCTTGTTATATCCAATAATACAATGAGCTCCCTTCTGATGTTGATGGGACCTAATGTCAATATCATTAGGGGCAAATTGACCATAATGCTCTCACTAAAATATCTTTTTTAAAAATTATCTTAGAAGCGCAATATAATCTTCCAATCTTACCAAGATACCATCAAAACCTGGTGCCAAAATTTAACAACTTTGCTAAAAGTAATTTCTCTGTTGGTTGGTGGAGAAGAGCTTTAGGAGCTGAACTTTAAGCTCCGAAAATCTTTAATTGGTTGAAGGAATATTGCTGCCAAAAGTGCGTTATTAGCTATATTCCCTGATATCTATGAAAGGTAAAAGGTGGAAAATTTTTTAATTTAATGGTATGGTACCATGAATAAACTCGTCAAGTTGATAAGATGAACATTCTGGCCATAAGATATGTTTAAATGTAGCCAGTAGACATGACGAGTCATTTGAGGTCCACACCATGAATATCTTGATGTTATATGAGCAATTTATGATGGATAATGCCATGCATTATTGTTCTTTCTATAATGTGAAAATGGATGAAATATACATAGCTGGTGAATTAATTAGACTGAATGGATTTTGATATGTGAGTACGACTTTCTGATTGGTTGCTCATTTTTTACCTTCTAGGACAATCTCCCAAAATAAGTTTCTATGGTGTTTCATTGTTGAATCACGAACATTCCTATAGTAAAAATTTAGTCTTAAATCAGGTTGAACTAATTATATGGAGGGAAAATTTTAGATACTAAGCGACTGATTCACTCCTCATTTTGTCATGCGTAGTCCCAAAAGGAAAAAAAAGGCTTAAGTGGCTAATTAGTTTGTTAATAAAGACCGTATAAGATCACCTGCAAAAGTAAGCTGTTGTATTATCTCTTTGATGAGTTTTTATCATGAACATTTTTTAGGGAAAATTAATCTTCAATTATCTTGGACTACATTGTCTTAAATTAGTTAAGTTTTTGCGGTAGAAAAAAGAAATATGTTGTACAATATAAATTCACTTATCTAGTTAGATTACTTTTTTGGATGCTTTTATCTGTTGACCACTAATTGAAATCCACCGTGAATGTTGAACAACTAAGATGGGAACTGTTTCTGCTCATGACATTATTGTGCATTAATTTTTTTTGGTTGCTGTGTGATCGATGAATTTCTATAACTGTACAAGGTCGATCGTAATAATAATTTGCTTGGAGTACTCCAGGGGTCGAACCTGCAGGAGTGAGTTAATTTTTCCTACTTTAATTCCTCTAATAAAAATAACAAAATTTAAATTCAGAGGGTTTTTAATCACTAATTAAATAAATAATCAAATCAAACAAGATATAGGTGAGAAAACAATTAGCAAAAGACTAGAGTTTTAAATTTTGATTTCGAATTGGAATTATATATCCAATTATTTTCTTAACAAGTCAAAGATGTATCACGGAAAAGTACTTTAGATTATCTCTCAATACTTCTAAATTTGTCTAATGAAATCTCACGTTGCTCTCGAGATCATAAGTATATAATTAAATCCTTTACAATATTAGGTGATATAATTATGCCATACAATGTTTAACCCACTTTCATGATTATATTAAGTATGTTTATCTATCTAATGTACGGTTGTACATCACTTCTTAACTCAATACAAATCCTAAAAGCATATCTATAGTGGCAAAACATAAACATGTAATAAAGGCAAGATAAATAAATCTAAGCAAAAGCAAATAATTTATCTAATTAAATCTCCTTCACAAAATCCTAACTTTAGATATAAATGAGTTCAACATATTCATAGATAAATCCAAGAATTCAAATGAAAGACAAAATAAGAAGTTAAAAGTAAGAAAACTTCTCAATTTTTCCCCGCTTCAATCTCCATCTTGAACTTCCTTTGATTCTTCAACACTTCCATTGTGATCTCTCAAGAAAAGAAGGTATAAAAATGATGAACTAACGTTAGCCAAATGCTTTCTAATCTAAAAACATCCTAGAATGTCCTATTTATAGTCTCTCAAAGTTGTATCCGAAATATGGTAAGAATGGGTCTTGAAAACTTACCAAAATCGAGTTTGAGTGGGTTTTCCAATCATTAGAACTAGAAGAAGTCCTCGCAAAGTCCCTTTCAATGTTTGGCGTTGGACATAGGATCCACCCACGGATCCTTGTGTCTTGGCATTCTTCCCCTTTTGTTGCGTTTTCGATTCATTTCCTCCTCAATCGCATGCTTTTCCCACAAAAACCAACATATACTTAAATTAGGCAACATCCATTCAAATTATAGCTCAAATACAACCATTCATTGACAATTAATAAATACAAACCACTATAATTTGTAGCTTATCACTGTGCTTCACAGCTTTGGACTATTTCACTGCTCTGCGAAATGGTCTATTCAATTTGTTCATTCACTAAGACTTTTATGCTATTTCCATTCAAAAGCAATAGTATAATTAGCAATGGTCATGTGATAATAACGATCAGAGACTCAAAAAGGGCTCTGCTATGCTTTTGCCTCCAACCACATGCAAAGCATCCAAAATTGAAGTTCAGTGTATAGAATAGAAAAGTGATTCAACTTCGGAGGGACAAAGTGAAGTTTGTCCTATGTTACAATATTTCTTTTAGGGTCTACAAGGGTAAATGTGGAATAAAATGTGATGATACCATTTCTTGTCAATTTATTCCATTTCTTTTACCTATATGGGCTGAATTGGTCACAACACTAGTTAAAGTAAGAGTGGTCAGCGTAATATTGAAAATAAGAGGGGTACTAGCTGAAATTGTCCAAAACTTCAGGAAAGGTCTATGAAATTATCCAATAGTTTAAGTAGCTGTGCCTGTTGCTTGTACAAGAGCGTCTTTTCTCTGTTTCCTTGAACGAGCTAAGAATAGTCGTCGAATTCCACACTTTTATTATTATTGACTAATGAAGCGTCCACGTCTCAAGTCTCCGGACGCAGGAATAAAGAATTTATTGTCCTTGTACAAGTTGCAGCCTTGAACAAGTCTCCGGACTGCTAAAGTTGATTATTGAACTAATGATAATTAAGAATGATAAGATAATGTGGCCATTTCTCAATCAATCTCCTTTTTATTGTTTGTTTAAGTAAGATAGACGTTCCTGTGAATATCATCATTTAAAAATATTTTTTGTATTGAGTGAATTGGACTGCCCTTAAAAATATCATCACTCAGCATTGCTTATTCATAGATGCAAGTAGGTTTTCGATACAATAAAAGAGTTGACTGAAAAGATCCCTTGTCTTGAGATGTAGTACTCGTTGCAAGCTAGTCAGATTTTTCCAATTTCTTGTTTGAATATATGAAAAATTCTAGCTTGGGGTTATTTGAAATTGTTAAATCTAAGGAGCCCTGTTGTTCTCGTCAATTCTTCGAATCAACTCCAAATTCATTAATATATTTGTGTTTATGGAACATTTTGTTGAGTAGGTAATGAGATTGAAGGATGGTTTCAAGAAATTCATATATTTGGGATATATTTTGAAATTTATTGTACATTTACCTTGAAGATCAGAAGAAAATTGAGGCAGAATTGAATTATTACTAAGAATGGTGAAGGGACTTAGCATTAAGCTAAATCTAGAACAAAGGCTAATTTATTTTGAGGTGGATATTGAAGCAGCTGACATCAAATGGATCTGGCTGCTTAAGTCTTTATCTTAAAGTACTTAATTTAGCAATGCTCTCCATTTTAGCAATGTACTTAATTTACCTTAATTTAGCCTAGGGCATGCTTGATACGCAGCATTTGTGATCTTCCTAAAACTAAAACATTAAAGGATAAAAAATAATCATACAGATTACTAACAGTATTTTGATTACTATACTTTAGCTTTTATATTTAAGGATATTGATGGTGCATTGACAATCTAATCTAATCTAATACTATATAAAAGTGTTGATGGATGCTCAGGGAAACAAATTGTCAACCAAGGGTACTTAGATTTCAATAGAGGGAGATGATGTCTTCGAACAGGAGCATTGACCACAAGGTCCTCATTTTTTTGCTTTTTATTTATTTATTTTTTGGTTTTGACGATTGCTTAGTGAAAAACTTAGAAATTAGAGATTTTGAATTCAAATTCCCCTTCCACCCCTCTATTGCTTAAATTCCATCCTTCCTTTATTTGAAAAAAATCTAAGACAAAAACACTAAGATTTAACAAAAGAATGAAAGTTGGGATTGTGTCATCATGCTTGTATATGATGCCTTGATGAAATTATTAATCTATAAAGTTTACCATATAACTTCTCATTTTCATCATATCGTTACCATTATCTAGATTCTGAACTACTCTGCTTTCAGGACATATAAACATAAATATACCTAGCTTCTAGTAAGTTATTTGTCACCATCCAAGCCCATGGTTGGCCTAAGTAATTTTTGTGTCGAAATTCACTGTCCCGAAATGGTTATTCCAAATAACTAGTAACTTATGAGACCAAATCTTATATATATCAATCCTTTTCGCCTCCCACTTCCAACGTGGGACAAGGGGTATCACATTATTACTTACTAACATATTTTCTTTTTCCTAAACGTGAAAATTATATCCAAAAAACCTACAAAATATCAAATTATACAATTAATTTCACAATCTGTATTTGTTGTGTAAGTGATAAGTGACTAATTTACGTAATAATTGAATGACATTTTATATCATTTTTAGTCACTTTGGTTATATTATTGGAAGAAAATGAATCATTTTGGCTATAATTGGTGAAAAATGTTTTTAAGTGATTAAATGAGGTTTTATCACTTTTAACTTGCATTTTGTGCATTTTTTACAGTTTTGATATATTTTCGTATTTTGGCTATAACTTGAGCTACAGTGATCGGATTGAGATGATTCTTGAACCGATAAGAGATAGATCTACAACTTTGGTGAAGACATCAAAATCCAATTCTAAGGTTTTCCAGGTCAAAAATCCAAATTACAGTAGCTAATTTCTATTAGTCGAAACTGAAATAGGACATTGAGCAGTTAAGGGTATTTCAATCATTTCTTAGCCTACACAAATCCAAATGAGGTGATTCTTGATGCATTGGAAAGCTAACTTAAAGTGATACAAGTTTTATGTTTTGGTCAAGAGTTAAATCATCTTCTATCATCAAGAAAAGTTCAGTTGAAGTTGAGGAAAAATCGGACCAGAGCTGGAAATTGAACAGAAACTGCACAAAAGGTCATTGTAGCAATCTGGTCGGAACTTAGCCAGATTTCTGTTAAAAAAGGCTGCTCTGTACGCGGACAACTTGGTTTCTCTTCCAATAAGTTACATGTAATGCTAGACATGTGACAAACATTACCAACTGTAAGGGAAAAAGTGTAGGCCTCATTTCTTGACCACTTTCATGTTTATATAGCCAAAACTTACAAGATTCAAGGAGGGACATACGGGAGAAAGTTTGGAGTCTGCAGAAATGTAGTTCTTCCATTTTATGAGTGTTAGGTTAGTATAGTATAAGATAGTTAGCTAGTTAGTTCATCCATCTTGTTTATTTGCTAGATGAAGAAGAGGTTGGAGGATGAAGAAGGCGAGGAGATGAACTCATGTGACAAGGGTTACATTCCTTTCCAACTCTTTATCTTTTGTACTTCATTCCAAGTTTAGTTAATATACAAGTTATGGATTTATATATTATTATGTGTTTCTAAAGTTTATGTCTTGGGTTTGGTTGAACTTTCTATAATTGCTAGTGTTTATTATTTGGCTATTTGATGCTATTATTTTGAGCAAGTTATTTAGCATTTTAGCTCTTTAAACCATGATTAATCTAGTGTCATTAATTGTGATTACCTAAGGTGTTGTTTCTGCAATGAAAATTGAGATTTAACACTGGTTCAAGAAGTGCTAAACATGGGGAGTACACTCACATGAGAATAGAGGTGCACCTATGTGGTTTTAGTGATTCATTTCATATAATTTCACAAAAGAAATGAACTTGTAGCTAATTTCATAACCATGAGAATATGTATGGATTAATTATGAGTATAATTGATTCACTACGAAAGTAGGATTCATATGCATAAGGAAATTACACCATAGCTAGCCAAGATAGTAGTTCTCAATGATCTAAAAATAACATTTGCATGAGTAATTAGGGAATACCATAACCTAAGGAGCTTTCATTTGTTATTTTCTTGTATAAGTTCAGTAGGTTTTACTTCTTATAATTCATTAATAGTCTAAATAATAGAGAAGCTTTAGTAGTGCCGGTAATTGTTCAATCTTTTTCGTGGGATCAACCCGATATATACCATTAACTACTAGTTGACCTCTATACTTGCAGTGAAACGGGTGTATTTCGGATTTTTTAACTTGTACGTATAGCAAAAGCCCGTCAGTAAGTGCGTATAACTATTAGAGGTAATATCTATATTTTACCATGGAGTTGAAACTGATAATTGAAGATGCCCTAAATCAGTAGAATGTAAAAATGCTGAATTTGCCTAGAGGCACTATTGTTTCAAAGTTCTAACCCCTTGGATTTTCAACTTTGGATTTCATATTCAGTTCGCATTGATGCGTTTGATAAAATTAAAATCTAAAATTTGAAATTTGAATTCATTAAATTATTAAATTGTTATGTATTAAATCTGATACATTTGAGTATATATCATATTAAGTGATAAGTGAATAACTTATCACTTGTCTTTAGGAGCAAGTTTTATCTAGAAAATTTAGTACCACTTAATTTATTCAAATATTCAAATTTTGGTTATCAAACGTGTTTGAACATGTTAAAATCTGAATCTATTAAATTTAAGTGCTGAATTAGGTTATCAAACAAAACCGTAATTTGAAGTTTGAACAAGAGAATTGCAACAGAGGATAATGATCACAAGCTAGGATGCTTCATTCATTTCTATAGAGATAATTACATCCGCTATAGATATCCTAACTAAAAAAGTAATTAAATAAGGTTTAATTTATTCCTTCTTCTTTTTTTCCCAATTAATAAATCTAGAAGTAGCTAGAGTGGGAACCGGAAACAGAAAAAATCAAAACTATGCAATTTATCACCAGCTCAAAAAATTTAAATGCGTGCAATTATGGCAATTGATTCATTATTCTTGTTGTGGGGGAACATGTACAGACATGCAGCCATCGCTGGAGGAGGAGATTGAGATGAGAATTTTCAGCTTTTGGGAGAGTACAAGAAAAAAGAATGTCATGCATGACGCAGAAATCATTGGCATGGTCATTAATTTAATCTTATTAAATTAAAATTATACAAGTTGAGAGCCATCCCCAACCTCGTCGGTTGGGAATAAATCATCCACTAAGGAAACAGTAGTTGGTGGTACTATAAAGCCCCACCAAATTCCAATCTTAGATGGCATTAAAGCTCTCATCTTTAGTATCACCTTCAGTAGTTCGTCGCCGATTACCACTAGTAGGTACTTTCTGTGTCCTAAGCTTCGGTCTTTCCAATCTCTGCCCCTCTTTTAATCCCTCCTCTAAAACGGGTTGTGCTCAATCCCTCCACTTTCTCCCAATCTTGGGATCAAAAGTTGGTAGTAGTGTTCATAGTACAAATAGGATAAGGATGGAAGCAAGCAGCAGAACTGTTCCCAGCATTGTTGTCTATGTCACTGTTCCAAATAAAGAAACTGGCAGAAAGCATAGTTAAAGAAAAGCTTGCAGCCTGTGTAAACCGAGTTCCAGGAATAGAGTCTGTTTATGAGTGGAAAGGGGAGGTGCAGACAGATCCTGAAGAGTTGCTAATAATTAAGACTAGGGAATCACTTTTGGATGCTCAGACAGAGCATGTCAAGGCGAATCACGAATACGAGGTGCCAGAAGTGATCGCCTTGCCCATAACCGGTGGCAACCTCCAATATCTTGAATGGATAAAGAATAGCACAAGGGACTGAACTCGTTAAAGCCAAGACTATATACAGGAATATGCATTGTTTCTTGGAATAAATAAATTCCCTTTTGGTTGTATATATAGCACTTTGTGCATACTGTCGCATGAGCAGCGGATGTTTTTGTTGCCTTTGAATAGATTGGATTGGATATTGTTTGCCTGAACCACTGTACGTTTGACGCATCCATGACCTGTTTTTCAAAAAAAAAAATACAAGTTGAGATATAATTACAACTTGCATATGAAATACTTCCAACGCTCAATAAGCAACCATCTCCATCTACATCTTAACAATGGTTCCACATTTTTCGATCTTATCATTGACTCTTAGAATTTGATTGAGCTTGAAATCAAATTTCATTCTCGAAAAACTTGTTTCTTTTTCCTTGGTGATCTGTTCGCACTTGTGCTCCTCACTTCCTCTGAGGTTCCAACTCGACTAAGTGTTTATTTCATTGTTTTGTATTTGTTTTCTTTTCCTTTCGGTTGTTCCAATCGAATTCTACTCAACATATTGGGCCCATAGGAAGTTAGTAAGGGGATGAGTGTATGATTAAAAATATTAGTGTAATTTGAGAGGAAAAATGAGAGTTGAATCAGAGTCCTCGTATTCACCTAATTAGTGTTCCTATCGATCAAGTTGGATTTTAGGGACCATTGCAATATAATTTCACATCTCTAACATTGTGACCTTACATAGGTAATGGGATCACATTACCAAATTAAACTTGGTAATGGAGAACTTAAACTCCCTACCCATCAATCAAAATTGAATCACATTCGAGGTTGTGACAGAATACCCCATGGATTGATCAAACTCAAAGGTGGCGTAAAACTCTCTAACCAATTCAACAAAAGTAGGACATTGTATTTCGGCATAAGAAGGCCAGCCTATGGCAGTAAACATTTGTGCAATATTCTCAAAGATATTCAAAGAAACCATGATGGGAGGGTCAAGATATTTACAAGGAATAATTTGCCACTCATAATAATTAGAGTATCTTTGCTTATCGACGGCTTTGGTGAGAGCCAAATTACCTCCAAAGTGGGACAGTGAGGAGATATAGACCCCCTTGTCCCTACCTAAGCATGCCCATTTACCCGAAAAAGAAGGATGGTAGAAGGGTCTGTCATGGGTATAGTTGGTTGGGATGGGGGAGTGGTTTTAGTCATAGGGGTGTTGGCCTTGGTGGTCTTTTTTTTCTTAGCCATTTAGATAACTAAATCCAAAAATAGCTATAAACAACAATTCAGACAATGGCGAAATACGAGCCTCTAATGTTTGCCAAACGACTAAAGATAGCCAAGCAATCTCAAATCAAAGTGTACAGTAAAGAGCCAAGAGATGTGACACTATTTAATAACAAAACTAGAAATGTAAGAACAATACCTCCTATCAATATCAACAATTAGCAATTGGCAAGTAAGTAGCGGCAATTTCACCACAGTTTATAACCTCCAATCAGCATTGAATCCCCATGGATGCAAAATAGTAGTGCAAGTTAGTGGTCATCATCAGAAAACAAGCAAATGTCAGGTAGTGCCAATCCAACAATTCGAGGAATACCCAATCAACAAATTAAATCAACCCTGCAAAAAGAAATTCTAATAAACTCCGAAGTAGCAACCCAACAATATTTAAAAGAGAAGGACAAGAATACCAAAAACTGGGTCAGTAGAAACAAGACAACAGAGAAAGTGCGGAGCGATGGCTGTCGCTGGCAGAGGATGGACGTTCATGGTGGTTCAAGCAGCGGTGAATGGCACAATAGCGAGCAACGACGAAACTAGAGATGGGCAATGGCAAAACCAGTGACAGGCTTTGACGAATAGCGAATACAGCAAAGGTAGTAGAGACAAACTAGCGAATTGCGACAGCAATGGACGGTGGGGCGATGAACGGCGTGCAAGCAACATGTAGAGTTTTGGCCATGCAGTTGAGGAAATGAAAGAGCGAAATAAAGAAAGAAAAAAAGAAAGAAGAAAGAAAGAAAGAAGGAAAGGAAAAGAAATAGAAAAGGGAAAAGGCAAAGGAAAGAATAAAAAAAAGGAAAGCAAAAAAAAGAAGAGAAAAGAAAATTCTTTTGGGTTCAATTGGTTTTTTTTCCCTTGCTAGGACAAGACGCGGGCACGTCTTATTGGTTGAAACTCTTTTGATGATAAAGTCGGCTAATTACGAGTTACAACATACCCTCAAGACGTGGGCATGTCATGTTGGTCCATAGTTTTCTAATGATGGAATTGGATATTTGTGCATTACCACATGCCTTTAAGGCGTGGGCACGCCTTGTTGGGAGAAAGTCACCTAACCAATAAAACATTAAAAATTAAAATTAAAATACCAAATTTGAAAAACCTAAGATAAACATAGTGAAACACATAATATTAGTGAACAAACAATAAAAAAAGAATTTGATTGCCTCCCAATAAGCGTCTTGCTTTAATGTTTTTGATTAGACATGGTCGAATATTGTTCAAGCAGCATAAGTGGGATCTTCAAGATTTATTATCTCCACCTTCTCCATTGAAACACTTTCATAATAGGGTTTAAAACAATGACCATTAACCACAAATTTCTTAGCTATTTGCATATTCTGAATTTTCACTGCGCCATAGTGAAAAATATTAATCACAACAAATGGACCAGCCCAACGAGAGCGTAAGTAACTTACCTAGAAAGAGCTTTAGACGAGATTGATAGAGAAGAACTCTTTGCCCAACTACAAATGATTTCCTTGCAACTTATTGGTCACGAAAAACCTTAATCTTCTCTTTATATAGTGTTGCATTCTTGTAAGTATTATTCCTCAACTCTTCCAATTCTTGTAATTGAAGTTTTCTATGTATTCCAGCCTCATCAAGATCCATGTTGCATTTCTTGATCCCCCAATATGCTTTGTGCTCGAGCTCAACCGGTAAATGACACGGCTTCACAAATACCAACCTATAGGGAGATATACTTATAGGACTCTTATCGACTGTCCTATAAATCCAGAGTACATCGTTCAATCGTGAACTCCAACCCTTCCTATCAGAGCGAACCATCTTCTCCAATATATATTTAATTTCCCTATTCGAAATCTCTGCTTGACCATTTGTTTGGAGGTGATAGGATGTAAATACCTTATGAGTCACTCCATATTTACGAAATACAGCCGCCATCATTTTATTGCAAAAGTGTTTTTCTCGATCACTTACTATAATTCGTGGTACCCCAAAATGAACAAAAATATGTGATTGAATGAAATCTGTAACCACTATAGAATCATAAGCTTGGGTGGCTTTTGTTTTTATCTACTTGGACACATAATCTACGGCCAACAAGATGTAAAGGAAACCAAAAGATGAAGGAGATGGACCCATAAAATTAATATCCCATGTATCAATAATTTCACAAAAAAATCATAAGGGTTTTTAGTATCTAATTTTTATGACAAATATTTCCTACCTTTGACATCTATTACATGACTTACGAAACAAGTATGTATCTTTGAAAATTGTGGGCCAATAAAAATCGCTTTCCAATACTTTACGAACTGTTCTTTGTGGTCTAAAATGGCGTCCACATGCATAAGAGTGATAAAATAGTAAAATAGAATTAAATTCACTCTTACTTACACATCTGCGCAGTACTTGATCTGCACATTGCCACTATAAATAGGGGTCATCCCATAAGTAATACTTAGCATCACATCTGAGCTTATCTCATTTTGTTTTTTACCAATGTGCAAGCAATTGATTAGTGGTCAAGAAATGAATAATATCCGCATACCAAGGAAGAGAGGGATTAACAGAAAATAGTTGCTCATTAGGAAAAGTTTTCCTCAATATAAAATCATCCTTGACAATCGACAATCGACTCAAATGATCGGCAACTAAATTCTCTTCTCCCTTTTTATCACGAATTTTCAAATTGAACTCATATAGAAGCAAAATCCATCTTATCAATCTTGGTTTAGCATCCTTCTTAGTCATTAAGTACCGTAGCGCTGCATAGTCAGAATACACAATCACTTATCTTCTAATAAATAAGAATGAAATTTTTCTAAGGCAAAAATAACTACTAAAAGCTCATTTTCTATGATCGTATAATTGAGTTAAGTTCCATTCAAAGCCTTAGATGCATAATAGATCGCATATTATATGAGCAATTTATGATCGATAATGCCATGCATTATTGTTCTTTCTATCATGTGAAAATGGATGAAATATACATAGCTGGTGAATTAAGTAGACTGTATCGATTTTGATATGTAAGTATGACTTTCTGATTGGTTGCTCATTTTTTGTCTTCGAGGAAAAATCTCCCAAAATAAGTTTATATGGTGTTTCATTGTTGAATCACGAACATTCCTATAGTAAAAATTTTAGTCTTAAATCAGGTTGAACTAATTATATGGAGGGAAAATTTTAGATGCTAAGTGAATGATTTACTCCTCATTTTGTCATGTACTGTCCCAAAAAAAAAAAAGGCTTAAGTGGCTAATTAGTTTGTTAATAAAAACCGTATAAGATCACCTCCAAAAGTAAGTTGTTGTATTATCTCTTTGTCTGAGTTTTTATCATGAACATTTTTTGGGGAAAATTAATCTTCAATTAGCTTGGACTACATTGTCTTAAATTAGTTAAGTTTTTGCAGTAGAAAAAAGAAATATGCTGTAGTATAAATTCAATTATCTAGTAATTAGATTACTTTTTTCGATGCCTTTATCTGTTTACCACTAATTGAAATCCACCGTGAATGTTGAACAACTAAGATGGGAACTGTGCTCATGACATTATTGTGCGTTAATTTTTTTTTTTAGTTGCTGTGTGATCGATGAATTTCTATAACTGTATAGGGTTGATCGAAATAATAATTCACTTGGAGTACTCCACGGTCAAACATATAGGAATGAGTTAATTTTTCCTACTTTGATTACTCTAATAAAAATAATAAAATTTAAATTTAGAGGGTTTTTAATCACTAATTAAGAAATTAAATAAATAATCAAATCAAATAAGATATAGGTGAGAAAACAATTAGCAAAAGACTAGAGCTTCAACAAACTTAGTTATTTTTTCAACTGTATATTGAGAATACTTTCATTAGTTGCATTTTTCTCATACATGATTTCTTCCAAATTATATATTTCTAATACTCAATATTCATTCTATATATTATATAATATACTTCAATTCTTAGAAACTTTTAACTACAACCGTAGTTGTTAGAATCGCGATCTACAATCCTACGATATGGATCATGGCTAACGATCCAAATTGTAAGTAGGATAAAAAATTAGCATTAAATTAACAAGATCAATAGGATCGTGATCCAGATCATACGATCCTACGACCCTACTATTTTTCAAAAAATTAAGTAACAATTTTGGTATTTTGGCCATATCTTTGTGTAGAAAACTCGAAATTGAGTGTCGTTTATTGCATAGTAAACTATATTTAGACAGCTTTAAATCCATGTAAATAAATCACCCCAATTTTAAAACCTAGAAAATTTGATGAATCTTTAAATTTGACTCATATATTTATCTAAAGTGAATAGATGATCTTTGCTATAGGTTATCACATGGAGCTAGTGTTTTGTGTCTTTATTATAATAAATTAGTTTGGTTTAGAGTCTTTAGAAATGAATTAATACTTTTGCTAATTCTAAGTGGATAAGTGGTGGGTTATAAATTTGAACCCAAAATACATGTTTTTTAGCACAAAATTCTACTCTCAAAATTTTCTTTAATTATTTTTTTATTGTATGTATACCATTTTTTCTATCAATTAAAATATATTTGAAACATTTTATTATATATGTAATATTTAATTATCGTATTATATAAAAAATGATGTAATAATCAATCACTAAATCATAGTTAACTAAATGTACTGTGTTTAACTATTTTATTAATAAGATGATTTATACACATATAAGGTCAACTTTTCCATGTATATTGTTCCATAATTGAATTTCGATTTCCAACAAGAAAGAACAAGTTGTCTAGTTTAATCAAAATACATTTTGAATATATTATAAGTAGTCCCAAATTTCTAGATATTTTTCAAATTGTCCCAAATACTTTATATAGCACAATTATAACCTTAATTAACAATATAATTATATTGATTGCACATGAATTACATTATTTGTTACTATATTTATGGATTGCAAACTTAAAAATTATAAATATGACAATTTATTATATTGATTGCACATGAATATTTTCATTAGTTTCGTTTTCTCATACATGATTTCTTTCAAATTATATACTTCTAATACTCAATATTCATTCTATATATTATATAATATACTCCAATTCTTAGAAATTTTTAACTACAACACTTAAATTAGAATTTAGGACGCGCGTTTTATTCCCTCCAAGAATTTTATTTTTCCCGCAACGTCCATCAAAATTCAAAGGATTGTTAGAGGCTGAGGGATATGTACATAGAAAGGCTGGTCCTCTCTTGTCTCTGTCAATTGAGAAGCAAGCATCTGTTCTTCTCTCAAAGGCCAACATCGGTGGTTTTTAGTCCAAAAATAGAAGAACAGATGCGGGAATTGCTAAATGGGAAGGAGACCTCTGAGGAATTGCTAAAAAAGAAGACCTGCCTCCTATCTATCTCCTATGAATTGCTAAACGTGAAGGAGCTTAGGTTTAATTGCTGTCAAAAAATCTTAGAACAACTTCAATGCTTCATCCATTTGCTTCAAATACTGTTAGATCTATATTTTGGTGCCATTTTGTAAGTCTTCATACCCTTCTTGTGTGTTTTTATTACCATTATTTGTGTTAGATTCCTAAGATTGCATTATTTTCCTCACAATTTTAGGAAAATTGAGTTCCAACCATCCTTCTGGACTCTGTGAAGCTAACTTATGTGGGTTATGTGTTTAATATCAAAGATTGCATTTTTCGTTTGGTTGAGGTTTAAGCTAACAACCTCTGACTTTTGCATCTTGTTTCCTGGTCGGTTGAGGTTAACTTCTCTGCTTTTCCTAGTTGGTTTTAGCCCCTATTTCATATGCAATCAGTAAAATTTCTCCATCTAATGTAATCTTCCCTTTTTGTGCAGCTTAATCAAGTTAGATTTAAAGAGCAATAGTGCTGATATGGAGCCAAATCAAGGCAGTTCTATTGAATGCCGTCTGATCTGAATTTTCCTAGTGTATAGAACAGGTCAGCGTCTGTGTACATACTTAGTGTTGGAGGCAAGAGGACTTGGGGGAGATTTCAGGATTCATAGAATCATAATACCAGCTTGCAATTTACTGAAGTTGAAGTTGCAGTTCCATTGTACTAGGAATTTCTGCAGTTGAACTAAACTTGGTCTATTCCAACATGGGCTATTTGGGTTTAGGTGCTTTTTGTGGACTGATTGTAAAACCTGATTTCAGGTATTAATATTTTGTTTCTTTTGGATATATTCTCACTAATTTCAAGTATTATTATGTTCTGCAATTTTTGATCTTCTCAATATGTAAAGTTGTGGAAGGAGGACTCTGCATATACAAGGACTTGGAATCTACTTTTTCAAACAGTTTTCCCAATACGCTTTGTTGAACATCTTAGGCAGATTGGAATCAGCAAATTTATAGGGGAGGAAGATGAAATAAAGCTCGTAGAGTACATTTTGCAGCATGGGAAATCTTTGAAAAGATGACTCTGTATTCAGTTATAGAATGACAGGTGTCGAATCTGTGCAATAATAATTACCTATTCAAGACAAATACAAATTTGTATATAGCGGTGAGTTAGGGGTGGGCACGGGTCGGGTACCCGCCCCTAACATGATTTGGCTGACCCGACCCTAATATATCGGATCAGCCATTTTGCGACCTTAACCCGCTCCTAATATTTTCGGGTACCCGAATAGCGGGTACCCGAAAAAAGGGGCGGGTCATAGGGTACCCGCCCCTAAAAAAACTATTTTTCAATAAAAAAATGTATTTTCTACTTAATATCAACACGTTTTTCAATAAAAAAAACATGCTTTTCCAATTAATATTGGTAGAGATATTGTAATTAAAGTCCATACATCACCATTTTCACACATTTCATCCAATAATCAAATCGATCTCATAAATTTAGTACATATTAGAATATCTAATGGACAAAACGAAGTTTCATAATAATTTTGAGTACATCACCATTTTCACACATTTCATACTTCTACAACACAACAAACACAAGGATAATAAGTATTTGGTAACTTCCCCAAGGATATTATGGTACAAGACCGCATCTCAAATAAGTCAATTGTGAAATCAAGTTCGGAAAATAATTGAATAGAACTAATTATTTTTGAAAAAAATATAACCAAAATAATGTTAAAAATCTTCCCCAACTTCTTTACATCTTTGGAATAGACCTTATGGTATTAAGGTGATGAAAAAGAAAAATAAATTTCTTACACTAAATAAAAGAGACAAATTTAAGAGATATAATTGCAAATGAATGACACAAATATTTTAATTATCTAGCTAACAGAAAATTGAGACTCGAAACAAAAATCTTTGATTGAATTGATGCAAGATTTGCAGGAAAGATCGATGGAGGTAGAATAAAAATAAAAAAGATGAAAGGGATGGACAATTTTTATAACAGAGTTTCACAAATTTTTTTTTTCATTTTGTTCATGTTTCACCGAGAATATTCACTTTCTTAAAAAAAAAATGAGAAGAGTAGATCATATAGGATTAAAATATGAGGCTGCGAGCCACTTCACTTGCACTTAGAATTAAAAATTACAAAATTATAAAATGATCCCTACTTTTTTAATATTTATAAAATATACCCTGCCGGTCGGGTACCCGCGGATTTTTATTTTTCTGATCCGTATCCGTACCCGATTTTTCGAGTACCCGACCCTCATCTGCCCCGCTAAGAAAAATCGGATCGGGTATCCTATTTTTCGGATCGGATCGGATCGGGTTCATCGGGTTTTCGGATCGGCGGGTTTTTTTGCCCGCCCCTACGGTGAGTAGGGTCGCATCCATAGGGATTGGGGATAATTCATTTCTTCCAGAGTCCGAAGTATGGGGGGTTATTGGAAAATATAAAATAACTAATTAACCAACTAATGAAACAACTAATAGAAATAAATAGGAATTAATCAATAACCAATACAACTCTAGTTAAAGGTGTAACTTTTCAGGCACGGTCAATTCAATTAATCATCGATGCAAAGATAATTTAATTACTAATTAATAGATTGGTTATAGTTGTTATATACGCGATAAATAACCAACATTTCCTTACTTTTTCGATAGTCAAGGTACGACCATTAACTATTTTTCTAACCAAGAAATAACCCTAGGTACGACTGTAGGATTTAATTTCTTGATTGCAATAAGAATTAGAAAAACTCAATCAAACTAACAAACACACTACGAGGGTTTGTTTAAGTTAAATCATACATTTCCCTAACATGAAACCAATTGAACAATTACGGATTCACTCAATTAATCTGGCAGTAGATTATTAGGTTAATTCGAATATCGGTCCCTTGACATTCAAATAACATAACAAGCATAAGAAGTTAAATCAGAAAATGCACAAATACCAATGAATAAAAGAAATAAGTAAAATAATTTGATCTCACAGATGTTTGGAACCGAGTTCTCAGATTGACATTCGACCAGAAAACGGAGATTTAGCTTCACATCCTCAGGGGATATCCGCATGACTCCATCAATAACCATTGGTTTTTCCCTAAAGACTCACTAAAGAAGAGACCAGCGGCCATCTTTTTTTTTTCTCTTTGTTTCCTAATCGAAGTCTACTACTTCGGCCATCCATTGGCCAACTAAAAATAGAATTCTAATTGCAAAAGGAAACTTCTCCAACTAATGCTAATTGTTCCCTAATAAGACATCTAATAAAAAGTTGTAGTTTCCTAATTTTCATCCAATACTCCACGTAAACTCCATCTTGAATTGGAAAACTCTTGAAAATCATCTCTTTTATTACTTTTTGCTCCACCTTCCTACAATTGACACAAAGTATCAAATATAAGTAGAATCAATCAATTAATACAATATTTGGTAATATAAACGAGGAAAATAATCATAGAATTAATGACAAAAATGCAACCTTATCATAGAACCTTTGAAGTCTTCATCAAAAGGTTGCAACAGCATATTGTCATTCAAAAAATGTTCCATGGATTGCCGATAGAGTTCCAAGATAACTGGACTTAATTAAGGAATCGGAAATACTGAGGTGACAAATATGTGTCCATATGACTAGTTTAACTCTCTCTCTCTCTCTGTTATATTTTTTTTTCTGCTTCTCCTTTTTGTGGTGTTCTCTCGATGAAATCTTCTTCTGTAATGACTTACTGAAGTTGCGATTTCTAGGATAGTTAATGAGCTAAAAAGAATTTGGATTGCCAATTGATTTCAAGCACTTCCTATTGTATGGCTCAAGATGTTGAAAGAGCTGGATGTTGATGTATTACTGTGGTAGCAATTATTTTTAGCTAACCAAAGCTTTTGTATGTTTTCTATTGAATGTTTATCAAAGTAGCAAAAGGGGGTTGTTGGCACCAAGTGATATTCCAAAAACCTATCAAATACCAGGGATTATGAGTTTAAATTTAACGAGCAGCTACGTTGGTCATGATTCATTAAAAAAATTTTTTTTGCCAAACAATTTGATACTTACAAGAACCTGGAAAATGTACAGCAGACACATGAGAAGCCAAATTGAAGCTATTTGCAGCTAAATTTTCTAATAAAACCACCCAGTACTTTGCTTAGAGAATTAAGATTAGCATGCTAAAATGGGATTAAGAAATGTTCATAACAGCATTGGAGAGGAACATTTTCCCACCAAACAGTTAGGCAATAATCAATTATCGCTTATTAGAGAGGATACTTTCCTGGCCAAAAATGTTTTACTGGTACACGGGTCCTTGCTAATTCTATACTATTGGTGAGGATGCGCTATTTTCCTAGCAAAACACCTTGACTATTTGCAAGGAACTACTGGTTTTTGTGGGGAGTTTTTAACTTTAGTTGGTGAGGAAAGCTTTTCTTGCCATAGTATTTGAGCTATTAGCGAGGAGGTCAACCCTTGCTATTGATCTGTTTCATTAGCGAGAAAAGCAGCAGCATCCTCGCTAATAACTTTTAGCGACGAGCATCTAGCAAGAAATTTGGCGAGGAAGCATTTTTCTCGTTGAAATTAATTAGCAAGGAAGTCAAAACTTTTGGCGTGGACTTTTGCTCCTCGCGAAATCCCTTTTTCGTTGTAGTGATATAGTATCCCTCTTTATATCTATCTTTACTAGATATAGACTTGTTCAAAGTTGATGGGTTCTTTTAATTTACATTTGGACACGCAAAAAAAAAAAAAAAAACTTCAAAGGAAGCTTGGTACTAGAAGAAACTATCCGTTGCTGGTCCACAAGAATTAAAAAAAAAAAAAAACATGAAAGCTTACAAAACACGCATACGTTATAGTTCTTATACCAAATCAATTAATTAAGAAGTCTTAGATATGAAATGTCAACAATACTAACTTGGTCCCCATATTAAAGTCAGATGAAATGTCAAATATGGAAAAAAAAAAAAAGCAACTCATAAACTTGGACGAAGCAAGTTAAACTATCAGACTGATTTCTAAGCAAAACCCGAAATTGTAGAAGTCTTGTTACCTAATGTTAGAGCTGGTTTTAACGATTCATAAGGTTTATGAACTAAGTGATAAGAAGGAATAAATTCGACTAGACCTAATAAATGTCTAGTTCAAATTAATAGCAAACCAATTACTAGACACCTTGGTAACCGTTAAAATCAATCATTGAGATTTAATATGAGGGGTTACAAAACTCATGCTTACGAAATAAATGCAATGTAATTACTCCCTCCGTCCCGTTTTGTTAGTCTTGATTTTTTTTTTTCACACAGATTAAGAAAGTGTAATTAATTTGGTTGGAAACATAAATTTAGATTAATAATTTCCTAAAATACCCTTATGCTAATCACGAAGAGTGCCAATTAATATCAATTACAACTAATGGGTTAGTATTGGAAAAGCTCAATGTATTCAATGTAGTGGGTTAGTATTTAATAACAATGTATTAATCACAAGATATTTAATAAGGGTATTTTAGACAATTTGAAAGATTACTACATTTTTTAATGGGAAAGTGGACTATAATTTGGGACAGACAAAAAAGGAAAACAAGACTATCAAAATAGGACGGAGGGAGTAATAATAATCCATTAGGAGGTGAACAAGTAAGGGAATTTTGGTGTCGGTTAGCTTTGAGAATTAGCTACTATAATTTATTAAATTGGGAGACAAATTAACATGTGGAGTTATTAATAAGTGATAGTATTAAATATTTTTAAAATTTAAAGTATAGTTCGTAAAGTATAACGTATCAAGAATTTATTACGTATTTTTATAGTTTAGTTGAAAAGTATGAATATTTTTTAAATATATGAACTACACAAGCTTTTATTGTGTTATACTTTTAAATGTGTATTGTACAAGTGTAATAGAAGCCTTTACTAACTAGGAAATTTCGTATAAATGAAGCATTTCCACCAAAAAAAAATCTTGAACGAAGATAAAGGGGAAAAAAAACAACATTCAGATCTCCAAATGGCATTCAATTCAAAATCTTGATGGCATCCAAAATATCCATTTTTGAGGGACTTTGTTTCCTTTCTCAGGAGCAGGATTGGGTACGTTTCACTCCGTCGATGCTGAATTCTTTCACATTGTAATGGCATGGCACGATGAAGAAGCACATATATACATATATTGAACATTCTGCACGTCTTATATCAATCACGCTAAATTCTAGCAGGTCCAAGGTACAGAAGTTTCTGACGTAACTGAGATAGAGATCATCAATTGTAGTAGATGATCACGTAGATTTATTTATTCAACATGACAACAACATAAGAAGAGCACTCGAACTGAGTACTCATTACATGCTTCCCCTGTTGATTCTACACCAATTCAAAGAGAAGCCGCACAAGTCTTTTACACATATAGGAAATCAACCATCAAACGCAAACACAACATAACATATTAAGGTAATAATATAGGTGTCACGGATCCTGTCTCACACCCTTATTTATTTAGCATTAATTTTTGACCTCATCTCCGGATGTAGCTTCAGTAGGTTAACAGCATCTTTGGCAATGTCCATTGTACCAGTAGCAGCAACCATGTCTGCAAGTCTCCTCAGCAGGTGGACAGCATCTTTGGCAATATCCATTGTACCAGTGGCAGCAACCATATGTGCAACGATCTTCGCCTGAACTGGAATCGTGGACACCAGTGGTTTTCACGCTTTTCTGATCTGTTTCAAGACACAAGGAGACATAAATATTTGGAGCTTTATCTTAAGCTGCGAACGTTAGGTGACCGGCTAGGCTGAAAATTTGCAAGATATATGCAAAGAAAAGAATACTATGGATTAAACAAAACAGTCCAGGCATATAAGATGGTGCGACTTGGATATGAATTATTTTGCTTTAAATTATAATTAGAAGCATTTAATTTGGTTTCGACGTTAGTTTAAGCTTTGGTGCGACACTATGGAACGTGTATCCTTACAGCAATACTATAAGGATGCATGAAAAATCAGATGTGCCACTAACCATTGATAGAAGCAACCCAATTTTACTTTTGCTAAACAATGAAAAGGATATTAGCACATTAATATGACTTGCTTGATAATATACAAATAGCCTTCCATAAAAATTCACATCCCAATAATGAGTCTCCAAATCTCCATTCATTTAAATATTTAGGTGCAGCCAAAAAAAAAAAAGGATGAAAGGAAAAAAAAAAAAAAAAGGGACTAGGTACCTGCAGCTGTTGCATCAGAGGAAATGAGGAGCACAAGTGCAAAGAGAACGCCAATAAGAAAGAGCAAATTTTTTGAAGATGCCATTTTATCACAATCTCACTCAAAATGTAAATAATGTGCTAAATTATTGATATCGAGTGACAAGTGCATTGAGTTGGTGCCCTATTTATAGGAACTAGGAGGGGAACGCCACGCCTTGCGAGGAATGAGTATTTTAGGGTTAATTTCAAAAACCTCCCTTGAGGGTTTTCATAATTTCACTCGCACCCTTGTTATATCCAATAATACAATGAGCTCCCTTGTGATGTTGATGGGACCTAATGTCAATATCATTAGGGGCAAATTGACCATAATGCTCTCACTAAAATATCTTTTTTAAAAATTATCTTAGAAGCGCAATATAATCTTCCAATCTTACCAAGATACCATCAAAACCTGGTGCCAAAATTTAACAACTTTGCTAAAAGTAATTTCTCTGTTAGTTGGTGAGCCTTGGAGAAGAGCTTTAGGAGCTGAACTTTAAGCTCCGAAAATCTTTAATTGGTTGAAGGAATATTGCTGCCAAAAGTGCGTTATTAGCTATATTCCCTGATATCTATGAAAGGTAAAAGGTGGAAAATTTTTTAATTTAATGGTATGGTACCATGAATAAACTCGTCAAGTTGATAAGATGAACATTCTGGCCATAAGATATGTTTAAATGTAGCCAGTAGACATGACGAGTCATTTGAGGTCCACACCATGAATATCTTGATGTTATATGAGCAATTTATGATGGATAATGCCATGCATTATTGTTCTTTCTATAATGTGAAAATGGATGTAATATACATAGCTGGTGAATTAATTAGACTGAATGGATTTTGATATGTGAGTACGACTTTCTGATTGGTTGCTCATTTTTTACCTTCTAGGACAATCTCCCAAAATAAGTTTCTATGGTGTTTCATTGTTGAATCACGAACATTCCTATAGTAAAAATTTAGTCTTAAATCAGGTTGAACTAATTATATGGAGGGAAAATTTTAGATACTAAGCGACTGATTCACTCCTCATTTTGTCATGCGTAGTCCCAAAAGGAAAAAAAAGGCTTAAGTGGCTAATTAGTTTGTTAATAAAGACCGTATAAGATCACCTCCAAAAGTAAGCTGTTGTATTATCTCTTTGTTGAGTTTTTATCATGAACATTTTTTAGGGAAAATTAATCTTCAATTATCTTGGACTACATTGTCTTAAATTAGTTAAGTTTTTGCGGTAGAAAAAAGAAATATGTTGTACAATATAAATTCACTTATCTAGTTAGATTACTTTTTTCGATGCCTTTATCTGTTGACCACTAATTGAAATCCACCTTGAATGTTGAACAACTAAGATGGGAACTGTTTCTGCTCATGACATTATTGTGCATTAATTTTTTTTAGTTGCTGTGTGATCGATGAATTTCTATAACTGTACAAGGTCGATCGTAATAATAATTTGCTTGGAGTACTCCAGGGGTTGAACCTGCAGGAGTGAGTTAATTTTTCCTACTTTAATTCCTCTAATAAAAATAACAAAATTTAAATTCAGAGGGTTTTTAATCACTAATTAAGAAATTAAATAAATAATCAAATCAAACAAGATATAGGTGAGAAAACAATTAGCAAAAGACTAGAGTTTTAAATTTTGATTTAGAATTGGAATTATATATCCAATTATTTTCTTAACAAGTCAAAGATGTATCACAGAAAAGTACTTTAGATTATCTCTCGATACTTCTAAATTTGTCTAATGAAATCTCACGTTGCTCTCGAGATCATAAGTATATAATTAAATCCTTTACAATATTAGGTGATATAATTATGCCATACAATGTTTAACCCACTTTCATGATTATATTAAGTATGTTTATCTATCTAATGTACGGTTGTACATCACTTCTTAACTCAATACAAATCCTAAAAGCATATCTATAGTGGCAAAACATAAACATGTAATAAAGGCAAGATAAATAAATCTAAGCAAAAGCGAATAATTTATCTAATTAAATCTCCTTCACAAAATCCTAACTTTAGATATAAATGAGTTCAACATATTCATAGATAAATCCAAGAATTCAAATGAAAGACAAAATAAGAAGTTAAAAGTAAGAAAACTTCTCAATTTTTCCCCGCTTCAATCTCCATCTTGAACTTCCTTTGATTCTTCAACACTTCCATTGTGATCTCTCAAGAAAAGAAGGTATAAAAATGATGAACTAACGTTAGCCAAATGCTTTCTAATCTAAAAACATCCTAGAATATCCTATTTATAGTCTCTCAAAGTTGTATCCGAAATATGGTAAGAATGGGTCTTGAAAACTTACCAAAAATCGAGTTTGAGTGGGTTTTCCAATCATTAGAACTAGAAGAAGTCCTCGCAAAGTCCCTTTCAATGTTTGGCGTTGGACATAGGATCCACCCACGGATCCTTGTGTCTTGGCATTCTTCCCCTTTTGTTGCGTTTTCGATTCATTTCCTCCTCAATCGCGTGCTTTTCCCACAAAAACCAACATATACTTAAATTAGGCAACATCCATTCAAAATATAGCTCAAATACAACCATTCATTGATAATTAATAAATATAAACCACTGTAATTTGTAGCTTATCACTGTGCTTCACGGCTTTGGAATATTTCACTGCTCTGCGAAATGGTCTATTCAATTTGTTCATTCACTAAGACTTTTATGCTATTTCCATTCAAAAGCAATAGTATAATTAGCAATGATCATGTGATAATAAAGATCAGAGACTCAAAAAGGGCTCTGCCATGCTTTTGCCTCCAACCACATGCAAAGCATCCAAAATTGAAGTTTAGTGTATAGAATAGAAAAGTGATTCAACTTCGGAGGGACAAAGTGAAGTTTTAGGGTCTCCAAGGGAAAATATGGAATAAAATGTGATGACACCATTTCTTGTCAATTTATTCCATTTCTTTTACATATATGGGCTGAATTGGTCACAACACTGGTTAAAGTAAGAGTGGTCAGCGTAATATTGAAAATAAGAGGGGTACTAGCTGAAATTGTCCAAAACTTCAGGAAAGGTCTATGAAATTATCCAATAGTTTAAGTAGCTGTGCAAGAGCGTCTCCTCACTGTTTCCTTGAACGAGCTAAGAATAGTCGTCCAACACTAATGAAGCGTTCACGTCTCAAGTCTTCGGACGCAGGAATAAAGAATTGGGCCCTAAAGAATGATAAAGTAAGAGGGGTACAAGTTGCAGCCTTTCTCGACTGCTAAAGTTGATAATTGAACTAATGATAATTAAGAATGATAAGATAATGTGGCCATTTCTCAATCAATCTCCTTTTTATTGTTTGTTTAAGTAAGATAGACGTTCCTGTGAATATCATCATTTAAAAATATTTTTGTATTGAGTGAATTGGACTGCCCTTAAAAATATCATCACTCAGTATTGCTTATTCATAGATGCAAGTAGGTTTTCGATACAATTCAGTATTGCTTAGTCAGATTTTTCCAATTTCTTGTTTGAATATATGAAAAATTCTAGCTTGGGCTTATTTGAAATTGTTAAATCTAAGGAGCCCTGTTGTTCTCGTCAATTCTTTATGTTTATGGAACATTTTGTTGAGTAGGTAATGAGATTCAAGGATGGTTTCAAGAAATTCATATATTTGGGATATATTTTGAAATTTATCGTACATTTACCTTGAAGATCAGAAGAAAATTGAGGCAGAATTGAATTATTACTAAGAATGGTGAAGGGACTTAGCATTAAGCTAAATCTAGAACAAAGGCTAATTTATTTTGAGGTGGATATTGAAGCAGCTGACATCAAATGGATCTGGCTGCTTATGTCTTTATCTTAAGGTACTTAATTTAGCAATGCTCTCCATTTTAGCAGTGTACTTAATTTAGCTTAATTTAGCCTATGGCATGCTTTATACGCAGCATTTGTGATCTTCCTAAAACTAAAACATTAAAGGATAAAAAATAATCGTACAGATTACTAACAGTATTTTGATTACTATACTTAAGCTTTTATATTTAAGGATATTGATGGTGCATTGATAATCTAATCTAATCTAATACTATATAAAAGTGTTTTGATGGTGCATTGATAATCTAATACTATATTGATGGTGCATTGATAATCTAATCTAATACTATATTAAAAAAAATACTATATAAAAGTGTTGATGGATGCTCAGGGAAACAAATTGTCAACCAAGGGTACTTAGATTTCATAGAGGGAGATGATGACAAACCAAAGGAATAAATCTTCGAACAGGAGCATTGACCATGAGGTGCTCATTTTTTTTTCTTTTAAATTTTTTTTTTATTTTGACGATTGCTTAGGGAAAAACTTAGAAATTAGAGATTTTGAATTCAAAATCCCCTTCCACCCTCTACTGCTTAAATTCCATCCTTCCTTTATTCGAAAAAATTTAAGAGAAAAAAACTAAGATTTAACAAAAGAATGAAAGTTGAGATTGTGTCATCATGCTTGTATATGATGCTTTGATGAAATTATTAATCTATAAAGTTTACCAAATAACTTCACATTCTCATCATATCGTTACCATTATCTAGATTATGAACTACTCTGCTTTTAGGACATCTAAACATAAATATGCCTGGCTTCTAGTAAGTTATTTATCACCATCCAAGCCCATGGTTGGCCTAAGTAATTTTTGTGTCGAAATACACTTTCCCGACATGGTTAGCCCAAGTAACTAGTAACTTATGCGACCAAATCTTGTATATATATCAATCCTTTTCCTCTCCCACTTCCAACGTGGGACAAGGGGTATCACATTATTACTTACTAACATATTTTCTTTTTCCTAAACGTGAAAATTATATCCCAAAACCTACAAAATATCAAACTTATACAATTAATTTCACACTCTATATTTGTTGCGTAAGTGTGTTAAACTATTAGAGGTAATATCTATATTATACCATGGAGTTGAAACTGATAATTGAAGATGCCGTAAATCAGTAGAATGTAAAAATGCTGAATTTGCCTAGAGGCTCTATGGTTTCAAAGTTCTAACCTCTTGGATTTTCAACTTTGGATTTCATATTCAGTTTGCACTGAGTTAAGATGCGTTTGATAAAACTGAAATCTGAAATCTGAAGTGTGAATTCATTAAGTTATTAAATTGTTATGTACTACATCTGATACATTTGAATATATATCACATTAAGTGATAAGTAAATAGTTTATCACTTATTTTTAGGAGTAAGTTTTGTCTAGAAAATTTAGTGTCACTTAATTAATTCAAATATTCAAGTTTTGGTTATCAAAAGCATTTGAACATGTTAAGATCTGAATCCATTAAATTTAAGTTCTGAATCCATTAAATTAGCAAACAAACCTTAACTTGAAGTTTGAACAAGAGAATTGCAACAGAGGATAATGATCACAAGGTAGGATGCTTCATTCATTTCTATAGAGATAATTACATCTACTATAGTTATCCTGACTAAAAAAGTAATTAAATAAGGTTTAATTTATTCCTCCTTCTTTTTTTTTCCAATTAATAAATCTAGAAGTAGCTAGAGTGGGAACCGGAAATAGAAAAAAATCAAAACTATGCAATTTATCACCAGCTCAGAAAATTTAAATGCGTGCAATTATGGCAATTGATTCATTATTCTTGTTGTGGGGGAACATGTACAGACATGCAGCCACTGCTGGAGGAGGCTTTTGGAGAGTACAAGAAAAAAGAATGTCATGCACGACGCAGAGATCATTGACATGGTCATTAACTTAATCTTATTAAATTAAAATTATACAAGTTGAGATATAATTACAACTTGCTTATGAAATATTTCCAACGCTCAATAAGCAACCATCTCCGTCTATATCTTAACAATGGACCTACATTTTTTCTATCTTATCATTGACTCTTAGAATATGATTGAGCTTGAAATCAAATTGCATTCTCGAAAAAATTGTTTCTTTTTCCTTGGTGATCTGTTCGCACTTGTGCTCCTCACTTCCTCATAGGTTCCAACTTGACTAAGTGTCTATTTCATTGTTTTGTATTTGTTTTCTTTTCTTTTTTTTTTCGGTTGTTCCAATCGAATTCTACTCAACATATTGGGCCCATAGGAAGTTAGTAAGGGGATGAGTGTATGATTAAAAATATTAGTGTAATTTGATAGGAAAGATCGAGAGTCGAATCAGAGTCCTCGTATTCACCTAATTAGTATTCCTATGGATCAAGTTGGATTTTAGGGACCATTGCAATATAATTTCACATCTCTAACATTGTGACCTTACATAGGTAATTGGATCACATACTCTGTAGTAACGATGCCTGGGGCAAATGTTTTGCACAAAAGAGTTCGTCTCGATCTAATCATTAAACCCACAAAAGTATCCTATTTTAACAGTGGCATATATTAAAATTGGAGGAGGAGGAGGTTTGCAGAGGAATGAATCGCAAAAAGAAGGAACACCATTTGATTAAGAATGTCTCGTTTTTGTGTTTGCACCCCTATAATACGCAACTCCAGAAACTTTGATGAGGGTGTAAGTGTTAGGATTGGTCCAGAAATAAACAAACTAAAGTTAACACAAAGTAGGCGGTATAACCGACCATATAATGTTTAGGCGGTAAAACCGACCATATAATATTTTAGGCGGTAAAACTGACCATATAAAAGGGTTGTGGCAACCCAATAAATACAAATAACAAAATAAAATAAAAGACACAGAAATTTACGTGGTTCGATCAAATTAACCTACATCCACGGGCAAAGGAGGAGCAAATCTTTCACTATGAAAAAGATATACAAAAGCCGTAGAAAAGTGGTTCCTAGGCCAAAAGGCACTTATAAAAAGTTTAGAAAATATTCCTAAATTAAAAACAAGAGAGCATAAAATATTTAACTACAAATGGGCTAAATGACTCAAAAAGCTAATAGCCCATATAACTCTCTTGAATGGTACACTTTTCTTCACCACTAAACCCCCTTATTTATAGGTAAACAAGGGGAGGCTTTCCTTCTTGATTGCCGATGTGGGACGAAAGGAAGAAAACTTCTTTATGCAGCCTCCGATGTGGGACACGCCACATCAACAGTAAGAATTGACCTTCAAAGGGGTTACACTGTCCCATGGATATCTGAAGAACTTGAGGTTAACAGTCAACGGTAAAAATGGGATGAAATTATAAATTGCTCTAACAAGAAATTTTATACTGTAACAGTAGTATTGCGAGTATAACTTTATAGCTAGTATATTGATATGAACAATGATTAGCTATCAAAATAAAATAATGACTTGTTTGTTTATCTAATATTTACTAGAAAATTTCTCTGCTTTTCCAAGATTATGTTTCTTCAACATAATCAAATTATACAAATTCAACGAGGTAATTTACTTTTCAATGTTTACGAAATTATATAAACACTACCATGACTATTTTATTAAACAAATAAACACTTTCCTTTTTTTTTTCAACAAATGATAATATCAGTATATATGTTAACACTTGAAGTGCAAGAGTTAATTACAAAAAGGGGCATTCACCCTTCTATTAGTCGAATTGGGAAATCATGTACCCATTCTATATCATAAACTAGTTATGTTGCAAAATGTGCTAGCATATGACTTGCTACATTAGCTATTCTAGGTACAAAAGAAACTATGCATTGCTCGAAACCTTGTTTAATTGACAGGTGTCAGACTTGTGTAATAATAAATTCCTACTCAAAAAGATATAAACTCAAGGTTTTGAGTGAAAATTTGCTTCTTTCCAAGTGACAATTAATTGGGGGGAGTTTGGAAAATTGCAATTAAAAATAAATAATCAATGCAAATTGAAAATAATTAAACTAAAATAGATTAAATTTAAATCAAGGATAAACAAGTTCTAATGAAGGAAATAACTTCGGAAGCGGGTCAATTGAAAAAGGTAACTCCAAGAATAATGCCAATTGTTTTCTAAATAAAATATCTAAGAAAAATGGTAATTTCCTAATCTTCCACAAATAATCCACGTAGACTTCATCTTGAATTGGGAAACTTGCGAGTGACAATCAATTCCAAGAAAATCACATTTTTTAGCACTTTTTACCCCAACGTCCTATAATTAACATAAAGCACCAAATATAAGTAGAATCTAATCAATTAATACAATATTTGGTAAAATAAAGAGGGAAATAATCATAAAATTAATGGCAAAAATACAACCTATCAAGTGTTCTATGCGGTTACTTGAAAAAAGACATTCGTATATGAAATACATAAAACTTTTGAATTATACATATGGACACGTATTAGCACAGATATAATATAAATATTAACTTACTAGCACACTTGAAAGCATTCCTTTCATTCTATTTTATGCGTAGCTAAGTTCTTTGAAGTTTAGTGAAGGTATAAGAGTGAAGAATAATTTCAAGAAATGGCAATTACATATCATACAACAAACTTCTATCTAAAAATTAAATGCAAATTTATCAAACTTAGTTATTTTTTCAGCTGTATATTGAGAATATTTTCATTAGTTGCATTTTTCACATACATGATTTCTTTCAAATTATATACTTCTAATACTCAATATTCATTCTATATATTATATAATATACTCCAATTCTTAGAAACTTTTAACTACAACCATAGTTGCTAGAATCGCGATCTACGATCCTACGATACGGATCATGGCTAATGATCCAAATTGTAAGTAAGATAAAAAATTAGCATTAAATTATCAAGATTAATAGGATCGTAATCCGGATCATACGATCCTACTATTTTTCAAAAAATTAAGTAACAATTTTAGTATTTTGGTCATATCTTTGTGTAGAAAACTCGAAATTGAGTGTCGTTTATTGCGTAGTAAACTATATTCAGACAGCTTTAAATCCATGTAAATAACGCACCCCAATTTTAAAACCTATAAAATTTGATGAATCTTTAAATTTGACTCATATATTTTACTAAAGTGAATAGATGATTTTTGCTATAGGTTATCACATGGAGCTAGTGTTTTGTATCTTTATTATAATAAATTAGTATGGTTTAGAGTCTTTAGAAATGAATTAATACTTTTGCTAATTCTAAGTGGATAAGTGGTGGTTATAAATTTGAACCCAAAATACACATTTTTAGCACAAAATTCTACTCTCAAAATTTTCTTTAATTATTTGTTTATTGTAAGTATACCATTTTTTCGATCAATTAAAATATATTTGAAACATTTTATTATATATGTAATATTTAATTATCGTATTATATAAAAAATGACGTAATAATCAATCACTAAATCATAGTTAACTAAATGTATTGTGTTTAACTATTTTATTAATAAGATGATTTATACACATATAAGGTCAAATTTTCCATGTATATTGTTCCATAATTGAATTTGGATTTACAACAAGAAAGGACAAGTTGTATAGTTTAATCAAAATACATTTTGAATATATTATAAGTAGTCCCAAATTTCTAGATATTTTTCAAATTGTCCCAAATACTTTATATAGCACAATTATAACCTTAATTAACAATATAATTATATTGATTGCACATGAATTACATTATTTGTTACCATATTTATGAATTGCAAACTTAAAAATTATAAAGATGACAATTTATTATATTGATTGCACATGAATATTTTCATTAGTTTCATTTTCTCATACATGATTTCTTTCAAATTATATACTTCTAATACTCAATAGTCATTCTATATATTATATAATATACTCCAATTCATAGAAATTTTTAACTGCAACACTTAAATCAGAATTTAGGACGCGCGTTTTATTCCCTCCAAGAATTTTATTTTTCCCGCAACATCCTTCCGTCAAAATTCAAAGGCTTGTTAGAGGCTGAGGGATATATACATAGAAAGGTTAGTCCTCTCTTGTCTCTGTCAATTGAGAAGCACGCATCTGTTCTTCTCTCAAAGGCCAACATCGGTGGTTTTTAGTCCAAAAATAGAAGAACATATGCGGGAATTGCTAAACGGGAAGGAGACCTCTAAGGAATTGCTAAAAAAGAAGACCCGCCTCCTGTCTATCTCCTAAGAATTGCTAAACGTGAAGGAGCTTAGGTTCTATTGCTGTCCAAAAATCTTAGAACAACTTCAATGCTTCATCCATTTGCTTCAAATACTGTTAGATCTATATTTTGGCGCCATTTTGTAAGTTTTTATACCCTTCTTGTGCGTTTTTATTACCATTATTTGTGTTAGATTTCTAAGATTGCATTATTTTCCTCACAATTTTAGGAAAATTGAGTTCCATCCATCCTTCTGGACTCTGTGAAGCTAACTTATGTGGGTTATGTGTTTAATATCAAAGATTGCATTTTTCTTTTGGTTGAGGTTTAAGCTAACAACTTCTGACTTTTGCATCTTGTTTCCTGGTCGGTTGAGGTTAACTTCTCTGCTTTTCCTAGTTGATTTTAGCCCTTATTTCATATGCAATCAGTAAAATTTCTCCATCTAATGTAATCTTCCCTTTTTGTGTAGCTTAATCAATTTAGATTTAAAGAGCAATAGTGCTGATATGGAGCCAAATCAAGGCAGTTCTATTGAATGCCGTCTGATTTGAATTTACCTACAAGTGTATAGAATAGGTCAGCATCTGTGTACATACTTTGTGTTGGAGGCAAGAGGACTTGGGTGAGATTTTAGGATTTATAGAATCATAATATCAGTTTGCAATTTACTGAATTTGAAGTTGCAGTTCCATTGTACTAGGAATTTCTGCAGTTGAACTAAACTTGGTCTATTCCAACATGGGTCATTTGGGTTTAGGTGCTTTTTGTGCACAGATTGTAAAACCTGATTTCAGGTATTAATATTTTGTTTCTTTGGATATATTCTCACTAATTTCAAGTATTATTATGTTTTGCAATTTTTGATCTTCTCAATATGTAAAGTTGTGTAAGAAGGACTTTGCACATACAAGGACCTGGAATCTACATTTCCAAATAGTTTTCCCAATACGCTTTGTTGAACATCTTAGGCAGATTGGAATTAGACAATTTATAGGGGAGGAAAATGAAATAAAGCTCGTAGAGTACATTTTGCAGCATGGGAAATCTTTGAAAAAGATGACTCTGTATACAGTTATAGAATGACAGGTGTTGAACATGTGCAATAATAATTACCTACTCAAGAAAAATACAAATTTGTATATAGCGGTGAGCAGGGTCGAATCCACAGGGACTGGGGATAATTCATTTCTTCCAGAGTCCGAAGTATGGGGGGTTTTTGGAAAATATAAAATAACTAATTAATCAACTAATAAAACAACTAATAGAAATAAACAGGAATTAATCAATAACCAATACAACTCTAGCCAAAGGTGCAACTTTTCAGACATGGTCCATTCAACTGATCATCGATGCAAAGATAATTCAATTACTAATTAATAGATTGGTTATAGTTGTTATACACGCGATAAACAACCAACCTTTCCTTACTTTTTTGATAGTTAAGGTACGACCATTAACTTTTTCCTAACCAAGAAATAACCCTAGGTACGACTATAGGATTTAATTTCTCAATTGCAATAAGAATTAGAAAAACCCAACCCTAATTAACAAACACGCTACAAGGGTTCGTTTAAATTAGATTATACGTTTCCCTAACATAAAACCAATCACGCTAGTTGCCACTAGTATTAATCAATTGAACAATTACAGATTCAATCAATTAATCTGACAGTAGATTATTAGGTTAATTCTAATATCGGGCCCTTGACATTCAAATAACATAACAAGTATATGAAGTTAAATCAGAAAATGTACAAATACCAATGAATAAAAGAAATAAGTAAAATAATTCGATCTCACATATGTGACGGGATTTTTATATCAATGCAAGTTTAAATCCGATTTTATACCCGTTGACTGCAAGTATACAGGCCGAAACCGTAATGTAAGGTATGTATCGAGTCGATCCCACGAGGAGCAATTTAAACAAGTACTAGACCCTTATTTTCTCTATTATTTAGACTTATAAATGAATTTGAGCAGAGAAATTATAATGCTATTGTTTATAAATCTAGTTTAACAAATGCTAAATGCAAATGGATAAATTTCACTCAAGAATAAATCTAGGGATGTAGATTCCACTTATGGCATAAACAACACAAATGAATAGATTTACCTCTTGTTATTATTGTTGTTTAACCAGGGATTCATTTCCAATAATACCAAATCTCATTCTCATGATAAAATGGCCTAGAGCAATCCAATTTTCCCTATTTTCATGGTGAACTACTAGTTCTACTCTGTTTTCCTTCATGAAATGCTAGCTAATCCACTTAAGTGTACATCTATTTTCATGAACATACAACTCAAGCTCTACTCATGTTTTTTCCATTGTTACTACCAATTCTCATTGACTAATAACAACTATAAACATGCTATTAGTGATCAAACAACAACAAGTAATTACAATTGCACAAATAGACAAGTTAATACAAGATATAACAAGTGTAAATCACATTCAATTCATATCATTTAGCCATAAGTTTCATCTACTCTCTAGATAAAGCAATTTAGCTACTCGTGAATGATATAACAATCAAACTCACAAGTTTATTAATGCAAAACATCATAAAGTACAAGTACAAGAAAGATAAAGAAAAACTTAGCCAATTAATGGTGAAACCCTCAAATTTCTGCTATGTCTTGTACAAGATGATTACAAGTGAAATCTCCAAGTGCTTGTTTTTAGAACTTCTAGTTAGAGAGAAAAATGTTACAAGATGAAAAACTCCTTCCATATGGTGATGCCTGACTTCTTGGTTCTCTGCATAAAAGGTGGTAGAAAGGCACTTTCTTCTCCTTCATGATTCCAACAACTCAGATTTTGTAAAGAAAGCCAAAAGAAATGTTGTTTTGACTTGTCAATAACTCATTTTGTCTTCCTTTTTGTTACAGAAGCATGTGCCACTGAATTCTCTCACCCAAGATAGCTGAAAAGTTGTGTGAAAAATGAGAAAAAATGGTTGTGCCACTTGCAGAAGAGAGAGGTAGATCCGAGCCTTGGATCCGAGGTGTGCACTACGATCCGAGCTCGGATCAAGGCTGATCCGAGGCCTTTCTCTTAATGATCCGAGCTCGGATCGTCTGGCCTCGGATGCACTGCTCCAAAAGTACAGACGAGAGCTTGGATCACCCTCTGTTCACACGGATCCAAACTCGGATCCGTGCTGATCAATTTTCAGTTTTTCACTTCTTTCCTTTTTCTTCATTTTTGCTCCTAGTTTCTTTTGTACTTTATCCTCTGGACGATCCTTACATTTCCTTCATCTCGTGCATGAATTTCATATATCAATATCCTTCACAATTTCACAAAATTAACGTATTAATCCACTCACAATATTTAAACATTTATCACCAAAAGAGTGCAAATATGGCTTTAATCTTCTCAAAACATACCAAAAGTTCATGCCAAACTTGTACAAAATGTATGTTAAATATTCTCTTTCAAATTCCCCCAGACTTGAATCATTGCTTGTCCTCAAGCAATTTCACACATAACTTACTACAATGATTCAAGAGATAAAACAATATACGTACTTTTGTCAATTTTAGTTCCTCAAAACCTAGAAACCAATCATTATGCCAATTCTCAGATTACACTAAATACTCATAATATCAAGTTAAATAAAGATAATTATATCTTAATTTTAACAATTTCAACTCAATCTCTCATCCTATCCTAATTTCACAAATAAGTAAATCACATAATCAATTCTATGGCCTTTCTCATCATATATCCATCAAAATTTTCATAACTGAGAGGGATTTATTTATACTTCATTCTACTTAAATAGTGACAATGCCTTTTTATGCGAAAATCTACACTTTTAGGTGAACATTCCCGGTTACTCAACATTTCACTCATTCAAATTGCTAAGCACACTCTTAATTCCAATACCTTTTTACGCGAATGT
Organism: Coffea arabica; assembly: GCF_036785885.1. Taxonomy (NCBI): domain Eukaryota; kingdom Viridiplantae; phylum Streptophyta; class Magnoliopsida; order Gentianales; family Rubiaceae; genus Coffea; species Coffea arabica. Next base: position 10,097,277 of record NC_092314.1, on the reverse strand, counting down.
CGACATTTGTAAATGCTAACCCCCGGTTACTCAGTATGCGAATCATTGGAGTAGAAATTTTTTTTTTTAAACAATCAATCTCTTCCCTCTGAGCATAATTAAAGGATGAATCTGGCCTTGTTTTGATTATATCAATCACTTACTTATAAAATTAAGTAAAAATGAGAAATATCATTAAACCTGCAAAATTCTAAGTATAATTTTTCTTATTTAACCGAATATACTTTCTAAAATGTAAAAATCCTAATTGTATAATGACTAATGCCAAGTCAAATAAAGACTAAACTTTCCAAAATACATATAACATTTTATCCAATGGAAGAATTAGGCATTTAAAATTGAACATTTCGGCCATTATTGGAAAGAATTGTAATGAAATATTGAAAAATATTTTAGAAATATTGAAAAATATTTTAGAAAAATTTTGACAGAGTTTCCCCATATAAATGGATAAAATTCCCTGCCAATAGCCTCAATTTTAAGAAAATTATCTTCATGACAATATTTTCAAATATGATTCCAATATTTCTAGGCCATAAACAACTAAAATCATGCACTTCAAAACATAATCACCCCATAAGATAAAGTAATCCCTCCCTCACACTTAAAATTCACAATATCCTTATTGTAGAGGAAGGTAAAAGAAACTAATACTCCCCTCAAAAAAAGTAGTGATGCAATTTGAAACCACGATCATCACGATCATCCAAATTCTACTAGCCAAATTCTGCATGCAGGGAAAAATATATATCCATAGAAAGTGAGACCATTCCACAAGTTTTAAGAAAAACAGAAAAATAACAAAAAGTTAACACCAAATTGAAAATAAAAGATGAAAAACTAAATAAAAGCCGAAAAGAGAGTAAATTATGCATAGGAGACGCCAAGCTCAGTCACTTCAGTGCTGCCGCCCTACTCATGATCTGCATTGCCACCACCCTCCTCACGATCTGCATGCCCCTCATTGGGCCTTGGCTCAGGAATCAGTGTAGGGGAGCGGCGAATGTGGAAATGATCCTCGATCGCTCGAAGACGGTGATCATGCCTGTCTAGTCGCTCCGTCATCAGTCGCTCTGTCTGATCAATGCGCTCCATGACTTGTGTCTCCATACAGCAGATGGCATTGAGGGCCTCTTGCCACTTGGATCGTTGTGGAGGGGGTGGTCGTGGAATGGGAGGAGGGAGAGTCTGCTGTGCCTCCGTCTCTTGAGCTTCCTGGTGTGGTTCAGTGTGAGGTGGAGGCTGAGTGGAAGTCAATGCTTCTCCAACATCCCGTACTAGAGAAGCTCCAAAATTCGTAGGAATACCTAAGGACCTGAGTACTAAGCCATTGACTTCCTCGGCTGCCCTAGTAATAATGGCTCGCTCGGTTCCCAGAGGAACCTTGAGTTGCTTAAAAATAAGGGAGAGCAAACGAGGGAACCCAAAGCAAGTTTCGTCGGCTCTCATGCGAGCTGTAGTACACATGTAACTGATGATGATGCTGGCCAGAGGAATACTAGTCAGCAGCCTACCCACACCGTGCATCATATTATCGAGGAAATACAAGTCACCGTTTCGAAGCTCCCTTTTTTCACTCCTTTTCGGTACCACATTGAAGGTGAAGAGATAGAAGATCAGGTGGTACCTATACTCAAAGGAATTGGCGTATACAATGAGCTTTTTCGAACTTTCTCGCTCTCGATATTGACCCTTAAGACATGCCACAGCTTCTCAGACTTGCCATGGATCACGTGCCTTAAATTCCTTGGTCAATTTAACATCTTCTCCATTGTCCTTTAGTTTGACGATTTGGGTGATTGTATGTCGAGTGAGAGCCACTCTCTTGCCTCGAACCCAGGAGATGATGAGGTTGCCACTGTGGTTCTATTTGTCTTCCACATTGGCGTAAAACTCCCAGACCAGATTGGGATAGTAATGTTTCGGCAAATTTAGTATAGTCTCCCATCCAAGTCGCTTGAATGCCATGGAGATCTTGTAGTGGTCATCCACCTCCGGGGCCAAGTGTTTTTCAATTATGAACTCTTTGTCTAAACCGGTCTCGTACCACTATTGATTCTCGAGTGAGGTAAAATGAGTGGTGTCATAATCTGGAGTTGGCTTCTCATGTCTCGTAGATGCTCTCTTACGCCGTAAGTGTGGCGACGACTGTGGTTAAGGAGATTCTTCCCCTGGTGACTCCTTAGGCATTGAAGGAGTACGCTCTTCACTTGAAGAAGGTGAAGGAGTGCGAACATGAGATCGTCTTGTGTGAGCCATGGTACCTATATCAAAAACGAACACGAGATCGTCTTGTGCGAGCCATGGTACCTATATCAAAAATAAGATCAAACACACATTAAAAGAATTCTAAATTCCTTGAAAATACACGACCAACAATGTTTAAAAATGATTTGGGAAAATTTCGGCAGAGTTTCCCCCAATAAAAGGAAGAAACTCCCTGCCAACAATCAACAAATTCACGACCATATCGTATTTAACCAATTCACAAACTCATTGCACATGTATGATATCAATTTCAATCTACAATCTCAACACATGGTTTGAATATTCCACTTTCAACAATTGAACAGCATATTTTAATTAGAATCTCATTAAAAAGTCCAATCTCTTGAGAATTGATGCATATTTCAACAATAGAATATAATCTCAAAGTAAAAAGGACTCTTAAAAGATCAATTTCATTACTTCAAGAACGTACGGGCCAATTATCTCATGATTTTATCCAAGAATTACACACTAATTGGCTATACACATTATCACTAAAATGCCAACTAATGAGCTCCAATTCTTCTTAATGAATGCCAATTATCTCTAAGAACAAGGAATATTCAAGTAAAAGATTTAACATACTTAAACTTAAAATTGAGAAAAATATACAAAAATATCACTATAATAACAATTTTCTCAATTTTAAGCATGCAAGTAGTTCACATAGAGGAGTAATTTCATTCATTAAAGAGTTCATGTGCATTAACCTAAAATTTTAGAAGAAAAATCTACAAAATAATACCAAATCCACAATTCTCTCAAAACTAAGCATGAAAATAGTTGTGACAATCTATTTAAGCACAATGTAGCACAATTGTATCAAGAAATTTCAACTTATGAGCAATTACCAAAATATGTCCAAAACTAGAAAAATGTAAAATTGGGAATTATAAAATCTCAAAAAAATTGTAAATTGTTAGCTCAAATGTGTAGATTGATGGTGGAGGATGATAATGATACAAAGTGATGAAGAAACAAGCCCAAATTCGACCACAAATTGTGAGATTTCAGTGCGGCCTGAATTCCCGTTTTGAAGATCAAAACCCCCCAAATTGATGTTTTTAAAATGAATTTGTTGAGGGTTTATGATCACAAGAGGTTGGGAGATGTTTTTGTGGTGAAAGATTGAATAATTATTGGATGAAATGGAAGATTGGTGAAGAAGGGCTAGGGTTTTCGGTGAAATAGGAAAAGGAGAATTGGACAAATGCAGAATCAAAGCCTCGGATTTGTTCTTATCGCGCACAGATCCGAGGTCAGATCGGTTCTGGCATCCCTCAGATCCGCTACTTCAGAAGTTCAGCTGAGCCCTCGGATCCTATTAGATTTTGTTGGATCCAAGCTCAGATCCCCTATGCTGAATTTTTCAAGAATACACAATCCGAGGTCGGATCGTGTATACCAAGGCTCGGATCCTATAGGCTCGGATCCGGCCTTCTAGAAACACAGATGAGCCCTCGGATCATAGTGAACAACTTCGGATCCGAGGTCGGATCGCCAATTTCGTCTTTGAATCTTTAACGGATCCGAGCTCGGATCAGGCTTTTTCTGCAACAATTTCAGAAATTGCAATTTTTCAAACTTTTTCCCCCTTTTTCGACAATTTCCAAATTACACCTTGGACGAAATTTCTATCAATTATACCCTTTCACGCAAGTGTAATATACCATAAACACAATATCAACCTCTCAAAATACATCAAACACATATACATTGCAAATCGAGGGGTGAGTTTCTTTGATCATTTTGGCGCTTTTACACTAAGAGGGCTCCCTTAGGTATGAGATACAAATCAAATGAATCAATGAGCATGTATAAACATGTTATCACTGAAACTTACTTGAATATAATGGAAATGCAACATATTATACATGAAAGGGAATTTTAAACACTTAAAATAGAATTTGGTAAGAAAACTTCCCTTTTAACTATTGTTCTTCAAGTGCACCTCCAAGATGGAAGTTGAAATGCCGGCACCCCCTACAACAAGTGAAATACATATAATTAGTCAATCAAATAACACCAAAATTTAAGAAACATATAAAAACACACAACTACAATATTATTATTGGGTTGCCTCCCAACAAGTGTTTTATTTAAAGTCGCTAAACTCGACTCTCCTACAGCTTCCTTAACTCTCCATTGTATTTCCTAAGGAGTAAATCACTCCTTTAGGAACCCTTTCTCCAGCCAAATAGAGCTTCAATCTTTGATCATTCACTTTGAATGGGACACCATTTTCTCCTTTTATTTCCACCGCTCCATAAGGAAATGTGCGAACTATTTCAAATGGTCCGGACCATCGAGACTTAAGCTTTCCAGGGAACAATTTAAGTCTTGAGTTAAACAATAACACCTTTTGCCCTTCTTCAAAATGCTTAGGAAGAATATATTTATCATGCCAATATTTGATCTTCCCTTTATAAATTTTAGCATTTTCATACGCATGTAACCGGTGTTCCTCCAATTCACTTAACTCAAGTAGCCTCCTTCCACCTGAAAGATTAAAGTCCATGTTAATTGCTTTAATAGCCCAATAAACTTTATGTTCAATCTCTACAGGTAAGTGACAAGTTTTTCCATAGACTAAACGATACGGCGACATCCCTAAAAGTGTCTTAAATGCCGTTCGGTAAGTCCATAGTACATCATCTAGCTTTGTAGCCCAATTTTTGCATGATTTAGTTACAGTTTTCTCCAAAATGAGCTTTATCTCTCAATTAGCTAGTTTCGCTTGTCCATTGGCTTGAGGATGGTACAGAAGTGATGTCTTGTGCCTGCAGCCATATTTAAACAATAAGGAGTGAAGTTGTTTATTACAAAAATATTTTCCTTTATCACTAACTATGGCCTTTGAGATACCAAATCTGCAAATAATATTCTTTTTAAGAAACCGGAGTACAACCTTAGAGTCATTAGTAGGTGAAACAATTGCCTCTACCCATTTAGAAACATAATCCACTGCTACTAAGATGTACTTATTATTAAACGAACCAGAAAATGGTCCCATAAAATCAATACCCCAAACATCAAATAGCTCAACTTCCAAATATGTAGTTAAAGGCATTTCATCTTTTCTAGAGATGTTACCAGTTCTTTGGCATTAATCACAACTTTTAACCCAATTTCTAGCATCTCGGTATATAGTAGGCCAGTAAAATCCAGATTGTCATACCTTTGCTACGGTTTTAGTTGTACTAAAATGACCTCCCGTTTCAAGGGTATGACAATGCATTAAAATACTGTGTACCTCTTTTTCTGGAACACATCTTCTAATTATTCCATTTGCACAATATTTATAAAAGAATGGTTCCTTCCAAAAATAATGTTTAGCATCATTTAAGAATTTTTTCCTTTGGTGGGAATTCAAATCACTTGATATCACTCCACTAACTACAAAATTAACTAAATTAGCATACAATGGTGACTTTTAAATTGCCATCAAAAACTCATATGGAAATTCTTCTTTAATGGATGAATGGTCTTCTTGAAGCATGTTTTTCAGTTTAGAAAGATGATCAGCGACTAAGTTCTCTGATCCTTTTTTATCTTTGATCTCCAAATCAAATTCCTGCAATAATAAAATCCATCGAATTAGTCCAGGTTTTGCATCTTTCTTATTTAAGAGATATTTGAATGCTGCATGGTCGATATAAATGATGACTTTAGATCTTACTAAATACGATCTAAACTTATCCAATGCAAATATCACTGCTAGCAACTCCTTCTCTGTTGTTGCATAGTTGACTTAGGTTTCATTTAACATTTTACTTGCATAATAAATGACATGAAATTGCTTATAATGTTTTTATCCAAGAACAACTCCAACTGCAAAATCACTCGCATCACACATCAATTTGAATTGCAAGCTCCAATCCGGTGATGCTATTATGGGTGTGGAGACAAGTTTCTTCTTCAACCTATTAAAAGCAAATAAACACTCATCATTAAAATGAAAAGTAATATCTTTTGCAAGTAATTTACATAAAGGTTTAGCAGTCTTGGAGAAATCCTTAATAAACTGCCGATAAAATTTCACGTGTTCAAGAAAATTTCGAATGCCTTTCACATTGGTAGGTGGAGGCATTCTCTCAATAACCTCTATGTAAGGATCAAGCGCTTACCATTGCACCAAAAGCTATAGCAGTTAGCGAAGGTGCAACTTTATTTCCTTAACCACAATGGCAGCGCAAAGCACCGTACCACGCTCGGCCAGCATGAGGGGCTGCACCCCTAGGTGCCACGGGCTGGGCGGTTAGTCCCTTCGAGCCGGGATCTGAGGGATGTTGCTGATTAGGCCAACACTCTATCTTGGCTTGATCTATCTCAATACCTTATGAAGAAATTTTGTGCCCTAGAACAATACCCTCACAAACCATAAAGTGACATTTTTTCCAATTGAGTACAAGGTTTGTTTCTTCAAATCTCTGCAAAATTAGATCTAAATGGTTAAGGCAATGATCATAAGTAGATCCAAATACAGAAAAATCATTCATGAAGATTTTCATGATTTTCTCATTAAAATCAGAGAAAATTGCCATCATGCAATATTGGAAAGTGGCCGGTGGATTATATAGTCAAAAAGGCATTCTTCGAAATGCAAAAGTGCCGTAAGGACAAGTGAATGTGGTTTTATCTTGATCTTTCGGTGCAATGACTATTTGATTGTATCCTGAAAAACCATCCAAGAAACAATAAAATTCATATCCAGCCAATCTTTCTACCATTTGATCAAGAAAAGGAAAAGGGAAATGATCCTTTCTAGTAGCTGCATTCAGTTTTCTATAATTAGTACAGACTCGTCACCCAACTACAACTCTAGAGGAAATCATTTCATCATTTTTACCACGTACTATGGTTATTCCCCTTTTCTTTAGCACTACATAAATAGGAGAAATACAAACACTATCAGAGATTGGAAAAATTATACCTGCATCCAACCATTTAAAGATTTGTACTCTTATCACTTCTTTCATGTTTGGATTTAACCTTCTTTGAATTTTAACCATCGGTTTAGAATTTTCTTCTAACAAAATCCTGTGCATACAAATAGTTGGACTAATTTCTTTGATATCAGAAATTGTCCATCCTATAGCCTTTAAATGCTTCCTCAAAACACGTAAAAACTTTCCTAGTTGTTCCTCATGTAGTGCAGTATTGACAATAACCGGTAATGTCTCATTTTCTCCAAAAAATGCATATTTGAAGTGTTTAGAGAGTGGCTTAAACTCAAGCCATGGAGCTTGCTCACACGATGGTAGAGGTAGCCCTTTGTTCAGCCCTAACTCCTCATACGCATTTCTCCTTTTATAAGGAACTTGTGCCCGCGAAAATTCAGTCATTTCTTCAACTTGTTTCTCTTGTAAGCCTACATCATTAAGACAGAGTTCAAGAGAATCATCATCAAGATTAACTTGACTTATCTTTAATGCTAATTCATCACATATGTCAATAGAATAAATATGGTCAGTAAAAGAGGGATACTTCTCCACTTTACTCAAATCAAACTCCACTTCCTCTTCACCAATTTGGAACTTAAACTTACCACGTTTAACATCTATTATTGTGTCTGCAGTGGTCAGAAATGATCTACCAAGTATAATAGGTACATTGACATCTTCCTCTATATCTAAAACAATAAAATCAACAGGATAATGAATTTCTGCACTTTAATAAGCACATTCTCCAAAATGCCCATTGGATATCTAATAGACCTGTCAGCCAATTGCAAGGAAATGTTAGTACGGTTTAACTCTTTCAACCCCAATTGCCTAGCCACTGTTAAAGGAATCAATGAAACACCCGCACCAAGGTCACATAGTACTTTAGAGAATTCTACATTACCGATAGTGCAAGGAACTGTGAAACTCCACGGATCTTTCAACTTTGGTGGCAATTTATTTTGTATGATGGCACTACATTCTTTCGTTAATGCAATTATTTCACTATCTACTAACCTCCTTTTCTTAGTCATTATTTCTTTGAGAAACTTTGCATATGAAGGAATCTGCAAAATAGCATCAACAAAAGGAATGTTAATATGTAATTGTTTGAAAATGTTGACAAACTTCTCAAATTCTTTGTCATTTCTTGAAGGTTTCAATCTTTGAGGAAATGGCACCGGTGGAGGAATTGGTGTTGCCGCTTCAATTTGTGGCTCACACTCTTCTACCTTTTCTTTCCCATCAATTGTTTTGTTATCATCTCCTAACTCACTCAACTGCTTGTTTTTTCTTCTTTCATATTTTCTCTCACTTTCAACTACAGGTGACTCACCTACTTCCTTACCACTACGGAGGGTTATGGCCTTCACATGCTCCCTTGGGTTCAGCTCAGTCTTGTTAGGTAAATCCCTTTGGTTGCAATTGTTAACTGCATTTGCTATTTGCCATAATTGGATCTCAACATTCCTGTACATATTGGTGAGTTGGTCCATCCTTCCCTCAATTCTTTTAAACCGTTGAGTAGTGGCACTAGCTAACTTTTCAATTTTATCATTTGATACATTTGCCAGCTTCTTAATTATCAATTCCCAAGCTGGTTTGGACTCCGAAAGTGGTTGCTTCAGTTGAAAATTCGGTGGATTAACTAGTCTTTGTTGGTTCCCTTGATCCTTCCATCCAAAATTCGGATGATTACGCCATCCTGGATTGTAGGTATTAGAGTATAGATTATTTTGGGGTGGACGGTTGTAATTGTTGAGATATTGAACTTGTTCGCTGCTAGAACACATAGAATCATCATGATCTCCGCTGCAAGTAGTAGAACATGTAACAACTACTCCTTGATTAGAGTTAGAACTAACATGCCTATTAAGCATCTTAACCACATTATCCATCTTTGCACTTAACATATTCAAGGTATCTACTTCGAGTATACCTGCGGTTCTCCTTGTATTATCTCGTTCGTTGGACCCATTGGTAGTTATTAGCAGCCATTTCTTCAATCAATTGTTGAGCTTCCTTGGCTGACTTTCCCATCAATGCTTCTCCCGCTGCTGCATCTACATGCGTCTTTGTTGGATAAGTGAGACCATTGTAAAATGTTTGCACTATAAGCAAATCTAGTAAACCATGATGAGGACATCTTCGTTGTAATTCCCGATAGCGCTCCCAACCTTCGTACAATGTCTCTTCTTTCTATTGAGAGAAACTAGTTATATTCATTCTAAGTTTAGCAGTTTTTCCAAGTGGAAAGAATTTATTAAGAAAAGCCTTAACTAATTCAGCATAAGTAGTAAAAGTGTTTGGAGGATGAGATTGTAATCAAACCTTGGCCTTGTCCCTTAGCGAAAATGAAAACAATCGAAGTTTAATTGTATCATCACTAACACCATTAAACTTAATTGTATCACAGATTTCAAGAAATGTTGACAAGTGAGAATTTGGATCTTCGGTAGCATTACCTCCATATTGAAATTGTTGAACCATTTGAATCAGTGATGGTTTAATTTTAAAATTATTAGCATTTACCGTTGGTCTTGCAATGCTAGTTTGAGATCTTTGTGTCTCCGGTAAAGCAAAATCTCGTAGAACTCGTCTATTTGGTTTGTTTTCCGCCATTTCTTCCTCAAATGGTAGCTCTATCAAAATTTCCTCTATTAGCTGCCAAAGCTCTTGTTTCTCTTGATGCGGTATATTCCTCATTTGTCTAAGAAGTGTCCTCTCAATTTCTGGATCGAAAGGTGCAACTTTTCGATATGTTCGATGCATATACTACAAATAGAAATAAGAGAAATTATGCAGCTTTAATTGTCAAAAACTAAATTAATGCAAAATCAACTATAAACAACTTAAAAACAATAGAAATGTCTAAATTAATAGAAATGATTAGACCCTAATATTGCCGCTCCCCGGCAACGGCACCAAAAATTTGATGGAATTTTTATATCAATACAAGTTTGAATTCGATTTTATACCCGTTGACTGCAACTATACAGGTCGAAATCGTAATGTAAGGTATGTATCGAGTCGATCCCACGAGGAGCAATTTAAACAAGTACTAGGACCTTATTTTCTCTATTATTTAGACTTATAAATGAATTTGAGCAGATAAATTATAATGCTATTGTCTATAAATCTAGTTTAACAAATGCTAAATGTAAATGGATAAATTTCACTCAAGAATAAATCTAGGGATGTTGATTCTACTTATGGCATAAACAACATAAATGAATAGATTTACCTCTTGTTATTATTGTTGTTTAATTAGGGATTCATTTCTAATATTATCAAATCTCATTCTCATGATAAAATGCCCTAGAGCAATCCAGTTTTCCCTATATTCATGGTGAACTACTAGTTCTACTCTGTTTTCCTTCATGAAATGCTAGCTAATCCACTTAAGTGTACATCTATTTTCATGAACATACAACTCAAGCTCTACTCATATTTTTTTCATTGTTACTACCAATTCTCATTGACTAATAACAACTATAAACATGCTATTGGTGATCAAACAACAACAAGTAATTACAACTGCACAAATAGACAAGTTAATACAAGATATAACAAGTGTAAATCACATTCAATTCATATCATTTAGCCATAAGTTTCATCTACTCTCTAGATAAAGAAATTTAGCTACTCATGAATGATATTATGACAATCAAACTCACAAGTTTATTAATGCAAAACATCATAAAGTACAAGTACAAGAAAGATAAAGAAAAGCTTAGCCAATTAATGGTGAAACCCTCAAATTTCTGCTATGTCTTGTACAAGATGATTACAAGTGAAATCTCCAAGTGCTTGTTTTTAGAACTTCTAGTTAGAGAGAAAAATGTTACAAGATGAAAAACTCCTTCCATATGGTGATGCCTGACTTCTCCTTGGTTCTCTGCATAAAAGGTGGTAGAAAGGCAATTTGTTCTCCTTCATGATTCCAACAACTCAGATTTTGTAAAGAAAGTCAAAAGAAATGTTGTTTTGACTTGTCAATAACTCATTTTGTCTTTCCTTTTGTTGCAGAAGCATGTGCCATCGAATTCTCTCACCCAAGATAGCTGGAAAGTTGTGTGAAAAATGAGAAAAAACGGCATTGCCACTTGCAGAAGAGAGAGGCAGATTCGCGCCCTGGATCCGAGGTGTGCACTACGATCCGAGCTCGGATCAAGGCTGATCTGAGGTCTTTCTCTTAATGATCCGAGCTCGGATTGTCTGGACTCGAATGCACTGCTTCAGAAGTACAGAGGAGGGCTCGGATCGCCCTTTGTTCACATGGATCCGAGCTCAGATCTGTGCTGATCAATTTCCAGTTTTTCACTTCTTTTCTTTTTCTTCATTTTTGCTCCTAGTTTCTTTTGTACTTTATCCTTTGGACGATCCTTACATTTCCTTCATCTCGTGCATGAATTTCATATATCAATATCCTTCACAATTTCACAAAATTAACGCATTAATCCACTCATTTATCAAATTTTGGACACTTAAACAATATTTAAGCATTTATCACCAAAAGAATTCAAATATGGCTTTAATCTTCTCAAAACATACCAAAAGTTCATGCCAAACTTGTACAAAATGTACATTAAATATTCTCTTATCAATATGTTTGGAATCGAGTCCTCAAATTGACATTCGACTAGAAAACGGAGATTTAGCTACATATCCTCAGGAGAGATCTGCAAAACTCCATCGATAACCATTGGTTTTTCCCAAAAGACTCACTAAAGAAGAGACCAGCGGACGTCTCCTTTTTCTTGTTCCCTCCAAGGTAGTAATCATGCGGGATTCCGGCCTTTTTTCTCTGTTTGTTTCCTAATTGAAGTCCATTACTTCAGCAGTCCATTGGCCAACTAAAAATAGAATTCTAATTGCAAAAGGAAACTTCTCCAACTATTGCTAATTGTTCCCTAATAAGACATCTAATAAAAAGTGGTAGTTTCCTAATTTTCATCCAATACTCCACGTAAACTCCATCTTGAATTGGAAAACTCTTGAAAAATCACCTCTTTTATTACTTTTTTCTCCACCTTCCTACAATTGACACAAAATACCAAATATAAGTAGAATCAATCAATTAATACAATATTTGGTAATATAAACGAGGAAAATAATCATAGAATTAATGACAAAAATGCAACCTATCATAGAACCTTTGAAGTCTCCACCAGAATGTTGCAACAGCATATTGTCATTCAAAAAATGTTCCATGGATTGTCGATAGAGTTCCAAGATAACTGGACTGAATTAAGGAATTGGAAATACTGAGGTGACAAATATGTGTCCATATGATTAGTTTAACTCTCTCTCTCTCTCTTATATTTTTTTTCTGTTTCTCCTTTTTGTGGTGTTCTCTTGATGAAATCTTCTTTTGTAATGACTTATTGAAGTTGCGATTTCTTGGATAGTTAATGAGCTAAAAAAAATTTGGATTGCCAATTGATTTCAAGCACTTCCTATTTGTATGGCTCAAGATGTTGAAAGAGCTGGATGTTGATGTATTACTTTGCTAGCAATTATTTTTAGCTAACCAAAGCTGTTGTATGTTTTCTATTGAATGTTTATCAAAGTAGCAAAAGGGGGTTGTTGGCACCAAGTGATATTCCAAAAAGCTATCAAATACTAGGGCTTATGAGTTTAAATTTAATGAGCAGCTACGTTGGTCATGATTCATTAAAAAAAATTTTTGCCAAACAATTTGATACTTATAAGAACTTGGAAAATGTACAATAGACACATGAGAAGCCAAATTGAAGCTATTTGCAGCTAAATTTTCTAATAAAACCACCCAGTAATTCGCTCAGAGAATTAAGATTAGCATGCTAAATGGGATTAAGAAATGTTCATAATAGCATTGGAGAGGAACATTTTCCCACCAAACAGTTAGGCAATAATCAATTATTGCTTATTAGAGAGGAAACTTTCCTGGCAAAAAATGTTTTATTGGTACGCGGGGCATTGCAGATTTGTCAAAAGACTCCTTGCTAAATCTATACTATTGGTGAGGATGCGCTATTTTTCCTAGCAAAACGCCTTGACTATTTGCTAGCAATTGATGGGTATTTTACATACGTACAAGTTAAAAAAAATCGAATTACACCCATTCACTGCAAGTATACAGATCAACTAATAGTTTAGGGTATATATCGGGTCGATCCCACAGGGAAGAGTGAACACATACCGGTATAACTAAAGTTTCTCTATTATTTAGAATATCAATGAATTATAACAAATTTAACCTACTGAAATAACAAATAAAAGCTCCTTAGGTTGTGGTATCCCTAACTACTCATACAAGTGCTATATTTGGATCATTGAATACTACATCTAGGCTAGCTATGGTGTAATTTTCTTATGTATTCGAATCTTACTTTCGTAGTTAATCAATTATACTTATAACTAATCCATACCTATTCTCATGGTTATGAAATTAGCTACAAGTTCATTTTTTCAGTGAAATTACATGAAATGAATCACTAAAAACCATATAGGTGCACCTCTACTTTCGTGAGTGTACTCCCTATGTTTAGCACTTCTTGAACTAGTGTTAAATCTCAATTTTCATTGCAGAAACAACACCTTAGATAATCACAATTAATGGTACCAGATTAATCATGATTTAAAGAGCCAAAGTGCTAAATAACTTGCTCAAATCATAGCAATCAAATAACCAAATAATAAACACTAACAATCATAGAAAGTTCAACCAAACCCAAGGTATAAACTTTAAAAACATATAATAAACACAAAATCCAGAACTTGTATATTAAACAAACTTAAGAATCTGATACAAAGCATAAAGAGTTGGAGAAGAAATAACCCTTGTCACTTGAGCTTCAATTCCTCCATCTTCATCCTAATCTAGCCAAGATACAAGAATGGATGATCTATACTATTCTACACTAAGCTAAACTAACACTAGGAAGATGAAAGAGCTACATTTCTGCACTCTCCAAGTTCTCCCGTATGTCTCTCTATATCCTTCAATTTTGCAATGAATTTGACTATATATAGATGAAAGATTGGTCAAGACTTGAGGTTTACACCTCTCTTTTACAGTTGGGAATGTTTCTCACAAGTCTAGCATCACATGTGAGTTGGTGGAGATGAAATTGAGTTTTATGCGTACATAGCAGCCTTTTCTAACCACAATTCGGCCACAAATCCGGCCAAATTCTGGCCGGATTGCTACAGTGACCATTTGGTCACTTCTGGTTCAATTTCCAGCTCTGCTCCGATTTTGTATCAACTTCCACTGAACGTTTCTTGATGATAAAAGCTGATTTAGCTCCTGACCAAAACATGAAACTTGTATCCCTTTGACTTATCTTTCCAATGCATCAAGAATCACCTCATTTGGATCTGTGTAGGCTGAAAAATGACCAAAATACCCTTGACTGCTCATTGCCCTGTTTCAGCTTCGACCAGTAGAAATTTGCTATTGTAATTCAGATTTTTGACTTTGGAAACCTTCAAACTGGATTCAGATGTCTTCACCAAAGTTGTAGATCTATCTCTTATCTTCAAATTGGTTTAAAAATCATCGCAATCTGATCATTGTAGCCCTAGTTATAGCCAAAATACAAAAATGTGTCAAAATTGTCAAAATGCACAAAATCCCACTAAAAAGTGATAAAAATCTCATTTAATCACTTAAAAACATTTTTCACCAATTATAGCCAAAACGATTTATTTTCTTCCAATAATATAACTAAAGTGACTAAAAATAATATAAAATATCATACAATTATTACGTAAATTAGTCACTTATCAAACTCCCCTACACTTAAATCATTGCTTGTCCTCAAGCAATCCACACATAATCAACTACAATGATTCAAGAGGTGAAACAATATATGCACTTTGTCCAATTTAATTCCTCAAGACTTGAAAAATAATCATTATATCATTGTTCAAATTACACTAAATACTCATAATATCAAGTAAAGGAAAGATAATTATACCCTAAATTCAACAAGTTAAATTTAATCTCTTACCCTAACTTAATTTTACAAATAAGCAAATCACATAGTCAATTTATATCCTTCCTCCTCCTATAATCATCTTTTTCTCAAAATTCTATAACTAAGAGGGATTTATTCATACTAATTTTTACTTAAATAGTGAGAATGCCTTTTTACACGAAAATCGACACTTTTAGGTGAAGATCCCCAGTTACTCAACATTTCACCTATTCAAGTTGCTATGCATAATCTTAATTCAAATACCTTTTTATGTAAAAATCGACATTTTTAGATGCCAATCCCCAGTTACTCGGTACGAGAATCATTGGAGTAGAATAAATTTTATTTACTTTCTTTTCTTTTCTTTTTTTCTTTTTATTATATATATTTTTTTCTCTCTTTTTTTTATAAGAAAATAAATAGATTTTCCCTCATAGAAAATGATATAAAAATAATCAAAGGAGGAGTATAACCTTTATTGACTATATCAATCACTTAGTTGTAAAATTAAGTAAAGAGAAGAAATCTCATTAAACATGTAAAATTATAGGCATAATTTTCTTTACTTTACCAAATATACTTTCTAAAATGTAAAAATTCTAATTGCATAATAACTATTTCCTAGTTAAATGAGAACTAAACTTTCCAAAATACACATAAAGTTTCAATAATTGGAAGAATTAATCTCTTAAGGTTGGAACAAATTAGCCCTTTTTGAATGAAAATGCAAAAATTTGAAGAACTTTTGGGCCATAGTGAAATATTGGAAAAGATTTTTAAAAAATTTTGACAGAGTTTCCCCTTATAAATGGATGAAAACTCCCTGCCAACAAACCCAATTTCAAGCAAATTATCCATATGGCAAATAATTCAAACACAATTCCAACATTTCTAAGTATTTAGATTCACAAAATATCATCACATAGCATTAAAATGCAAGTCCAGTATTTCCCCCCACCCCCCCACACTTAAATTTCACATTGTCCTCAATGTGAGGAAAGGAAAATAAATAAAGAGTAAAAGAAAATACTCCCCTTATGACTTGCGCGATCCAAATCCATAGCAATGTGATAAATTTCCAACCGTATTTGATAAAGAATGGAGAGTTCACTTATTGCACCCTGAAAAAGACAAAATCAAAACAAATAAATTTCTTAAAAATAAACAGTTGCAATCAACTAGAAGAAAACATGCAAGTCAAGAAAAAAGGAAAAATGATCGAGCATGTGGAACCATACAATGTTCATGGGATAAAAACATGAAATGAGCTAATCTTTGCTAATGAAATATATGCATTATTATCCAAAGCAAATGTGTCGCGCCCCATTTTTACAAGAAAAATAAACAGTTTGAAAAGTGAATTTTTTATTTACAAAGAAAATGGAAAAATATGGGTCTAAATGGGACTTGAAAATGCGACGATTTGACCCAAAATAATAGTTTAAAAAGGGTTTTTTGAACAAAAATCGGAGTCGCCACTTGATATTGAGTTAAGGTGTACCAAGTCACCTAAAAATGAGTTTTCAAAGGAAAAAAGTAGAAAAACCCCTTTTAAACGACTCCTAGTCCACGAAAATCAAAGGAAAGGTTCGGGAGTCACATTTGACGAAGGGGAAGGCAAGGATAAAAATCCAAGGCACCCCTTCGACCTAACCAAGGCTAGTTGCGTGATTTAGTCAAGAATTTTCTTATTTTTAACCAAAGAATTTATCACATTTGAATGCACTATATGAATGCAAAACCTAGACCTAGGGGAACATCGGGGGGCAAAATTTCTCTTCAAAACTTGAGTGGTGCCAATCACATTAATAGTGATGCCCAATAATGACTCTTTGGAGAGGTCACGAATAATGCTAATGACGAAAAATGAGTGGAATGAATGTATGCAATGTGAAAATATGAGTTTGCGTGAAGTGAAAAAGTAATAAAAAATAATAGTGTGTAAGTGGAAGTGTACAAATGGATGTGCAAAGTAAGGTGAGTAGAGTGATAGTATGAAGTGCGTGCGTGCACGTGATAGTATATAAAATGTAAGTGGCAGAGTGAAAACGTGCAAAATAAAAGTTGTGTGAAGTGAAAATGTGAAAAAAGGGATAGAATATGAAGTAAAAGTGCATGTGATAGTGGATAAATGAAATGCATGAACCCTAGAGGAATGCAAGCAAGACGGGTACGGGGGACTAATGTTCGTGACTTAATTTTCCTTTTGGTTAGAAAAAGAATGAGCGTGCTAAGGCTATGTATAGCCAAACTCGTCCATCCCCCTTACCAAAAGAGTGACTCCCTAACCTATATAAGCAAATGAACTAATCTAAATGAAAATGTAATCCTAAATATGTAAGGGAAAGAGAGTGAAGGGTCATGCAAAAGTGTAAAACTAAAAGGAAAGAATGAATGAAGATGTAATGAAGGCATGCAAGTATGTACTAACGAGGGACGGTCCTATTGGATCTAGCATTGGACTAGTCCTTCACTAGCGCTCTCTCACAAGCATTGGACTTGTAAGGGCTCGAGGGGACAACCATGACTAGCGTTGGACTAGCCACGGTTTCGTGCATTTGCATCCATCATACACATATATAAGTAATGTGCATAATTAAAGCAAGTAGACATGTGAGCACGTAATTCACATAACACATAAGCATGCATATCTAGATGCCAAAGCCTAAGAAAGCGGTAACACATAGCACATAGGCATGCAACACACATAAGGCAAGTAAAACAAATAAAACCCTAACTATTACATTCGGGGGGGAGAAACCTACTACAATCTAAGAGGGAAGGAATTAAATGAAATGATATAATAGCCTAACTATTACAATTGTGGCATTTAAGTGCCTTTCAAATGATCAAAAAGGAACTTAAATAAATATATGAAATTAAGCAAAAAGAGCAAAAAAAAAATAAAAAAAAAACATTCAAAAGGCATGCAATTAAACACATATAGCCACATAAGTTCACATAGGGTCAAATAAGGTCAAAATAAGGGATAGAGTGTACCTCTCTTGAGTCGGGGCTCTAATGGAGTGAAATTACTTATTTACCCTCCAAAAACAAAGAAAAGGTCGAGGCATCTCTTTAATTAACAAAATAATCAATGAAATGGAAATTGAATCACTCAAAGCGGTCAAATAAACTAAACAGCTCATATTCATTAAATTGAAACAAACAAAGACCTAATTGAAAAAATTAAAGAGATTTTAGGGATCAATTTATTGTTACAAATATTGGGGGGTCTCAACTAAAATAAGGTGAAACCTACCAATCCAAGATAAAATTCGCAAAAACTAAAAGAAAACCAATTTGTTACGATTGAACAACAAGCTTTCCCAAAATTCCACCAAAATTCTAATCAAAACCAGAAAGATAGAAAAAGTTATTAAAGCCCTTCAAATTCATCCTAAAACTCCATAAAAAACTGTCTACAAATCACATGAAAGTACATCAGCAGAAAGGAACCAAATTGATGAATTTATTCAATTAGTTGGGTCATAGCAGCATTAGGGGAAACATGTGAGGTTGGATTGCAATTTTCCTTTTGATTTCTCATGCATGCATACGAATGAAACTTTCTTCATCTTCTGCAGCATTCCAACCATGACTTGCTTTTCATTTCATCATCTCAAGTAAATAACATTTCAATATCTCAAGCAACTAAATACCACACAATCACTAAGCATTCAGCTCACTTTCCACCATAAGACCCTTATGTTGAAACATCAGAAAACTCGGACAAAAGATCATGCAAAGCACCGAAATAACCTTCTGCAATTTTTTGCCATTACAGGAATTTGATTTCCAGGAAACACTCGAGCCTGATCTATGCGCCTTTGGACCAACAATCACACAAACTCACTCATCCAATTCCCTCCTTCAAACGCAAGGTTAAATAACCTATCAAGCAATGAAACCCAGCAACGAACTACAAAGCAAAAGCTGCATTTTCGGATTCGTGAAAGCCATTTCTTCTCATTCAAACATAGCTTATGACTGTTGCCTTTTCCTTTTGTCGAGATTCAACTTCAAATGCATATATAATCTAAATACTCAAACACATGAAACCAACATCCGCTGGTATGGGGATCTTAGACTAATGACTTGCGGGAACATTGGGAAGAAAAATAGGAAGGCAGCAGAGAACAATTAACCCAGAAAACAAAGCAACATAGCGTAGCAGCAACGTTCAACAAAGCAGCAAACTTTCAACCCAAAAACCACAAAACATACACTCTACCGTTAATGACTCATTCCATGTTTTGCATTTGTCAAAGGTTTCCCAACCCAGACCATTTCAAGAAGATGAAAACACAGCAAAGAACGAAAGAAAGAATCTTGCGCTAGACATGTACATGGAAAATCAGTCAAAACAACAAACGAGTTTCAAGCAATCCAAAAGCTCAAGCAACCCAGAAGGAAAATGACCCCTTCGACATGGTTGTAACTCTGGACAACCAAACAGAGGAGATTTGGATATATAAAGAACAGAAGAAACTGGTTCTACCTGTTGAAAACAAAGGACCGGACCACTGTACGGCCATGACATCAAGACCGAACCTCTCCTGAGTCTCCTCTCTCGGCTGGTTCCAGAGCTTTCCTTCCCAAGCTCTCCTTTTCTCAGCTTTTCCGTTTCTCGCCGCAGCCTGGCCCTGATTTCTTGCCAAAGCCTTTCTTCTTTATTTCCATTTCCAGCCGAAGCCTCCTTCTCCTCTCTTACCCTGGCTTCGTTTCTCCTCAGCCCATGGCCTATCTAGTTTCGCTTTCTTTCTTTTCTAGCTCTGGTCACTTCAGCCGTCACCTTATTCCTCTATCCGCCCTTTGCTCCCTTCGACCAAAAACCCAAGCCATCCCTTTTTCTGCTCTTTTCCTCCTCTCTTTTTCACTCAGTCCCCCCGTAGCTTCTAGCGTTTTTTCCTCCTTTTCTACCCACAGCCGCCAGCCAACCTCTCTGGTTTTCTTTTCTTAGCCCTCACCAAACCCCCCAACTCTTTCTCTTCTTAATCTCCGCCGCAACTCCAGCTCTCGGGTCCTGTAGACACCAAATTTTTAAAGATTTTTTATCCTAATTTTGTTAATTCCATGATTTTTGGTTCTTAGACTTTTAGCATTTATATAGCACTTTAGTATTTCTTAGATTATTGTTATCTATTATTTTATTTTTACTTTATTTTATTTTGTATTCATTTTGGGCTCTCTTAGCTATTTATTTATTTATTATAAGACTTTAGGCATAAGTTTTGCCAAAAAAAAAAGAGAAAATTGGGGAAAAATATGTTCTATTTCTTTTATTGAAAAAGTAAAAAAAAAAAGAAGAGAAAAAGTAAAAAAAAAAAGAGAAAAGAAAAAGAGAAAAAAAAAAAGAGAGGGGAAACCCGCAAGCGGGTTTCAGGCTATTTAACAAGTTCTGGGAAAAATAGGCTTAATGTTTTCTTGAAAAAATGATGAAAATGAAAAATGAAGAAACAAAAAAGAAAAAATGAAAAAAATTGCAACTTTGCTATTTATTATTTCTAATTTATTTATTTTATCCGATGTTAATTAAATTGTTATTTTTTTACTTAATTTTATTATCAATTTTGTTAAATTACTTTAAAAAAAAAAAAAAAAAGAGCCGCATGCAGCGGCATCTTCAGGAAAAATGTGGCTGGCATCGGAGGGCTCTAAGATGCCTAGTAAAACCTCCGCTCTCATCCTCACCTTTCAAGTGAGGGTTTGAGAGCAGGTTTCTGGTATAAATAGAACAAGAAACGTAGCTTTTAGGGGTATCGAGTGACGGCTTCAAATCTGAAGAAAGGAAAGAAAACCAAGGAGAGGGAACAGCTGAAAACAGAGAGAGAGGGGCGGCTGGAACTGAGAAAAATTCTGAGGGAAAGTTTTTGGGTGACAACGGCTGAGAGGTTTTTGACGGCAAAGAGAGAAATGAAAGGAGGGAGGAGTGACGGCTAGGAAAGGAAAAGAAAACAGAAAAAGGGAAGACTAAGACCGGAAGGAGGAGTTGCGGGAGAAAGGGAGCTGAAGCAGGAAGCTTTGGATAGGAAAACAGACGAAGGAAAAAGGGGAGCTGCTGACCCTCACGAGAAGCTGTGATCACTTTATCACGCCGTCATCAATCGCAAATCTTCACCAAGGGAGAAGGCACGAGCACTGTAAGTCAGTCTTGTCCTTTAAATTTCAGTATATCTTAACGCATCCTTGCCTATGGAATGTCTGCTGTTTTATTGTCTACTTTTTCCTTCTTTCTTGTTTCATGTTCACTATGAATCTGTGGCTTTGTTTGTGAGTAAAAAGGCTAAGTCTTTTGGCTGCCATAGCTATGTCTTGAATTCATGTGTATGAGAGCTTGTGAACCAAAAAGCCATCAGCTTTTTCGTGTTTTGTTTCTCCATGTAACTGAATGAGGATGGCCCGTAGGTTGCAAGTGTTGTTCTGAGCATCTTGTTTGCTTTCATGTGTTCGGTCTGGGTCTTTTAGGTAGAGGCTGTTGCATATGGGCAGCGTTAATAACATGGTTTGGAAGCTTTGGCTTTGGGGTGTGATGGACAAGAAAATTGCAGAGAAACCTTGCTGCGTTTTCATTTTTCTGTCGGTCAATTCAATTTCTTGGCTTGAATCCTACAACAACATCTCGTGTTTTGTTTTTAATTGATAATTGATAGTTAAAATCCTGGTATTTGGTTAATTCGTTTGCATGATGTACTGGATGGGAGGTTGTAGCTAAAATATGCAAGTTTTCCCTAGGCTGGTTTAATGGAAAGTGTTAGAAAAGTTGCAGAATATATCCAGGCTAAAGTAAATAGAAAGCTGCGTTCATTCTTATGTCCTACTGATTTTTCTTTTTTTTCGCAACAGCCCACTAAGTGGGTTCATCACCTACTTTGCTATTTAATCTTGTGTTGAAAAGAGGAAATTGGATGAGTGAATTGAGTTTGCAAGTATGGGTCTAAAAATACTTGAGCTATGATCGAATGCTTGCTGAAAAGGAACAAGTCAGGATTGCCGAACCTTTTGCATAGAATTTTCCAGCATTGGCATATTTTGTCTTCTATGTTTTGGTTTGTTTGAATGTTGAAATTGTGTGTTATGATGCTTAGATTAGGTTTTGGATGTTTGGTTGAAAGGTTTTGATCACAATTGGTGTTGAGGTTGATATGTACTTGCAAAAAAAAAAAAAATGAAAATTGCAGCAAGCTTGGAAACAAAAGGAAGCATGTTTCATTTTTTAGTTGCAGAAGTTTAAGCCATACGTAGCTGCATGTTTTGCATGAAAATAACTTTTGATTTTAGCACTTTAACCCCCCAAGTCTCCCTTTATTCCCCTGTGGCCCAAATAATTGGGAGAATCAACCAATTTGACCCCTTTAACATGTTATTTTCCCTTGGTTTGCTTTCATGGGATTATTGAACAAAACATGCATGAGTTTTTTGGGATGAGATTTTGAGGTTTCATTAGCTTTTAAGAGACTTATGACTTTAATTCGGATTCTTTATTGTTTAATCCTAGCAAATCGGTTTTTATTTGTTTTTATGTGATTTTTATCATTTGATTGGGGGTCTCACCTTAGGTCCTTAATTTTATTTTATTTTATAGTAATAATAAATTGATCCCTTGAATATTCTTTAATTGTTTAAATGGATCCTTGTTTGTTTAATTGGATGAATAGGGGTTGTTTAACTTCCTTGAATGCTTTGTTTAATTATTCAATTTCATATTTATTCTTTTCCTGGAGATTTTGTTAATTAAAGTGATGCATTAATCCCTTGTTTTGATAGTTTTAGCCCAAATTATCTCTTCCTTTGGTGACCATAGCCCAAGTTAAGTCTTGTTCACTTTATTAGCACCACAAACGGGGGAGGTATAACTTCTTTTATCCTTTTTTTGACTCTCCTATGTGATCCAACGTGTTAAATGAGAATTACATGTCTACTTTGCTTTCCTTGCCTTTCCTTAATTCCTTTCATTTATTTCATTTACTTTTGCTTGCTTTCATTAAGTTATTCTTTATGAGGTATGTGTACACCTCTTGGCTTGTAATAGATAGGGCTTGGAGAGCGTTTTTGTCCATTTTCCCCTTCCCCTTTTTTTTAGTTAGCAAAATACAATAGGTTCATTAGATTGATTGCTTGCTTTTGTTTGCTACGTGTTAATTTGCTTTATTAGGCTCTTGCATTTAATCGAGCATGCTAAATGTTATGTGCTACGTGTTTATAGGTGATTGGCATGTCTACTTGCTTTCTATAGTCATAGATGAATGTAATGGATGAATGCACGTCACCACACTAGTCCAATGCTTTTTGTGGCTCATTGTCCCGTTTTCCACTAGTCCAACGCTAGTAGGAATTCATAGATATGGGCTAGTCTAACGCTAGACCCTTAGGGATTTCCCTCGCTAGTTCATACTTGCATGTTTCACTACATTTCATGCATTTTTCTTAGTTTTCTAGCATTTGGCATGCTCCTCCAATCCTTTCCCCTTCATTTTAGGCTTTTACATCTTCATGCAAGTTATAGGGTACATTTGCTTGAGGGTCCCCTTTAGGTAAGGGAAACGAGCGAGTGTGGCTACAAAATAGCCTTAGCACGCTAGTTCTTCCTTCTAATCAAAAGGAAAATTAAAATCATGAAGTTAGAAGTCATTCCCGTACCCGACTTGATACATTCCTCTAGGTTCATACACTATCATTTTTATCATATCACTTCCTCACTTTCTTTATCCACATTTTCCCACTATTTATATTTTTCTCACTCCACATGCCATGTTCACATTTCTCTTCTCTCCCTATCACTCATTTATCTTCTACCTCACAAATTGCACCCAATTGCACTTATACGCATTTACTACTATTTATACCATATTTTCATCCACTTGCACACAAACACCTTCATTTTCTCAATTGGCACACATGCACTTTTCTTACATTTCCACACGTTGCACTTTTCTTACATTTGCATATGTTGCACTTTTCTTACATTTGCACACTTGCACTTACATTTGTATTTCTATCTTATTTTGCATTCCTCTTACATTTTTCACACTTGCATTCATATTTGGGTCTTCATTTGCATTACCCGTGACCTCTATGAGAGTTTTCCTTATTGACCATCGCAACTCATGTGATTGGGACCAAAAAGTCTCATAAGAGACATTTTAGAATTAGGATTGCATTTTTGTCATATCCATTAGTCACATCCGACATGCAACGCATACTTTGGGTAGAGGAAGAATTAGAAAAAGTGGGGCTAAGTCACGCAACTAGCTTTGGCTAGGGTAAGGGAGTGTCTTAGGCTTTGCCTTTGCCTTCTCCCTTATCAAATGTGACCCCCGATCCCTTTCTTTGGTTACGTAGACCTAAAAGTTCTTTAAAAAGGATTTGTTTGCTTTTCTTTTCAAAAATCATTTTTGGGTGACTTGGTACACCCTAACTCTATATCAAGTGGCGACTCCATTTTCCATTCAAAAACCCTTTTTGAACTTTGTTTGACCAAACCGTCGCATTTCACAATCCCACGGCCTTTTATTTTCATTTTTACACACGTTCACATACATATCCCACACACTACCTTCACACCTTCAAAAAGTGGGGCGCGACAGTTTGGCGACTCCACTGGGGATTTCCTAAGTGGGTCCAAGCACTTGATTTAGCTATTCTTTTCCTTTTTTCTACCTTTTTTATGCATAGCATTTGGATATTAGGGTTGCATTTTTCCTTTTTAGAACTTTTTGCCTCGCGCACGTATCAAACTACTCCCTCACTCACGTATGTATGATTGGTTGTTTGGATATATATTTTACTTGTTTTATTTCGCGCTTTGCATTGCATTTGGGTGGAGGACATACCCTAGAGCCTCGCGTTGGTTCTTGATCCCTCCCCTCCAAACGAGCACTAGCATACGTGCATACGCTTTAATTTCTACCCCTAATTTATTTTCTTTTAGTGGCTTGTCATGCCACTCCACCCTATTAGGATTTTAGGCGACTCACTTGGACTTGCGATCGCGACACGATGTGTGCGTAACATGATCCGAGGAGTCACTCAATCTTCCATTTTAAGCTTTGGGTTCATAGCCTTTAGCTTTTAGTTGAAGGTTGAGGATTTTCGATAGATTCACTCATGACATGTAGCCGTGACACGATGTGTGCGTAGCAATGTCTGGGGAATCGCTCGAGCCAACGACAAGGAAGCTTGGAATTGATGACCCTCGGTTTCCAAGTCTGAAGGCTCGGGGACCTAAAGCCTATCGAGTCTAGATGCATTAGTAAGCCAATACCGCATGCATCCATGATAGTTTACCTAGGGTAGAGTCTGCCTTACCCTGGTAGGGACACTATTCACGAGGGGAGGGATCCAACCCTTTTTTTCCTTTCTATTGCTTTATGTCTTTGTATTGATTTGCTTTATCGTTGCTACAATGTGTTATGTGTATTTATCTAGCTGAACTAACTTTCTTGGTTTTGTCCCCATTGCATTCACAAACCCTAGCAAATAAGAGGTCTGGCATGACCTTCTTTTAGAACCTACCCTTGTAGATAGGCTATTGCACGTTTAAAGATTTTGGTATATTGCATTCATAGATTAATAATGCCATATCATTTTAGGCTTACCCTGGCAAATAAAGAGTCCCTTAGATCATGTTTCATCTCACATTGCATATTTTACTGTTTTAATAAACTGGCATCATGCATAAACCCTAGAAGGGGAATGCCATTTAGGGGATCCCGCTATTAGGATTAAACTCACCTTGATTGTTCCCATGGGTACATAACACTTCAAGGGATTGCACGTTTAAATTCTTGCCAACCGGAGAATGGGACCCGTAGGTAAGGTAATTGACAAACCCGCTTTTCTATTTTTAGATGGAGTGCCCCCGTCGAATCTACCAGTTATTGGTACCGTCGGCCGAGATTCAAAGATGGCCTGCCCTTATGCTACCTAGCGAATTACATCAAGTAGCTCAATATTTAGGGCCAATTGGAGATCTTAAGGAGATCAAGCCCAATGGCTGTCTAGTAGAGGCATTAGTACATCTGTGGGATCCGGAATGTTCGGCCTTTAGGGTAGGCAATAAGCACATGACAGTGACACTTGAGGAAATCGCCGGCCTCTTCAATTTACCTTTGCATGGAACCGCCTTGATTTTTCCATACGTTTCAGACAAGATAGAATTTTGCAAGATCATAGGATTGAGAGAGGCCGTATTGCGAGGGTCGGATCAGGGAGTTCCCGTGAACACTTTGTTTAAGCATTTTGCACTACGAAATGGGTTCGAGAAATATAGGGAGGATTTTTCATTCACATCCAAGGAAGTTTGGGAACGCAAAAGGCCAGTGGTGTATGCAATAGTTATGGCGGGAGTTTATTTCTTCCCAAGAAGAGATCAGAAAATAGCTTTCAAGATAACAAAGGTTATACAAGGCCTCTTTTCAGGAATCCGAAGTAAACAATGCACCATAATCCCGACCATCCTTGCGGACATTTTTCTAGCTTGTACCAACTGCCAGAAAGGGGAAAAGTTCTTCTACGGGGCTAATATAGTTTTGCATACCTGGGCCCTAGAACATTTTAAGAGACGAGCGTCCGTTCCGGAAAGTTTGCCACTAGCTGGGTATAATTGGGTAATCACGCATCATAAGCGAGTCAACGAAGGGGGTCTGCCGAACGATGCGGTTGAATGCATCAAATACTTAGAGATGTTGCCAGATCAAGACATTAGGTGGGTGTTAGACTGGACGATTTGCATTAGGCCGATACTCCGCACTAAAGTGTCAGATTTTGTTCTCCTATTGGGTACCCAAGGAATCGCCGCGTACACTCCAAAGAGGTTCCTCAGACAGTTAGGACGTACACAAGAAGTGTCACCTGTGGTTGATATGAGTAAGCTTACCGTCATTTTCAGTAAAGGAATGTGCCCAAACGAGCTCCCTATGAAAGACCAGATTATCGAGGCATGGGTGACACTTTTGGATGAGGAGAGATTTCAATACATCCCGGAACTCAAACAAAGGGGATTGACCACTCCGTAATACGAAGATTGGGTGAGAAGGTCCGCCACACAAGAAACACAAGATGAACCAACCGAGGAAGTGGGAAGGTTGAAAGCCATTATCGAAGCAAAGGATAAGGAAATTCTGCAATTAAGCAAGTCTGTCGAAACATACAAAGGGATAGCAAAGCAACACAAGCAATTGTACGAAAATGAATGAGGAAAGCGTCAAGAGCTGAAAAGAAAATGCGGAGAATTGTATGACCAAGCTGAACGTGTTAGAATTCCATATGCTAGGGAAACCAAAGACTCTGTATTAGATAGGTTTAGAAGTTTTGGCAATCTTGTACGGAATCGTCTTCGTGATATGATGTAAATATTGGCAAGTTTATCAATGAAAGCGATTTTTCTTTTGCACTCATCTGGAATTGTTGTCAAAAACAGGTTTGTGTTACGGGTCCCATTTCGAAGGTGTTGCATCATGCTAGGCCTACCCTTGGCACAAAAAGGCCCCCGATAGGACATGCATCCGAATTTTTGGAACGTCTACTAACTCTCGTATTTTTCTTTTTCTTTGTTTTGTTTTTGTTGAAAAAGCTAAGTCAGGGCTAAATCTAAAAGCACGCCATTTCGTGTTTTCAGGTAAAATTTCAAAATAGCTTCTCGGAAAAGCCCCATTATTACGCCGTCCCGAAGTAAAGCTCAAAGGAATCGTGTAGACATGAGTACTCAGCCAGAATCGTCTGATAAGACCGCTGCAACTACCCAGCCGGAGGCCACAAGTCCCGGGGTTCAGTTGACTGAATTACTCACCAAATTTGGGGAAATGGCGTCTGAGATGGCCGCCCAAAAGAAGTTGATCGACGAGTTCATTAGTAGCGGAGTGCAGCCCGAACCTCCGCCCATCAAACAACCGGAATCCGAACCATTTGTCATTCATCCAATTCAAACCGCTTTTGAGGGAGTTTTCAACCCGCAGTATACTTACACTCAAAATCATCCGTTCTATCCTCCTTATGGGCAAGGATTTCAGCCTCAAGGTGGTCAAGGTGGTCCAAACATGCCTTCAGATCCACAAGCTTTTTATCAGACTACGCAGAGCCTGTTGTGTCAGAGCACACTGTTCAAACCAAGCCAGAAGTGGGGGAGTCATCTGCCCCGATTGATATGAAGTTACTCAAGCGGTTGGATCGTTTCGATGAGTTCATCCGGAAAAGCCAAGGTTTAAGCAAACAAGGGGTGTTAGACTACGATGATCTGTGCCTGTTTCCAAATGTACAGCTGCCCGTGGGATTCAAGACCCCGGAATTCAATAAATATGATGGTACGGGCAACCCTAAGACACACTTGTGTTTGTTTGCCAACAAGTTGGGCAGACCGGTGGATGACGAAAACTTGCCATTAAGGTTATTTCCAGAGAGTCTCGAAGAAGACGCCCTCGATTGGTATTCAAACTTAAAGTCAGAGGAGGTGAAGACTTGGCTTGATCTGTCCAACGCCTGCATCAGACAATACGAATATAACTGTGAGCTAGCACCGACCAGAACTACTTTGGAAGGCACCAAGAGACGACCATCTGAAGATCATAAGACATACGCCAAAAGATGGAGGAAGATAGTTGCCAAGGTTGAGCCTCCGATGACCGAAGATGAAATCATTCGCACTTTCATAAAGGCGCATGACCCTCCATACTTCGAAGAAATCTTCCGTATGATCGGGTGTACATTTGCTGTGATTGTGAATAAACTCGAAGAGTATGATGATTTTGTGAGAGTTGGAAAAATTGTCAACGTCTCTGCCCTAAAATCACAAGTAGAAGCTTTGCAAGGACAATGGAGCAGTGGAAAGAAGCCGCAGTTTAAAAAGAAAGAGGGGGAGGCAACTTTTATCTGGAACCAGAACCCTTCACCCAAACCCTGATACCAACCCAATCCAACCTACCAACCACATTACCCTTATTATTCAAACCCGCACCATGTATATACTACCAATATCCACCACCCTCGACCTCGCCCAAGCTATCCTAACCCACCTTTAGCCCCTTTTCAAATCTCTCAACCAAATTCACCCCAAAACCGACCTCGCCCTCCATATAACCCAAGATTTTCTCCCCCAAATAGACATGTTTATAGCCATCCTCAACCACCTGAACCTTACAACCAACCCCGTAGCCGCACATTTACC
This sequence comes from Coffea arabica, assembly GCF_036785885.1. Lineage (NCBI taxonomy): Eukaryota > Viridiplantae > Streptophyta > Magnoliopsida > Gentianales > Rubiaceae > Coffea > Coffea arabica. The sequence continues at coordinate 10,067,938 of NC_092314.1, read as the reverse complement.
GATTTAGGCAGGCCTCTAGACCAATTGTATGACCAGTTGAAGGCCGCCGAAAAAATTGGCACGGTACCCCCTCCGACCTATCCATATGGCATATACGCTGGGTATAACCCACAAGCCGTCTGTGCTTATCATTCAGGGGCACCCGGACATTCAACTGTTGATTGCAAGGCTCTTAAGCATAGAATTCAAGATATGATTGAAGCCGGAGAGATTGTAATCAGGAAAAAAGAGGCACAAGGGCCGAATATAAATAGGAACCCCTTGCTTGAACACGCTAATACCATTGGGGTCATTCTGGACGACGCGGAGTATGAGGAGCAAGTCCAGAAATTGGCAAGGAAAGCTGAGGTGTTTGGGGTCACAGACCAACCATTTATAATAGAGGTGCCATTTGAGGAAGATAAACAGCCTTTTATTTTGGATCTCACTCTAGCTGAGAGCAAGGCTTTGGAGCCAGTGGTCATCGAATTCCCAGAGCAGGAACCTGTTCTAAGTTTGCAGCGAGTGCCATGGAACTACGATGAACCTGTCATCCAAATTGGAGAAAAGTCAATTGCCAAAGAAGAGGTGTCAGTGGTCACCAGATCTGGGAGGATTGCAAGTCCGTTTGGAGCTACCGTTCCGATTAAAACAAATAACCCCGAGCTGCCCGTTAAACCAACAATTACTGAGAAGGAAGCCTTGAATTTTCTTAAAAAGCTCCAAAGAAGTGAATATAATGTAGTCGAGAAGCTAAGCAAGTCGCCCGCCCAAATATCCATGTTGGATCTGCTCTTTTCTTCGGATATGCATAGGGATGCGTTGCTCGAAGTGCTGACCAAAGCTCAAATCCCTAAGTACATTTCGGTTGCTAATTTCTCACATATAGTTGGGAATGTGTTATTTACAAAATAAATCACTTTCTCTGATGATGAGTTACCGGCGGAAGGCATTGGACATAACAAGGCTCTGTACATAGCTGTGAGGTGCAACGGAAAAATTTTGCCAAAGGTATTGATTGACAATGGATCTGCGCTTAATATCTGTCCTTGGAGTACCTTGGAAAGGCTAGGGTTGCAAGATATCAAGCTGAGGCCTTCAAGGACCATAGTTAGAGGTTTTGATGGAGCACAAAAAAAACCTATAGGAGAAGTGGATTTAGTAGTCGAGATGGGGCCCGCACAGTTTCAAATAGCCTGCCAAGTTATGCACTTTCCTAGTGTTTACAATATTTTACTTGGAAGGCCGTGGATTCATAAGTCCGGAGCTGTGCCTTTTTCATTGCATCAATTGTTGAAGTTCATAGTAAATGACAAATTGATAACTATCTTTGCCGAGGAGGATTGCCTCGTGATTGCTGATTCTGGGTCCAAAGAAGATGGTAGCCGGAACGCCACAGTGACCCCTCATAGCACAGCTGACATCGTCTCCGTAAGTTGGATAACAAAAGAGGAACAAGCTCTGTCAAAGGCCAGTGTCATGATGGCTAAGGAATGATCCGTGGAGGATATGAGTTTGACAAAGGGCTGGGACGTGATTTGCAAGAAATTCTGAAGCCAGTGGAAGTCGTGGAGAAAAAGGACTCATTCGGCTTGGGTTTCCGACCAACCGCTAGAGACATCAAAGAAATGAAGGAACGCAAGAGAGCAGAGAAAGAAGGCAGGCAAAAGGCCCTTGATATTCCACCACTGCATTATACTTTTCCACGACCAACCGATGTGATCACATCAGAGATTAATCCAGTTGACGGAATCGAAACTAGTTTGGCCCAATTGTTCGTTGGGGCGACATTTGAAGACAGTTTCCCAGATGAGGCCGAGTTTCCCGACATCCCTGAAGGATCAATTTCCAATTGGACAGTCGAGTTTCTGCCCATTCGGAAGGAGTTTCGGTAAACCTAAAGGGGTTTGTCATTCATGTGAATCCATGAAAAATACTTCTGTATCTGTAAATAACTAATGAAAGCATCTTTACATTTGACTAAAATTTGCACGTGGAAATATTGTTAAGCTTTCATTTCGTTTCCGCTTGCTTTCTTTTGTTTTCGCTTTCAATCAAAGGTTTTATGAAAATGCACAAGTTGTCTTTGTCATGTTGTTTTGCTTATTCGTTTGTTTATATCTCTGTCATATTGCTTGTTTATTTGTTTGTTGTATATTTGTTTGCTTATTATCCCACATTCGTTAATTCTGTCAGATGGCCAAAAATAAAACTATTTGACCCTTTGGATATCACTATTCTGGAATTCAATAATGGCAATCTCTATATCACTCACGACTTGGAGGTCTGGGAATCCGAGCTCCAAAGTGAGAGTGATAATGAGGAGGAATTCGATTCTTTTGCAAAAGATTTTGAACAATATGAGGAGAAACCAAAACCGAACCTGGAAGAAACAGAAAAGGTTAACATTGGCACTAAAGATGAAGTTAAGGAGGTGCAAATCAGTATTCATTTGAATGAGAGGCAGAAAAAGGAGATGCTTGAATTTTTGACTATGTTCCAGGATGTATTCACATGGTCCTATGATGATATGACTGGTATTTCAACTGATGTGGTAGTGCATAAATTGCCCACAGACCCTACTTTTCCACCCGTAAAACAAAAATTCCGAAAATTCAAACCATATATGAGCCTCAAAATAAAAGAACAAATTGAAAAACAGCTCAAAACCAACATTATCATTGTTTCCCATTACCCTATTTGACTTTCGAATCCAGTCCCTATTCAAAAAAAGAATGGAGAGGTGCGAGTTTGTGTTGATTATAGAGACCTCAATAAGGCCAGTCCTAAAGATGATTTTTCTCTGCCAAATATTCACATTCTCCTGGACAATACCGCTGGGCATGAGATTGAATCCTTTTGTGATTGTTTCGCTGGATACCACCAGATTTTGATGGCGGAAGAGGATAGGGAGAAGACTGCTTTTATCACCCCTTGGGGCACGTTTTGCTACCGAGTGATGCCATTTGGTCTAAAGAATGCCGGAGCTACTTATCAAATGACCATGACCACCCTGTTTCATGACATGATCCACCGGGAAATGGAGGTCTACGTGGATGACATCATAATCAAGTCTAAAAGGGCAGAGAACCACTTGGTTGATTTGAAGAAGCTGTTCGAAAGGTTGCGAAAGTACAATTTGAAACTAAATCCTGCAAAGTGCGCCTTTGGGGCACCAGCTGGTAAATTGTTGGGCTTCATTGTCAGTAAAAGAGGCATAGAGATAGATCCAACAAAAATCAAAGCAATTCGAGATATGCCAGTGCCGAAAACTCAGAAGGACGTGAAAAGCTTCTTAGGAAAGATCAATTTTATTGGGAGATTCATTGCCCAGTTAACTGCCACATGCGAGCCGTTGTTCAAATTGTTGAGAAAGAATGTGCCATTGTACTGGAGTGAAGAATGCCAACAAGCTTTTGATAAGATTAGGGACTATTTGTTACATCCGCCAGTCTTGGTGCCACCCAAGTCGGGTCGACCATTAATCATGTACCTATCTGTGCTTGAAGAAGCAGTTGGTTGTGTCCTCGGGCAGCATGATGACTCTGGAAGGAAGGAGCAAGCCATTTACTATCTAAGCAAGAAGTTCACGCAGTATGAAGCTAATTATTCATTCATTGAGAAAAGCTGCTGTGCATTGGCCTGGGCAGCTCAAAAGCTGAGACACTACCTGTTGAGCCATACCACTTATCTTATTTCCCGATCTGATCCTTTGAAGTATCTCTTGGAGAAGCCGATGCTAACTGGACGTCTGGCTAAATGGCAGATAATTCTCTCAAAGTTCGATATTGTTTTCACTTCACAGAAGGCTGTCAAGGGGCAAGCTATAGCTGATCATTTGGCAGAAAATCCAAGGGATGATGATTATCAACCACTTCATACTTATTTTCCTAATGAGAAAGTCTTATTTGTAGGCGCCACAGACGAGATATAGGTGAGCAAAGCTCTGAATGGAGGCTTTTCTTCGATGGAGCTTCGAATTCTCTCGGAGCTGGAATTGGAGCTGTTTTGATTTCACCCGAAGGGAAGCGTTACCCTGTAGCTGCCAAATTGCAATTTGCTTGCACAAACAACATGGCTGAATATGAAGCCTGCATTTTTGGTCTCAAAATGGCTTTAGAAATGGAAATCAAAGAGTTGGTAGCTTTCAGTGACTCAGATTTGCTCGTGCATCAAACCTTGAAACAGTGGATAACCAAAGATTCAAAAATTTCGCCCTACCATTGTAGTTTGCTCACCCTGGCCAAGCAATTTCAAAATTTGGAGTTCAGACATCTCCCGCGAGCCCGAAATGCATTTGCTGATGCTTTGGCCACCTTAGCTTCTATGATCCAGTATCCAGATGAATTGAGGATCGAACCTATTCAGATTCAACTTCAAGATAAGCCTGCCCACTGTTGGGTTGTAGACAAGTCCTCTGACAATATTCCTTGGTATAATGATATTAAGGAGTTTCTCAAAACTGGGTCTTACCCTCTGCATGCTAGTACAAAGGACAAGAGTTTTCTGCGTAGAATGGCTTCAAAATTTTTCTTGAGTGGAGAAGTTTTGTACAAACGAACCTCAGATTTGAACCTCTTAAGGTGCGTTGATGAAGACGAAACTCAATACATGATGAAAGAAGTGCATAGTGACGTTTGTGGACCTCACATGAATGGCCATTTGCTAGCAAAGAAAATCATGAGAACCGGATACTTCTGGCTTACTATGGAGCGTGATTGTATAGATTTTGTCCGAAAATATATAAAATGTCAAATGCACGGTGACGTTATACACGCTCCGCCCACTGAATTGCATAGTATGATCGCCCCATGGCCCTGTTCAATGTGGGGTATGGACGTGATTGGTACAATTGATCCTCCCGCTTCAAATGGACATCGATTTATATTGGTGGCAATTGAGTACTTTACCAAATGGGTTGAAGCGGAGTCATTCAAACATGTAACGAAGAAGGTAGTTGCCAATTTTTTGAGAGATCACATCATCTGTCGCTTTGGGGTACCCGAAACGCTTATTACGGACAATGCCAAGAATCTGAACAATGACATGGTAGATGGACTATGTGAGCAGTTCAAGATCAGACACCGCAACTCTGCCATTTATAGGCATCAGATGAATAGAGCTGTAGAAGCTGCAAACAAGAATTTGAAGAAGATTATCCGTAAAATGACTGAAAGGCATCGCGATGGGCATGAAAAGTTGCCTTATACATTAATGGTGTATCGGACTTCTATCCGGACATCGACTGGGGCAACACCATATTCACTCATGTATGGAATGAAAACTGTATTACCAGCTGAAATTGAAATTCCTTCACTACGAATTCTCATGGAAGCTAAATTGGAGGAGGCTGATTGGATAAAGCAGTGCCATGAGCAATTGACTTTGATCGATGAAAGGCGGCTCAATGCTATCTGTCATGGTCAGTGCTACCAGAAACGTGTGGCCCGGGCTTACAACAAAAAAGTCCATCGGCGTGCATTCGAAGAAGGTGACAAAGTACTAAAACGAATTTTGCCAATGCAAGATGAAGCTAAAGGCAAATTTGCTCCAAATTGGCAAGGGCCGTTCAATGTCCAAAAGGTATTACCTGGCGGAGCACTTATTTTGGCAGAAATGGATGGACGAACATTCCCTCAACCCATCAACTCAGACATGTGCAAGAAGTTTTTCATTTGATCATGCAAATTTTCTTTAGAAATTCATACAAACGGCGAAATGCAAGTCAGGCCATCTTCTTTTACACTCAAAACATTTTATCTCTACTTGTCCCCTTTGAGCCATCAGAATTGATAACTTTTCGCTTGATAACCCTTGAGAATTGCAAACCCCACACTGAGACAAATTTATTTTGAAAGAGAGATGATCAAAAAGAAAAGAGAACCACACACTGGGGCAAATTTAGTTTTTTAAGAAAAAAGGAAAATGCAAAAAGTGAGGAAAATGCAATGAAGAAAATGCAAAGAGAGAAAATCCGATCAAACTAGGGCAAATTTTCCTCAGTTTCGTTCAAAATCGGAAACGATTTCAAAATAGTGCAATCTCAAGTTATTTCACACCTCGCATCAAAATTCACTTTCAAGCCTCAACTTTTCTTGAAAAGCACCCCACCTGACCTCATTACAAAGCCTAAAGTCCTGGCTTTCGTCACTTGTTGCATTTCTATTAGGAAATTTGTTAATCAACTGGCAAGTGATGTCCGTAATGCCTTCGCCTAATCTTACAAGGGAAGTGCGTTTTACTGATGCCTGAAATCTTTAACTCATATTTCTGAGTCGATCATGGTCGATATATTTCATTGTTCTTTAGGTGAAAACCCGAAAGGGCGCCTCGGAAAAAGAAAAGAGAAAAAAGAAAGAAAAGGAAAGGAAAAAGGAAAAAAAGAAGAGAAAAAAGAAAAAAAGAGACAAAATAGAAAAACAAAAAGGGTGGGGGCAACCTTGGTGAAAACCCGCAAGGGCGCCAAGGCAGGTTTTCTCAACAAGACGAGCACGAGAAGGAATAGCTGGTGACCTGGTTCATGTGGACTTTCCCTCATGATTGTGATACTTCTGCCAGTATCGAATTCCGAAGCAAATATATCTAAAGTCTTGAATATGATATTCGTTGGCCAAATTTGCATTTTTCTTTACGAATATTCTTTTGCAAAATGTATCTTTATAAACCTCTTGGTTTCTCTCGATTATTTGTGTTCGACTGCTTGTGGTTGTCTGCATTCTTTTGCATGCTCATCCTTGCCTGACATAGGAAATCATCTTGCATATATCATTGCTTTTTATATGACAAATTTTTATGCATCATTCTTTCACCATTGGATTCGAATGGATGATAAACCCTAGGGTTTGCGCAAGGATAGGGGATTCAATCATCTATTAAAGCGGGTAAAGTGCAACAAAGCTGCTACATAGATTTGGTGTCGTGGTAAAAACGTACTTTATCAGTCTCAGAAATTGAAGGGTTTCAAAATTACAAGTTCGAATAAGCTAAACGCCGCAGAACAGAGGCAAAAGCGTCACAAGACTCATGTTTACACGATTCTCAAGGCAAATCGCATCAAATGATGGTGGCAAGTCCATTATTTCTTCTTTTCTTGCAGGAATGTTGCGTTTACAAACGAAAACAACCCCTCTCCTTTTCGCACCAAAATCGATGTCGAAAACAGCTCCCCAGTAAGCAAAGACGAAGTGATAATGTTTGATCATAAGAAACAACATCAGCTATTGCTTCAGTCACAGAGATCAAATCTCCCTCTTGGTACAAAAAGCTTGAACCACTCCCAGGTAAAAACTCAATTCATTATTTAAATCTCCTCAGTGAAGTCCCGTTTTAAATTTCCTGTTCGGGTTAATCCCGTTTTAAATTTCCTGTTCGGGTCAATCCCATTTTAAATTTCTTGTTCGGGTTAATCCCGTTTTAAATTTCCTGTTCGGGTTAATCCCGTTTTTAAATTTCCTGTTCGGGTCAATCCCGTTTTAAATTTCTTGTTCGGATCAATCCCGTTTTAAATTCCTGTTCGGGTCAATCCCGTTTTAAATTTATTGTTCGGGTCAATCCCGTTTTAAATTTCCTGTTCCGGTCAATCCCGTTTTAAATTACTGTTCGGGTCAATCCCGTTTTAAATTTCTTTTCGGGTCAATCCTGTTTTAAATTTCTTGTTCGGGCCAATCCCGTTTTAAATTTCTGTTCGGCTCAGTCCCTTTTTAAATTTCTTGTTCGGGCCAGTCCCGTTTCAAATTTCTGTTCGGGTCAGTCCCGTTTTAAATTCCTGTTCGTTGGAATCATTTTGCGGCCAAATAACGCAGGTAAGTATTTGGTGTCTACTTCTTTGTCTCAAGTTTTTCCAAAACTCAGACAAAGAGGGGCAAACTGTAGACACCAAATTTTTAAAGATTTTTTGTCCTAATTTTGTTAATTCCATGATTTTTGGTTCTTAGACTTTTAGCATTTATATAGCACTTTAGTATTTCTTAGATTATTGTTATCTATTATTTTATTTTTACTTTATTTTATTTTGTATTCATTTTGGGCTCTCTTAGCTATTTATTTATTTATTATAAGACTTTAGGCATAAGTTTTGCCAAAAAAAAAAATTGAAAATTGGGGAAAAATATGTTCTATTTCTTTTATTGAAAAAGTAAAAAAAAAAAAAGAGGGGAAACCCGCAAGCGGGTTTCAGGCTATTTAACAGGTTCTGGGAAAAATAGGCTTAATGTTTTCTTTAAAAAATGATGAAAATGAAAAATGAAGAAACAAAAAAGAAAAAATGAAAAAAATTGCAACTTTGCTGTTTATTATTTCTAGTTTATTTATTTTATCCGATGTTAATTAAATTGTTGTTTTTTTACTTAATTTTATTATCAATTTTGTTAAATTACTTTTAAAAAAAAAAAAAAGAGCCGCATGCAGCGGCATCTTCAGGAAAAATGTGGCTGGCATCGGAGGGCTCTAAGATGCCCAGTAAAACCTCCGCTCTCATCCTCACCTTTCAGGTAAGGGTTTGAGAGCAGGTTTCTGGTATAAATAGAACAAGAAACGCAGCTTTTAGGGGTATCGAGTGACGGCTTCAAATCTGAAGAAAGGAAAGAAAACCAAGGAGAGGGAACGGCTGACAACAGAGAGAGAGGGGCGGCTGGAACTGAGAAAAATTCTGAGGGAAAGTTTTTGGGTGACAACGGCTGAGAGGTTTTTGACGGAAAAGAGAGAAATGAAAGGAGGGAGGAGTGACGGCTAGGAAAGGAAAAGAAAATAGAAAGAGGGAAGACTAAGACCGGAAGGAGGAGTTGCGGGAGAAAGGGAGCTGAAGCAGGAAGCTTTGGATAGGAAAACAGACGAAGGAAAAAGGGGAGCTGCTGACCCTCACGAGAAGCTGTGATCACTTTATCACGCCGTCATCAATCGCAAATCTTCACCAAGGGAGAAGGCACGAGCACTGTAAGTCAGTCTTGTCCTTTAAATTTCAGTATATCTTAACGCATCCTTGCCTATGGAATATCTGCTGTTTTATTGTCTACTTTTTCCTTCTTTCTTGTTTCATGTTCACTATGAATCTGTGGCTTTGTTTGTGAGTAAAAAGGCTAAGTCTTTTGGCTGCCATAGCTATGTCTTGAATTCATGTGTTTGAGAGCTTGTGAACCGAAAAGCCATCAGCTTTTTCGTGTTTTGTTTCTCCATGTAACTGAATGAGGATGGCCCGTAGGTTGCAAGTGTTGTTCTGAGCATCTTGTTTGCTTTCATGTGTTCGGTCTGGGTCTTTTAGGTAGAGGCTGTTGCATATGGGCAGCGTTAATAACATGGTTTGGAAGCTTTGGCTTTGGGGTGTGATGGACAAGAAAATTGCAGAGAAACCTTGCTGCGTTTTCATTTTTCTGTCGGTCAATTCAATTTCTTGGCTTGAATCCTGCAACAACATCTCGTGTTTTGTTTTTAATTGATAATTGATAGTTAAAATCCTGGTATTTGGTTAATTCGTTTGCATGATGTACTGGATGGGAGGTTGTAGCTAAAATATGCAAGTTTTCCCTAGGCTGGTTTAATGGAAAGTGTTAGAAAAATTGCAGAATATATCCAGGCTAAAGTAAATAGAAAGCTGCGTTCATTCTTATGTCCTACTGATTTTTCTTTTTTTTCGCAACAGTCCACTAAGTGGGTTTCATCACCTACTTTGCTATTTAATCTTGTGTTGAAAAGAGGAAATTGGATGAGTGAATTGAGTTTGCAAGTATGGGTCTAAAAATACTTGAGCTATGATCGAATGCTTGCTGAAAAGGAACAAGTCAGGATTGCCGAACCTTTTGCATAGAATTTTCCAGCATTGGCATATTTTGTCTTCTATGTTTTGGTTTGTTTGAATGTTGAAATTGTGTGTTATGATGCTTAGATTAGTTTTTGGATGTTTGGTTGAAAGGTTTTGATCACAATTGGTGTTGAGGTTGATATGTACTTGCAAAAAAAAAAAAAAAAAAAAAAAGAAAATTGCAGCAAGCTTGGAAACAAAAGGAAGCATGTTTCATTTTTTAGTTGCAGAAGTTTAAGCCATACGTAGCTGCATGTTTTGCATGAAAATAACTTCTGATTTTAGCACTTTAACCCCCCAAGTCTCCCTTTGTTCCCCTGTGGCCCAAATAATTGGGAGAATCAACCAATTTGACCCCTTTAACATGTTATTTTTCCTTGATTTGCTTTCATGGGATTATTGAACAGAACATGCATGAGTTTTTTGGGATGAGATTTTGAGGTTTCATTAGCTTTTAAGAGACTTATGACTTTAATTCGGATTCTTTATTGTTTAATCCTAGCAAATCGGTTTTTATTTGTTTTTATGTGATTTTTATCATTTGATTTGGGGTCTCACCTTAGGTCCTTAATTTTATTTTATTTTATAGTAATAATAAATTGATCCCTTGAATATTCTTTAATTCTTTAAATGGATCTTTGTTTGTTTAATTGGATGAATAGGGGTTGTTTAACTTCCTTGAATGCTTTGTTTAATTATTCAATTTCATATTTATTCTTTTCCTGGAGATTTTGTTAATTAAAGTGATGCATTAATCCCTTGTTTTGATAGTTTTAGCCCAAATTATCTCTTCCTTTGGTGACCATAGCCCAAGTTAAGTCTTGTTCACTTTATTAGCACCACAAACGGGGGAGGTATAACTTCTTTTATCCTTTTTTTGTCTCTCCTATGTGATCTAACGTGTTAAGTGAGAATTACATGTCTACTTTGCTTTCCTTGCCTTTCCTTAATTCCTTTCATTTATTTCATTTACTTTTGCTTGCTTTCATTAAGTTATTCTTTATGGGGTATGTGTACACCTCTTGGCTTGTAATAGATAGGGTTTGGAGAGAGTTTTTGTCCATTTTCCTCTTCCCCTTTTGTTTTAGTTAGCAAAATGCAATAGGTTCATTAGATTGATTGCTTACTTTTGTTGCTACGTGTTAATTTGCTTTATTAGGCTCTTGCATTTAGTCGAGCATGCTAAGTGTTATGTGTTACGTGTTTATAGGTGATTGGCATGTCTACTTGCTTTCTATAGTCATAGATGAATGTAATGGATGAATGCACGTCACCACACTAGTCCAATGCTAGTTGTGGCTCATTGTCTCGTTTTCCACTAGTCCAACGCTAGTAGGAATTCATAGATATGGGCTAGTCCAACGCTAGACCCTTAGGGATTTCCCTCGCTAGTTCATACTTGCATGTTTCACTACATTTCATGCATTTTTCTTAGTTTTCTAGCATTTGGCATGCTCCTCCAATCCTTTCCCTTTCATTTTAGGCTTTTGCATCTTCATGCAAGTTATAGGGTACATTTGCTTGAGGGTCCCCTTTAGGTAAGGGAAACGAGCGAGTGTGGCTACAAAATAGCCTTAGCACGCTAGTTCTTCCTTCTAATCAAAGGAAAAATTAAAATCATGAAGTTAGAAGTCATTCCCGTACCCGACTTGATGCATTCCTCTAGGTTCATACACTCTCATTTTTATCATATCACTTCCTCACTTTCTTTATCTACATTTTCCCACTACTTATATTTTTCTCACTCCACATGCCATGTTCACATTTCTCTTCTCTCCCTATCACTCATTTATATTCTACCTCACAAATTGCACCCAATTGCACTTATACGCATTTACTACTATTTATACCATATTTTCATCCACTTGCACACAAACACCTTCATTTTCTCAATTGGCACACATGCACTTTTCTTACATTTGCACACGTTGCACTTTTCTTACATTTGCACACTTGCACTTACATTTGTATTTCTATCTTATTTTGCATTCCTCTTACATTTTTCACACTTGCATTCATATTTGGGTCTTCATTTGCATTACCCGTGACCTCTATGAGAGTTTTCCTTATTGACCATCACAACTCATGTGATTAGAACCAAGAAGCCTCATAAGAGACATTTTAGAATTAGGATTGCATTTTTGTCATATCCATTAGTCACATCCGACATGCAACGCATACTTTGGGTAGAGGAAGAATTAGGAAAAGTGGGGCTGAGTCACGCAACTAGCTTTGGCTAGGGTAAAGGAGTGCCTTAGGCTTTGCCTTTGCCTTCTCCCTTATCAAATGTGACCCCCGATCCCTTTCTTTGGTTACGTAGACCTAAAAGTTCTTTAAAAAGGGTTTGTTTGCTTTTTTTTCCAAAAATCATTTTTGGGTGACTTGGTACACCCTAACTCTATACCAAGTGGCGACTCCATTTTCCATTCAAAAATCCTTTTTGAACTTTGTTTGGCCAAACCGTCGCATTTTACAATCCCACGGCCTTTTATTTTCATTTTTACACACGTTCACATACATATCCCACACACTACCTTCACACCTTCAAAAAGTGGGGCGCGACAGGTCCTCTCTCCCGGTTTTTCTTTTCTTTTCGCCGCCCTCCTCTGCTTTTGGCCTTGCGTTTTTTCCTCCCTCAGCCGTGGCTAGCATCCCCCTTTTTCTTGACTTGCGGCTCCTCTCATTTTAAAGGCATCTCCAAGGACTAAACCTAACTTGAAAGGCCAAGATTTCAAACCCCAAAGCAGGCTTATGTGTCTTATTCTTGTCCCTTCGATTGATTTTTCTTTTTTCCTTTTTCTTCTTCTTTTTTTTTCCTTTTCTTTTTCAAAAACCTAGAATCGAAACAAACAAAATAACAATTAAATGGTGTTAAAATGACTTAAAAATAAAAGATTAAAAGTAAATGAAATTAATCAAAAATAAAAATAATAGTAAACAAAATATCTTAAAAATTTGGTGTCTACAAAATGGAAGCTAATTTCACACAATAAATGCACAATCATGAACAAAATAAGTTCTATTCATACATTTTGTCATCAATGATCAAGTCCCCTCAAGTACAAAAGTAATCTCAAAATAAAGGCAAACACACCAAAACAAATCATAGATGACCTTCGTGAGAATTCATGAAATACTAAAAACCATTGAACCACAAAGATTATAAGTGCATTTATGAATTTCATAAATTAAGGCCATCTTCAATTCACCTTTTCTTTAAGAATTACCCAAGAATTTAAGAAATCATTCAACCAAGCATCTTTTCATTCATTAGGTAATCTAAATTACTCACATGAATATCAAAAACTCCCACTAAACTAATTAAAATGCTACATTGGCCACTTAATATGCAACTTCGTCACCAAGCCAAATTAAGCATAAACTAGCAAGAATTCACCAAATAAATACAATAAATGCAAATCACAACATATATTTATCACTTACAATCACCAATAGCATCAATAAACTCAAATAAATGCACCTAACTTCACATATTAAAAATTGCCTAAAAATAGAAAATATTTAATCATGGCAAAATTCAAATAACAAAGTTAGGTGAAGATTTGTTACCTCAAGGTGGTTTGGTGATGTTTAGAGATGAATATGATGTGAAAACCCCCAAGAAACTTACTCCAATTTGACCTCGATTGAGTGATTTCAAGAAGGTAGAACCCTAACTAATGGTAAGCTTGAAACCACTTTAGAGTTGTTTTTGAAAAAATATGAACTATGAAATTCACTCTAGAGGATGGGAGAAAGTGATTTGGTGAAGGTTATTTGAAGATTAAATGGTGAAAAGTGGTGTTTTAGTGAGTGGTACGTGTTTGAGGTGTTAGTGTATGAGTTGGGTTGAAGAAGAAGGGAGAAAAATTGTGAGGAATCCGTGAAACGGATTCATCTTACGCTGGTTACTGTTCACAATCCGGCCAAAAATTGGAGAGATTCGTGGATGGGTTGCTGGAAGGATTCTGGGCAGAATTTTTTTTTCCTGTTGCATATCCAGCTAGTTTATGGCCGGATTTCCTGCCGAATTCTTGGCCGGATTGCTACAATAAGTTTTTTTTTTTTTTTTTTTTACAATCCGGACGGATTTATTGCCGGATTCTAGCTAGTGAGTCCGAAAAAATTTTTCTTTCTCCCCTGACTATCTGTTCTTCAATCCGGCCAATATTTGGCCGGATTTATGGCCGGATTTGCTACAGAAAAAGCTGTTTTCTGCAGTTTTTCCTCCAAATTTGCTTGGCCAATCTTCCGCATTCCACCTACTTTCATGTTCTTTGAATAAAATCCAAGTTTAACATTGAAAATGTGTCTTTCTAAACCAAATACACTTGAAAATACATGATCATGCATGAATGTAACTTTAACATGAAACACTTTAAATGCATGAAATGCATCAATTGAACATGAAAACTTCCTTTTTGCCTCAATATTGACACTTTTGTCATTGAGATCATTTGCATGAACCCTTGTCATTACCACCTACAAAACACACAAAAACACTAGTTAAACAACTAAAACTTACTAAAATCAAGAAATCGCTGGGTTGCCTCCCAACAAGCGCTTCTTTACAGTCATTAGCTTGACTATTTCACCTCATTTTTCAAGGAGGTTTAGTTAAAGAATAATCCACCATTTTAGGACGTAGTGGATCATTAAATAGTGACTTTATAACAAAAGTCACATGATCTAATAATGTGAGAGATGGAAGTGACTTACCTATCCCAAGTGTTTCATAGATATTACCTTGAATATGCACCACTTGAGAACTTACCAAATGAAATGCCGTGAGAGTATCTTGGGCAGCAATACCCTTAGAACCTATACTTTCACTGCACTCCTCAAGAGAGGTGAAAAATGAGTCATTAAAACTCACCTCTTGAGGCTCAAAGTTAGTTCCAAAGATATTATCATGTGAAATGGATATTTGCTCATTAAAACACACTTGAGATTCATAATTTTCGTCAATATACAACCCATTTTCACATACAACATTCCCACCATTCATGCTAGGATCATTTTGCAAATTATTAGAGGAAATAACTTCACACAATACATTCAATTGCTCATGTATTCTACCAAAGTGAGAAGCTAATTCATCTATTCTTTCCTCAATCCTATCAAAATGGTCGGAAGTTGCGTTTGCTAGCTTTTCTATTGTTGAATCAAATTAATTAGAAAAATTTTCTACAGCTAGCTCCCAAGATGCATTAGAGTCATTAGCTAATGGTTTACTTTCTAACTCCCAAGGTAGAGGTGCATTAGCTAACTTCTCTATTGCCAACTCCCAAGATGGTTTTGATTCATATTGGATACTTTCAGGTTGGTAATTATAAAAATATGGATAATCACTATATGTACATTGATTATCTCAACCATAAGTAGGAGAATTGCTCCAATTAGCACTATATTGATCAAAACAAGGATTGTAATGCTCTAATTCATCAAAATAATCCACATTTTGTGCTTGTCTACATGTATTAGAAGCATGATAACCTCCACACAAGTCACAAATCACATGATAAGAATTAAAAGCATTAACATTCCTCCCTTTCTCAATTTCATGCATAATTGTGTCCATTTGAACTTGTAACATCATAACATCAAATTTAGCCTTTAAGCACCTTAAACCATCTTCAAAAGACATACATTCAGTAAATTCTTGATTACCTCTGTTGAAGGAGCTTTGCACTTGGTAACCATCCATTGCCAAACTTTCATTTCTCAAGCATTGTCCTCCAAATTGACCTATCCTTCTCATCACCTAAAATTGCTTTTAAACAACCTCAAAAGCAAAATTAGTAAGAAAAATAGGTAATGAAACACATACACACATAAAACACAAAAATAGCAGAAAATAACATTCACACTATGACTAATGAAATGTCTAAACTAATAAAGTTGCTCTTCACACCGATATTGCCAAATCTTCCCCGGCAACGGCGCCAAAAACTTGACGGGTATTTTACATACGTACAAGTTAAAAAAAACCGAATTACACCCGTTCACTGCAAGTATACAGATCAACTAATAGTTTAGGGTATATATCGGGTAGATCCCACAGGAAAGAGTGAACAATTACCGATATTACTAAAGCTTCTCTATTATTTAGACTATCAATGAATTATAACAAATTTAACCTATTGAAATAACAAATAAAAGCTCCTTAGGTTGTGGTATCCCTAACTACTCATACAAGTGCTATATTTGGATCATTGAGTACTACATCTAGGCTAGTTATGGTGTAATTTCCTTATGTATTTGAATCCTACTTTCATAGTGAATCAATTATACTTATAACTAATCCATACCTATTCTCATGGTTATGAAATTAGCTACAAGTTCATTCTTCAATGAAATTACATGAAATGAATCACTAAAAACCACATAGGTGCACCTCTACTTTCGTGCGTGTACTCCCTATGTTTAGCACTTCTTGAACTAGTGTTAAATCTCAATTTTCATTGCAGAAACAACACCTTAGATAATCACAATCAATGGTACCAGATTAATCATGATTTAAAGAACCAAAGTGCTAAATAACTTGCTCAAATCATAGCAATCAAATAACCAAATAATAAACACTAACAATCATAGAAAGTTCAACCAAACCCAAGGTATAAACTTTAAAATCACATAATAAACTGATAGGTTGTAATTTTATCATTTATTTTATAATTAATTTCCCCTATTACTTAACCCAATGTGAATTAATTATTAGATTCTACTCACTTTTCGTAATTTGCATTTATTTCAGGGAATAGAATAAAAATGGCACAATCAAGGCCAATTTGACGGTCATCGGGAAAGAGTTCAAATAGCAGGCAATCAAGGGCATTCTTGGAACAAGGAGATGCATGACCTTTTTGGTAATTTTGACCGAAGACAGCAACTAGAAAAAGGGAAAGGAAAGCAAACCTCAGAGTCTTCTTTTTCTCTGGTGCGGCGGACGCCGCACAGGAGGAGTAGCAAATAGAATAGGAATTAAGATTGCAGGAGGAGAGCACTATCCTCTGGTCTTCTTTAGTTTTTTCGTCTTGTAGTATAGTCTTGAGCTTTGACTTTTCTTTTGGTTGGTAGTAGTTCCTTTCCCCTGCGTATGTCAGGAAGAATTAGTAACAAGCAATCACCTTTTGTAGCCTCGTTTTCCTTTCCTGAAGCGAATTGGACTTTTCCAAGACGCAGACCATGGCCGCGACTCTTGTTTTTATTTCCTGTGGATTTTGTTCATTAACTATGAACTAAATTCCTTTTTCTAGTCAAGGAGCAACGGATGTTTTGGGTCGCCTAAAATTGTGAGATCGATTTAATTTAATCTTTTTCTTTTATTTATTGATATTCGCATATTCCTTGGTTGCAGTGCTTATGATTATTTGATTAATTGATTGTCTTGGATCCGGATAATTAATTGATTTGATAATCTATTGTCAATTAGGGTGAAATCCGTAATTGTTTAATTGCTCTAAAATAGTGACAACTGGCATGATTAGGTTTGTGTCAGGGGAATACGCGGGCTAATCTAAAATAACCCTGGTAGTGCGTTATTTGGTTAGAATAGGGCTCCTTTAATACGTAAGGCAATTGGGGAATTAAATTCTACGAGCGTACCTAGAATTATTTCTCAATTAGAGCAGTGATTAACGGGCGTACCTTGATCACCGACACAGTAAGGAGGGTTTGACTGCCATTGCTTGTTTGGTAGTTATAACCTATTTATTAGTAAATAATTAGAATTGCCTTTGCTTATCGATGATCAATTAGGTGAACCATTGCTGAAGTTATTCCTTGGCTAGATTCTTAATTATCATTCATTTGATTTTAGTAATTTGTTATTTAATTTTTAGTAGTTTCTTAGATTTTATTTGAATTTGTTTGATTGTCACTTTCTGCACAAAAACACCCCCTTGTCACTGTGAATTTGGAAAGAAACAATTACTCCCAGTCCCTGTGGATTCGACCCTGCTCACCACTATCTACAGAAATTATTTTTAGTTTGAGCAGGTATTTATTATTGCACAGGTTCGGCACCTGTCAATTTTTGGCGCCGTTGCCGGGGACTGGTGTCAGATTAATTTGTTTCCTTTTGAGTTCATTTTGTTTTCATTTTTTATTTATTTTTTCTCTTATTTTTTTTTTGATATAGTTCATGGCTTCTAACACTCCGTATTTTGGTGATGTATTGGATTTTATTTCCGGGCAAGGCGATGAGATTTGTTTTTTTCCTGAGTTTGCATATACAGAGGCACTAAAATCTATTAGAAAAAGAATGGCTGCTGCAACCTGTAAAATTTGTTATGCCAGGGATCATTCAACAGGTATGTGCCCCGAATATCAGGATAATCTGAGTGTCCCACTCAAAAATTATGGAGATTTTTCACCCTGGTCTCAAACGTGGTATAACTCTAATCCAAACGGGTATGATCAAGGATGGTGGGATAACTCCAGTTATGATTATACAACAGGGCCAATGGATTTTCAACAGCAAGAGTCTCAACAACCATCGTCCATGTCAGGTATGTCTTTTCAGGAATTGGGTGAATTATTTATTAATACATACAAATTCCAACAGGAGACACAAATGAGGAATGAGATGACGAAAGATGCAATGAGTTATCTGGCAGATCAACTATGCCTATTGACATCCAGAATGAATCAATTGGCTTCTTAAATGGAAGAATTGCCCTCGAAAATCATTGTTGATCTAGAAGAAAGTGAGAGTGCAATTTGCTTGACTAGTGATGAGGAGATGCAAGAGTGTCAAAATGAGAAATCTACAGATGCAGTTGAAAAAGAAGCTGAAAAAGAAGAAATGGAACCGCAACCGCAACCCATTCAAGTGAAAGAATCCAGTGAACAATCTCCAAATGCGGTGACATCTCCTCCACTCCTTCATCAATATTCTCCTGACTCTTACTCTTCAATTCCTGTTAACGAAATTGACTTTATTATACCAGACAATTTTGAATTTCATGACAGGAATAAATTAAGAGTGGCGATGGTGAGATATCTTGAACCAATAAATGCAAGTGGGGGAGGAGCGAATGGAGAATGTAAATTATCATCGACTCGTTTGGCGCCATTCACTAGTCCATGGAAGCCCGTAGCTCGTGTGCTCAAGGATTATTCTATTTACGAGGGTTATCGGGACTATATAGAGGATGAAGCAGTAAGACGAGCCACAAGATTTTATCCTCCATGAGCAAAACACGATAATGTCTAGCCAAAGACATTAAAGAAAGGCGCTCCTTGGGAGGCAACCCAATTGTTCCTTTTAATTGTTTGTTCATTTTCGTGTGGTAGTTTAGATGTGCTCTCCTTGAATTCGACTGATTTTGGGTTTCAGTTTTCGTTTTTGCTGATTTATAGGTGCCCTTCAGTCATGACGCGCCCGCGTGGTGACGTGCATGAAGCTCCCGACCAGAAACTTCTGGGAGCTCTCTTGCCCTCATGACGCGCCCGCGTCACGTTCATGGGAAAGGTAAGTATTCAAAGAAACTCAAGAACGATTATTGATTTCCTGTTAATCTCTACTTTTGAATTCCAAAAATAAATTTTGTCAATAAAAAAAAAAGATGATATATGAAAAAAAATTTTTAAAAAAAAAAAATTTTTTTCAAGTAAGTAACAAGGAGAAAAAAAAAAGGGGAGTCTTTCCCTGAAAAAAAAAAATAAAAACTTTTCTTTTTCCTTCTTTTTCTTTCTTTCTTTCTTCTTCTTCCTTCTTTCTTTCCTCTCCCCTGTTCTCCTCTGGGTCGACCGAGACTCCCTCGCGCGCCTCCCTCTCTCCACCATAGCTCTATCGACACCCCCTCGCGCGACCAGCGTCGCGCCGCAAGCCACTCCACCTCGACGCGCGACGCCGCCGACCCTCGTTTCAACCGCAACCCCTCCCATCTCTCTCTCTCTCCTTGCGGCCCTCACTCTGCCCACAGCTCCACCGTGAGCTACCGCCGCCACCTCCACCCGAGCTCTACCTCGCGCGCAACCCAGCTGCTCTGCGCACGAAGCTCCACCACCGCACGCCAGATTGCGCCACCACCAGCTCGATCTCACCGCAGCAGCGCCGCCCATCTCCCTCGCGCCGCCATCACAGCTCACCCGCCTCTCCACCGCAGCCGCTGCTGAAGTTCCCTCCGCTGTCTGCGCGCGCCACTCTAGTTCGCTGGTCCCTCTCTGCTCGTATAGCCAGCTCCGTCGCAACTCCATCGCGAGCCAACGCCGCCACCGAAGCACTTGGACGCTGCCAACAGCCCCAGCCAACCTCGCACGCTACTCTCTTCGGTGGAGGTATTTGGAATTTATTCCCCAATTTCTTAATATTCATTGGTGCTGTCTGGTTTCTCAATAATTGGTATTGTTGGCCGTTGGGGGTTATTTCTTCAATTGTGTGGTAAACCAGTGGTACTGGTTGTGATATTTGACCCAGATCTCGTTCATTCCTAGTTTGCCATACTCTTGAGAATATTTGTTGAACTTTTGGGTACATTTGTCGAGTTTTTGGGTGGGCTGGATTTGTGAATTGTCATTTGCTCATTGGGAGGCAGCTTTGCTTGTGTTTTGATTGTTACGATTCTCAAGTGTTGGCAGTGTTAGTTGTTATTTTGGTTTACCGGTGATTTGGTATTGGTCGTGTGCGATTCCTCTTCCATTATTTGCTACACCAGTGGTACTGGTGGAGTAACTGAAATTGAAATTTGGTACCTCCTCTCCTTAACACCCGCTTGCTTATTTGGAACGTATGTTGCTGGGATTGATGATTGGAATCAATTGAACTCTCTGTTGGGACTTTGAGTTGATTAATCCTGTTTTTTTGTTTGTTGAATCGGGAGCCTGTGCTGCTTGATTTGCTTGGTGAGGGTGGTAGAATTTCGTTTAATTGTTGGGCACATCCTGATGATTGGTTAATATTGCTATTTTTGGGACCATTGTTTGTGACCTCAGTGGCCGGGGTTCCCAACTGGTGGATTAGTACATACTTGGGACTATTGCTTTACTACTGCTTTGATCTGCTATAGCATTTGTTGAAATTTCTGGGGATATTTGTTGAAATTTTAGTTGGACCGAGTTTACTTTTGACTGTAAGTTGGAGTTTTCATTACTTTGGGTCAGCCGTTAGAATTGTTTCATCAACTCTATGGGTGTTTTGACTCCACTAGATTAATTCTACTCTATTGGCTAACTGATTGGAAGCTGGAAGTTTGAGATTCAGTTGTTAATGTCAGAGTTTTCCAATACTATTGCTTGATTTGTTCACTTCTTGGGGCTCCTGCTACGGGTCAGTGCTGGGGGCCTTTGTTCAACTTTTGGGTGAAATTGTTGAGTTTTTGGGTGAGCTGAAATACTGTGATTGCTTGTTGAATTGGGGAGTTTCTATGACACTTGCTTGGCTTATTCATGTTGAGTGTATTTAATTGAAGTTTCTACTGTGATTTCGGTTGAGTTATCTCTGAATTGCCTGTTGACTTGGGAAACCTGTGCCACTTGCTTTGCTTGTCAAGGTTGGGTACATCCAATTGAATTGTTGGGCTGCATTAATTCTGCATTTGAGTAAATTAGGACCACTACTGATTATTGATTGCAATCGCTGCTTTGTTGGGACATTTGTATAGACCTTGGGTGCCTCACATGTACATTTTGTTGATTGGGTTTGCCATTTAAGTTGCTTCATTATCTGTGGGGTGCACCAATGGTACTGGTTGGGGTATTTTGACTAGATTTGGTAATTCTATCTGATTGGCTGTCTAATTGACAGCCAAGAACTTGTGACTGAATTGTTATTGTCAAATACCTAAACTCTCAATGTTGAAATTGCTGATTCTGAGTTAAGGCATTAACTGGCCAACTGGAGCTATTTGTTGAGATTTTGGGTGGACAGAGTTTTGCATTTGCTGGTTGAATTGAGTATGATGTCTCAGAACTTGGGCGCGTACTTCCACCACATTGGTTTCCTCCACCGTCCCCGCCTACCTCGTGGCCACTCAAAGAGGGAAGTTTCGTTGTCCTCTTCACTTTAATTGCTTTAATTCCTCCATTGAGGACAATGTAGAATCTAGGTGTGGGGGGGACGGCTATACTAGTTCTTTATTTTTAGTTTGTTATTTGTCCACCTCTCGTTCATTTTTTCTTCTTTTTAGTGATTGGCTCGTAAGTGCATGCCAGGGTTTGATGTTGGATTATTGCTTCTATTTCTACTTTTGCCAAGTTTTAATAATAAAGGGGTACCAAGTTAATGTGGTAATCCAAAAACATCTCTTGGGTGAATATCAATGATTGTTTTACTCTTATAATTTTTGGTTAACTTTCCTAGGCATAGGGAATGATTATTGGCATTTTCATGTGAATTGGTCCGGTTATTAACTTTAGTTCTCCATGTTTGAAAATGAGGTTAGCTGATGCAAGTTTTCTTTTGGTTCTTGTGTTATATTGAGTTTTTGTGATTTTTAGCTATGAATAAACTTGACTGTACTCCGCTATTAGTTACTACTGAGTAACCGGGGATCTGCACCTACAAGTGTTGATTCTCGCGTCAAAAGGTAGTAGTTCCTATGAGTACGTGGTCACGTGGCGATAGAAGCTGAGTAACCGGGCTCCTTCATCTGGCCAATGTTGGAGTTCGCGTCAAAAGGCTCTAATGGCTAGCGACTAAGTCTTTTGTTACTATTGAGAAAAGGAAAAAAAAAGAAAAGAAGAAAAGTAGAAAAACGTGAAAAAAAAAGTCAAGGTTGTGTTAGTGTGTAATAAAAGTCAGCTTGCCGAATTATGGATTTAATGTTGAGATTTTGGTTAATAGTTGGACCATTTGCTGATAAATGTTATGCGACATTCCTTTTTCTTAGATTAGTTAACCTGAAATTGGAAGAGTTTATGATTTAAAAGCTAACCGGAGTGATGTTTCTTGGACTTGACCATTGATGCTTGAATATTATTTTTCTTGGTATCTTGGCAATTTGTTGGATAGAGCAATAGCCACTATCAAATATTGGTGTTTGTTTCTTGTTCTCATGCTTGAGGACAAGCATGGTTTAGGTGTGGGGGGAATCGGACGGCTATACTAGTTCTTTATTTTTAGTTTGTTATTTGTCCACCTCTCGTTCATTTTTTCTTCTTTTTAGTGATTGGCTCGTAAGTGCATGCCAGGGTTTGATGTTGGATTATTGCTTCTATTTCTACTTTTGCCAAGTTTTAATAATAAAGGGGTACCAAGTTAATGTGGTAATCCAAAAACATCTCTTGGGTGAATATCAATGATTGTTTTACTCTTATAATTTTTGGTTAACTTTCCTAGGCATAGGGAATGATTATTGGCATTTTCATGTGAATTGGTCCGGTTATTAACTTTAGTTCTCCATGTTTGAAAATGAGGTTAGCTGATGCAAGTTTTCTTTTGGTTCTTGTGTTATATTGAGTTTTTGTGATTTTTAGCTATGAATAAACTTGACTGTACTCCGCTATTAGTTACTACTGAGTAACCGGGGATCTGCACCTACAAGTGTTGATTCTCGCGTCAAAAGATAGTAGTTCCTATGAGTACGTGGTCACGTGGCGATAGAAGCTGAGTAACCGGGCTCCTTCATCTGGCCAATGTTGGAGTTCGCGTCAAAAGGCTCTAATGGCTAGCGACTAAGTCTTTTGTTACTATTGAGAAAAGGAAAAAAAAAGAAAAGAAGAAAAGTAGAAAAACGTGAAAAAAAAAGTCAAGGTTGTGTTAGTGTGTAATAAAAGTCAGCTTGCCGAATTATGGATTTAATGTTGAGATTTTGGTTAATAGTTGGACCATTTGCTGATAAATGTTATGCGACATTCCTTTTTCTTAGATTAGTTAACCTGAAATTGGAAGAGTTTATGATTTAGAAGCTAACCGGAGTGATGTTTCTTGGACTTGACCATTGATGCTTGAATATTATTTTTCTTGGTATCTTGGCAATTTGTTGGATAGAGCAATAGCCACTATCAAATATTGGTGTTTGTTTCTTGTTCTCATGCTTGAGGACAAACATGGTTTAGGTGTGGGGGGAATTGATAGGTTGTAATTTTATCATTTATTTTATAATTAATTTCCCCTATTACTTAACCCAATGTGAATTAATTATTAGATTCTACTCACTTTTCGTAATTTTCATTTATTTCAGGGAGTAGAATAAAAATGGCACAATCAAGGCCAATTTGACGGTCATCGGGAAAGAGTTCAAATAGCAGGCAATCAAGGGCATTCTTGGAACAAGGAGATGCATGACCTTTTTGGTAATTTTGACCGAAAACAGCAACTAGAAAAAGGGAAAGGAAAGCAAACCTCAGAGTCTTCTTTTTCTCTGGTGCGGCGGACGCCGCACAGGAGGAGTAGCAAATAGAATAGGAATTAAGATTGCAGGAGGAGAGCACTATCCTCTGGTCTTCTTTAGTTTTTTCGTCTTGTAGTATAGTCTTGAGCTTTGACTTTTCTTTTGGTTGGTAGTAGTTCCTTTCCCCTGCGTATGTCAGGAAGAATTAGTAACAAGCAATCACCTTTTGTAGCCTCGTTTTCCTTTCCTGAAGCGAATTGGACTTTTCCAAGACGCAGACCATGGCCGCGACTCTTGTTTTTATTTCCTGTGGATTTTGTTCATTAACTATGAACTAAATTCCTTTTTCTAGTCAAGGAGCAACGGATGTTTTGGGTCGCCTAAAATTGTGAGATCGATTTAATTTAATCTTTTTCTTTTATTTATTGATATTCGCATATTCCTTGGTTGCAGTGCTTATGATTATTTGATTAATTGATTGTCTTGGATCCGGATAATTAATTGATTTGATAATCTATTGTCAATTAGGGTGAAATCCGTAATTGTTTAATTGCTCTAAAATAGTGACAACTGGCATGATTAGGTTTGTGTCAGGGGAATACGCGGGCTAATCTAAAATAACCCTGGTAGTGCGTTATTTGGTTAGAATAGGGCTCCTTTAATACGTAAGGCAATTGGGGAATTAAATTCTACGAGCGTACCTAGAATTATTTCTCAATTAGAGCAGTGATTAACGGGCGTACCTTGATCACCGACACAGTAAGGAGGGTTTGACTGCCATTGCTTGTTTGGTAGTTATAACCTATTTATTAGTAAATAATTAGAATTGCCTTTGCTTATCGATGATCAATTAGGTGAACCATTGCTGAAGTTATTCCTTGGCTAGATTCTTAATTATCATTCATTTGATTTTAGTAATTTGTTATTTAATTTTTAGTAGTTTCTTAGATTTTATTTGAATTTGTTTGATTGTCACTTTCTGCACAAAAACACCCCCTTGTCACTGTGAATTTGGAAAGAAACAATTACTCCCAGTCCCTGTGGATTCGACCCTGCTCACCACTATCTACAGAAATTATTTTTAGTTTGAGCAGGTATTTAT
The DNA here is from genome assembly GCF_036785885.1 of Coffea arabica. Taxonomy (NCBI): domain Eukaryota; kingdom Viridiplantae; phylum Streptophyta; class Magnoliopsida; order Gentianales; family Rubiaceae; genus Coffea; species Coffea arabica. The sequence goes on along the minus strand of NC_092314.1, from coordinate 10,042,785 downwards.
TATTGCACAGGTTCGGCACCTGTCATAAACACAAAATCCAGAACTTGTATATTAACCAAACTTAAGAATCTGATACAAAAGATAAAGAGTTGGAGAAGAAATAACCCATGTCACTTGAGTTTCAACTCCTCCATCTTCATCCTAATCTAGCCAAGATACAAGAATGGATGATCGATACTACTCTGCACTAAGCTAAACTAACACTAGGAAGATGAAAGAGCTACATTTCTGCACTCTCCAAGTTCTCCCATATGTCTCTCTATATCCTTCAATCTTGCAATGAATTTGGCTATATATAGATGAAAGATTGGTCAAGACTTGAGGTTTACACCTCTCTTTTACAGTTGGGAATGTTTCTCACAAGTCTAGCATCACATGTGAGTTGGTGGAGGTGAAATTGAGTTTTACGCGTACATAACAGCCTTTTCTGACCACAATCCGGCCAGGAATCTAGCCACAAATCCGGCCAAATTCCGGCCGGATTGCTACAGTGACCATTTGGTCACTTCTGGTTCAATTTCCAGCTCTGCTCCGATTTTGCATCAACTTCCACTGAACTTTTCTTGATGATAAAAGCTGATTTAGCTCTTGACCAAAACATGAAACTTGTAGCCCTTTGACTTATCTTTCCAATGGATCAAGAATCACCTCATTTGGATCTGTTTAGGCTGAGAAATGACCGAAATACCCTTGACTGCTCATTGCCCTGTTTCAGCTTCGACCAGTAGAAATTTGCTATTGTAATTCAGCTTTTTGACTTTGAAAACCTTCAAACTGGATTCAAATGTCTTCACCAAAGTTGTAGATCTATCTCTTATCTTCAAATTGGTTTAAAAATCATCTCAATCCGATCATTGTAGCCCAAGTTATAGCCAAAATACAAAAATGTGTCAAAACTGTCAAAATGCACGAAATCCCACTAAAAAGTGATAAAAACCTCATTTAATCACTTAAAAGCATTTTTTACCAATTATAGCCAAAATGATTCATTTTCTTCCAATAATATAACTAAAGTAACTAAAAATAATATAAAATATCATATAATTATTATGTAAATTAGTCACTTATCAGGAACTACTGGTTTTTGTGGGGAGTTTTTAACTTTAGTGGTGAGGAAAGTTTTTCTCGCCATAGTATTTGAATCAGATTGGCGAGGAGGTCAACCCTTGCTATTGATCTGTTTCATTAGCGAGAAAAGCAGCAGCATCCTCGCTAATAACTTATTAGCGACAAGCATCTAGCAAGAAACTTGACGAGGAAGCATTTTTCTTGCTGAAATTAATTGGCCAGGAAGTCAAAACTTTTGGCGTGGACTTTTGCTCCTCGCCAAATCCCTTTTTTGTTGCAGTGATATAGTATCCCTCTTTATATCTATCTTTACTAGATATAGACTTGTTCAAAGTTGTTGGTTCTTTTAATTTACATTTGGACACGCAAAAAAAAAATAAAGAACTTCAAAGGAAGCTTGGTACTAGAAGAAACTATCCGTTGCTGGTTCACAAGAATTGAAAAAAAAAAAATGAAAGCTTACAAAACACGCATACGTTATAGTTCTTATAACAAATCAATTAACTAAGAGGTCTTAGATATGAAATGTCAACAATACTAACTTGGTCCCCATATTAAAGTAAGATGAAATGTCAAATATGGGAAAAAAAGAAGAAGCAACTCATAAAGTTGGACGAAGCAAGTTAACCTATCAGACTGATTTCTAAGCAAAACCCGAAATTGTAGAAGTCTTGTTAGGTAATGTTAGAGCTGGTTTTAACGATTCGTAAGGTTTATGAACTAAGTGATAAGACGGAATAAATTCTACTTGACCTAATAAATGTCTAGTTCAAATTAATAGCAAACCAATTACTAGACGCCTTGGTAACCGTTAAAATCAATCATTGAGATTTAATATGAGGGGTTACAAAACTCATGCTTAGGAAATAAATGCAATGTAATTAATATAAATCCAACAAGGGAATTTTGGTGTCGGTTAGCTTTGAGAATTAGCTACTATAATTTACTGAATTGGAAGACAAATTAACATGTGGAGTTATTGATAAGTGATACTATTAAATATTTTTAAAATTTAAAGTATAGTTCGTAAAGTATAATGTATCAAGAATTTATTACGTATTTTTATAGTTTAGTTGAAAAGTATGAATATTTTTTAAATATATGAACTACACAAGCTTTTGTTGTGTTATACTTTTAAATGTGTATTGTACAAGTGTAATAGAAGCATTTACTAACTAGGAAAATTCGTATAAATGAAGCATTTCCACCAAAAATCGTGAAGGAAGATAAAGTGAAAAAAAACATAAGAAGATCATCAATTGTAGTGGATGATCAAGTAGATTTATTTATTCAACATGACAACAACATAAGAAGAGCACTCGAACTGAGTACTCATTACATGCTTCCCCCGTTGATTCTACATCAATTCAAAGAGAAGCCGCACAAGTCTTTTACACATATAGGAAATCAACCATTAAAAGCAAACACAACATAACATATTAAGGTAATAATATAGGTGTCACGGATCCTGTGTCACGGCCTTATTTATTTAGCATTAATTTTTGACCTCATCTCCGGATGTAGCTTCAGGGGTCTCCTCAGCAGTTCGACAGCATCTTTGGCAATGTCCATGGTACCAGTGGCAGCAACCATGTCTGCAAGTCTCCTCAGCAGGTGGACAGCATCTTTGGCAATGTCCATGGTACCAGCGGCAGCAACCATGTCTGCAACGATGTTCAGGGGTCTCCTCAGCAGGTGGACAGCATCTTTGGCAATGTCCATGGTCCCAGTGGCAGCAACCATGTCTGCACAGCATCTTTGGCAATGTCCATGGTCCCAGTGGCAGCAACCATGTCTGCAACGATCTTCAGGTGGACAGCATCTTTGGCAATGTCCATGGTACCAGCGGCAGCAACCATGTCTGCAACGATCTGCGGTTACGGTATCCTCATCTCCAGATGTGACTTCAGGGGTCTCCTCGGCAGTTCGACAGCATCTTTGGCAGTGTCCATGGTACCAGTGGCAGCAACCATGTCTGCAACGATCTTCGCTTTTGCTATCCTGATGAACCTCGCCTGAACTGGCATCGTGGACACCAGTGGTTTTCACGCTCTTCTGATCTGTTTCAAGACACAAGGAGACATAAATATTTGGAGCTTTATCTTAAGCTGCGAACGTTAGGTGACCGGCTAGGCTGAAAATTTGCAAGATATATGCAAAGAAAAGAATACTATGGATTAAACAAAACAGTCTAGGCATATAAGATGGTGCGACTTGGATATGAATTATTTTGCTTTATTTTTTTAATTAAATATTTTATTTATTTTAAGAAAATTTTGGCAGAGTTTCTCCTTAAGAAAATTTTTTTCTTGAATTTGGATTTGTTGGCAGGGAATTTCGTCCATTTATAAGGGAAATTGTTTTGCTTTAAATTATAATTAGAAGCATTTAATTTGGTTTTCGACGTTAGTTTAATCTTTGGTGCGACACTATGGACCGTGTATCCTTACAGCAATACGATAAGGATGCATGAAAAATCAGATGTGCCACTAACCATTGATAGAAGCAACCCAAATTTACTTTTGCTAAACAATGAAAAAGATATTAGCACATTAATATGACTTGCTTGATAATATACAAATAGCCTTCCATAAAAATTCACATTCCAATAATGAGTCTCCAAATCTCCATTCATTTAAGTATTTAGGTGCAGCCAAAAAAAAAGGAAGAAAGGAAAAGAAAAAAAGGGACTAGGCACCTGCAGCTGTTGCATCAGAGGAAATGAGGAGCACAAGTGCAAAAAGAACACGAATAAGAAAGAGCAAATTTTTTGAAGATGCCATTTGATCACAATCTCACTCAAAATGTAAATAATGTGCTAAATTATTGATATCGAGTGATAAGTGCATTGAGTTGCAGCCCTATTTATAGGAACTAGGAGGGGAACGCCACGCCTTGCGTGGAATGAGTATTTTAGGGTTAATTTCAAATACCTTCCTTGAGGGTTTTCATAATTTCACTAGCACCCTTGTTATATCCAATAATGCAATGAGCTCCCTTCTGATGTTGATGGGACCTAATGTCAATATCATCAGGGGCAAATTGACCATAATGCCCTCACTAAAATAGCTTTTTTAAACATTATCTTAGAAGCGCAATATAATCTTCCAATCTTGCCGAGATGCCATCAAAACCTGGTGCCAAAATTTAACAACTTTGCTAAAAGTAATTTCTCTGTTGGTTGGTGAGCCTTGGAGAAGAGCTTTAGGAGCTGAACTTTAAGCTCCGAAAATCTTTAATTGGGTGAAGGAAGCTTGCTGCCAAAAGTGCGTTATCAGCTATATTCCTTGACGTCTATAAAAGGTAAACCGTGGAAATTTTTTTAATTTAATGGTATGGTACCATGAATAAACTCGTTAAGTTGATAAGATGAACATTCTGGCCATAAGATATGTTTAAAATGTAGCCAGTAGATATGACGAGTCATTTGAGGTCCACACCATGATATCTTGATGTTATATGAGCAATTTATGATGGATAATGCCATGCATTATTGTTCTTTCTATTATGTGAAAATGGATGAAATATACATAGCTGGTGAATTAAGTAGACTGTATCGATTTTGATATGTAAGTACGACTTTCTGATTGGTTGCTCATTTTTTGTCTTCTAGGACAAATCTCCCAAAATAAGTTTATATGGTCTTTCATTGCTGAATCACGAACATTCCTATAGTAAAAATTTAGTCTTAAATCAGGTTGAACTAATTATGGAGGGAAAATTTTAGATATTAAGCGACTGATTCACTCCTCATTTTGTCATGTGTAGTCCCAAAAGGAAAAAAAAAGGCTTAAGTGGCTAATTAGTTTGTTAATAAAGACCGTATAAGATCACCTCCAAAAGTAAGCTGTTGTATTATCTCTTTGTTGAGTTTTTATCATGAACATTTTTTAGGGAAATTAATCTTCAATTAGCTTGGACTACATTGTCTTAAATTAGTTAAGTTTTTGCAGTAGAAAAAAGAAATATGCTGTAGTATAAATTCAATTATCTAGTAATTAGATTACTTTTTTCGATGCCTTTATCTATTTACCACTAATTGAGATCCACCGTGAATGTTGAACAACTAAGATGGGAACTGTGTTCATGACATTATTGTGCGTTAATTTTTTTTTAAGTTGCTGTGTGATCGATGAATTTCTATAACTGTATAGGGTTGATTGAAATAATAATTCACTTGGAGTACTCCAGGGTCAAACATATAGGAATGAGTTAATTTTTTCTACTTTAATTATTCTAATAAAAATAAAAAAATTTAAATTTAGAGGGTTTTTAGTCACTAATTAAGAAATTAAATAAGTAATCAAATCAAATAAGATATAGGTGAGAAAACAATTAGCAAAAGACTAGAGTTTCAAATTTTGATTCATAATTGGAATCATTATCCAATTATTTTCTTAACATGTCAAAGACGTATCACGTAAAAGTATTTTAATTATCTCTCGATACATCTAAATTGTGTCTAATGAAATCTCACATTGCTCTCGAGATCATAGGTATTTAATTAAACCCTTTAAGATTTTAGGTGATATGATTATGCCATACAAATCCTAACCCACATTCATAATTAGGTTAAGTAAGTTTATTTATCTAATATATGGTTGTATATCGCTTCTCAATTCAATACAAACCCTAAAAGCATATCTATAGTGGCCAAACATAAATATGTAATAAAGGCAAGATAGATAAATAAAAGAAAAATTGAATAATTTATCTAGAACAAATAATCAAATCTCCTTCACAAAATCTTAAGTCTAGATATAAATTAGTTCAACATATTCACAGATAAATCCAAGAATTCAAATGAAGGACAAAATAAGAAGTTAAAAGTAAAGAAAACTTCTCAATTTTTCCCTACTCCAATCTCCATCTTGAACTTTCTCTTTGATTCTTCAACACTTCCTTTGTGATCTCTCAAGAAAAGAAGATATAAAAAGGATGAACTAATGTAAGCTAAATGCTTTCTAACCAAAAAATATCCTAGAATGTCCCATTTATAGTCTCTCAAAGTTGCATCCGAAATGTGGTAGGAATAGGTCTTGAAAACTTACCAAAAATCGAGTTTGAATGGGTTTTCCAATAAAATTCGGCCCGAAGACCGGCTCTAACTCTGGCCGCAAACTTGTTATGCTAAAAAATCAGAGTAAATTCTTAAATTGTGATAGAAAAAAAAGTTGTTTTACAAGGGGGTAATTTTTGAAGCTAATTTTAGGATTATGGTCTTCACATTTGTGAAACGCTAGTTCAAAGACTTCGCATTTCACAAATGTGAGGTCAGTGTTTCAAGAAAAAAGAGAAAGGTTTTGAGAAAAAGTAAAAAACAACAAAGGTCGTATATGCCAAATGCGAGCTGAGGTACCTCGCATTTCTCGAATGCGAAGTACTCAATCTGAAAAAAAGGCAGAGCTCATAATTACGGCATTCTAATCTGTCTCCTAACCTGCAGAAATTGGAGCTCACTCTCTCCATCCAGCTCACTCTCTCTTCTCTTTTGCTGAGCTAGACACCAGTCCAAGCTTCCAGGATCGGCAGACGAAATCCCTCACATCTTTCTCGTTGGAAGCTCTGCGCCATTGTAGAGCTTGGACCCCTGTTCGGAACCTATTTCTGTGAAGCTAGCCAGCTGCGCCTCTCTCTCCCCTCCCAATTTGCCACTTGTACTACCTCAACAAGACTCCCCAATCAATTTTGTGTCCCATTTGCACTGCACATTTTCTTTTCACTTGGCAAATGGCTTTCAAATTCGTGGCTATGCTCTGTTGCTCAGAAACAGGATAAGAGGTCAGGCCTACGTACTGTTTACAAATGCGAGGTCTGTTTTTTTTTTTTTTTTTTTTTTTTTGGATTTCGTTGGTTGCAAATTCAAGAGACTTCGCATTCAGCAAATGCGAGCTGAGGGAGCTCGCATTTGCTGAATGCGAAGATCTCTTGGACGGAATCCCATACTCAAAATGCCCCCTTTGTAGAATTTTTTTAAAATTCATCATAATTTTAGAAATTTCTTTAGAAATCATTGGAACTGGAAGAAGTCCTCACAAAGTCCCTTTCAACGTTTCTTCTTCTTTTGTTGCGTTTTTTATTCATCCCCTCCTCAATTGCGTGCTTTTCCCGCAAAAACCAAAATATACTTAAATTAGGCAACTTCCATTCTAATTATAGCTCAAATAAAACCATTCATTGACAATTAATAAATATAAATTACTATAATTTGTTGATAGGGTACAATTTGTTAGTAATTTTATTATTAATTTTCCCTTTTATCCCTGACAAATATTGTGTTAATTGCTGATATTTACTCATATTTGGTATGTGGACGTAATTTCAGGAATAAAGCAGAAAACTACCAAAAGGAGGGACTTTATGGAAAATATGGAGACTTCTAAGGGCTTCAATGCTTGGGTCCTTGAATTTGTGGGGACCACAAGCTAGTGGAAGGCATCTAGTCATTTGGACTCTAAAAAGAAAGCTACGGAAGGAGACTTGGGGCAAGAAGTACTTTGAAGGCTTTGCCCACATGTGTGGGGACCACGTAGAGAGCCTTGAGTTATCTTTCTTTTGTGGCTTAAATAGGGATAACGTAGAGTAGCAGAGGGATATCTCTGGTTTTAGTCTTTTAGTGTAGCTTTACTTTTTCCTTCTTTTGACTGGCCTCTGGCACGCCAGGTGTTCGACGAAATTCCCCAACGGGAAAAACACCTTTTATTCCTTGCTTCTTAATAGAAAACGCTATGCCTTTGCAATCCATTAATTCGTGTGGTGATTTAATTATGCGGCGTGGCTAAATCTTCCATCTAGTCAAGGATCAACTCGACGGCGCAGTCCCGAAAACCTGTGAGATCTAATTAGTTTTCACGCGTTCCTTAATTTATTAATAATTGCACGTTGCCTGCTTGTATTTTCATGGGATTATTTTATTAATTGGATGTCAAGGGCCCGATGTTCAATGTGATTTATTAGTCTCGTGCCAATTTAGTCAATTAAATCCGTAATTGTTTGATTGATTAATATTAGTGGCAACTGGTGTGTTTACACATTAGGGGAACGTGCAATCTAATTTAAATAACCCTCGTAGCGTGTTATTGGTTAGGGCTAGGTTTTTCTAATATTAATGCAATTGGGAAATTAATTCCTACGGTCGTACCTAGGAGTATTTTCTGGTTAGGGGTGATCAATGGTCGTACCTTGGTTATCAATAATTTAAGGAAAAATTGGTCGTCAGACTATAACTAACCTATTAATAAATTAAGTGAACCTCTCCTGCATCAATGATCGGATAAATGGACTGTGCCTGAGTAGTTGTATCCTTGGCTAGAACTTATTTATTCTTGATTTAATTCCTGCTTTACTTGTGCTAGTGATTTATTTATTTTTAATTAAATTGTTTAATTATTTTTAGTTCCATTCCGGTGAAATCCCCCCTTATCAATTGGACTTTAAAAAGAGACAGATATCCCCAGTCCCTGAGGAGACGACTTTACTTGCCACTGCCTACTATTTTTGCCAACTAATTAATTCTGGTATATCGGGTTCAGCAAACTCTTCGGGAACAGGGTGAATCAAGTAACCCATTGCACACCTAGAGTCCCTGCTCCAGTACCTAGGATTAATTATTGACAGCTCTTAGTGGTATCTAGGTTCTATATTATTATTATTATTGCACAGGTTGACGACCTGTCAATTTTTGGCGCCGCTGCCGGGGACTGGCGTTATTATTTGTTTCTTTTTAAATTTCATTTTTGCTCTAATTTTCTGGTATTTTTCTAGTGTATGCCTAGGTCTTCTCGTGCAGGTGAATTGATTTTTGACCCTGAAGTAGAGAAAACCGCGCGTAGAACAAGGAAAGAAACCAGACAGCTCAGAGAGGAGCACTCCAGGGCTACATCTCAGAGACCTGAGCCCGAAGTTGAACCAGCAGATTCGTTTGGTGACACTTCAAGTGATTTTTGCCAAGAGAGCGTCGACATGGCAAACACACAAACATTAAGGGAGTTGGCTGCTCCAAACTTGACCCAACAACCTCTTTGCATAACTTTTCCTCGCCTTAGTGAGAATGCAGCTTTTGAATTAAAACCTGGTTTAATACATTTGTTGCCTGTTTTTCATGGTCTGCCAGGAGAGGAACCCCACAAACACATGCAGGAATTTGATGTGGTGTGTTCGAGTATGAAACCTTCGGGAGTAACTGATGAACAAATTAAATTAAGGGCCTTCCCTTTCTCTCTCAAGGATTCGGCAAAGGACTGGTTATACTGTCTACCTGCAGGCATTATCACCACGTGGCCAGAGATGCAGAAAAAATTTTTTGAAAAATATTTCCCTGCATCCAGAGCTGCTAGCTTGCGAAAGGAAATATGTGGAATCAAGCAATTTCACGGGGAATCCTTGTATGAATATTGGGAGAGGTTCACCAGGCTGCGTACCCGATGCCCACATCACCAAATAAGTGATCAACTGCTGATTCAGTATTTCTACGAGGGGCTACTGATGAACGATAGGAATATCATTGATGCAGCAAGTGGTGGTGCACTGGTAAATAAGACTACCCAGGAGGCATGGGACTTAATTGAGCGAATGGCAGAGAATTGCCAGCAGTTTGGTACGAGAGCAGATGTTCCTACGAGAAAGGTCAACGAGGTAAGTTCATCTTCCATCGAACAGCAGTTATCTGAATTAACCTCATTTGTTCGACAGATAGCTGTAGGAAATGCACAGCAGGCCAAAGTGTGTGGGATTTGCACGAATATTGGTCATACCACTGACTCGTGCCCACAGTTACATGAAGAGGGAATTGAGCAAGCAAATATGGCTGGTAACATGCCCATGCCACGTAGACAGTATGACCCCTATTCCAACTCATACAATCCGGGTTGGAGGGATCATCCAAATCTAAGCTATGGGGGAAATAAGCAACAAAATTTCATCCCCAATAGACAGCAGGGCTTCCAGCAACAATATCAAACAAGGAATCAACCCTCCTCTATCTCAGGTATGTCCCTAGAAGACATGGTTAAAACCATAGCCTCTAATACTATGAAATTTCAACAGGACACTGAGGCCAACAATCAAGAGATGAAAGCACGTATGCAAAACTTGGAAAATCAGATGAGTCAATTAGCCTCCATTGTCAACCGACTAGACTCCCAGGGGAAGGGAAAACTCCCATCCCAACCTGAGGTGAATCCCAAGAATGTAAGTGCAATGACCCTCAGGAGTGGGAAAGAGGTTGAAGGTCCAGCCCCAGTGGCTCCGAAGGACAAGAATGAGGACCGTATTGAGAAGGAGCTTGAGGAAGAAGGAACTCCTGGCACAAATGAAGAGGTAATACGTAACCCTGTGGTTCCGATTAAGCCTAACCCACCACCTTTTCCTAGCAGGTTGGAAAGGCCGAAAAAGCAAGACAAGGAAAAGGAAATATTGGAGATGTTTAGGAAAGTGGAGATAAATATCCCCTTACTTGACGCAATTAAGCAAGTACCCCGGTATGCCAAATTTTTGAAGGACCTATGCATCAATAGGAAGAAACTGAGGGGAGATGAAAGGATAATTGTGGGAGAGAACGTATCTGCAGTGCTTCAAAGAAAACTTCCACCCAAGTGCGGAGACCCAGGTATGTTCACTATTCCGTGCAAAATAGGGAACACTAGCATTAGGAATGCCATGTTAGATTTAGGAGCCTCTATAAATGTGATGCCCAGGGCTATATATACTTCTCTGAATTTGGGCCCTTTAAAGGAAACTGGCATTATAATTCAATTGGCTGATAGGACTAATGCTTATCCTGATGGGGTGATAGAAGATGTGTTAGTACAAGTGAACAATTTAGTGTTCCCTGCTGATTTTTATATTCTTGATATGGGTGATGAACGTTCTCCAAATCCATCACCAATTTTGTTGGGGAGACCCTTCTTGAGCACGGCTCGTACAAAAATTGATGTTAGTAAGGGCACCCTAACGATGGAATTTGATGGAGAAATAGTTCATTTTAGTATATTTGAGGCCATGAAATATCCGTGTCATTCTAATGTTGTTTTTGCTGTGAGTATAATTGACCCTTTGGTGCAAGAAGTATTTGAGATTAATGGCAGGGATGAATTGGAGGTAGCAATCACCAAACATTTGGATCTGGAAGTGGCCTGCGAAATGGAGTTAGACATCAATTTGCAAAGAATGGTTGGAGCCTTGCATTCACTAGGCCAAAGTCCTCTAAGGTATGATGTTGCTCCTATATTTGTGCCTGAACCACACCTAAAGCTGTTACCTTCTATCGTGCAGGCACCTGAAGTGGAGTTGAAACCCCTTCCCGAGCATTTAAAGTATGCCTTTCTAGGTGAAAAAGAGACGTTACCAGTGATAATCTCATCCAAATTATCACCCACGGAGGAGGACAAACTGCTGCGGGTTTTAAGGGAGCATAAGGAAGCTATAGGGTGGACAATTGCAGACATCAAGGGTATAAGCCCGTCTGTGTGCATGCATCGAATTCGCCTGGAAGAGGATGCTAGGCCGATAAGGCAACCACAAAGGAGATTGAACCCCATCATGATGGAAGTGGTCAAAAAAGAGGTAATCAAGCTTCTGGACGTAGGAATTATTTTCTCTATCTCAGACAGCCCATGGGTAAGTCCGGTCCAAGTGGTGCCAAAGAAAGCAGGGGTAACTGCGGAAGAAAATCATGAAGGGGACCTTGTTCCAATTCGAAAGCCTACGGGTTGGCGCCAGTGCATCGATTACCGTAAATTGAACGCAGTGACCAAGAAGGATCATTTTCCCCTTCCATTCATTGATCAAATGGTTGAAAGGTTAGCCTGTCGTGCCTATTATTGTTTTTTAGATGGTTTTTCTGGTTATTTTCAGATAGCAATTGCGCCAGAGGATCAAGAGAAAACAACTTTCACTTGCCCCTTTGGCACTTTTGCCTATCGAAGAATGCCTTTTGGATTGTGTAATGCCCCTGCAACATTCCAGAGGTGCATGATTAGCATTTTTTCTGAATATGTAGAGAGGATAATTGAGGTATTCATGGATGACTTCAGTGTCTATGGTGATAGCTTTGACGATTGCTTAGATAACCTGACATTGATTTTAAAAAGATGCATTGAGACTAACCTGGTGCTGAATTGGGAAAAATGTCACTTCATGGTTGAGCACGGGATAGTTCTAGGACATGTAGTGTCATCTAGAGGAATTGAAGTTGATAAAGCTAAAATAGATGTGATATCTGCTTTACCTTACCCCGTAACTGTACGGGAAGTTCGTTCTTTTCTAGGACATGCAGGTTTCTATCGCAGATTTATCAAGGATTTCTCAAAGATCGGGGCACCACTTTTCAGGCTTTTACAAAAGGATGTCAGTTTTGAATTCGACGAGAAATGCGAAGAAGCGTTCGAGAAGTTGAAAAAATTACTCACTTCTCCACCTGTCATCCAACCCCCTGACTGGAATCTCCCATTTGAAATCATGTGTGACGCCAGTGATTACGCAGTGGGTGCGGTACTAGGTCAAAGAGTGGGAAAGGCAGCCCACGCTATATACTACGCATCTCGAGCCTTGAACGGAGCCCAATTGAACTATTCGACCACCGAGAAAGAGCTCCTAGCTGTAGTTTTTGCTTTAGAAAAATTTCGTTCCTATTTACTTGGTGCTAAAGTTATTATTTTCTCTGATCATGCAGCCCTGCGGTATCTGTTGACCAAGAAAGAGGCAAAACCGCGACTGATAAGGTGGATATTGTTGCTACAGGAGTTTGACTTGGAGATCAGAGATAAGAAAGGGGCAGAGAATTTGGTAGCAGATCACTTGAGTCGGGTACAAGTCACCAAGGACGATATCCCGTTGAGAGAAAGCTTCCCTGACGAGCACTTATTTTCTGCTAATTTAACTTTGCCCTGGTATGCAGATATTGTTAATTTTCTAGTTACTGACAAGTTTCCTGCAGGATGGCCTAAGGCAAAAAGGGATAAGTTAAGGAGTGACGCAAAATCTTACATCTGGGATGATCCTTACCTCTGGAAACGTGGTGCCGACCAAATCATTCGCAGATGTGTGAGTGAAAATGAATTCCAGTCTATTTTAGCTTATTGTCACTCTTTTGCATGTGGAGGTCACTTTGGACCAAAGAGAACTGCTCGTAAGGTTCTAGAGAGTGGATTTTATTGGCCAACCCTCTTTAAGGATACCTATTTATTTTGTAAGTCATGTGATAAGTGTCAACGAGTAGGTAGTATTTCTCGAAGGGATCAAATGACCCAGACCCCAATGATTTTTGTTGAGATTTTTGATGTTTGGGGTATTGATTTTATGGGCCCTTTTCCTTCATCTTTCGGTTTTTTGTATATATTGCTTGCCGTAGATTATGTCTCAAAGTGGGTGGAAGCAAAAGCCACCCGCACTAATGATTCTAAGGTGGTTGCAGAATTCATTAAATCTAATATCTTTGTCCGTTTTGGGATGCCACGAGCAATTGTAAGTGATCGGGGTACCCATTTCTGCAACAAGACGATTGCTGCACTTTTTAGGAGGTACGGTGTCTTGCACAAAGTCTCCACGTCTTACCATCCGCAGACAAACGGTCAGGCGGAAGCATCGAATCGGGAGATCAAGTCGATTTTGGAAAAAATGGTTCGACCTGACAGGAAGGACTGGAGTATGAGACTTGAAGATGCCTTGTGGGCATATAGAACGGCGTACAAGACACCGATCGGCATGTCCCCTTACCGTTTGGTATTTGGGAAGCCATGCCACCTTCCTGTCGAATTCGAGCATAGAGCATTTTGGGCGGTCAAGCAATGCAACATGGATATCGAAGAGGGCGGAATTCAAAGGAAGCTACAGTTACAAGAATTGGAGGAGATTCGCAATGAAGCCTACGAGAATGCTGTGATGTATAAGGAGAAAAACAAGATTTTTCATGACCAGCAGGTCTCTAGGAAGACGTTTGAATGTGGACAAAAAGTTCTACTGTATCACTCGAAGTTGAAGTTATTTCCAGGTAAGTTACGTTCTCGTTGGATTGGTCCCTTTGTTGTAACTAATGTCTTTGATTATGGTGCAGTGGAGATCCAGAGTCTGAAGACGGAGAAGAAATTTGTGGTGAATGGTCATCGTCTCAAGCCGTATTATGATGAGGTTCCAGTTGAGCGGGTAGAGATGATGCATTTGGAGGACCCAATTTGCTTGGTTTAAGCAAATTATGGGCTATGTCTAGCCAAAGACACTAAAGAAAGGCGCTTTTTCGGGAGGCAACCTGAATATTGATTTTATTGTTTTTAGTTGTTCATTTCTTTCATTTTGTCGTTTCCTCGTTGGGTAGTAGCAGTATTAATATTTCCTTCACTGAAATCAGGAAGACCAATCTTGGCGTGCCCACGCGGTGTTGGTGTATCCTGAGATCAGAGGACGAATACCAATCGTGGCGTGCCCACGCGGTGTTGGTGTATCCTGAGATCAGAGGACGAAGAGCAATCTTGGCGTGCCCACGCGGTGTTGGTGTCTACTGAGATCAGAGGACGAAGAGTAATCTTGGCATGCCCACGCGGTGATTGACGACCCAAAACATGGATTTAAAAAAAAAAAAAAAAAATTAGTTATTATTATTATTATTCCTTTCAAAAAAAAAAAAAAAAAAAATTAAACATTTAAACAGTTTCAAAGAAATTTTCTTTTAAAACCTTAGGCTTTTATTTTCTTTTCAAAATTCAGAATTTTGAAATATAAATTCGGAATAATGAAGAAACAGGGTTTTGAGAAATTTATATTTAAAAAAAAAAAAAAAAAAAAAAACTCTTTTTCTTCTTTCCTTCTCTTCTTTTCTTTCTTTCCTTTTTCTTTCTTCTTTCTTTCTTTCTTCCCCGCTGCCCCTCTTTCCCTTTTCCTTCTTTTCTCCTTTCGGCCGCCACCCCTTTCACCCAAATCACCAGAGCCGCACGCCGCCGTGAGCCAAGGCCAAGCTGCCCACGCTCGCTGCGCGCGGCTACTCTCGGTCGCGGCTCCCTAAGCCCGAGCGCCACGACCACAGCCACCCTCCAGCCGCCGCCGACCTCCACCGCGCCCCAGCTTCGGCCAGAGCCCACGAGTTTCCACCACCACCGCAGCAGCTTCACCCACGCAGGCTGCCGTCGACGCCGCCGCCCACCTCGGGCGACCCTCCTCCGCCTACACCAGCCGCGCGCAACTCCAACCTCCACCGCCTACCCTTCCACGCAGCCGCGAGCTAGTGGCTCGCCGCGCCTTTCCACCCCCTCCAAGCTCCAGCTCCTGCAGGCCCACCTCGCTGCGCACGGTTTCTCTCTGCCCAGTTCCACTTCGCCGCCACAGTCGCACGGCTGCTCAACCCTCCAGTCCACCGCCAGTCCTCCAGCAGCTTCCTCCTCGCGCGGGTAGACCAGGCGCTACTTCTGGTGAATTCGTCCTCTATTTTTCTTTTTCCTATTTTTTTAATCACTGAGTAGCTGAGGCCAGAGCACTAGTTTTTCATTAGCTGATGCCAGATTTTTGATTTGCTAGTTGAGAACAAAACTTTTGGGCTTATTTGGGTGCTGTGGTATATCTGTGGTTGGTTGTTGATTATTTGGTAAATTTTGTTCTCAATCGATGGTATTTGGGGAGAATCTTTACTCGATTTGACTGTTTATTTAGTTTTTGAGGGGGGGGGTTTCTGCTCTGTTTATTTGCTTAATTATTTCTTGGGGGAACTGTTTGGACAAGTTTGAGTTTAATTGCTGCCAAGTGGGGGTATTTTCTACTATTTGTTGAACAGCTAGCCCATTTGCTTTAATTTTTCCCTGTGACTCACCAGTGGTACTGGTTGAGCACTTTAGCCTATCATTGTTGCTATTTTTGGAGATACTGGCTTACGTTCAGGTTTCATTTCTGGGGGATTGGGTCTCATTTGCTGAAATTTGTGTCCAATTGTGGGTGAATTGCTGCGATTATTTGCTTATTGGGGGCGCCCGTGACGCTTATACTTGCTTATTGGGGGGCGCCCGTGACGCTTATACTTGTTTATTGGGGGCGCCCGTGACGCTTATATTTGCTACTTGGTTGTTTGGGTTTGCCTGTTGACCACCATGGTGAAGCCTCGATCTTCTTCTAAGACTAGGACCCCTAGGACTCCTAAGCCCCCTCCACCTCAGCATTCCATTCCCGCCTCTGACCCCTCGCACGACCCTTCCTCCTCTGGGAGGCGGGCTCGTCTTGGGCGACAAAGAGGCGTCCATATCTCTGACCCTGCACATTTTGGGGGTCATTTGGTTTTCACCAGGGCAGCCGACAAGCGACGCTATGAAGCGGCTTGTGAACGACGGATTATTCCTTGTCGTTATCGGGACCCCGCCACCTTGGGCCTTCTAAATATTAGCGTCCCCTTTCACGATTTGATTGAAGCCATCGGGTGGCGCCCCTATTCTCGTATCACTGACCTCCCGGCTTTTGTCGAGTTGGTTAGGGAGTTTTATGCCACGTTTGAGTTTGACCTTCCCACTAATTACACAGTTTCTACCCCTGATGTCATCCGCTTCCGTTTAATGGGCCAGGAATTCCACCATTCCATAACCGACTTCAATCTGGCCTTTGGTTTCATTGATCCTGCTTATGCTGAGTCTAGGGAGTATGCCGAGAGTGCGTGTGACTATGTCCAGCCGTTTTTCTCCCGCTATCGCTTTCTTTGGGATGATATGTCTGTAGACAGGGATAACTATGACCCTCGTCTATCCAAGGGGTCCTATCTGAAGGACCCGGCCTCTCGCTATATCCACCGTTTTTTGGCTTACAGTTTCTCTGGTAGGCGAGATAGTTCGGGCATTCTGTCTAAGCCCGAATTTTTCTTTATATGGTGCATGCAAAACAATATTAAGGTTAATCTTGGGTGTTGGCTCGCGTCTCAGTTCAAGTCCATTTTGCCTAAAAAGAAGCGGCCCTTGATTCTTGGGTCTTACATTACTCACTTGGCTATTAATTTGCATGTCCTTGATATTTCTAACCATAACTTGCATATAGCCTGTCAAATGGAGCCTTTGGATATTCCAAGCTTAGAGAAAATGGGCTTAGTTCGGGAGGGCGACAATGGTTGGGAGGTTGTTCCCCCGGGACCGCTACACCCTCCCCCTCGTTCATCCTTTGCCAGTGCCTCCACGGCAGGCGGTGATCCCGGTCCATCTTCCTCCGTTCCCCTCCATTCCGCCCATACGGATGAGGAATGGAACCAGCTCCGCAACACAGTCGAGCGGCTTGAGATTCGGCAGAAACACATGGACGTTAACATTCACAATATGGCGCAGAATCTAGCGGCTTTTATGCTGCAAGCCGGGTTCCCTCCTCAGTTTCCGCCTAACCCACCCTTGTCTTGACGCCTTCAGGGAAGTACCGTTGCCCCTCCCCTTTTTCTGCTATTATCTTTTCACATTGAGGGCAATGCGTCATTTAGGTGTGGGGGGGTCAGTTTGGGTGCTAGTTCTCGTTTCTTTATTATTATTATTTTTTTTTTTTTGTTTAGGTGTTGCTCCTTTATCTCTTTTGAGTGTCTTTCCCTTGCTTCTATCTTGGTGAATATTTTTGGCAGCGCATTTTTTCTTGTTAGTTGTGGTTTGTACTATGAGTTGAGTTACAGTGGCAAGTAAAAGCATGCCTTCTTGGTGAATACTTTGAGTTTAACGACGTGGTGCAATTTATGGCTAACTTGTTTAGGCAGTACAAATATTTTGCTGGCACTGTTGTGTAGTTTGGTCTCCTGTTTACCTTAGTTCTCCATATTTGGGACATGACGCAGGCTATGATCTGTAATTATTTGGTATCTTGGTGTTTTCTGGTGAATAATGTATGGCTATACTCCGCTAGTGTCGCCACCTAGTAACCGGAAGTCTTCACCACAAGTGTCGGCTCTCGCGTCAAAAAGTGACGATATCTATGAGTAAATAGACCGGGAGCTACGAAAGGTCGAGTAACTGGGCTCTTTCATCTAAAAATGTCAGAGTTCACGTCAAAAGATTTGAATAGCTCGGGGCTAAGCATCGGAAACAAATGAAAAAAAAAATGGAAAAAAAGAGAAGAAAAAAAAAAAGAGGGAGAGACAAAACAGAAAAGAAAAGGAAAAAAGAAAATCAGATGTGGAGAATATGTGAGTTTATGATCATATTAGCCTGCCGATCCTTGGTTCGTATTGTTGAGATTTTGGTTGCCAGTTGACTTAATTACTAATTGTTGCTAGTTATTATTTGGATTTCCTAAGCGAGTTAGCCATGAATTGGACAGGTCTATGGACTTAAAAGCTAACCGTGAGAGATATGTCTTGACACTTAGTCACTAGACCTTGATTTTGGGTATAGGCACAGCTGGCTATGATAAAGTGAAAGCTAGCCATTGTTGAGTTAAATTTTCCTCATGCTTGAGGGCAAGCATGATTCAGGTGTGGGGGGAATTGATAGGGTACAATTTGTTAGTAATTTTATTATTAATTTTCCCTTTTATCCCTGACAAATATTGTGTTAATTGCTGATATTTACTCATATTTGGTATGTGGACGTAATTTCAGGAATAAAGCAGAAAACTACCAAAAGGAGGGACTTTATGGAAAATATGGAGACTTCTAAGGGCTTCAATGCTTGGGTCCTTGAATTTGTGGGGACCACAAGCTAGTGGAAGGCATCTAGTCATTTGGACTCTAAAAAGAAAGCTACGGAAGGAGGCTTGGGGCAAGAAGTACTTTGAAGGCTTTGCCCACATGTGTGGGGACCACGTAGAGAGCCTTGAGTTATCTTTCTTTTGTGGCTTAAATAGGGATAACGTAGAGTAGCAGAGGGATATCTCTGGTTTTAGTCTTTTAGTGTAGCTTTACTTTTTCCTTCTTTTGACTGGCCTCTGGCACGCCAGGTGTTCGACGAAATTCCCCAACGGGAAAAACACCTTTTATTCCTTGCTTCTTAATAGAAAACGCTATGCCTTTGCAATCCATTAATTCGTGTGGTGATTTAATTATGCGGCGTGGCTAAATCTTCCATCTAGTCAAGGATCAACTCGACGGCGCAGTCCCGAAAACCTGTGAGATCTAATTAGTTTTCACGCGTTCCTTAATTTATTAATAATTGCACGTTGCCTGCTTGTATTTTCATGGGATTATTTTATTAATTGGATGTCAAGGGCCCGATGTTCAATGTGATTTATTAGTCTCGTGCCAATTTAGTCAATTAAATCCGTAATTGTTTGATTGATTAATATTAGTGGCAACTGGTGTGTTTACACATTAGGGGAACGTGCAATCTAATTTAAATAACCCTCGTAGCGTGTTATTGGTTAGGGCTAGGTTTTTCTAATATTAATGCAATTGGGAAATTAATTCCTACGGTCGTACCTAGGAGTATTTTCTGGTTAGGGGTGATCAATGGTCGTACCTTGGTTATCAATAATTTAAGGAAAAATTGGTCGTCAGACTATAACTAACCTATTAATAAATTAAGTGAACCTCTCCTGCATCAATGATCGGATAAATGGACTGTGCCTGAGTAGTTGTATCCTTGGCTAGAACTTATTTATTCTTGATTTAATTCCTGCTTTACTTGTGCTAGTGATTTATTTATTTTTAATTAAATTGTTTAATTATTTTTAGTTCCATTCCGGTGAAATCCCCCCTTATCAATTGGACTTTAAAAAGAGACAGATATCCCCAGTCCCTGAGGAGACGACTTTACTTGCCACTGCCTACTATTTTTGCCAACTAATTAATTCTGGTATATCGGGTTCAGCAAACTCTTCGGGAACAGGGTGAATCAAGTAACCCATTGCACACCTAGAGTCCCTGCTCCAGTACCTAGGATTAATTATTGACAGCTCTTAGTGGTATCTAGGTTCTATATTATTATTATTATTGCACAGGTTGACGACCTGTCAAGCTCAGTATTGCTTATTCATAGATGCA
Source organism: Coffea arabica (assembly GCF_036785885.1). NCBI lineage: Eukaryota > Viridiplantae > Streptophyta > Magnoliopsida > Gentianales > Rubiaceae > Coffea > Coffea arabica. Next base: position 10,022,813 of record NC_092314.1, on the reverse strand, counting down.
AGTAGGTTTTCGATACAATAAAAGAGTTGACTGAAAAGATCCCTTGTCTTGAGATGTAGTACTCGTTGCAAGCTAGTCAGATTTTTCCAATTTCTTGTTTGAATATATGAAAAATTCTAGCTTGCGGTTCTCGTCAATTCTTCAAATCAACTCCAAGTTCATTAATATATTTGTGTTTATGGAACATTTTGTTGAGCAGCTAGTGAGATTGAAGGATGGTTTCAAGAAATTCATATATTTGGGATATATTTTGAAATTTATCGTACATTTACCTTGAAGATCAGAAGAAAATTGAGGCAGAATTGAATTATTACTAAGAATGGTGAAGGGACTTAGCATTAAGCTAAATCTAGAACAAAGGCTAATTTATTTTGAGGTGGATATTGAAGCAGCTGACATCAAATGGATCTTGCTGCTTAAGTCTTTATCTTAAAGTACTTAATTTAGCAATGCTCTCCATTTTAGCAATGTACTTAATTTACCTTAATTTAGCCTATGGCATGCTTTATACGCAGCATTTGTGATCTTCCTAAAACTAAAACATTAAAGGATGAAAAATAATCATACAGATTACTAACAGTATTTTGATTACTATACTTAAGCTATTATATTTAAGGATATTGATGGTGCATTGACAATCTAATCTAATCTAATACTATATAAAAGCGTTGATGGCTGCTCAGGGAAACAAATTGTCAACCAAGGGTACTTAGATTTCAATAGAGGGAGATGATGACAAACCAAAGGAATAAATCTTCGAACAGGATCTAGCATTGACCACAAGGTGCCCATTTTTTTTTTTTTACTTATTATTATTATTATTATTATTATTATTATTTTGATTTTGATGATTGCTTAGTGAAAAACTTAGAAATTAGAGATTTTGAATTCAAATTCCTCTTCAACCCCTCTACTGCTTAATTTCCATCCTTCCTTTATTTGAAAAAATTTAAGACAAAAAAACTAAGATTTAGCAAAGTTTACCATTATCAAGATTCTGAACTGCTCTGCTTTCAGGACTTCTAAACATAAATATACCTAGCTTCTAGTAAGTTATTTGTCACCATCCAAGCCCATGGTTGGCCCAAGTAATTTTTGTGTCGAAATTCACTATCCCAAAATGGTTATTCCAAATAACTAGTAACTTATGAGACCAAATCTTATATATATCAATCCTTTTCCTCTCCCACTTCCAACGTGGGACAAGGGGTATCACATTATTACTTACTAACTTATTTTCTTTTTCCTAAACGTGAAAATTATATCCCAAAACCTACAAAATATCAAACTTATACAATTAATTTCACAATCTGTATTTGTTGTGTAAGTGCGTACAACTATTAGAGGTAATATCTATACTATACCATGGAGTTGAAACTGATAATTGAAGATGCCCTAAATCAGTAGAATGTAAAAATGCTGAATTTGCCTAGAGGCTGACAGGTTGTCAAGCCTTTGCAATAATAAAAACCTGCTTAACTAAAGTTAATTTTTGTAAATAGTGGTAAACATGGTCGAATCCACATGGACTGGGTATAACTGTTTCTTTTCAAATTCACAGTAACCAGGGGGTGTTTTTGTGCAGAAGATGACAAACAAAGAAAATCTAAGAAGCTACTAAAAATTAAATAACAATCTACTAAAATCAAATGAGTGATAATTAAGAATCTAGCCAAGAAATAACTTCAGCAATGGTTCACCTAATTGATCATCGATGCAAAGCTAATTCCAATTATTTACTAATAAATAGGTTATAACTATCAAACAAGCGATGACAGTTAATCCCTCCTTACTGTGTCGGTAATTAAGGTACGCCCGTTAATCACTGCCCTAATGGGAAAATAATCCTAGGTACGCCCGTAAGATTTAATTCCCCAATTGCCTTACATTTAGAGGAGCCCTATTCTAACCAAATAATACACTACCAGGGTTATCTTATATTAGCCCGCGTATTTCCTTGACACAAAGCCAATCATGTCAGTTGTCACTATATCAAGGCAATTAAACAATTACGGATTTAATGCTCTAATTGACAATAGATTACCAAATTAACTAATTATCTGGATCCAAGACAATCAATTAATTAAATAACTATATGTACTGAAATCAAAGAATATGCGAATACCAATAAATAAAAGAAAAAATAAAATAAATTTTTTTTCCAACAAACGATACCAATTTTATATATATTAACACTTGAAATTACAAGAGTTAATTACAAAACGGGGTAACTACCCCCATATCTTTCCTAACTAGTTCTGATAACCAAGATGGGAATGATCCCTCCCATTCAAAAAATAAAATTAAATCGATCTCACAATTTTTAGGCGAATCAAAGCTTCCGTTGTTCCTTGACTAGACAAAGGGATTTAACTCATCCCTTGTCTACTCCTACGGAAGAGCAACTAAAGACGAAAAGAAAAGTCAAAGGCTAAGGTCCCCTCCTTTGACATGCGTAGGAAAGAAAAATATAAAAAAGAGATCCCAGCGAACAGTTAAAGAAAACAACTCTTAGTTGCTCCTGCCATGCGCAGGAGGAGTCCTACTCAAAAGCATCCGTTTCCCATTCCTATCTAATTGCAATCCTCTCTAATGCCTAACTATTGTGCGGTGGCGCCGACCAGCAAAAAGGAAGCCCTGCCTTCATCCATGCCTTTGCAGTAATTACTAAAATGGGGATAAGTTTTCCTTTTTCAAAAATACCCCTGGGATAAGTTCTATTATTTGGATTCCTCTTTTGTCAAATCGGCACTTGTTATCATATTTTCGTTCTACTCCCTGAAATAAATGCAAAATACTAAAAGTGAGTAGAATCCAATAATTAATCCACATCGAGTCAGGTAATAGGGAAAATTAATAATAAAATAAACAATGAAATTGCAACCTATCAATTCCCCCCACACCTAAACCATGCTTGCCCTCAAGCATAGGAATAGCAATTGAACATCAAAGTTTGACAATGGCTATTGCTCCAACTACCGCACTGCCAAAATACCAAGAAAAAAAAATTTATCAAGCATCACGGGTCATGATCAAAGAAAAATCACCCCGGTTAACTTCCCAACCACCAACTCCTCCAATTTAAAGCAAACTATTCTAAGAAAAAGGAATGGCTGTTCACATTTATCAGCAATTGGTCCAACTATTAACCAAAATCTCAACATTAAACCCATAAAACGGCAAGCTGACTTTCGTCACATTTGGCACAACCTTCACTTTTTTTTTTAATTATCACACTTTTCTATTTTCTCTCTTTTTTTCTTCTTTTGAGAATAGCAAAAGACTTAGTCTCTAGTCACTAGAGCCTTTTGACGCGAACTCCAAAATTTGTCAGATGAAGGAGCTCGGTTACTCAGCTCCTATCGCTAGGTGACCACGTACTCATAGAAATCACTACCTTTTGACGCGAGAATCGATACTTTTAGTGAAAATCCCCAATTACTCAGTAGTAATAACTAGAGGAGTACAGTCACTCTTATTAACAACCAAATAACACAAAAACTCAATATAACACAAAAATCAAAAGAAAATTTGCATAAGCTAGTCTCATTTTCAAACATGGAGAACTAAGGTTAATAACTGGACCAATTCACATGAAAAATGCCAACAATCATTCCCTATACCTAGAAAAGTTAACTAGAAATTAGAAAAGTCAAGCAATTACTGATATTCACCAGAGAGATATTCCTGAACTCAACCACTTTAACTTGATACCCTTTTATTACTAAAACTCGGCAATAGCAGAATTAGAAACAACAATCCAACATCAAAACTTGGTATTCATATAAGGATTGACCACTAGAAAAAAGAAAAGAAAATAAACGAAAGATGGACAAAAAAACAAACTAAAAATAAAGCAAAAGCCCTAGAAACTAAAAACAAAAATACTAGCGCTACAACGATCCCCCCCACACCTAATTCACACATTGCCCTTAATGTGACAATGTAAAAGCAGAAGGAAGGAGAAGGGCAACGGTACTTTCCTGAAGTCATCAAAACATGGGACCCGCATGGTGCATACGTGCTGCCAAATTTTGCGCCATGTTATGCAAGTTGATGTCAACGTAGGTCACTCGAGTCTCCAGTCTCTCAACTGTCATCCGGAGTTGGAGTCAGTCGTCGGCCCCTCGGGTGGGAGAAGGTGGAGTAGTTCTAGGTGTCCTAAACCTAGAGGAGGATCGTGGCTTCACCATGGGTGGCAGTTATCACTCCAAACAACAAGAGACTACAGGTGCCAACAAATAATGGAAGTAGGCAATTCAAAGCAATAACAAATAAAAAGCCAGCTCAATGAACAAAATGCACAATTCAATCACCCACAGGTTATACAAATACTCCAACACGTATAGCAAATGCAATAGATAAGCACTTGTGGTCCCAATTCAGTCAGATGTAGAAACAAAACAGTCCAAATGTGCAACAACTGCTCCAAAGACTTGAGTAATTAAAATTGATGGACAGATTACCCCAAGCAAGTCAATTAGACACAACTGATCACCAAAAACAAAGGAAGGGGCACAGTAGCACCCCAATTCAACAAACAAGCACAGAAAAATACCCAACTAACGGCACTTCATGGGGCACAAGACAAAAACTAACAAAACAGAACTCAAGTGATACCCACAGGGACCCCAACAGAGCAGTGAATTCAACCAATTTGAGCAACTGAAACTCAACAAATGTCACCAAGTGCACAGTCAATTACCCAATTCAAACGACCAAAATTAGCAATGGAGCCAAGCAACAGGCTATTCCAGCAACCACCGTTTAGAATTCGAGAAACAATTCAAGTACTAAAACTCAAAAGTCAAATAGGCAGTCAAGCACATAGGATTAAGAAATTTAAAGCAACACCGCAACCAGTACCACTGGTGTACACACAGGGAGGAGTTAAATCAAACGGACAAGCCAAGAAACTGACGCCACTAAATTCTAGCAGAGGAGTCCTTTAGTGAGGCCAATAAGGAAACCCAGCAAAGGATATTCAAAACAGGTAGGTAATAGGTGTAATGGTACCTCCACCGTGGTGATAGAGAGAAGGAGAGAGAGAGACGTGACCGTGGGTAGAGAGTGGGTATGGCGAAGGCGGCGACTAGGGGCTGTTGCAGAGAAGTGGGAGCGAGCTGGTGGTAGCTTGGGCAGGCGGCTGAGCTCAAAAGCAGCATGGCTGTCTGGCTGCGGCTGTGCGCAGCGTGTGGCCGAGAGGCAGAGTGAGGGAAAAAGGAGGGGCAGCGGTGTAGCTGGAGCTACTGCAGTGGTGGGTACGATCGTGAGGTGGAGCTCGGGGCTGGACAGCGGCGGCGTTGGTGAAGTTAAGCTGGTGGCACGCGGCTTGGTCTTGAGCGGGTGTCGTCGAGGTGGGTCGGACTTGAGGGGAGGCGCGCGAATCGGGGTGAGCTGGAGGAGGTTCGTGGCTACGCAAGGCGGAGTGATGCGTTGGTGGTGTGAAGGTGGCGAACGGCGAGACGCGGCGGTTGCTAGGGATGTCGGGCGAAGAAGAAAGCAAAAGGGGAAAAGGGAAAGCAGCAGGGAAGAAGGAAGAAAGAAAAGAAAGAAAGAAAGAAAGAAAGAAAGAAAGAAAAGAATGAAAGAAAGAAGAAAAGAAGAAAAAAAAGACATAGAAAAGAAAGAGAAATTGTTTTTTTTTGTTGGTTAAAAATTTGTACTTTGAAAGTCTAATCTATGGTGAAACAAATTTTTTTTTAAATTAATTTTTATTTATTCTTTTTTTTGAAATTTTTTTGTTTCATTATTATTGGCAAATTTTATTTCTGAAATTCAAAAGTAGAGATTAACAGAAAATCAATAACCGTTCTTGAGTTTTTTGAATACTTACCTTTCCTGCGAACATGACGTGGGCACGTCATGAGGGCAAGGAATAAGGAGCTCTCCAGGTGACCTGATGCAGGCACGTCATGAGGGTAAGAACTCTTCTGACCGTGAGTTCTCCATACGATTTGGCGCGGGCGCGTCAAGTCAGAGAGACACCTACGAATTATCAAAAACGAAAATTAAAACCATAAATTAGTCAAAACTAAGGAAAAACATATTTAAACTAATAAAAAAAATGAACAAATAACTAAGAGAAATTAGGTTGCCTCCCAATGAGCGCTTTTCTTTAACGTCTTTAGCTAAACATTATCATGTTTTATTCATGGAGGATAAAATTTTGTGACTCGTCTTAATGCTTCATTCTCAATATAGTCCTGATAATCCTCGTAAATAGAATAATTCTCGAGCACACGAGCTACGGGCTTCCATGAACTAGTAAATGGCGCCAAACAAGTCAACGATAATTTGCATTCTCCATTCACTCGCCCCGCACGTGCATTTATTGGTCCAAGATATCTTGCCATCGCTACTCTTAATTTATTCCTATCATTGAATTCAAAATTTTCTAGTATAATAAAGTCAATTTCATTAAAAGGAATTGAAAATAAGAGTCAGGAGAATATTGATTAAGGACTGGAGGAGATGTCACCGCATTTGGAGATTATTCACTGGATTCATTCACTTGGACGAGTTGATACTGGGGCCACATTTCTTGCACTTCAGCTTCCTTTTCAACTGCATCTTTAGATCCGTTTCCGTGAAACTCTTGCAGTTCCATGTCATTTGGCCGGATAATTGCACTCTCATCTTCTTCAAGGTTGATATTGATTTGTGAGGGTAATTTTTCAAGGTGAGAAGCTAATCGCGTTATCTTGGATGTCAATAGATGTATTTGATCTGCCATCCCGGATATCAATAGTTGCACTTGATCCGCCATCGCTTGTGTCTCCTGCTGAGTTCGATATGTATTAGCGGCTAGTAATTTAATCATTTTTTCAAAAGACATACCTGACACGGATGATGGTTGTTGAGACTCTTGCTGTTGAAAATTCATTGGTCCGGTCACATAATTAAAATTGAAATTTTTTCACCATCCTTGATCATACTTGTTTGAATAAAGATCATACCACGTTTGAAATCGAGGTGAAAAATCTCTAAAAGTATCTGTTGGAACACTTAGGTAATCTTGAAATGCGAGGCATGTGTCGGTTGAATAAGCTAAGGCAAAATAAGTTTCATAATTTGCAGCAGCCAATTCATCATTAGGAAAAACATGTGTCTCATAACTCCAATCAGGAATAAAGTCCAGTCTATCATCAAAATACGGAATGTTAGCAGTCATAAACTATATAAAAAATAAGAGAAAAATAAATAAAAAATAAAAAAAAGATGAACTCAAAAAGAAACAAATTAATCTGGCACCAGTCCCCGACAACGGCGCCAAAAATTGACAGGTTGTCAGGCCTGTGCAATAATAAAAACTTGCTCAACTAAAGTTAATTTTTGTAAATAGTGGTAAGTAGGGTTGAATTTACAGGAATTGGATGTAACTATTTCTTTTCAAATTTACAGTAACCAGGGGGTGTTTTTGTGCAGAAGATGACAAACAAAGAAAATCTAAGAAGCTACTAAAAATTAAATAACAATCTACTAAAATCAAATGAGTGATAATTAAGAATCTAGCCAAGAAATAACTTCAGCAATGGTTCACCTAATTGATCATCGATGCAAAGCTAATTCCAATTATTTACTAATAAATAGGTTATAACTATCAAACAAGCGATGACAGTTAATCCCTCCTTACTGTGTCGGTAATTAAGGTACGCCCGTTAATCACTGCCCTAATGGGAAAATAATCCTAGGTACGCCCGTAAGATTTAATTCCCCAATTGCCTTACATTTAGAGGAGCCCTATTCTAACCAAATAATACACTACCAGGGTTATCTTATATTAGCCCGCGTATTTCCTTGACACAAAGCCAATCATGTCAGTTGTCACTATATCAAGGCAATTAAACAATTACGGATTTAATGCTCTAATTGACAATAGATTACCAAATTAACTAATTATCTGGATCCAAGACAATCAATTAATTAAATAACTATATGTACTGAAATCAAAGAATATGCGAATACCAATAAATAAAAGAAAAAATAAAATAAATTTTTTTTCCAACAAACGATACCAATTTTATATATATTAACACTTGAAATTACAAGAGTTAATTACAAAACGGGGTAACTACCCCCATATCTTTCCTAACTAGTTCTGATAACCAAGATGGGAATGATCCCTCCCATTCAAAAAATAAAATTAAATCGATCTCACAATTTTTAGGCGAATCAAAGCTTCCGTTGTTCCTTGACTAGACAAAGGGATTTAACTCATCCCTTGTCTACTCCTACGGAAGAGCAACTAAAGACGAAAAGAAAAGTCAAAGGCTAAGGTCCCCTCCTTTGACATGCGTAGGAAAGAAAAATATAAAAAAGAGATCCCAGCGAACAGTTAAAGAAAACAACTCTTAGTTGCTCCTGCCATGCGCAGGAGGAGTCCTACTCAAAAGCATCCGTTTCCCATTCCTATCTAATTGCAATCCTCTCTAATGCCTAACTATTGTGCGGTGGCGCCGACCAGCAAAAAGGAAGCCCTGCCTTCATCCATGCCTTTGCAGTAATTACTAAAATGGGGATAAGTTTTCCTTTTTCAAAAATACCCCTGGGATAAGTTCTATTATTTGGATTCCTCTTTTGTCAAATCGGCACTTGTTATCATATTTTCGTTCTACTCCCTGAAATAAATGCAAAATACTAAAAGTGAGTAGAATCCAATAATTAATCCACATCGAGTCAGGTAATAGGGAAAATTAATAATAAAATAAACAATGAAATTGCAACCTATCAATTCCCCCCACACCTAAACCATGCTTGCCCTCAAGCATAGGAATAGCAATTGAACATCAAAGTTTGACAATGGCTATTGCTCCAACTACCGCACTGCCAAAATACCAAGAAAAAAAAATTTATCAAGCATCACGGGTCATGATCAAAGAAAAATCACCCCGGTTAACTTCCCAACCACCAACTCCTCCAATTTAAAGCAAACTATTCTAAGAAAAAGGAATGGCTGTTCACATTTATCAGCAATTGGTCCAACTATTAACCAAAATCTCAACATTAAACCCATAAAACGGCAAGCTGACTTTCGTCACATTTGGCACAACCTTCACTTTTTTTTTTAATTATCACACTTTTCTATTTTCTCTCTTTTTTTCTTCTTTTGAGAATAGCAAAAGACTTAGTCTCTAGTCACTAGAGCCTTTTGACGCGAACTCCAAAATTTGTCAGATGAAGGAGCTCGGTTACTCAGCTCCTATCGCTAGGTGACCACGTACTCATAGAAATCACTACCTTTTGACGCGAGAATCGATACTTTTAGTGAAAATCCCCAATTACTCAGTAGTAATAACTAGAGGAGTACAGTCACTCTTATTAACAACCAAATAACACAAAAACTCAATATAACACAAAAATCAAAAGAAAATTTGCATAAGCTAGTCTCATTTTCAAACATGGAGAACTAAGGTTAATAACTGGACCAATTCACATGAAAAATGCCAACAATCATTCCCTATACCTAGAAAAGTTAACTAGAAATTAGAAAAGTCAAGCAATTACTGATATTCACCAGAGAGATATTCCTGAACTCAACCACTTTAACTTGATACCCTTTTATTACTAAAACTCGGCAATAGCAGAATTAGAAACAACAATCCAACATCAAAACTTGGTATTCATATAAGGATTGACCACTAGAAAAAAGAAAAGAAAATAAACGAAAGATGGACAAAAAAACAAACTAAAAATAAAGCAAAAGCCCTAGAAACTAAAAACAAAAATACTAGCGCTACAACGATCCCCCCCACACCTAATTCACACATTGCCCTTAATGTGACAATGTAAAAGCAGAAGGAAGGAGAAGGGCAACGGTACTTTCCTGAAGTCATCAAAACATGGGACCCGCATGGTGCATACGTGCTGCCAAATTTTGCGCCATGTTATGCAAGTTGATGTCAACGTAGGTCACTCGAGTCTCCAGTCTCTCAACTGTCATCCGGAGTTGGAGTCAGTCGTCGGCCCCTCGGGTGGGAGAAGGTGGAGTAGTTCTAGGTGTCCTAAACCTAGAGGAGGATCGTGGCTTCACCATGGGTGGCAGTTATCACTCCAAACAACAAGAGACTACAGGTGCCAACAAATAATGGAAGTAGGCAATTCAAAGCAATAACAAATAAAAAGCCAGCTCAATGAACAAAATGCACAATTCAATCACCCACAGGTTATACAAATACTCCAACACGTATAGCAAATGCAATAGATAAGCACTTGTGGTCCCAATTCAGTCAGATGTAGAAACAAAGCAGTCCAAATGTGCAACAACTGCTCCAAAGACTTGAGTAATTAAAATTGATGGACAGATTACCCCAAGCAAGTCAATTAGACACAACTGATCACCAAAAACAAAGGAAGGGGCACAGTAGCACCCCAATTCAACAAACAAGCACAGAAAAATACCCAACTAACGGCACTTCATGGGGCACAAGACAAAAACTAACAAAACAGAACTCAAGTGATACCCACAGGGACCCCAACAGAGCAGTGAATTCAACCAATTTGAGCAACTGAAACTCAACAAATGTCACCAAGTGCACAGTCAATTACCCAATTCAAACGACCAAAATTAGCAATGGAGCCAAGCAACAGGCTATTCCAGCAACCACCGTTTAGAATTCGAGAAACAATTCAAGTACTAAAACTCAAAAGTCAAATAGGCAGTCAAGCACATAGGATTAAGAAATTTAAAGCAACACCGCAACCAGTACCACTGGTGTACACACAGGGAGGAGTTAAATCAAACGGACAAGCCAAGAAACTGACGCCACTAAATTCTAGCAGAGGAGTCCTTTAGTGAGGCCAATAAGGAAACCCAGCAAAGGATATTCAAAACAGGTAGGTAATAGGTGTAATGGTACCTCCACCGTGGTGATAGAGAGAAGGAGAGAGAGAGACGTGACCGTGGGTAGAGAGTGGGTATGGCGAAGGCGGCGACTAGGGGCTGTTGCAGAGAAGTGGGAGCGAGCTGGTGGTAGCTTGGGCAGGCGGCTGAGCTCAAAAGCAGCATGGCTGTCTGGCTGCGGCTGTGCGCAGCGTGTGGCCGAGAGGCAGAGTGAGGGAAAAAGGAGGGGCAGCGGTGTAGCTGGAGCTACTGCAGTGGTGGGTACGATCGTGAGGTGGAGCTCGGGGCTGGACAGCGGCGGCGTTGGTGAAGTTAAGCTGGTGGCACGCGGCTTGGTCTTGAGCGGGTGTCGTCGAGGTGGGTCGGACTTGAGGGGAGGCGCGCGAATCGGGGTGAGCTGGAGGAGGTTCGTGGCTACGCAAGGCGGAGTGATGCGTTGGTGGTGTGAAGGTGGCGAACGGCGAGACGCGGCGGTTGCTAGGGATGTCGGGCGAAGAAGAAAGCAAAAGGGGAAAAGGGAAAGCAGCAGGGAAGAAGGAAGAAAGAAAAGAAAGAAAGAAAGAAAGAAAGAAAGAAAGAAAAGAATGAAAGAAAGAAGAAAAGAAGAAAAAAAAGACATAGAAAAGAAAGAGAAATTGTTTTTTTTTGTTGGTTAAAAATTTGTACTTTGAAAGTCTAATCTATGGTGAAACAAATTTTTTTTTAAATTAATTTTTATTTATTCTTTTTTTTGAAATTTTTTTGTTTCATTATTATTGGCAAATTTTATTTCTGAAATTCAAAAGTAGAGATTAACAGAAAATCAATAACCGTTCTTGAGTTTTTTGAATACTTACCTTTCCTGCGAACATGACGTGGGCACGTCATGAGGGCAAGGAATAAGGAGCTCTCCAGGTGACCTGATGCAGGCACGTCATGAGGGTAAGAACTCTTCTGACCGTGAGTTCTCCATACGATTTGGCGCGGGCGCGTCAAGTCAGAGAGACACCTACGAATTATCAAAAACGAAAATTAAAACCATAAATTAGTCAAAACTAAGGAAAAACATATTTAAACTAATAAAAAAAATGAACAAATAACTAAGAGAAATTAGGTTGCCTCCCAATGAGCGCTTTTCTTTAACGTCTTTAGCTAAACATTATCATGTTTTATTCATGGAGGATAAAATTTTGTGACTCGTCTTAATGCTTCATTCTCAATATAGTCCTGATAATCCTCGTAAATAGAATAATTCTCGAGCACACGAGCTACGGGCTTCCATGAACTAGTAAATGGCGCCAAACAAGTCAACGATAATTTGCATTCTCCATTCACTCGCCCCGCACGTGCATTTATTGGTCCAAGATATCTTGCCATCGCTACTCTTAATTTATTCCTATCATTGAATTCAAAATTTTCTAGTATAATAAAGTCAATTTCATTAAAAGGAATTGAAAATAAGAGTCAGGAGAATATTGATTAAGGACTGGAGGAGATGTCACCGCATTTGGAGATTATTCACTGGATTCATTCACTTGGACGAGTTGATACTGGGGCCACATTTCTTGCACTTCAGCTTCCTTTTCAACTGCATCTTTAGATCCGTTTCCGTGAAACTCTTGCAGTTCCATGTCATTTGGCCGGATAATTGCACTCTCATCTTCTTCAAGGTTGATATTGATTTGTGAGGGTAATTTTTCAAGGTGAGAAGCTAATCGCGTTATCTTGGATGTCAATAGATGTATTTGATCTGCCATCCCGGATATCAATAGTTGCACTTGATCCGCCATCGCTTGTGTCTCCTGCTGAGTTCGATATGTATTAGCGGCTAGTAATTTAATCATTTTTTCAAAAGACATACCTGACACGGATGATGGTTGTTGAGACTCTTGCTGTTGAAAATTCATTGGTCCGGTCACATAATTAAAATTGAAATTTTTTCACCATCCTTGATCATACTTGTTTGAATAAAGATCATACCACGTTTGAAATCGAGGTGAAAAATCTCTAAAAGTATCTGTTGGAACACTTAGGTAATCTTGAAATGCGAGGCATGTGTCGGTTGAATAAGCTAAGGCAAAATAAGTTTCATAATTTGCAGCAGCCAATTCATCATCAGGAAAAACATGTGTCTCATAACTCCAATCAGGAATAAAGTCCAGTCTATCATCAAAATACGGAATGTTAGCAGTCATAAACTATATAAAAAATAAGAGAAAAATAAATAAAAAATAAAAAAAAGATGAACTCAAAAAGAAACAAATTAATCTGGCACCAGTCCCCGACAACGGCGCCAAAAATTGACAGGTTGTCAGGCCTGTGCAATAATAAAAACTTGCTCAACTAAAGTTAATTTTTGTAAATAGTGGTAAGTAGGGTTGAATTTACAGGAATTGGATGTAACTATTTCTTTTCAAATTTACAGTAACCAGGGGGTGTTTTTGTGCAGAAGATGACAAACAAAGAAAATCTAAGAAGCTACTAAAAATTAAATAACAATCTACTAAAATCAAATGAGTGATAATTAAGAATCTAGCCAAGAAATAACTTCAGCAATGGTTCACCTAATTGATCATCGATGCAAAGCTAATTCCAATTATTTACTAATAAATAGGTTATAACTATCAAACAAGCGATGACAGTTAATCCCTCCTTACTGTGTCGGTAATTAAGGTACGCCCGTTAATCACTGCCCTAATGGGAAAATAATCCTAGGTACGCCCGTAAGATTTAATTCCCCAATTGCCTTACATTTAGAGGAGCCCTATTCTAACCAAATAATACACTACCAGGGTTATCTTATATTAGCCCGCGTATTTCCTTGACACAAAGCCAATCATGTCAGTTGTCACTATATCAAGGCAATTAAACAATTACGGATTTAATGCTCTAATTGACAATAGATTACCAAATTAACTAATTATCTGGATCCAAGACAATCAATTAATTAAATAACTATATGTACTGAAATCAAAGAATATGCGAATACCAATAAATAAAAGAAAAAATAAAATAAATTTTTTTTCCAACAAACGATACCAATTTTATATATATTAACACTTGAAATTACAAGAGTTAATTACAAAACGGGGTAACTACCCCCATATCTTTCCTAACTAGTTCTGATAACCAAGATGGGAATGATCCCTCCCATTCAAAAAATAAAATTAAATCGATCTCACAATTTTTAGGCGAATCAAAGCTTCCGTTGTTCCTTGACTAGACAAAGGGATTTAACTCATCCCTTGTCTACTCCTACGGAAGAGCAACTAAAGACGAAAAGAAAAGTCAAAGGCTAAGGTCCCCTCCTTTGACATGCGTAGGAAAGAAAAATATAAAAAAGAGATCCCAGCGAACAGTTAAAGAAAACAACTCTTAGTTGCTCCTGCCATGCGCAGGAGGAGTCCTACTCAAAAGCATCCGTTTCCCATTCCTATCTAATTGCAATCCTCTCTAATGCCTAACTATTGTGCGGTGGCGCCGACCAGCAAAAAGGAAGCCCTGCCTTCATCCATGCCTTTGCAGTAATTACTAAAATGGGGATAAGTTTTCCTTTTTCAAAAATACCCCTGGGATAAGTTCTATTATTTGGATTCCTCTTTTGTCAAATCGGCACTTGTTATCATATTTTCGTTCTACTCCCTGAAATAAATGCAAAATACTAAAAGTGAGTAGAATCCAATAATTAATCCACATCGAGTCAGGTAATAGGGAAAATTAATAATAAAATAAACAATGAAATTGCAACCTATCAATTCCCCCCACACCTAAACCATGCTTGCCCTCAAGCATAGGAATAGCAATTGAACATCAAAGTTTGACAATGGCTATTGCTCCAACTACCGCACTGCCAAAATACCAAGAAAAAAAAATTTATCAAGCATCACGGGTCATGATCAAAGAAAAATCACCCCGGTTAACTTCCCAACCACCAACTCCTCCAATTTAAAGCAAACTATTCTAAGAAAAAGGAATGGCTGTTCACATTTATCAGTAATTGGTCCAACTATTAACCAAAATCTCAACATTAAACCCATAAAACGGCAAGCTGACTTTCGTCACATTTGGCACAACCTTCACTTTTTTTTTTAATTATCACACTTTTCTATTTTCTCTCTTTTTTTCTTCTTTTGAGAATAGCAAAAGACTTAGTCTCTAGTCACTAGAGCCTTTTGACGCGAACTCCAAAATTTGTCAGATGAAGGAGCTCGGTTACTCAGCTCCTATCGCTAGGTGACCACGTACTCATAGAAATCACTACCTTTTGACGCGAGAATCGATACTTTTAGTGAAAATCCCCAATTACTCAGTAGTAATAACTAGAGGAGTACAGTCACTCTTATTAACAACCAAATAACACAAAAACTCAATATAACACAAAAATCAAAAGAAAATTTGCATAAGCTAGTCTCATTTTCAAACATGGAGAACTAAGGTTAATAACTGGACCAATTCACATGAAAAATGCCAACAATCATTCCCTATACCTAGAAAAGTTAACTAGAAATTAGAAAAGTCAAGCAATTACTGATATTCACCAGAGAGATATTCCTGAACTCAACCACTTTAACTTGATACCCTTTTATTACTAAAACTCGGCAATAGCAGAATTAGAAACAACAATCCAACATCAAAACTTGGTATTCATATAAGGATTGACCACTAGAAAAAAGAAAAGAAAATAAACGAAAGATGGACAAAAAAACAAACTAAAAATAAAGCAAAAGCCCTAGAAACTAAAAACAAAAATACTAGCGCTACAACGATCCCCCCCACACCTAATTCACACATTGCCCTTAATGTGACAATGCAAAAGCAGAAGGAAGGAGAAGGGCAACGGTACTTTCCTGAAGTCATCAAAACATGGGACCCGCATGGTGCATACGTGCTGCCAAATTTTGCGCCATGTTATGCAAGTTGATGTCAACGTAGGTCACTCGAGTCTCCAGTCTCTCAACTGTCATCCGGAGTTGGAGTCAGTCGTCGGCCCCTCGGGTGGGAGAAGGTGGAGTAGTTCTAGGTGTCCTAAACCTAGAGGAGGATCGTGGCTTCACCATGGGTGGCAGTTATCACTCCAAACAACAAGAGACTACAGGTGCCAACAAATAATGGAAGTAGGCAATTCAAAGCAATAACAAATAAAAAGCCAGCTCAATGAACAAAATGCACAATTCAATCACCCACAGGTTATACAAATACTCCAACACGTATAGCAAATGCAATAGATAAGCACTTGTGGTCCCAATTCAGTCAGATGTAGAAACAAAGCAGTCCAAATGTGCAACAACTGCTCCAAAGACTTGAGTAATTAAAATTGATGGACAGATTACCCCAAGCAAGTCAATTAGACACAACTGATCACCAAAAACAAAGGAAGGGGCACAGTAGCACCCCAATTCAACAAACAAGCACAGAAAAATACCCAACTAACGGCACTTCATGGGGCACAAGACAAAAACTAACAAAACAGAACTCAAGTGATACCCACAGGGACCCCAACAGAGCAGTGAATTCAACCAATTTGAGCAACTGAAACTCAACAAATGTCACCAAGTGCACAGTCAATTACCCAATTCAAACGACCAAAATTAGCAATGGAGCCAAGCAACAGGCTATTCCAGCAACCACCGTTTAGAATTCGAGAAACAATTCAAGTACTAAAACTCAAAAGTCAAATAGGCAGTCAAGCACATAGGATTAAGAAATTTAAAGCAACACCGCAACCAGTACCACTGGTGTACACACAGGGAGGAGTTAAATCAAACGGACAAGCCAAGAAACTGACGCCACTAAATTCTAGCAGAGGAGTCCTTTAGTGAGGCCAATAAGGAAACCCAGCAAAGGATATTCAAAACAGGTAGGTAATAGGTGTAATGGTACCTCCACCGTGGTGATAGAGAGAAGGAGAGAGAGAGACGTGACCGTGGGTAGAGAGTGGGTATGGCGAAGGCGGCGACTAGGGGCTGTTGCAGAGAAGTGGGAGCGAGCTGGTGGTAGCTTGGGCAGGCGGCTGAGCTCAAAAGCAGCATGGCTGTCTGGCTGCGGCTGTGCGCAGCGTGTGGCCGAGAGGCAGAGTGAGGGAAAAAGGAGGGGCAGCGGTGTAGCTGGAGCTACTGCAGTGGTGGGTACGATCGTGAGGTGGAGCTCGGGGCTGGACAGCGGCGGCGTTGGTGAAGTTAAGCTGGTGGCACGCGGCTTGGTCTTGAGCGGGTGTCGTCGAGGTGGGTCGGACTTGAGGGGAGGCGCGCGAATCGGGGTGAGCTGGAGGAGGTTCGTGGCTACGCAAGGCGGAGTGATGCGTTGGTGGTGTGAAGGTGGCGAACGGCGAGACGCGGCGGTTGCTAGGGATGTCGGGCGAAGAAGAAAGCAAAAGGGGAAAAGGGAAAGCAGCAGGGAAGAAGGAAGAAAGAAAAGAAAGAAAGAAAGAAAGAAAGAAAGAAAGAAAAGAATGAAAGAAAGAAGAAAAGAAGAAAAAAAAGACATAGAAAAGAAAGAGAAATTGTTTTTTTTTGTTGGTTAAAAATTTGTACTTTGAAAGTCTAATCTATGGTGAAACAAATTTTTTTTTAAATTAATTTTTATTTATTCTTTTTTTTGAAATTTTTTTGTTTCATTATTATTGGCAAATTTTATTTCTGAAATTCAAAAGTAGAGATTAACAGAAAATCAATAACCGTTCTTGAGTTTTTTGAATACTTACCTTTCCTGCGAACATGACGTGGGCACGTCATGAGGGCAAGGAATAAGGAGCTCTCCAGGTGACCTGATGCAGGCACGTCATGAGGGTAAGAACTCTTCTGACCGTGAGTTCTCCATACGATTTGGCGCGGGCGCGTCAAGTCAGAGAGACACCTACGAATTATCAAAAACGAAAATTAAAACCATAAATTAGTCAAAACTAAGGAAAAACATATTTAAACTAATAAAAAAAATGAACAAATAACTAAGAGAAATTAGGTTGCCTCCCAATGAGCGCTTTTCTTTAACGTCTTTAGCTAAACATTATCATGTTTTATTCATGGAGGATAAAATTTTGTGACTCGTCTTAATGCTTCATTCTCAATATAGTCCTGATAATCCTCGTAAATAGAATAATTCTCGAGCACACGAGCTACGGGCTTCCATGAACTAGTAAATGGCGCCAAACAAGTCAACGATAATTTGCATTCTCCATTCACTCGCCCCGCACGTGCATTTATTGGTCCAAGATATCTTGCCATCGCTACTCTTAATTTATTCCTATCATTGAATTCAAAATTTTCTAGTATAATAAAGTCAATTTCATTAAAAGGAATTGAAAATAAGAGTCAGGAGAATATTGATTAAGGACTGGAGGAGATGTCACCGCATTTGGAGATTATTCACTGGATTCATTCACTTGGACGAGTTGATACTGGGGCCACATTTCTTGCACTTCAGCTTCCTTTTCAACTGCATCTTTAGATCCGTTTCCGTGAAACTCTTGCAGTTCCATGTCATTTGGCCGGATAATTGCACTCTCATCTTCTTCAAGGTTGATATTGATTTGTGAGGGTAATTTTTCAAGGTGAGAAGCTAATCGCGTTATCTTGGATGTCAATAGATGTATTTGATCTGCCATCCCGGATATCAATAGTTGCACTTGATCCGCCATCGCTTGTGTCTCCTGCTGAGTTCGATATGTATTAGCGGCTAGTAATTTAATCATTTTTTCAAAAGACATACCTGACACGGATGATGGTTGTTGAGACTCTTGCTGTTGAAAATTCATTGGTCCGGTCACATAATTAAAATTGAAATTTTTTCACCATCCTTGATCATACTTGTTTGAATAAAGATCATACCACGTTTGAAATCGAGGTGAAAAATCTCTAAAAGTATCTGTTGGAACACTTAGGTAATCTTGAAATGCGAGGCATGTGTCGGTTGAATAAGCTAAGGCAAAATAAGTTTCATAATTTGCAGCAGCCAATTCATCATTAGGAAAAACATGTGTCTCATAACTCCAATCAGGAATAAAGTCCAGTCTATCATCAAAATACGGAATGTTAGCAGTCATAAACTATATAAAAAATAAGAGAAAAATAAATAAAAAATAAAAAAAAGATGAACTCAAAAAGAAACAAATTAATCTGGCACCAGTCCCCGACAACGGCGCCAAAAATTGACAGGTTGTCAGGCCTGTGCAATAATAAAAACTTGCTCAACTAAAGTTAATTTTTGTAAATAGTGGTAAGTAGGGTTGAATTTACAGGAATTGGATGTAACTATTTCTTTTCAAATTTACAGTAACCAGGGGGTGTTTTTGTGCAGAAGATGACAAACAAAGAAAATCTAAGAAGCTACTAAAAATTAAATAACAATCTACTAAAATCAAATGAGTGATAATTAAGAATCTAGCCAAGAAATAACTTCAGCAATGGTTCACCTAATTGATCATCGATGCAAAGCTAATTCCAATTATTTACTAATAAATAGGTTATAACTATCAAACAAGCGATAACAGTTAATCCCTCCTTACTGTGTCGGTGATTAAGGTACGCCCGTTAATCACTGCCCTAATGGAAAAATAATCCTAGGTACGCCCGTAAGATTTAATTCCCCAATTGCCTTACGTTTAGAGGAGCCCTATTCTAACCAAATAACACACTACCAGGGTTATTTTAGGTTAACCCGCGTATTCCCCTGACACAAAACCAATCATGTCCGTTGTCACTATATCAAGGCAATTAAACAATTACGGATTTAATGCCCTAATTGACAATAGATTACCAAATTAACTAATTATCCGGATCCAAGACAATTAATTAATTAATTAACCATAAGTACTGAAATCAAAGAATATGCGAATACCAATAACTAAAAGAAAAAGATAAAATCAAATCGATCTCACAATTTTTAGCCGAATCAAAACTTCCGTTGTTCCTTGACTAGACAAAGGGATTTAACTCATCCCTTGTCTACTCCTACGGAAGAGCAACTAAAGACGAAAAGAAAAGTCAAAGGCTAAGCTCCCCTCCTTTGACATGTGTAGGAAAGAAAAATATAAAAAAGAGATCCTAGCGAAAAGCTAAAGAAAACAACTCTTAGTTGCTCCTGCCATGCGCAGGAGGAGTCCTACTCAAAAGCATCCGTTTCCCATTCCTATCTAATTGCAATCCTCTCTAATGCCTAACTATTGTGCGGCGGCCCCCACCAGCAAAAAGGAAGCCCTGCCTTCATCCTTGCCTTTGCAGTAATTACCAAAATAGGGATAAGTTTTCCTTTTCCAAAAATACCCCTGGGATAAGTTCTATTATTTGGATTCCTCTTCTGTCAAATCGGCACTTGTTATCATATTTTCATTCTACTCCCTGAAACAAATGCAAAATACTAAAAGTGAGTAGAATTCAACAATTAATCCACATCGAGTCAGGTAATAGGGAAAATTAATAATAAAATAAACAATAAAATTGCAACATATCAGAGGCTCTATTGTTTCAAAGTTCTAACCCTTGGATTTTCAACTTTGGATTTCATATTCAGTTCGCGCTCTGTTAGGGTGCGTTTGATAAAATTGAAATCTAAAATTTGAAATATGAATGCATTAAGTTATTAAATTGTTATATGCTAAATTTGATACATTTGAGTATATATCACATTAAGTGATAAGTGAATAGCTTATCACTTATTTTTAGGAGCAAGTTCTGTCTAGATTTAGTGCTACTTGATTAATTCAGATATTCAATTTTTTGTTATCAAACGCATCTGAACATGTTAAGATCTAAATCCATTAAATTTAAGTGTTGAATTGGATTATCAAACAAGGCCTTAATTTGAAGTTGCAACAAGAGAATTGCAATAGACGATAATGATCACAAGTTAGTATGCTTCATTAATTTCTATAGAGATAATTATATCTACTATAGATATCCTGACTTAAAAAAGGAATTAAATAAGGTTTAATTTATTCCTTCTCCTTTTTTTCAATTAGTAAATCTAGACATAGCTAGAGTGGGAACCGGAAACAGAAAAATCAAAACTATGCAATTTATCACCAGCTCAGAAAATTTAAACGCGTGCAATTATGGCAATTGATTCATTATTCTTGTTGTGGGGGAACATGTACAGACATGCAGCCACCGTTGGAGGAGGAGATTGAGATGAGAATTTTTAGCTTTTGGGAGAGTACAAGAAAAAAGAATGTCATGCATGACGCCAGAAATCATTGGCATGGTCATTAATTTAATCTTATTAAATTAAAATTATACAAGTTGAGATATAATTACAACTTGCATATGAAATACCTCCAACGCTCAATAAGCAACCATCTCCGTCTACATCTTAACAATGGTCCCACATTTTTCGATCTTATCATTGACTCTTAGAATTTGATTGAGCTTGAAATCAAATTTCATTCTCGAAAAGCTTGTTTCTTTTTCCTTGGTGATCTGTTCGCACTTGTGCTCCTCACTTCCTGTTAGGTTCCAACTTGACTAAGTGTCTATTTCATTGTTTTGTATTTGTTTTCTTTTCTTTTCTTTTCGGTTGTTCCAATCGAATTCTACTCAACATATTGGGCCCATAGGAAGTTAGTAAGGGGATGAGTGTATGATTAAAAATATTAGTGTAATTTGAGAGGAAAGATCGAGAGTTGAATCAAAGTCCTCGTATTCACCTAATTAGTGTTCCTATCGATCAAGTTGGATTTTAGGGACCATTGCAATATAATTTCACATCTCTAACATTGTGACCTTACATGGGTAATTGGATCACATACTCTGTAGTAACGATGCCCGGGGCAAATGTTGGGCACAAAAGAGTTCGTGTCGATCTAGTCATTAAACCCACAAAAGTATCCTATTTTAACAGTGGCATATATTAAAATCGGAGGAGGAGGAGGAGGAGGAGGAGGAGGTTTGCAGAGGAATGAATCGCAAAAAGAAGGAACTCCATTTGATTAAGGATGTCTCGGTTTTGTTTTTGCACCCCTATAATACGCAACTCCAGAAACTTTGATAAGGGTGTAAGAATTGACCTTCAAAGGGGTTACACTATCCATGGATATCTGAAGAACTTGAGGTTAACAGTCAAGGTAAAAATGGGATGAAATTATAAATTGCTCTGACAAGAAATTTTATACCGTAACATTAGTATTGCGAGTATAACTTTATAGCTAGTATATTGATATGAACAATGATTAGCTATCAAAATAAAATAATGACTTGTTTGTTTAGCTAATATTTACTAGAAAATTTCTCTGCTTTTTCAAGATTATGTTTCTTCAACATAATGAAATTATACAAATTCAACGAGGTAATTTGCTTTTCAATGTTTACAAAATTATATAAACACTACCGTGACTATTTTATTAAACAAATAAACACTTTCCTTTTTTTTCAACAAATGATAATATCAGTATATATATTAACACTTGAAGTACAAGAGTTAATTACAAAAAGGAGACCCACTACTGTGATGGCCCCACTTCCCCCTAAGGCGAATCAAAGGATTCGGCGGACCGCCTGCCAACTCTCGCCAGGACTACTAAATAGAAATACACGAAAACCCTACAAAGCATTCAAAAGGACTTCGCGAAAATGAACTTTCGAAAACTAAGCAACTAAACTGAAAGATACAATAGAACTTTGATATAATATTCCAACGAAAATTGAAAACAAAACGAAAGAGCAAGTGCCACGTCACAATCCGGCTGGAAGTTGGCCGGATTCGAGGCAGTAGTTGAACGAAATTTTGTTTGAAATTCCCTGTCAATCCAGCCAGCAATCCGGCCAATAACTAGCCAAATATACGGCCGGATTGTCAGAAATAATTTCTCACCAAATTTTTTTTTGTTTTCTCGTTCCAAGCCCACCCTTGTCCGATCTTTCCAACGGGTAAAAGTAAAGCTCATACAATCATAAAACATGCATTTATCATCAAATATATATACCACTATACATTTGCCAACATCTATACATTCGTGTCTTCAACAAATTACTTAAAGTACAAGTCAAAATATCTGCACGTATACGAATTACAATTAGGGTTTCAGTTACAGAGGAGCATAAACAAAAGAAGTCGTACAACTAGCTCAACTCTTTTTTTCCAAAAATCTTGGTTTCAAAACATGGAACCCTGTAAGGAAAACAAGGATAACGGAATGGGGTGAGTTTACGCTCAATAAGGTACCAAATGTATAAGCAATCAAATCATGGCATTTCACATTTAACCAATCAGACACACATACCAAATATAAAGTAAAGCAGTTAGACACTGTGATTTAATATAGGAAGGATACAAGTGGCTCTCAGGAGCCAGATTTCTATTTGCAGTACTTGATCCAAACTCGTTGACTCTTCGTCAATGTATGGGTAACAATCATGTTCGTAAACCCCACTTTACGCCAAATTCCGTCCATCAAACATACCTTTTACCGGGTCCGAACACCTCAACAGGAATAGGAATAGTAATACTCGAGTATACCGGAATCAAGAGTCTTAATACCCAAAGATTCCTAGAAACAGACTACCGTGGATCGTTATCTAATCGAACTAGCCCTTGCCGGCTCGACGCGAGTAACTAGTCACAGGTTTTGAGCTCAAAGGTCGCAGACTTATACAGAGAACAGATACAAATAACAGATACAGAGAGCAAATACAGACTTATATAGTATGCAGGAAACAAAGTAAACAGATGAGAGAAACGAGAGTGATAAAGTACACTCTCATTTCATACAGAGTATACAGAAGTCACGGATAGCCAGATAAGCAACAAATTAGGGAAGTGGTACACTCACCAGTTCAAGTACAGGTACTTCAAAATTTTCACCCAAAGTGGCCTTAATCACCGTGAAACCCTAAGAATATCTAAGGTAAAAGCAGTTAAAGTTTACACATCCAAAACCGAGTAAACAAGATGCACAAGTGAGGCTCGATTACTAGTCGAGTGCCTTTCCAATTTATATACTACTACAAAAGAATAAAAATGCGATTTTTGAGCAAACGGATAACAGTTGGTACGAGGGTTACAAACAACCCCAAATCCCTTCATTCTACCACAATGCAACTCCAACTTAAAGGAATCAAATGGCCTAGAAAATTGGACAGCATCTCCCCTTAATAAATTCCTTATTTTTCCATACTACATTTCATCACCAATCCCAAGTCCAATCAACCACAATTTCATAGATAAATCATAGACTATAAAACATATCTTTTAGTATAATAACCACAACTAAAGCTACATTTATTGGATTGAGACAAATTTCATGGTGTTTCAAAGCTAAGACATATACCTACATTTCTTATGAAAACCTCCAAAGCCAAATCATGCATTTTTACGGTCAAAAATCAAAATCTTAGAGAAAATAGAAAACTGTCCGCGAAACAAAGCTTGTGGGCAGTCAAGGGTATTTCAGTCATTTCACAGGTTACAGTACTCCGATTGAGCTGAAATTTTACAAGAAGATAGCTAACTCAATTACCTACAACTTTCATGTTTTGAGAAAGGCCTGATTCGGTCTCTATCCTAGACGAACATGCAGTGTAAAAACAGGGCAGATTGAAACCCTAAAACTGAAATTCTTGCACCCTAGCTGAAATTTCTTTAGGCAACCAGATCTAGCATACCAAAGCTTCATTTTACACCATATAAAGCTATCATTCTATGACCAACCATTACTTATCACATGAGGGCAGAAAAATTACCATAAAATTGAAAATTACCATAATACTGCTTTAAACCAAGAAATCTCCCACAAAACTACGTATTTAACAACTATAAACCCCTACTATACAATTATTGGAAGTAAATGAGTTGTTTCTTGACAAGTTACCTTAGAAACACTAGAAAGATGATAGATTAGTACTTCCCCCTCAAAAATCACTCCACCATCACCTCTAATCCTTCCTAGCAAAAAGTTTTTATGGAGTAATTTGAGATACTAGTGGTTGGAACTCAAGATTTGGGCTAGAAATTGAAGTTGAAGATGAGGAACTCTCTTGGTTTTTCCTCTCCCTTTGTTCGGCCAAGCCAAGAAGAAATGAAGAGGGTTCCTGGTCAAAATTGATTAAATAAAACATAAGATGGTCTTAAGTCAAAGTCCAACTTCCAATGATTTTGTAACAAATGGCACCTTAGGGTTTCATTCTCATACTTTGTCTACCAATGGTAATTTATCTAGCTCACCTCTAATTGTATCCTAACACCTTGTAAAATAATATCACTTGATACAAAACTCCAACAAATTGTCAAAAATATATCGCATTTACCGCACTAGTGGGTCCCACGTCAATAATACACTGCAAACTTCTCATATACTAACTTAATCTAGGAAAATGATTTAAAAACTCTATTCACTTATAAAATCTCTGAAAAATCAAAATAGTAGGGTATAATGAAGAAAAATGCACGCGTGGAAATAAAATAAATAATATAAAATTAGAAAAATTTACGGGTCCTCACACTCTCTCCCCTTAAAGAAATTTCGTCCTCGAAATTTTCTTTTCAACGGGATCTATCAAAATCTAAGGTAACCAACGGATCGTACCTTCTACGTCCTCAGACGAGTCAGGGACCTGATGGTGCTCTAGAGAATACATCCGAGCCGGTACCTTTGATCCAGTCCCTTCCTCTTCCGAATGTCCAGGGTTAGTCTTAGTTGGTTGCTGGGTCCCTTTTCCTTTACGCAATCGAACTGGGCAGTCAGCATTCCGATGATCAGCACTTCCACATCGCAGACACTTTCCTTTTTTCTTCCAACAATTCCCTTCCGTATGATTTGGCCCTTCGCAATATCCACAGGGACCACGAGTAGCAGAGACCGAACCTCCCGGTGAGACACTACTTGACACACCCGGTTGTCATATTCTCCCGTTTTCCTTTCCAATCTCAGGGGGTGTACTTTTACCCTCTTGCTCGAAGCTACTCCTACGAAAGCCCCTTTTCTTGGTTTGGAAGTTTCTCACCTGTAACCTCGCATTTTCAACCCGCTGGATTTTCTCCATAGTATCACTAAAGGCGCTAAGTTGGGCTACAACTAGGTCCTTCTGAATCTCAACATTTAGTCCCTGGACAAAACGCCTTATCCGCCTTTGCTCGGTTACAATCAGTTCAGGCGCAAATTTAGATAACTGAGTAAATTGTCTCTCATACTCGGCTACGGTTTGAGTTCCTTGTCGAAGCCGAATGAATTCATTTTCCTTCTTTTCTTGGATCAGAGGAGGGAAAAAGCTGGCGTTGAATTCCCTCTTGAAGTTCGCCCATGTCCTCGGGGTATGTTCTCTTTCCTATTTCATTCGAATTACGTTCCACCAAGAACGGGCGGCTCCCTCCAGTTGGAAGACAGCGAACGTGACCTGCCTCTCTTCGGTATAGTGTAAAGCTGCAAATATGTCTATCATTTTCTTCAACCACTTTTCGGCCACATCTGGATCGGGTCCTCCAAGGAATTTTGGTGGAGAGAACTTTGAAATCTTTCAAGTGCTCTATCCTCGCTCTCTACATTGTTACCAGGGTTTCCAGGTTGACGATTAGGATTTTGGCCCTGGTGTTCCATTACATGGGCTAGCAAATCGGTCATACACTGGATAACAGCGGCTACTTGGGCATTAGAGTCAATTCTATGAGGGTTTGGTTCAGGTGTGGGTTCCCGATTACCTCTTTTAGTCGAAAGTTGCTTACGTCTGTGCCCACGACCACGTCCATGACGAGTTCCCTCCATTGGTCTAACCAATCTACGGTCGAAGCGTGAATGTAACATTAAAATAATGGTATGCATGAATAAGTAGCAAGAGATATACACTGATCAAAAGGCATATATCTATCTAACACAACTTTATCAAACAATTCACACAGTAGCAGCCAGTTAGATGCAAACAAAAGGGGTCCAAGAGGGTAACGGGGTCATCAAAAGTACTATATACCGTCCAGGCCAAAGGTAAAATAGTAATTAACGAAAAGTTTTTCCCCTCTAGGGCTCCGTCCATAATCTACGAAAATAACACAATTTATATCTTAATCGAGATTAATCATACCTAATGACACCTGAACAAATCACACGAACTCCCATAGAATCACATTTCTATTTTGCCCAAGTCTCTTCTAACCTAGACTCTCATCTCTTTAGTAGCCGGGTACAAGAATCTCAAATAAGATAATTCACAACTCGAGCCGGCCGATCCCAAGCGTAAATCATCCATATTAACGATTCCTACCCAACATACATATCTATCTTTCTCAAGTTCCATGATAAAGATTTTTACACTTATAACACGCACGGTTCATAACTTACCCTTAAGGAAAACACTTAACCCTTTAAACACATTTACAAAGCAGGACCATAACATCACTTGGCCCAATCTCACTCCGTGAAGAGACCACACGTGTAAGGATCGAAGACAACCAAATAAAAGAGATAAACAATGCAAAGATCATAAACGTAACAGTAAGTAAATAAAAAGGAAGGAATTGCAAACCAATTAACTACCCAACTCCTATTGAGTTTGTAGATTAATTCAGACAAGCTACTTCAAGTTGATGAATAACAATCACTCTTGTGTACAAAGGAAGGTTCACCTCCTCCTTACCCCGAACTCCACTCGGTCAAGTTAGGATGTTTTACTATCCCTTAGGACAACCCTCACAGAGCTACACTCATGAAGTATACACTCACAAATGAAAAACTTACAATGAACCTCACACCACTAAGACTACAAATCTTCTTTGAAGAGTATTTTCTCACTAAAATCACTCTAGATCTTTTGTATCTTCAGTGTGTCAAAGTTGTTTGAAGTGTCTGACCAACCACTATTTATATAGGACCAATAAAGTGCCTTATTAATGCTTCCAACGGATAGAAAGTAGCTGAACAGTCAACTAGCCATTGGTAGTGTCGGACGTCCGATAGCCCTGTTTTATGCGTCCGACAGCAGGCAGTGAGTTTGAGAAATTTTCTTCAATTCTTTCGGACGTCCGGTAGGTTGGTTTTTTGCATCCGAAGGTATGATGTAAAACTGGGAAATTTTCTTCAATTCTTTCGGACGTCCGGTAGGTTGGTTTTCTGCGTCCGAAGTGACGCAACGATTATCGGACGTCCAATCCTGACTTCTTGAGCGTCCGACAGCTTTAGCATACTTTGTCCCCTTTCAATTGCACTTGTTCATGGAATCAAATAACTTCAAAACTGAAAGTATATCTTGAAGAAATATTAGTATCATCCATTTGTTTTGTAAACATCAAAAGATAGGGATCAAGATCAACAACACGAAGCAGCTCTGATACCAACTGTGACGGCCCAACTTCCCCCTAAGGCGAACCAAAGGGTTCGGCAGACCGCCTGCCCAACTCTCGCCAAGACTACTGAACAGAAACGCACAAACACCCTACAAAGCATTCAAAAGGACTTCAAGAAAATGAACTTTCGAAAATCAAGCAACCAAACTTAAAGATACAATAGGACTTTGATATAATATTCCAACGAAAATTGAAAACGAAACGAAAGAGCAAGTGCCATGTCACAATCCAGCCGGAAGTTGCCGGATATCCGACCGGATTCGAGGCAATAGCTGAACGAAATTTTGTTCAAAATTCCCTGTCAATCCGGCCAATAACTGGCCGGATATACGGCTGGATTCTCAAAAATGATTTCTCACCAAATTTTTTTTTGTTTTCTCGTTCCAAGCCCGCCCTTGTCCGATCTTTCTAACGGGTAAAAGTAAAGCTCATACAATCATAAAACATGCATTTATCATCAAATATATATACCACTATACACTTGCCAACATCTATACATTCGTGTCTTCAACAAATTACTTGAAGTACAAGTCAAAATATCCGCATGGATACGAATTACAATTAGGATTTCAGTTACGGAGGAGCATAAACAAAAGAAGTCCTACAACTAGCTCAACACTTTTCTTCCAAAAATCTTGGTTTCAAAACATGGAACCCTGTAAGGAAAACAAGGATAACGGAACGGGGTGAGCTTACGGTCAATGAGATACCAAACGTATAAGTAGTAAAATCATGGCATTTCACATTTAACTAATCAAATACACATACCAGATATAAAGTAAAGCAGTTAGACATTGTGATTTAATATAGGAAGGATACAGGTGGCTCTTAGGAGCCAGATTTTCATTTGCAGTACTTGATGCAAACTCATTGACTCTCCGTCAACGTATAGAGAACAACCATGTCTGTAGACCCCATTTTACGCCAAATTTCATCTACCAAACATACCCCTTACCGGGTCCGAACACCTCAACAGGAACAGGAATGGTAATACTCGAGTATACCGGAATCAAAAGTCTCAATACCCAAAAATTCCTAGAAACAGACTTCCGTGGTTCATTATCTAATCGACCTAACCCTTGTCGGAGCGACTCGAGTAACTAGCCACAGGTTTTGAGCTCAAAGGTCACATACTTATACAGAGAACAGATACAAATAACAGATACAGAGAGCAAATACAGATTTATACATTATGCAGGAAACAAAGTAAACAGACGAGAGAAACGAGAGTGATAAAGTACACCCTCATTTCATACAGAGTATACAGAAGTCACGGATAGCCAGATAAGCGACAAATTAGGGAAGTGGTATACTCACCAGTTCAAGTATAGGTACTTCAAAATTTTCACCCAAAATGGCCTTAATCACCGTGAAACCCTAAGAATATCAAAGGTAAACCAGTTGAAGTTTCCACATCCAAAACCGAGTAAACAGGATGCACAAGTGAGGCTCGATTACTAGTCGGGTGCCTCTCCAAGTTATATACTACTACAAAAGAATAAAAATGCGATTTTTGAGCAAACGGATAACAGTTGTTACGAGGGTTACAAACAACCCCAAACCCCCTCATTCTACCACAATGCAACTCCAACTTAAAGGAATCAAACGGCTTAGAAAATTAGACAGCATCTCCCCTTAAATTCCTTATTTTTCCATCCTACATTTCATCACCAATCCCAACTCCAATCAACCACAATTTCACATACAAATCATAGACTATAAAACATACCTTTCAGTATAATAACCACAACTAAAGCTACATTGATTGGATTGAGACAAATCTTATGGCGTTTCGAAGCTAAGACATATACCTACATTTATTATGAAGACCTCCAAAGCAAAATCATGCATTTTCATGGTCAAAAATCAAAATCTTAGAGAAAATAGAAAACTGTCCGCGAAACAAAGCTTGTGGGTAGGCAAGGGTATTTCGGTTATTTCATAGGATACAGTGCTCCGATTGGGCTGTAATTTTACAGGAAGATAGCTAACTCAATTATATACAATTTCATGTTTTGAGCAAGGGTTGATTCAGTCTCTATCCTAGATGAACATGCTGTGCAAAAACAGGGTAGATTGAAACCCTAAAACTGAAATTCTTGCATCCTAGCTGAAATTTCTTTAGGCAACCAAATCTAGCATACCAAAGCTTCATTTTACACCATATAAAGCTATCATTCTATGACCAACCATTACTCATCACATGATGGCAGAAAAATCACCATAAAATTAAAAATTACCATAATACTACTTTAAACCAAGTAATCTCCCACAAAACTACGTATTTAACAACTATAAACCACTACTATACAATTATTAGAAGTAATTGAGGGGTTTCTTGACAAGTTACCTTAGAAACACTAGAAAAATGATAGCTTAGTACTTCCCCCTCAAAAATCACTCTACCAACACCTCTAATCCTTCCTAGCAAGAAGTTTTTATGGTGTAATTTGAGATACTAGTGGTTGGAACTCAAGATTTGGGCTAAAAATTGAAGTTGAAGATGAGGAACTCTCTTGGTTTTTCCTCTCCCTTTGTTCGTAAAATTGTAACCTATCACTAATGCAATTTTCTAGAGATTGGTTTTTCAGAAGCGGGTCAAATAACTGCTCATCGCTAAAAGAATTATTTCATTTATTGGTTAATAAATAGGTTATAGTTGCCAAACACGTGATGACAACTAGCCCTTCCTTAGTGTCTCAATAGTTAAGGTATACTTGTTAACTACTTCTCTAACCAAAAAATAACCTTAGGTACGTCGATAAAATTTAATTCTTTGATTGCATTAGAAACTAGAAAAGTCCTATTCTAATCAATAAACACATTATCAGGGTTTATTTAAATTAAATCATATGTCTCCCGGACGTAAAGCCAATCACGCTAGTCACTACTAATTTAAAATAATTAAATAATTGTGAATTTAACTTTCTTAACTGTCAATAGTTTGTTAGGTTGAATTAAATATCAAACACCTTTGATATTCAAACAACTAATACCCATAAGCAACTAAACTAGAAAACATATGAATACTAACGAATAAAAGAAATTAATAAAAATAATTAGATCTCACAGTTGTTGATGACCCAAATTCACGTTATTTTTTGGCTAGAAAAGCAAAATTTAGTTGCACATCATCGGCATCAAGCAACACAATTTAATTGAATTAAATTGCATAAGCATCCAGT
The DNA here is from genome assembly GCF_036785885.1 of Coffea arabica. Taxonomy (NCBI): domain Eukaryota; kingdom Viridiplantae; phylum Streptophyta; class Magnoliopsida; order Gentianales; family Rubiaceae; genus Coffea; species Coffea arabica. The sequence goes on along the minus strand of NC_092314.1, from coordinate 9,991,553 downwards.
AAAATAGAAAACAAGAGTAAAAGCAATGACAAAAAGGACAAGATCTTTGTTCTTTTCCTCCCGGCGAGTCTAGTCACCAGCGTTCCCAAAAACTTCTCGTCTCCCAAGTTTCGTTTTTTGTCAAGTACTAAAAGTCAAATGGCCCTTCCCCTATTTTCTTGCTTTCAACAATAAAACTACTTCTAATTGAAAAAGGAAACACTCCTAAAAGATAACGCTAATTGCTTCCTAATTAAATCAAATCTCTAGAAGAAAAACTTTCTTAATCTCTAGTCGCTACTCTGCTCAAACTCCATTTTGGATTAGGAAACTCTTGCATGCAAATTCCGCATCTCCGCACTTGATAACCAACTTTGAGGAAAATCGTCCCTTTTTAGCAACTTCACTCCACTGCCCTACAATTAGCATCAAATACCAAATATAAGTAGAATTGAACAATTAAAATAGTATTTGACTAGAATAAAAGGGAAAAATAATCATGAATTGAATAACAATTTTGCACCCTATCAATTCCCCCCCATACCTAGACCATACTTGTTCTCAAGTATGAGAAACAACAAATCAACAACTGAATCCCAACAACGGTCATCACTCAACTCGTCTATTGTCAAAATATCATCAAAGTATACATCAAGCATTGATAGCTAAGTTCCACAAAATAGCTCTTCGGTTAGCTTTTAAAACCAAGGACTTCTCCAATTCCTGACTAACTAATCTAAGAAGATAGAACATTTAACTAGCATTGATCAGCAAATGGCTCGACTATTAGCCAAAATCTCAACATTAAACCCATGGATCGACAGGCTAACATAATCAACTGCATACTTGCATAGTTTCTTTTTTTTTTCTTTTTTTTCTTCATTTTTCAGGGACAAGATTTAGTCCTTAGCCATTCAAGTCTTTTGATGTAAATTCTGACATCTACCAAATGAAGGAATTCGATTACTCAACTTTGCATCATTTAAGGGCCACATACTCATAGCCCCGGTTATTAGGTAGCGATAACCAGCGGAATATAGCGAACACTATTCACAAATTAGCAACAAAATAACATTAAAAATCACACAAGCTTGCATCATTTCCTCAAACATGGAGAACTAAGATTAATAATCGAACCAATTTACATGAAAAATACTAGAAAAATATGCACAATGCTTAGAAAAGCTAACCAAAAATTGCAAAAGTCACAAAATCTCAAATATTCACCAAGGAGCTATTCTTAGACTTACCCATATTACACTTGATACATTTTTAAAAATAAAACTTGGTAATAGAAAAATTGGAATCAGCTAACCATTGTCGATCCCAAATATCCATAAAAATACTCACAAATGACAAAAAGAAAATGAAAATAGCTAAAATGAACAGTACCAACTGTACTACAACTACCTCCTACACCTAAATCTGATATTGTCCCGAATGAAGAAATAAAGAAAGGAAAAGGAAGGGGACAACGAAACTTTCCTAAAGAAAGTGGAGAAGGACTTCGGACAGCTATAGATGAGGCGGGAATGGCAGCGTAAAACCCACATGATGGAAGTAAGCCGCAAAAGTCTAGGACATCTCGGACATGTGAAGTGCAAGATTAGTCAACCATTTATCCATATGGTGAACTTGTGCATGAAGGTATCGCCACTCAGCATCCCAAGAAGACGATGGAGAAGGTGCGGAGGTAGATGGTCCAGGCTTGCCATCGGCTACTCCTGAAGTAGAGGAGGTACTAGCACACACAGAAAGACGACGAACGGGTACATGAGTGGGGCCGAAAGAGTAAACTGCCACGCATCATCAACCGGTTCCACTACACCCATTTTCTCTTGACAAACCATATCTAAAGGGTCCATGTTACAAGCCAAATGTAAATCATGGTTATGGGGATCAAGAATGTCTAAATGAATAGCTAAATGTGTGATGTAAGACCCAAGAATCAAAGGTTTGTTTTTCTTAACCATAACCATCTTGAATTGGGAAACTAGCCAATAGGACAAATTAACCTTGATATTTTTAGTCATGCACCAAATAAAGAAAAATTTGGGTTTAGAAAAGGTCTCGGAACTGTCTTTCTACCTGAGTAATTATAGGCTAAAAAGTGCTCAATATAACAGGAACTCAGGTCCTTGAGATAACAGCTCTTTTGACCGGCTAGGATCATAACAATCACATCAATAGAAATGTCCTTCCAAATCTCGATGTGAAAGGAAAAAAAATGGGTCGACATAATCACAAGCACTCTCGGCATATTCCCTAGAATTGGCATACTCACTATCAATAAACCCAAAGGCCAAATTAAACTCGGCAATGGAGAACTTAAACTCCCTACCTATCAATCAAAATCGAATCACATTTGAGGTTGTGATAGAATACCCCATGGATAGATCAAACTCAAAGGTGGCGTAAAACTCTCTAACCAATTCAACAAAAGTAGCACATCGTATTTCAGCATGAGAACGCTAGCCTATGGCAGTACATTTGTGCAATATTCTCAAAGATATTCAAAGAAACCATGATGGGAGGGTCAAGATGTTTACAAGGAATAATTCGCCACTCATAATAATTAGAGTATCTTTGCTTATCGATAGCTTTGGTGAGAGACAAATTACCCCCAAAGTGGGAGAGTGAGGAGATATGGACCCCCTTGTCCCTACCTAAGCATGCCCATTTACCCGAAAAAGAAGGATGGTAGAAGGGTCAGTCATGGGTATAGTTGGTTGGGATGGGGGAGTGGTTTTAGTCATAGGGGTGTTGGCCTTGGTGGTCTTTTTTTTCTTAGCCATTTAGATAACTGAATCCAAAAATAGCTATAAACAACAATTCAAACAAGGGCGAACTACAAGCCTCTAATGTATGCCAAACGACTAAAGATAGCCAAGCAATCTCAAATCAAAGTGAAGAGTAAAGAGCCCAGAGATGTGACACTATTTAATAACAAAACTAGAAATGTAAGAACAATACCCCCTATCAATATCAACAATTAGCAATTGGCAAGTAAGTAGCGGCAATTTCAGCACAGTTTATAACCTCCAATCACCATTGAATCCCCATGGATGCAAAATAGTAATGCAAGTTAGTGGTCATCATCAGAAAACAAGCAAATGTCAGGTAGTGCCAATCCAACAATTCGAGGAATACCCAATCAACAAATTAAATCAACCCCGCAAAAAGAAATTCTAATAAACTCTGAAGTAGCAACCCAACAATATTTAAAAGAGAAGGACAAGAATACCAAAAACTGGGTCAGTAGAAACAAGACAATAGAGAAAGTGCGGAGCGATGGCTGTTGCTTGCAGGGGATGGACGTTCATGGTGGTTCAAGCAGCGGTGAATGGCACAATAGCGAGCGACGGAAAAACTAGAGACGGGCGATGGCGAAACCAGTGACAGGCTTTGACGAACAGCGACGACAACAACAGTAGCAGAGACAAACTAGCGAACTGCAACAGCAATGGACGGTGGGCGATGAACGGCGAGCAAGCAACATGTAGAGTTTTGGCCATGCAACTGAGGAAAAGAAAGAGCGAAATAAAGAAAGAAAAAAAGAAAGAAGAAAGAAAGAAAGAAGGAAAGGAAAAGAAATAGAAAAGGGAAAAGGCAAATGAAAGAAAAAAAAAGGAAAGAAAAAAAAAGAAGAGAAAAAAAAATTCTTTTGGTTCAATTTGTTTTTTTCCCCTTGCTAGGACAAGACGCGGGCACGTCTTATTGGTTGAAACTCTTTTGATGATAAAGTTGGCTAATTACGAGTTACAACATACCCTCAAAACGTGGGCACATCATATTGGTCCATAGTTTTCTGATGATGGAATTGGATATTTGTGCATTACCACGTACCTTTAAGGCATGGGCACGCCTTGTTGGGAGAAAGTCACCTAACCAATAAAACATTAAAAATGAAATTTAAAATACCAAATTTGAAAAACCTAAGATAAACATAGTGAAACACATAATATTAGTGAACAAACAATAAAGAAAGAATTTGATTGCCTCCCAATAAGCGTCTTGCTTTAATGTCTTTGATTAGACATGGTCGAATATTGTTCAAGCAGCATAAGTGGGATCTTCAAGAATTATTATCTCCACCTTCTCCATTGAAACACTTTCATAATAGGGTTTAAAACAATGGCCATTAACCACAAATGTCTTAGCTATTTGCATACTCTGAATTTTCACTACACCATAGTGAAAAATATTAATCACAACAAATGGACTAGTGATAGGTTATAATTTTATCATTTATTTTATTATTAATTTTTCCTATTACCTGACATGATATGGATTAATTATTAGATTCTATTCACTTTTGACAATTTGTATTTATTTCAGGGAGTGGTTCGAAAATACTATAACAAATACCAATTTGGCAATTATAGGAAGGAGCTCAAGTACAAAGTATCTAGGGTCATTTTTGGAACAGAAGGTGCAGCCCTTTTTGGTAATTGGCCGAAGACAGCAAGAGAAAAACCCGAAAAGGCCGAAGTCTTCTTCTGGCAAGGGAGCCGCCGCACAGGAGATAAGCTTTAGAGTGGCTAGGTATTAGATAGAAAAAAAGCGCAGAGAACTAGCACTATTGTGATGGCTTAGCCTTTGACTTTTCTTTTTTGTTTAGCTCTTAGTAGTTTTCTTTTCATTCCTCGGATGTTACGAGCAATTAGGAGATTCAATCATTCTCTGTAACTTTCGTTTTCCATTCATTTGTTCGGAGTCAATGGCCGCGACTGATGCTTCACTTTTGTGTGGGTTTTTCGCATCAAATATGAATTAATTTCTTCACTCTAATCAAGGAACAACGGAGGCTTTGGTTCGCCTAAAAATTGTAAGATTGATTTAATTTTATCTTTTTCTTTTATTTATTAGTATTCGCATATCCCTTGATTGCAATATTTATGATTATTTAATTAATTGATTGTCTTGGATCTGGATAATTAGTTAACTTGATAATCTATTGTCAATTAGGGCATTAAATCTGTAATTGTTTAATTGCCCTGAATTGGTGACAACTGGGCATGATTAGATTTGTGTCAGGGGGATACGCGGGCTAATTTGAAATAACCCTGGTAGTGCGTTATTTGGTTAGAATAGGGCTCCTCTAATAAGTAAGGCAATTGGGGAATTAAATCTTACGGGCGCACATGAGATTATTGCTCAATTAGAGTAGTGATTAATGGGCATACCTTGATCACCGACGCAGTAAGAAGGGGTTGACTGCCATCGCTTGTTTGGCAGTTATAACCTATTTATTAATAAATAATTGAAATTGCCTTTGTATCGATAATCAATTAGGTGAACCATTACTGAAGTTATTTCTTGGCTAGAACCTTAGTTATCATCCATTCGATTTTAGTTTTTATTAGCTTCTTGGATTTTATTTGAATTTATTTGATTGTCACTTTCTACACAAAAATACCCCTCGGTTACTGTGGATTTGAAAAGAAACAGTTACACCCAGTCCCTGTGGATTCGACTCTGCTTACCACTATTGCAAAAATTAATTTTAGTTCAGCAGGTTTTTATTATTGCACAGGCTTGACAACCTATCAACCAGTCCAACGAGAGCGTAACTTACTTAGAAAGAGCTTTAGACGAGATTGATAGAGAAGAACTCTTTGCCCAACTACAAATGATTTCCTTGCAACTTATTGGTCACGAAAAACCTTAATCTTCTCTTTATATAGTGTTGCATTCTCGTAAGTATCATTCCTCAACTCATCCAATGCTTGTAATTGAAGTTTTCTGTGTACTCCAGCCTCATCAAGATCCATGTTGCATTTCTTGATCCCCCAATATGCTTTGTGCTCGAGCTCAACCGGTAAATGACACGGCTTCTCAAATACCAACCTATAGGGAGATATACCTATAGGAGTCTTATCGACTGTCCTATAAATCCAGAGTACATCGTTCAATCATGAACTCCAACCCTTCCTATCGGAGTGAACCATCTTCTTCAATATATATTTAATTTCCCTATTCGAAATCTCGGCTTGACCATTCGTTTAGGGGTGATAGGACGTAAATACCTTACGAGTCACTCTATATTTACGAAATACAGCCGCCATCATTTTATTGCAAAAGTGTTTTTCTCGATCACTTACTATAATTTGTGGTACCCTAAAATGAACAAAAATATGTGATTGAATGAAATCTACAACCACTTTAGAATCATTAGCTTGGGTGGCTTTTGTTTTTATCTACTTGGACACATAATCTACGGCCAACAAGATGTAAAGGAAACCAAAAGACGAAGGAAATGGACCCATAAAATCAATATCCCATGCATCAAAAATTTCACAAAAAATCATAAGGGTTTTTAGTATCTAATTTTTATGAGAAATATTTCCTACCTTTGACATCTATCACATGACTTACAAAACAAGTATGTATCTTTGAAAATTGTGGGCCAATAAAAATCGCTTTCCAATACTTTACGAACTGTTCTTTGTGGTCTAAAATGGTGTCCACATGCATAAGAGTGATAAAATATTAAAATAGAATTAAATTCACTCTTACTCACACATCTGCGTGGTACTTGATCTGCACATTGCCACTATAAATAGGGGTCATCCCATAAGTAATACTTAGCATCACATTTGAGCTTATCTCATTTTGTTTTTGACCAATGTGCAAGCAATTGATTAGTGGTCAAGAAATGAATAATATCCGCATACCAAGGAAGAGAGGGATTAACAGAAAATAGTTGCTCATTAGGAAAAGTTTTCCTCAATATAAAATCATACTTGACAATCGACAATCGACTCAAATGATCGGCAACTAAATTCTCTTCTCCCTTTTTATCACGAATTTTCAAATTGAACTCATATAAAAGCAAAATCCATCTTATCAACCTTGGTTTAGCATTCTTCTTAGTCATCAAGTACCGTAGCGCTGCATAGTCAGAATACACAATCACTTTATCTTCTAATAAATAAGAATGAAATTTTTCTAAGGCAAAAATAACTACTAAAGCTCATTTTCTGTGATTGTATAATTGAGTTAAGTTCCATTCAAAGCCTTAGATGCATAATAGATCGCATGTTATATGAGCAATTTATGATGGATAATGCCATGCATTGTTGTTCTTTCTGTCATGTGAAAATGGATGAAATATACATAGCTGGTGAATTAAGTAGATTGTATCGATTTTGATATGTAAGTACGACTTTCTGATTGGTTGCTCATTTTTTGTCTTCTAGGACAAATCTCCCAAAATAAGTTTATATGGTGTTTCATTGTTGAATCACGAACATTCCTATAGTAAAAATTTTAGTCTTAAATCAGGTTGAACTAATTATATGGAGGGAAAATTTTAGATGCTAAGTGACTGATTCCCTCCTCATTTTGTCATGTACTGTCCCAAAAAAAAAAGGCTTAAGTGGCTAATTAGTTTGTTAATAAAGACCGTATAAGATCACTTCCAAAAGTAAGTTGCTGCATTATCTCTTTGTCGAGTTTTTATCATGAACATTTTTTGGGGAAAATTAATCTTCAATTAGCTTGGACTACATTGTCTTAAATTAGTTAAGTTTTTGCAGTAGAAAAAAGAAATATGCTGTAGTATAAATTCAATTATCTCGTAATTAGATTACTTTTTTCGATGCCTTTATCTGTTTACCACTAATTGAAATCCACCGTGAATGTTGAACAGCTAAGATGGGAACTGTGCTCATGACATTATTGTGCGTTAATTTTTTTTTTAGTTGCTGTGTGATAGATGAATTTCTATAACTGTATAGGGTTGATCGAAATAATAATTCACTTGGAGTACTCCAGGGTCAAACATATAGGAATGAGTTATTTTTTTCTACTTTAATTACTCTAATAAAAATAATAAAATTTAAATTTAGAGGGTTTTTAATCACTAATTAAGAAATTAAATAAATAATCAAATCAAATAAGATATGGGTGAGAAAACAATTAGCAAAAGACTAGAGCTTCAACAAACTTAGTTATTTTTTCAGCTGTATATTGAGAATATTTTCATTAGTTGCATTTTTCACATGCGTGATTTCTTTCAAATTATATATTTCTAATACTCAATATTCATTCTATATATTATATAATATACTCCAATTCTTAGAAACTTTTAACTACAACCATAGTTGTTAGAATCGCGATCTACAATCCTACGATACGGATCATGGCTAACGATCCAAATTGTAAGTAGGATAAAAAATTAGCATTGAATTAACAAGATCAATAGGATCGTGATCCAGATCATACAATCCTACAACCCTACTATTTTTCAAAAAATTAAGTAACAATTTTAGTATTTTGGCCATATCTTTGTGTAAAAAACTCGAAATTGAGTGTCGTTTATTGCATAGTAAACTATATTCAGACAGTTTTAATCCATGTAAATAACTCACCCCAATTTTAAAACCTAGAAAATTTGATTAATCTTTAAATTTGACTCATATATTTAACTAAAGTGAATAGATGATCTTTGCTATAGGTTATTACATGGAGCTAGTGTTTTGTGTCTTTATTATAATAAATTAGTATGGTTTAGAGTCTTCAGAAATGAATTAATACTTTTGCTAATTCTAAGTGGATAAGTGGTGGGTTATAAATTTGAACCCAAAATACATGTTTTTTAGCACAAAATTCTTCCCTCAAAATTTTCTTTAATTATTTGTTTATTGTATTATACCATTTTTTCTATCAATTAAAATATATTTGAAACATTTTATTATATATGTAATATTTAATTATCGTATTATATAAAAAATGATGTAATAATCAATCACTAAATCATAGTTAACTAAATGTATTGTGTTTAACTATTTTATTAATAAGATGATTTATACACATATAAGGTCAACTTTTCCATGTATATTGTTCCATAATTGAATTTGGATTTACAACAAGAAAGAACAAGTTGTCTAGTTTAATCAAAATACATTTTGAATATATTATAAGTAGTCCCAAATTTCTAGATATTTTTCAAATTGTCCCAAATACTTTATATAGCACAATTATAACCTTAATTAACAATATAATTATATTGATTGCACATGAATTACATTATTTGTTACTATATTTATGAATTGCAAACTTAAAAATTATAAATATGACAATTTATTATATTGATTGCACATGAATATTTTCATTAGTTTCATTTTCTCATACATGATTTCATTCGAATTATATGCTTCTAATACTCAATATTCATTCTATATATTATATAATATACTCCAATTCTTAGAAACTTTTGACTACAACACTTAAATCAGAATTTAGGACGCGTGTTTTATCCCCTCCAAGAATTTTATTTTTCCCTCAACATCCTTCCGTCAAAATTCAAACTTGTTAGAGGCTGAGGGATATATACATAGAAAGGCTGGTCCTCTCTTGTCTCTGTCAATTGAGAAGCACGCATCTGTTCTTCTCTCAAAGGCCAACATTGGTGATTTTTAGTCCAAAAATAAAAGAACAGATGCGGGAATTGCTAAACGGGAAGGAGACCTCTGAGGAATTGCTAAAAAAGAAGACCCGCCTCCTATCTATCTCCTATGAATTGCTAAACGTGAAGGAGCTTAGGTTTTATTGCTGTCAAAAAATCTGAGAACAACTTCAATGCTTCATCCATTTGCTTCAAATACTGTTAGATCTATATTTTGGTGCCATTTTGTAAGTCTTCATACCCTTCTTGTGTGTTTTTATTACCATTATTTGTGTTAGATTTCTAAGATTGCATTATTTTCCTCACAATTTTAGGAAAATTGAGTTCCAACCATCCTTATGGACCCTGTGAAGCTAACTTATGTGGGTTATGTGTTTAATATCAAAGATTGCATTTTTCGTTTGGTTGAGGTTTAAGCTAACAACCTCTGACTTTTGCATCTTGTTTCCTGGTCGGTTGAGGTTAACTTCTCTGCTTTTCGTAGTTGGTTTTAGCCCCTATTTCATATGCAATCAGTAAAATTTCTCCACATAATGTAATCTTCCCTTTTTGTGCAGCTTAATCAAGTTAGATTTAAGGAGCAGTAGTGCTGATATGGAGCCAAATCAAGGCAGTTCTATTGAATGCCGTCTGATCTGAATTTTCCTACAAGTGTATAGAACAGGTCAGCGTCTGTGTACATACTTAGTGTTGGAGGCAAGAGGACTTGGGGGAGATTTCAGGATTCATAGAATCATAATACCAGCTTGCAATTTACTGAAGTTGAAGTTGCAGTTCCATTGTACAAGGAATTTCTACAATCGAACTAAACTTGGTCTATTCCAACATGGGCCATTTGGGTTTAGGTGCTTTTTGTGCACTGATTGTAAAACCTGATTTCAGGTATTAATATTTTGTTTCTTTTGAATATATTCTCACTAATTTCAAGTATTATTATGTTCTGCAATTTTTGATCTTCTCAATATGTAAAGTTGTGTAAGGAGGACTTTGCATATACTAGGACTTCAAATCCACTTTTCCAAACAGTTTTCCCAATACGCTTTGTTGAACATCTTAGACAGATTGGAATCAGCAAAATTATAGGGGAGGAAGATGAAATAAAGCTCGTAGAGTACATTTTGTAGCTTGGGAAATCTTTGAAAAAGATGACTCTGTATACAGTTATAGAATGATAGGTGTCGAACCTATGCAATAATAATTATCTACTCAAGAAAAATACAAATTTGTATATAGTGGTGAGCAGGGTCGCATCCATATGGATTGGGGATAATTCATTTCTTCCAGAGTCCGAAATATGGGGGGTTTTGGAAAATATAAAATAACTAATTAACCAACTAATGAAACAACTAATAGAAATAAACAGGAATTAATCAATAACTAATACAACTCTAGCCAAAGATGCAACTTTTCAAACACGGTCCATTCAATTAATCATCGATACAAAGATAATTCAATTACTAATTAATAGATTGATTATAGTTGTCATACACGCGATAAACAACCAAACTTTCCTTACTTTTTCGATAGTCAAGGTACGACCATTAACTATTTCTCTAACCAAGAAATAACCCTAGGTACGACTATAGGATTTAATTTCTCGATTGCAATAAGAATTAGACAAGCTCAATCCAAACTAACAAACACGCTACGAGGGTTCGTTTAAGTTAAATCATACATTTCCCTAACATGAAACCAATTGAACAATTACGGATTCAATCAATTAATCTGGCAGTAGATTATTAGGTTAATTCGAATATCGGTCCCTTGACATTCAAATAACATAACAAGCATAAGAAGTTAAATCAGAAAATACACAAATACCAATGAATAAAAGAAATAAGTAAAATAATTCGATCTCACAGATGTTTGGAACTGAGTCCTCAAATTGACATTCGACTAGAAAACGGAGATTTAGCTTCACATCCTCAGGGGAGATCCGCAGGACTCCATCGATAACCATTGGTTTTTCCCTAAAGACTCACTAAAGAAGAGACCAGTGGCCAGTCTCCTTTTTCTTGTTCCCTCCAAGGTAGTAATCACCGGGATTCCGGCCTTTTTTCTCTCTGTATTTCCTAGTTGAAGTCTACTACTTTGGCCGTCCATTGGCCAACTAAAAATAGAATTCTAATTGCAAAAGGAAACTTCTCCAACTAATGCTAATTGTTCCCTAATAAGACATCTAATGAAAAGTTGTAGTTTCCTAATTTTCATCCAATACTCCACCTAAACTCCATCTTGAATTGGAAAACTCTTGAAAAATCATCTCTTTTATTACTTTTTGCTCCACCTTCCTACAATTGACACAAAGTACCAAATATAAGTAGAATCAATCAATTAATACAATATTTGATTATATAAACGAGGAAAATAATCATAGAATTAATGACAAAAATGCAACCTATCATAGAACCTTTGAAGTCTTCATCAAAAGGTTGAAACAGCATATTGTCATTCAAAAAATGTTCCATGGATTGCCGATAGAGTTCCAAGATAACTGGATTGAATTAAGGAATCGGAAATACTGAGGTGACAAATATGCGTCCATATGACTAGTTTAACTCTCTCTCTCTCTCTCTCTGTTATATTTTTTTTTCTGCTTCTCCTTTTTGTGGTGTTCTCTCGATGAAATCTTCTTCTGTAATGACTTATTGAAGTTGCGATTTTTAGGATGGTTAATGAGCTAAAAAAAATTTTGATTGCCAATTGATTTCAAGCACTTCCTATTGTATGGCTCAAGATGTTGAAAGAGCTGGATGTTGATGTATTATTGTGCTAGCAATTATTTTTAGCTAACCAAAGCTTTTGTATGTTTTCTATTGAATGTTTATCAAAGTAGCAAAAGGGAGTTTGTTGGCACCAAGTGATATTCCAAAAACCTATCAAATACCAGGGCTTATGAGTTTAAATTTAATGAGCAGCTACGTTGGTCATGATTCATTAAAAAAATTTTTTTGCCAAACAATTTGATACTTATAAGAACCTGGAAAATGTACAACAGACACATGAGAAGCCAAATTGAAGCTATTTGCAGCTAAATTTTCTAATAAAACCACCCAGTAATTTGCTCAGAGAATTAAGATTACCATGCTAAAATGGGATTAAGAAATGTTCATAACAGCATTGGAGAGGAACATTTTCCCACCAAACAGTTAGGCAATAATCAATTATCGCTTATTAGAGAGGATACTTTCCTGGCCAAAAATGTTTTACTGGTACACGGGTCCTTGCTAATTCTATACTATTGGTGAGGATGCGCTATTTTTCCTAGCAAAACACCTTGACTATTTGCAAGGAACTACTGGTTTTTGTGGGGAGTTTTTAACTTTAGTTGGTGAGGAAAGCTTTTCTTGCCATAGTATTTGAGCTATTAGCGAGGAGGTCAACCCTTGCTATTCATCTGTTTCATTAGCGAGAAAAGCAGCAGCATCCTCGCTAATAACTTTTAGCGACGAGCATCTAGCAAGAAATTTGGCGAGGAAGCATTTTTCTCGCTGAAATTAATTAGCAAGGAAGTCAAAACTTTTGGCGTGGACTTTTGCTCCTCGCCAAATCCCTTTTTCGTTGCAGTGATATAATATCCCTCTTTACTAGATATAGACTTGTTCAAAGTTGATGGGTTCTTTTAATTTATACTAGAAGAAACTATCCGTTGCTGGTCCACAAGAATTAAAAAAAAAAAAACATGAAAGCTTACAAAACACGCATACGTTATAGTTCTTATAACAAATCAATTAATTAAGAAGTCTTAGATATGAAATGTCAACAATACTAATTAAGTCAGATGAAATGTCAACAATACTAACTTGGTCTTAGATATGAAATGTCAACAATACTAACTTGGTCCCCATATTAAAGTCAGATGAAATGTCAAATATGGAAAAAAAAAAAAAGCAACTCATAAAGCTGGACGAAGCAAGTTAAACTATCAGACTGATTTCTAAGCAAAACCCGAAATTGTAGAAGTCTTGTTAGCTAATGTTACAGCTGGTTTTAACGATTCATAAGGTTTATGAACTAAGTGATAAGAAGGAATAAATTCTACTAGACCTAATAAATGTCTAGTTCAAATTAATAGGAAACCAATTACTAGACGCCTTGGTAACCGTTAAAATCAATCATTGAGATTTAATATGAGGGGTTACAAAACTCATGCTTAGGAAATAAATGCAATGTAATTAATAATAATCCACTAGGAGGTGAACAAGTAAGGGAATTTTGGTGTCGGTTAGCTTTGAGAATTAGCTACTATATACACTACTTTCCTTTTGTACCCTCATTAATTGTCCAATTCACCCATGTTTTCTCTCACTAGAGTACTAAATAGTGCTGTTTTACTAGGCCAAAAGCAATGCAAACTAATTAGGAGTAGTAATTAAGAACCCTGTATTGGAAAAGAGAGATAAAAGAGTAAAATTGTGAAAAAATAATTAATGTTGCATGGGGAAAGTAAAACGACAGATAAAAGTACTTAAGAGCAAATTTCTTAAACGTCAGTTATAAAAAAAGGGAGGGAGTATAATTTATTGAATTGGGAGACAAATTAACATGTGGAGTTATTAATAAGTGATAGTATTAAATATTTTTAAAATTTAAAGTATAGTTCGTAAAGTATAATGTATCAAGAATTTATTACGTATTTTTATAGTTTAGTTGAAAAGTATGAATATTTTTGAAATATATGAACTACACAAGCTTTTGTTGTGTTATACTTTTAAATGTGTATTGTACAAGTGTAATAGAAGCCTTTACTAACTAGGAAAATTCGTATAAATGAAGCATTTCCACCAAAAAAAAAATCTTGAACGAAGATAAAGGGGAAAAAAAAACAACATTCAGATCTCCAAATGGCATTCAATTCAAAATCTTGATGGCATCCAAAATATCCATTTTTGAGGGACTTTGTTTCCTTTCTCAGGAGCAGGATTGGGTACGTTTCACTCCGTCGATGCTGAATTCTTTCACATTGTAATGGCATGGCACGATGAAGAAGCACATATATACATATTGAACATTCTGCACGTCTTATATCAATCACACTAATTCTAGCAGGTCCAACGTACAGAAGTTTATGATGTAACTGAGATAGAGATCATCAATTGTAGTAGATGATCAAGTAGATTTATTTATTCAACACGACAACAACATAAGAAGAGCACTCGAACTGAGTACTCATTACATGCTTCCCCTGTTGATTCTACACCAATTCAAAGAGAAGCCGCACAAATCTTTTACACACATAGGAAATCAACCATTAAAAGCAAACACAACATAACATATTAAGGTAATAATATAGGTGTCACGGATCCTGTGTCACGCCCTTATTTATTTAGCATTAATTTTTGACCTCATCTCCGGATGTAGCTTCAGTAGGTTAACAGCATCTTTGGCAATGTCCATGGTACCAGTAGCAGCAACCATGTCTGCAACGATCTGCGGTTACGGTATCCTCATCTCCAGATGTGGCTTCAGGGGTCTCCTTGGCAGTTTGACAGCATCTTTGGCAGTGTCCATGGTACCAGTGGCAGCAACCATGTCTGCAACGATCTTTGCCTGAACTGGCATCGTGGACACCAGTGGTTTTCACGCTCTTCTGATCTGTTTCAAGACACAAGGAGACATAAATATTTGGAGCTTTATCTTAAGCTGCGAACGTTAGGTGACCGGCTAGGCTGAAAATTTGCAAGATATATGCAAAGAAAAGAATACTATGGATTAAACAAAACAGTCCAGGCATATAAGATGGTGCGACCTGGATATGAATTATTTTGCTTTAAATTATAATTAGAAGCATTTAATTTGGTTTAGACGTTAGTTTAACCTTTGGTGCGACACTATGGAAGCAATACTATAAGGATGCATGAAAAATCAGATGTGCCACTAACCATTGATAGAAGCAACCCAATTTTACTTTTGCTAAACAATGAAAAGGATATTAGCAGATTAATATGACTTGCTTGATAATATACAAATAGCCTTCCATAAAAATTCACATCCCAATAATGAGTCTCCAAATCTCCATTCATTTAAATATTTAGGTGCAGCCAAAAAAAAAAGAAAGAAAGGAAAACAAAAAAAAGGGACTAGGTACCTGCAGCTGTTGCATCAGAGGAAATGAGGAGCACAAGTGCAAAGAGAACACCAATAAGAAAGAGCAAATTTTTTGAAGATGCCATTTTATCACAATCTCACTCAAAATGTAAATAATGTGCTAAATTATTGATGTCGAGTGATAAGTGCATTGAGTTGGTGCCCTATTTATAGGAACTAGGAGGGGAACGCCACGCCTTGCGTGGAATGAGTATTTTAGGGTTAATTTCAAAAACCTCCCTTGAGGGTTTTCATAATTTCACTAGCACCCGTGTTATATCCAATAATACAATGAGCTCCCTTCTGATGTTGATGGGACCTAATGTCAATATCATCAGGGGCAAATTGACCATAATGCTCTCACTAAAATAGCTTTTTAAAACATTATCTTAGAAGCGCAATATAATCTTCCAATCTTACCAAGATACCATCAAAGCCAAAATTTAACAACTTTCCTAAAAGTAATTTCTCTGTTGGTTTGTGAGACTTGGAGAAGAGCTTTAGGAGCTGAACTTTAAGCTCCGAAAATCTTTAATTGGTTGAAGGAAGATTGCTGCCAAAAGTGCGTTATTAGCTATATTCCTTGATATCTATGAAAGGTAAGTGGAAAATTTTTTATTTTAATGGTATGGTACCATGAATAAGCTCGTCAAGTTGATAAGATATGTTTAAATGTAGCCAGTAGACATGACGAGTCATTTGAGGTCCACACCATGAATATCTTGATGTTATATGAGCAATTTATGATGGATAATGCCATGCATTATTGTTCTTTCTATAATGTGAAAATGGATGAAATATACATAGCTGGTGAATTAATTAGACTGAATGGATTTTGATATGTGAGTACGACTTTCTGATTGGTTGCTCATTTTTTATCTTCTAGGACAATCTCCCAAAATAAGTTTCTATGGTGTTTCATTGTTGAATCACGAACATTCCTATAGTAAAAATTTAGTCTTAAATCAGGTTGAACTAATTATATGGAGGGAAAATTTTAGATACTAAGCGACTGATTCACTCCTCATTTTGTCATGTGTAGTCCCAAAAGGAAAAAAAAGGCTTAAGTGGCTAATTAGTTTGTTAATAAAGACCGTATAAGATCACCTCTAAAAGTAAGCTGTTGTATTATCTCTTTGTTGAGTTTTTATCATGAACATTTTTTAGGGAAAATTAATCTTCAATTATCTTGGACTACATTGTCTTAAATTAGTTAAGTTTTTGCGGTAGAAAAAAGAAATATGTTGTACAATATAAATTCATTTATCTAGTTAGATTACTTTTTTCGATGCCTTTATCTGTTGACCACTAATTGAAACCCACCGTGAATGTTGAACAACTAAGAAGGGAACTGTTTCTGCTCATGACATTATTGTGCATTAATTTTTTTTAGTTCCTGTGTGATCGATGAATTTCTATAACTGTACAAGGTCGATCGTAATAATAATTCGCTTGGAGTACTTCAGGGGTCGAACCTGCAGGAGTGAGTTAATTTTTCCTACTTTAATTCCTCTAATAAAAATAACAAAATTTAAATTCAGAGGGTTTTTAATCACTAATTAAGAAATTAAATAAATAATCAAATCAAACAAGATATAGGTGAGAAAACAATTAGCAAAAGACTAGAGTTTTAAATTTTGATTCAGAATTGGAATTATATATCCAATTATTTTCTTAACAAGTCAAAGATGTATCACGTAGAAGTACTTTAGATTATCTCTCGATACTTCTAAATTTGTCTAATGAAATCTCACGTTGCTCTCGAGATCATAAGTATATAATTAAATCCTTTACAATATTAGGTGATATAATTATGACATACAATGTTTAACCCACTTTCATGATTATACTAAGTATGTTTATCTATCAATGTACGGTTGTACATCACTTCTTAACTCAATACAAATCCTAAAAGCATATCTATTGTGGCAAAACATAAACATGTAATAAAGGCAAGATAAATAAATCTAAGCAAAAACGAATTATTTATCTAGAACAAATAATTAAATCTCCTTCACAAAATCCTAACTTTAGATATAAATGAGTTCAACATATTCATAGATAAATCCAAGAATTCAAATGAAAGACAAAATAAGAAGTTAAAAGTAAGAAAACTTCTCAATTTTTCCCCGCTCCAATCTCCATCTTGAACTTCCTTTGATTCTTCAACACTTCCATTGTGATCTCTCAAGAAAAGAAGGTATAAAAATGATGAACTAACGTTCGCCAAATGCTTTCTAATCTAAAAACATCCTAGAATGTCCTATTTATAGTCTCTCAAAGTTGTATCCGAAATATGGTAAGAATGGGTCTTGAAAACTTACCAAAAATCGAGTTTGAGTGGGTTTTCCAATCATTAGAACTAGAAGAAGTCCTTGCAAAGTCCCTTTCAATGTTTGGCGTTGGACATAGGATCCACCCACGGATCCTTGTGTCCTGGCATTCTTCCCCTTTTGTTGCGTTTCGATTCATTTCCTCCTCAATCGCGTGCTTTTCCCACAAAAACCAACATATACTTAAATTAGGCAACATCCATTCAAATTATAGCTCAAATACAACCATTCATTGACAATTAATAAATACAAACCACTATAATTTGTAGCTTATCACTGTGCTTCACAGCTTTGGAATATTTCACTGCTCTGCGAAATGGTCTATTCAATTTGTTCATTCACTAAGACTTTTATGCTATTTCTATTCAAAAGCAATAGTATAATTAGCAATGGTCATGTGATAATAACGATCAGAGACTCAAAAAGGGCTCTGCTATGCTTTTGCCTCCAACCACATGCAAAGCATCCAAAATTGAAGTTCAGTGTATAGAATAGAAAAGTGATTCAACTTCGGAGGGACAAAGTGAAGTTTGTCCTATGTTACAATATTTCTTTTAGGGTCTACAAGGGTAAATGTGGAATAAAATGTGATGACACCATTTCTTGTCAATTTATTCCATTTCTTTTACCTATATGGGCTGAATTGGTCGCAACACTAGTTAAAGTAAGAGTGGTCAGCGTAATATTGAAAATAAGAGGGGTACTAACTGAAATTGTCCAAAACTTCATGAAATTATCCAATAGTTTAAGTAGCTGTGCCTGTTGCTTGTACAAGAGCGCCTCTTCTCTGTTTCCTTGAACGAGCTAAGAATAGTCGTCGAATTCCACACTTTATTATTATTGACTAATGAAGCGTCCACGTCTCAAGTCTCCGGACGCAGGAATAAAGAATTTATTGTCCTTGTACAAGTTGCAGCCTTGTACAAGTCTCCGTACTGCTAAAGTTGATAATTGAACTAATGATAATTAATAATGATAAGATAATGTGGCCATTTCTCAATCAATCTCCTTTTTATTGTTTGTTTAAGTAAGATAGACGTTCCTGTGAATATCATCATTTAAAAATATTTTTTGTATTGAGTGAATTGGACTGCCCTTAAAAATATCATCACTCAGTATTGCTTATTCATAGATGCAAGTAGGTTTTCGATACAATAAAAGAGTTGACTGAAAAGATCCCTTGTCTTGAGATGTAGTACTCGTTGCAAGCTAGTCAGATTTTTCCAATTTCTTGTTTGAATATATGAAAAATTCGAGCTTGGGGTTATTTGAAATTGTTAAATCTAAGGAGCCCTGTTGTTCTCGTCAATTCTTCGAATCAACTCCAAATTCATTAATATATTTGTGTTTATGGAGCATTTTGTTGAGTAGGTAATGAGATTGAAGGATGGTTTCAAGAAATTCATATATTTGGGATATATTTTGAAATTTGTCGTACATTTACCTTGAAGATCAGAAGAAAATTGCGGCAGAATTGTCGAATTCGGAAATCATTTACCCATTCTATATCATTAACTAGTTTTATTGCAAAATTTACTAGCATGTGACTTGCTACATTAGCCATTCTAGATACAAAAGAAACTGTGCATTGCTCGAAACCTTGTGTTAATTGACAGGTGTCAGGCTTGTGTAATAATAAATTCCTACTCAAAAAGATATAAACTCAAGGTTTCGAGTGAAAATTTGCTTCTTTCCAAGTGACAATTAATTGGGGGGAGTTTGGAAAATTGCAATTAAAAATAAATAATCAATGCAAATTGAAAATAATTAAACTAAAACAGATTAAATTTAAATCAAGGATGAACGAGCTCTAACCAAGGAAATAACTCCGGAAGCGGGTCAAACAACTGCTCATCGCTACAAGAATTATTTCATTTATTGGTTAATAAACAGGTTATAGTTGCCAAACACGCGATGACAACCAGCTCTTTCTTAGTGTCTCATTAGTTAAGGTATAATCGTTAACTACTTCTCTAACCAAAAAATAACCCTAGGTATGTCGATAGAATTTAATTCCTTGATTGTATTAGAAACTAGAAAAGTCTTGTTCTAATCAATAAACACATTATCAGGGTTTATTTAAATTAAATCATATGTCTCCCTGACGTAATGCTAATCACGCTAGTCGCTACTAATTTAAAATAATTAAATATTTGTGAATTTAACTGTCTTAACTGGCAATAGTTTGTTAGGTTGAATTAAATATCAAACGCCTTTGATATTCAAACAACTAATACCCATAAGCAATTAAACCAAAAAACATATGAATACTAACGAATAAAAGAAATTAATAAAAACAGTTAGATCTCACAGTTGTTGATGACCCAAATTCACGTTATTTCTTGGCTAGAAAAGCAAAATTTAGTTGCACATCATCGGCATCAAGCAACACAATTTAATTGAATTAAATTGCATAAGCATCCAGTAAAATAGAAAACAAGAGTAAAAACAATGACAAAAAGGACAGGATCTTTGTTCTTTTCCTGCCGGTGAGTCTAGTCACCAGCGCTCCCAAAAACTTCTCGTCTCCCACGTCTTGTTTTTTGTCAAGTACTAAAAGTCAAACGGCCCTTCCCTTATTTTCTTGTTTTCAAGAATAAAACTACTTCTAATTGAAAAAGGAAACACTCGCAAAAGATAACGCTAATTGCTTCCTAATTAAATCAAATCTCTAGAAGAAAAACTTTCTTAATCTCTAGTCGCTACTCTGCTCAAACTCCATTTTGTATTAGGAAACTCTTGCACGCAAATTCCGCATCTCCGCACTTGACAACCAACTTTGAAGAAAATCATCCCTTTTTAGCAACTTTCACTCCACCGCCCTACAATTAGCATCACATACCAAATATAAGTCGAATAAAAGGAAAAAATAATCATAAATTGAATAACAATTTTACACCCTATCAATTTTCCCCCACACCTAGACCATACTTGTTCTCAAGTATGAGAAACAACAAATCAGCAACTGAGTCCCAACAATGATTATCACTCAACTCATCTATTGTCAAAATATCATCAAAGTATATATCAAGCATTGATAGCTAAGTTCCACGAAATAGCTCTTCGGTTAGCTTTTAAAACCAAGGACTTCTACAATTCCTGACTAACTAATCTAAGAAGATAGAACATTTGACTAGCATTGATCAGCAAACGGCTCAACTATTGACCAAAATCTCAACATTAAACCCATGAATCGACAGGTTAACATAATCAACTACATACTCGCACAGTTTCTTTTTTTTTCTCTTTTTTTTTCTTTTTTTTTGGTTCATTTTTCAGGGACAAGATTTAGTCCTTAGCCATTCAAGTCTTTTGATGTAAATTCTGACAACTACCAAATGAAGAAATCCGGTTACTCAACTTTTCATCATTTAAGGGCCACATACTCATAGCTACCGCTACTGTTTGACACGAAAGTTGACACTTTAAGTGAAAACTCCCGGTTATTAGGTAGCGATAACCAGCGGAATATAGTCAAATACTATTCACAAATTAGCAACAAAATAACAATAAAAATCACACAAGCTAGCATCATTTCCTCAAACATGGAGAACTAAGATTAATAATCGAACCAATTTACATGGAAAATACTAGAAAAATATGCACAATGCCTAGAAAAACTAACCAAAAATTGCAAAAGTCACAAAATCTCAAATATTCACCAAGGAGCTATTCTTAGACTTACCCATATTACACTTGATACATTCTTATAAATAAAACTTGTTAATAGAAAAATTGGAATCAACTAACCATTGTCAATCCCAAATATCCATAAAATACTCACAAATGACAAAAAGAAAATGAAAACAGCTAAAATGAACAGTACCAACTGTACTACAACTCCTCCCCCATACCTAAATCTGATATTGTCCCGAATGGAAGAAATAAAGAAAAGAAAAAGAAGGGGACAACGAAACTTTCCTAAAGAAAGTGGAGAAGGACTCCGGACAGCTATGGATGAGGCGGGAATGGCAGCGTAAAACCCACATGGTGGAAGTAAGCCGCAAAAGTCTAGGATATCTGGAACATGTGAAGTGCAAGATTAGTCAGCCATTCATCCATATGGTGAACTGGTGCACGAAGGTATCGCCACTCAGCATCCCAAGACGACGATGGAGAAGGTGCGGAGGTAGATGGCCTAGGCTTGCCATCGGCTACTCCTGAAGTAGAGGAGGTGCTAGCACACACGGAAGGACGACGAACGGGTACATGAGTGGGCCCCAAAAGAGTAAACTGCCACGTGTCATCAACCTGTTCCACTACACCCATTTTCTCTAGACAAACCATATCTAAAGGGTCCATGTTACAAGCGAAATACAAATCATGGTTATGGGGATCAAGAATGTCTAAATGAATAGCTAAATGTGTGATGTAAGACCCAAGAATCAAAGGTTTGTTTTTCTTAACCATAACCATCTTGAATTGGGAAACTAGCCAATAGCACAAATTAACTTTGATATTTTTAGTCATGCACCAAATAAAGAAAAATTTGGGCTTAGAAAAGGTCTCGTAACTATCGTTCCTACCTGAGTAATTATAGGCTAAAAAGTGCTGAATATAACAGGAACTCAGGTCCTTGAGAAAACAGCTCTTTGACCGGCTAGGATCATAACAATCACCATCAATAGAAACGTCCTTCCAAATCATGGTGTGAAAGGAGAAAAATGGGTCGATATAATCACAAGCACTCTCGGCATATTCCCTAGAATTGGCATACTCACTATCGATGAACCTAAAGGCCAAATTAAACTCGGTAATGGAGAACTTAAACTCCCTACCCATCAATCGAAATTGAATCACATTCGAAGTTGTGACAGAATATCCCATGGATAGATCAAACTCAAAGTGGCATAAAACTCCCTAACCAATTCAACAAAAGTAGGAAATCGTATTTCGGCATAAGAATGCCAGCCTATGGCAGTAAACATTTGTGCAATATTCTCAAAGATATTCAAAGAAACCATGATGGGAGGGTCGAGATGTTTACAAGGAATAATTCGCCACTCATAATAATTAGAGTATCTTTGCTTATCCACGACTTTGGTGAGAGCCAAATTACCCCCAAAGTGGGAGAGAGAGGAGATATGGACCCCCTTGTCCCTACCTAAGCATGCCCATTTACCCGAAAAGGAAGGATGGTAGAAGGGTCAGTCATGGGTATAGTTGGTTGGGATGGGGGAGTGGTTTTAGTCGTAGAGGTCTTGGCCTTGGTGGTCTAATTAGTTCGGGTGGCTTTTGTTTTTATCTGCTTGGACACATAATCTACGACCAACAAGATGTAGAGGAAACCAAAAGACGAAGGAACTGAACCCATAAAATCAATACTCCATGCATCAAAATTTCACAAAAAATCATAAGGGTTTTTAGTATCTAATTTTTATGACAAATATTTCTTATCCTTTGACTGCAATCACATGACTTACAAAACAAGTGTGTATCTTTGAAAATTGTGGGCCGATAAAAATCACTTTTCACTACTTTACAAGCTGTTCTTTGTGGTCTAAAATGGCCTCCACATGCATAAGAGTGATAAAATATTAAAATAGAATTAAATTCACTCTTACTTACACATCTGCGCAGTACTTGATCTGCACATTGCCTCTATAAATAGGGGTCTTCCCATAAGTAACACTTAGCATCACATCTGAGCTTATCTCATTTGGTTTTCGACCAATGTGCAAGCAATTGATTAGTGGTCAAGAAATGAATAATATCCTTTTGGGCCGTTGCTCAAGTTTGTATAGCTTGGTTTGAAATCAATATATTTCCTAACGTTTCTGTAAAAAAAAAAGAAATGAATAATATCCGCATACCAAGGAAGAGAGGGATTAATAGAAAATAGTTGCTCATTCTCAAAAGTTTTCCTCAATAAAAAATCATCATTTACCATAGGCAATCGACTCAAATGATCAGCAACTAAATTCTCTCCTCCCTTTTTATCACGGATCTGGGAGTCCGGCAGAGTTCGCGTGGGGGGAGGATTTGGTGGTGCCGTCAGTTTTAGGTGGGGGTTTGAGTGATATATATCACACTAGTACTTAAATAGGGGTAGTGGGTACGTGTAATATATTGGTTTCTGCAATCAATTGGATGGGGACGAAAATGGTTTGGGTCTGGGGGAGGTTAAGATACCCTCACGTGAGAAAAATAATGAGGAGCAGCTTCTGAGCTTGGATTTTCTTTCTTTTATTAATTATTATCAGCTATAAGAAACTCGGTGGATCCACACACGCTATTATTGATTCTCCAATCTACCAATTGCCGGTTTTTTTTATTTCAATAAATTCCGGTTTGGTGTAAAAACAAAAAACTAGTAGTACCTACTTTCGACCTTTTATTAAGATAGATAGTATTTTTTCTTCTCACTCTTTTCCCTGTGAACAACTTTCTAGGAAGGGAATGACATTAGAGCATGCGGTGGGAATGAGCAATGGAGGCGTTGATGGCCGGAAGGGGAAGTCAAAGTGTTTTTTTTTGGGGGTTATTTGGCGGATCGAGCGAGGAAGTTTCTTTGTTGGACCAATTATTGCTTCATGTTCAAAATAGAGCACCGAAGACTTTTGAACAGAGAGCAGTGTGGTTCAATAGTCAACTGCTTGAATTACTTTTCTGCAGTTCCACATTCGATGATGATCCACAACCTGAATAGTGCTGAAATCAAATTGCAAATCAGATACTCATTCATTTGATTGAAGAACCTAAATAAAAGAAATAAAACTTTTATCTTGGCGCATGTCCAATGCAGTGCAATCAACAAGATATATTAGTTGATTTACTACTGTCTTTGCTAGCTAGGACCCGAATGCTAAATGATGCCTGAAGATCGAGAAACACGTTCATTTGGTTGCTTTTTTCGGTTTGCTACAAATCTTATGTCTAGACTCTAGAACTCCTAGCAAACTACCTTTCTGTTTAGGCATTGAGGACAGTCCTTCCAACAGTGTTCCATTTGGACATGTTTATCCTTTACCCTCAATTAGGTTTTGTACCCTTATCATGTAAGAGTGAAACAAGGAAAAAAAATATATGCAAGAGTAACGTTTATGCTACTTTTCTTTAATTCTTTAAAGCAACTAATGTGAAAGAGATAAAAGCAATACGGGAAGCAGGTGAAGAACTCTGATTTCAAATCTTCATTTCCTTATTTCTACTTGAATAGCAAAAGAACATAGCCACAGATGCCCAGAAATACCTATTTATTTAAGAAACTTCTCCGTTTTTCCTAGTTGGTTTTAGCCCCTATTTCATATGCAATCAGTAAAATTTCTCCTTCTAATGTAATCTTCCCTTTTGTGCAGCTTAATCAAGTTAGATTTAAAGAGCAGTAGTGCCGATATGGAGCCAAATCAAGGCAGTTCTATTGAATGCCGTCTGATCTGAATTTACCTACAAATGTATAGAATAGGTCAGCGTCTGTGTACATACTTAGTGTTAGAGGCAAGAGGACTTGGGGGAGATTTCAGGATTCATAGAATTATAATACCAGCTTGCAATTTACTGAAGTTGAAGCTGCAGTTCCATTGTACTAGGAATTTCTGCAGTTGAACTAAACTTGGTCTATTCCAAAACATGGGCCATTTGGGTTTAGGTGTTTTTTGTGCACTGATTGTAAAACCTGATTTCGGGTATTAATATTTTGTTTTTTTGGATATATTCTCACTGATTTCAAGTATTATTATGTTCTGTAATTTTTGATCTTCTCAATATGTAAAGTTGTGTAAGGAGGACTTTGCATATACAAGGACTTGGAATCTACTTTTCCAAACAGTTTTCCCAATACGCTTTGTTGAACATCTTATGCAGATTGGAATCAGAAAATTTATAGGGGAGGAATATGAAATAAATCTCATAGAGTACATTTTGTAGCATGGGAAATCTTTGAAAAAGATGACTTTGTATACAGTTATAGAATGATAGGTGTCGAACCTGTGTAATAATAATTACCTACTCAATAAAAATACAAATTTGTATATAACGGTGAGTAGGGTCGAATCCATAGGGACTGGGGATAATTCATTTCTTCCAGAGTCCAAAGTATGGGGGATTTTTGGAAAATATAAAATAATTAATTAATCAACTAATGAAACAACTAATAGAAATAAATAGGAATTAATCAATAACAAATACAACTCTAGCCAAAGATGCAACTTTTCAGACACGGTCCATTCAACTGATCATTGATGTAAAGATAATTCAATTACTAATTAATAGATTGGTTATAGTTGACATACACGTGATAAACAACCAGTTTTTCCTTACTTTTTCGATAGTTAAGGTACGACCATTAACTATTTCCCTAACCGAAAAATAACCCTAGGTACGACTATAGGATTTAATTTCTCGATTGCAATAATAATTAGAAAAACCCAACCCTAACTAACAAACATGTTATGACGGTTCATTTAAATTAGATCATACGTTTTCCTAACATGAAACCAATCACGCTAGTTGCCACTGGTATTAATCAATTGAACAATTACGGATTCAATCAATTAATCTGGCAGTAGATTATTGACAGGTGCCGAACCTGTGCAATAATAATAAATAAAACCTAACTACCACTTGAAACAGTCAATAATCAATTCTAGTACTGGAGCAGGGATTATAGGTGTGCAATGAGTTACTTGATTCACCCTGTTCCCGAAGAGTTTGCTTAATCCGATATACTTGAATTAATTATTTAACTGAATTCACTAACTAGTAGACAGTAGTAAGTAGGGTCGTCTCCTCAGGAACTAGCGAAAAATTTGTTTCTTTTCAAGTCAAGATTAATGGGGGGTTTTGGGATCAAATGCCAATTAAATAAATTAAATGCAGAAAATCATTAATTAAAAGAAATAATTAGAGAAACTCTAGCCAAGAATACACTTCAGAAATGGTTCATGCAACTAATCATCGATTCAAATATAATTCCAACATTTATTAATAGATTAGTAATAGTTGTCATGCACGCGATAAACAACCAACCTTTCCTCAATTTCTCGATATTTAAGGTACGACCGTTAACTATTTTTTTAACCCGAAAACAACCCTAAGTACGACCGTAGGATTTAATTTCTAGATTGCATTAAGATTTAGAAAAGCCCAATCCTAACTAACAAACACGCTATGAGGGTGTTAGGCCTTGTGCAACCCAATGAGTACAAACAATTTCACAATGATGCACAAAGATATATCAAATTTAAGCACAATAAAGAAAACTTAATTAAAGAGAAAAGATAAGAAATACAAACCAAATATCAATCCAATAGCCTCTTCAATAGATGGCGATGCTAACCAAGATGTACAAGTGAAGGCTCACTCCTTCCTCACCCCAAACACACTTTGGTTGAGCCAAGGAGTTTTACAACTAATCTAGATAACCCTCAACAACCTACACTTGAAAGATCACTCACCCAATTAAGAACTATTTTATACAAATGAGGCAACCCTCACCAAGGTTTTACCACTTCAAGTGATAGGTTCACCTTCACCAAGGTTTTACTCCACCTAGAGAGTAACCTTCACTTGAGCAACCTCACAACCCAACTTTCCCAACCCCTTATACAACCAACAAAGAATCTTTCTACTCAAAAATCTCACTTGTAAGCTTGTATTTTGTGTTGGCAAAAGTCTCTTGTCTTCTTGTGCTTTGGGGTATTTATAGAAGGTGAGAAATGGCTTCAAAAGGCTCTCTAACGGTCAAATATTAAATGCTGTCAAAACTAGCCGTTGGCCTGTCGGACGTCCGAACCACCTGTCGAACGTCCGAACCCTACGTCCACACCACCTGTCGGACGTCCGAACCCTGCGTCCGAACGTCGTCCAGAGAGTTATCAAATCTTCGTGGAATTTTTAGGACGTCCGATGAAATCGATGTGCGTCCGAGGCGTGCGTCCGATCCTTCCGGACGTCCGATGCTTCCTCACGAGCGTCCGACAGAGTTTCCTTCTTGATGTTCTTCATCCTTTCGGACGTCCGATAGCTTCCTTTCGGACGTCCCACATGAGTGCCCTGTTTTTGCTTCTTCTAACAAATTGCTCACATAAAAACATTAGCCCAAATCTACATTTTGGTTTGTTAATCATCAAAACCAAGGATTGATCGACCAAGGTCAACAGAGGGTTTGTTTAAATTAGATCGTATGTTTTCCTGACATAAACCCAATTACGCCAGTTGCTACCTGGACAGAAGTAATCGAACAATTACGAATTTAACTACCCTCAATTAGGAAAATAGCCTACGTGAATAATTAAATATTGCGCATCTATTCAATCATACACGATAGCTATAACAACAATTAAAAGTAAAAAACATACGAATACCAATATATGGAGGAAGCAATTAAAATAATTTAAATCTCACAGTAATTGTTGAACCAAATCTTCAGTTGTCCTCTTGACTAGAAAACGGAGATTTAGCTACACATTCTCAAGGGGAATCTACAGGACTCCCTTGATAACCATTCGTTTTCTCTCCAAAGACTAACGAAAGAAGAAGACAAAGATAAACAACTCTGTCGGCCGTCCCTCTCAATTCCTCTTTTGTCGTTTCCTCAGGAAAACTAAACTTCTCATTATGCTGGATTCGGCTTTTTTTTTTGTCTCTAGCAAAAGAGATCATCAATTCATGTCTCACGAATCTTTCCTCAATTACCTCATTGATTGGTTTTCTAATACCAATTCAACTCCTAAAAAAATTTCTATTACAAATCAATTTCCTTCAACTTTTCTTTTCCTTGAGAATGATCCCCGAAATAAGGAAAGTCCTGGCAGCTAACAAATTAGGAAGTTGACTCGGATTGGGAGGCTGCCCAATATCAATCCCGTCTTTCTGGTCTTGAATGTAGGTTCCGAATGTACCACCATCAAATTAACTGAAAAATTATCACTTTTAATCACGTTTTGCTTCTTTTCCTACAATTAGCACCAAATACCAAATATAAGTATAATCTATCAATTAATACAATATTTGGTATAATAAAAGAGGAAAATAATCATAGAATTAATGATAAAAATACAACCTATCAATTTCCCCACACCTAAACAATGATTGTCCTCAAGCATGAGAACACGAATCAAGTAATCAAATTCAAACAATGGTATTATTCAAACTTTCTATTGCTAAGATACAATTAAAACATATGTCGAGTATTAGTGGCAATTTGCAAGAAATATCTCTCCAATTAGCTTTCAAGATCAAGGACTCTTTCAATTTATGACTAACTAATCTAAGAATATAAAATATTCAACCAGCATCCATAAACAAATGGTTCGGCTATTAAGCAAAATCTCAATATTAAAATTCATGGATCAGCGGGCTAACAATTCATTTACATTTTTCACTATTAGTACTTTTTTTTCTAGAATATCCCCACTTGATTGATTTATTTTTCTTCAGGGGAAATGCTTAGTCTTTAGCCATTTAAGCGTTTTGACGCGAACTCCGACATTAGCTAAATGAAGGAGTCTGGTTACTCAACTTTTTCGCTAAAAGACCACATACTCATAGTTATCATCGCTTTTTAACACGAAAATCAACACTTGTGGTGAAGACCGCCGGTTATTAGGTAACGATATTAGCGGGAGTATAGCTGAATACTATTCATAAATAAGCACCAAATTAAAATTAAAAATCACATAAATCCGCTTCATTTCTTAAACATGGAGAACTAAGATTAATAGTTGAACCAATTTGCACAAAAAATGCTAGACAAATATTTACAATACTTAGAGAAGTTAACCAAAAAGTGTAAAAGTCACAAAATCTCAAATATTCACCAAAGAGATACCCTTAAACTTAACCATGTCATACCAATACCTTAGAGTGTAAAATCTTAGCAATAGAAAATTTTGAGACATCTAACTATCGTTTATCAGGAATAATCACAAATATGCACAAAAATAGGCAAAAATTGGATAAAATTCGACAAAGTCAAACAAAAATTCCAACAAAAATGTCTACACTTGCACTTTTTTTAATAAAATACCAATATACTACTTCCCCCACACTGAAATCTTACATTGTCCCCAATGTAAGCAATAAAGAATAAAATTAAAAAAAAAGGGACAACGAAACTTTCCTGATTATCAAAGAGGGGTTGTGGCACAGTTGTAGGTGAGAGGTAAAAGATATGTAGAACTTGATGGCAAAACTGATGATGATGAAGGCTATGATCGGCAGCTAAGGATGTCAGATGACTCACGATGGATGAGGAAGAATTACACGCGATGAGCAGCGATAATCAGGAACTGACGACCTATGTTGAACAGTGCAATGGTGGCGATGAAATTTGAAGTCCTTTGGTTGCAGTCTTGCGGCTGGAAAAGAAAAGAAACGAACAAAAAGGAAAGGGAGAGAAGAAGAAAAGAGAGGAAGAAAGAAAGAAAAAGAAAAGGAAAAAGAAAAGAAAAGAAAGGAAATTTTTTTTTAAACCACTGCGTTAGACGTGAGCACGCCTAACTGACCTTGAATCTTCTGACCAATCATCCGAAATTAAGATCTTTAAGCGTGTGAAGAAAAGAAAGGAAATTTTTTTTTAAACCACTGCGTTAGACGTGAGCACGCCTAACTGCCCTTGAATCTTCTGACCAATCATCCGAAATTAAGATCTTTAAGCGTGACCACCTGGCGTGGTCACGTCTAACTACTAGAGAGTGTTCTGACCAATTTTCAAAAATTGAGTTCCTTAGGCGTGACCACCTGGCGTGGGCACTACTATAGAGTCTTCTGACCGCAGATGAAAATTGTTTTCCTTAAGCGTGACCATCTGGCGTGGGCACGCCTAACTGTTGGGTAGTCTTCTGTCTACCAAATTAAAACTTCCTTCCTTAGGCGTGACCACCTAACAAAAGCAACAAATCACTAAATACAACTAACACTTAACAGAAACTCCTAAAACATAAGAAAACTAAAATAAATGCCTTGGATTGCCTCCCAAGTAGCGCTTTTCTTTAATGTCTTTGGCTAGACATTGTCATGTTTATTCACGGAGGATAAAATCGTGTAACTCATTTCAGTGTTTCATCTTCTATGTAATCCTGATAGCCCTCATAAATAGAGTAATCCTTGAACACACGAGCTACGGTCTTCCATGAATTAGTAGATGGCGCAAAACAAACAAGTGATAACCTTAAATCTTCACTCACTCCTCCATCACGAGCACTTATTGATTCAAAATATTTTGTCATCGCAACTCTTAACTTATTCCTGTCATGAAATTCAAAATCTTCTGGTATAATAAAATCAATCTCACTAACAGGAATTAAAGAATAAGAGTTAGAAAAATATTGATTAAGGAATGGAGGAGATGTCACCGCATTTGGAGATTGTTCACTGGATTCATTCACTTGAACCATTTGATGTTGGGGTCTCATTTCTTGCACTTCAACTTTCTTTTCAAATGCATCTTTAGATCCTTCTTCTTGAGATTCTCGCAGTACCATATCATTTGTCAAGATAATTGCACTCTCATCTTCCTCATAGTCGATAATAGTCTGTGAGGGCAATTTTTCACCCATTCAAGAAGTCAATTGCATTATCCTAGATGTCAATTGATCCATTTGATCTGTCAGTTTACGCATGCCCGCTTGTGTCTCCTGATGAAAATCTATTGTCCCCTGATGAAGATTCATTGTCTCCTGTTGAAGTTGATGTGCTTCCTGTTGAAGAAGATATGTGTTAGTAGCTAGTGATTCAACTATTTCTTCAAGAGACATACCTGACATGGATGACATTTCTTGAGACTCTTGTTGTTGAAAATCCATTGGCCTGGTCGCATAATTAAAATTGGAATCATCCCACCATCCTTGATCATACCCGTTTGAATAAGGGTCATACCACGTTTGATATTGAGGCGAAAAATTTCCAAAAGTATCTATTGGAGCACTTAGACCATCTTGAAATGCAGGGCATCTGTCGGCTGAATGATCTGAGGCAAAATAAGTTTCACAATTTGCAATAGCCCATTGATCATTAGAAAAAGCACGAGTCTCATAACCCCTTCTAGAAATAAAATCCAATCCATCACCAAAGTACGAAAAGTTAGCAGCCATAAACTATATAAAAAAAATAAGAGAAAGTTAAAAAAAATGAACTCAAAAAGAAACAAATTAATCAAGCACCAGTCCTCGACAATGGTGCCAAAACTTGACAGGTGCCGAACCTATGCAATAATAATAAATAAAACCTAACTACCACTTGAAACAGTCAATAATCAATTCTAGTACTAGAACAGGGACTCTAGGTGTGCAATGGGTTACTTGATTCACCCTGTTCCCGAAGAGTTTGCTTAATCAGATATACTTGAATTAATTATTTAACTGAATTCACTAACTAGTAGACAGTGATAAGTAGGGTCGTCTCCTCAGGGACTAGCGAGAAATTTGTTTCTTTTCAAGTCAAGATTAATGGGGGGTTTTGGGATTAAATGCCAACTAAATAAATTAAATGCAAAAAATAATTAATTAAAAGAAATAATTAGAGAAACTCTAGCCAAGGATACACTTCAGAAATAGTTCATGCAACTGATTATCGATTCAAATATAATTCTAACATTTATTAATAGATTAGTTATAGTTGTCATGCATGCGATAAACAACCAACCTTTCCTTAATTTCTCGATATTTAAGGTACGACCGTTAACTATTTTTCTAATTCGGAAACAACCCTACACTACAAGAAAATTGTTCATCAGTGACAACACAAAGTCATCACAGAACATACAAATATCGTCACAAATACCTTTTATTGACGACTTTTTGATCGTCACAAAGTCGTCACTAAATCCCCGTCGGTAAAAATAAACAGTGACGACCTAAAATGTCGTCACTAAATAGTTCTCATTAGTGACGGCTTTAAATAGAGCATTTTTGACAAAAGATCAAGTCGTCAATAAAACACTTCCAGATTGTCGTCACTAATGACAACTATTTAATCCGAAAGTGTTTTATTGACGAATTGACCTTTTGTAAAAAATGCTCTTGATAAGAGTATATTTTACGTATTTTTAGTGTGCTTTATTAATTAGTTTTGGTGTGTTTTATTTAGTTTTATAAATAATTAACTAAGATTCTAGTGAAAATATGCATTTTGTGGTTAAAGTGTGAAAATTTCATTTCTATTGATTTTTATGGTAAAAACTTCATATTTTGTAGGTTTAATGATTCAATCATCAAATGAAGTGCATTGAGAAAATATTTGGATGATTGAAGATGGATTAAAATGGTGAAAATAAAATATAAAGTGTAAAAGGAAAAATGCAATTTGAATCAAGAAAAAGTCAGCTTTGACAATTCAGACACATTTTCGTATTTTGACTATATCTGGAGCTACACAGATCGGATCAAGGTGATCTTGGTACCATTTTGAAGCTAAGAGATATATCTACATTTGGTGTGAAGACATCAAAGTCCAATTCGGCTGTTTTCTTGGTCAAAATGTCAAAATACAGAAGTCAAAGTCTGCTGCTGAGAGCTGAAAACGCGGAATTGACCAGTCAGTGGTATTTTTATCATATCTCGGTCTAGACAGCTCCAAATTGGATGATTCTTGAGGCATTGGACAGCTATTTCAATGGACTACAACTTCTATGTTTTGTACAAGAGCTAATTCAGCCGTCATCATAGAGAAAATAGCAGTTGAAGTAGCCAGATTCTGGTCAGAAATAGCTGCTGGTACAACCTGTTTTCTCCTTCAACAATTTACAGCTATGGATGAACGTATGACAACCAATTAGCAGCTGTAAAAGGGATGTTTCAAGCCTCATTTCCTGATTGCATTGATCTATATATAGCCATGGACTTGCAGGATTCAGAAAAAACTTGGGAGAAGGCTAGAGAAACTCACCAGAAATGTAGTTTTCACTAGAGTTTCCTTGGTTCATTAGTATAGTATAGGTAGAGTAGTTTATCCATCTTGTATTTGTAGTTAGATTTGGATGAAGATTGGAGGGGCAAAGATGAAGAGGTTGATCTCATGTGACAAGGGTGATATCTCTTCTACTACTTTCTCTCTTTTATTGGATTTCATGTTTAATTATAATACAAGTTGGCTTTGTGTTTTTATTATGTTTAGTTAAAGTTTATGCCTAGAGTTATGGTTGAACTTGCTATATTTTGTTAATGATGTTTATTTGGTTATTTGGTCATATTATTTTGAGCAAGCTATTTATCACTTTTGGTTATCTAATCATGATTAACTGGCCATTAATTATGATAATCTTAAGGTGTTAAGTTTGCAATGAAAATTGGAATTTAACACTAGTTCAAAGAAGTGATAAGCCTAGGGAGTACACTCACGAAAGTAGAGGTGCACCTATGCGGCTTAAGTGACTTGTTTCATGTAATTTCATAGAAGAAATGAACTTGTAGTTAATTTCATAACCACGAGAGTAGGTATGACTTAATTACAAGTATAGTTGATTCACTACGAAAGTAGGTTTCACATACATTAGGAAATTACGCCATAACTAATCAAGATAATAGCATTCACTTAACCGATAATCTCATTTGCAAGAGTAGTAAGGAATTCCATATCTCTAGGAGCTTTCTAGTGTTATTTTCTTAAATTTTATATTTGTGGTAGTCTAAATAATAAAGGAGTTTGAAAACATCGGTATTTGCATTCTTCCCTGTGGGATCGACCCTTAATACCCTATACTCGCTCACGATTCGTATACTTGCGATAAATCGCGTGTGGGGTATTTAGGAATTTATAAATGTAAAACTTGATTGGGATGAGCTTAATATTATATGTATACCCCGCGCACGTCAGCTCTACTTAAGGTCGTCACTAAAAAGCACCGAAAGCCATTGTATATAATTATTTTACTGACAACAATTGTCGTCACAAATGTAGCTTAGATTTAGTGACAGTCTCTGTTGTGACAAGGAATTTTTATTTTCTATTTTGTGACAACTTTTTTTTGTCATTAGATAATTTCTCAATAGCTTAATAGTCATAATTTGGCCTGTAATCATTGCTAAATCATTGATTTTAAACAAACCATACAAATAAACATGAGCGATTGATAACCAAAAGTATTTGCATTAGATTACATGGTAATAATATAGCATTCTCAAATGCCAAATTCAAGTGTACATTACCCAACTAATGGCTACAAAAATAACATTTGTCCAAAATATCACTTGTACATAAGGTACATTTACAAAAGCAATCACAGTTTAAGAAATTGAAGAACATCTAAATGAACCACTCCATGAGCAAAAGACAATTTTGTCTTCAACATTCTTCAACCATAACCATAGATATCTTCCAAAAGCTAGTATGAATAGCATTTATCTGTCATAAAAGAGTAAAAGAAGTAGGTAAGGGGAGGAGTACAATAATAAAGAACAAGTAATGAGACTTAGATTATTAAGACAAAAATTACAATTCATTAAGAAACTCATATAATTTGGGCCCACATATTACAACACCAGCAAGAAGTTAGAAATCACAGAACCGCGTTTTCAGTACTGCAACTTTTGGGAAGAAACGCGCCTATAAAACGCGATCTGAAGGCCCGTTTCTACTCGCGTTTTTGGAGCATTTTTTAAAAAAAATGCAGCTTCCTTGATTCTCTTTTTCTTCTTTTCCTCATATATTTTCTTGTACCTTGAGTTGCTTATTGTGTATTTTTTATAGGTACATCACGAAAACAAGGGTTTGAAGTTACGGATCCCCATTTTGTTTTCTTAAACCTTTGTTATCACTTTTGTTCCTCATTTTCCATTTTTAGGTTTATATCACTAATGGTTACCAAATGGAACTCATGAAGCAATGAAGACAAGCGAACAACGTACCTTGAAGCTTCATATTCAATCACATCATAGGGGAGTATTACTTTCTTTATCTTGATTTTCCTTTTTACACATTGAGGACAATGTGTATGTTAAGTGTGGGGGGAGAATTGAGATTATATACATTGTATGTGATTGAATTATTAGTTGCAAATGTTGGACTTGTGTTAAAATTCAAAATTTTTCTACAATCTTGTCCAAAATTGCAAACTTGCCTCAACAATTTTTAAATTTTTTCGATTTTATCCAAGGGGTAACAAGTTTCATACCATTAGTAGTTCAAATTCCTTCTACATTTGAGATAAATATATGTGATTTGGAAACTTCTTTTCTCATTTAACTTGGAAATGACTATTATGTGATTATAATTTTTGCATTTGTAGGAAAGTATATCTTTTAAAGTGGAGAAAATTATGCCTATATTTTTTTTGCATATTTGATGAAATTTCTTCTCTTTATTGGATTTTATAAGTTAAGTGATAAATATGGTCAATAATTGCAATACTCTTCTCATGATTATGCTTTCGAGGGAATGTTATTATCTTTACTTTAAAAAAAAAAATAAATGAAAAAAAAAAGAAGAAAAAAAAAAGATTTATTCTACTCCAATGATTCTTGTACTTAGTAACCGGGTGTCTTCATCTAAAAATGTCGACTTTCGCGTAAAACGGTACTTGAATTAAGAGTATGCAAAGCAACTTGAGTATGTGAAGTGTTGAGTAACCGGTGATCTTCATCTAAAAATGTCGACACTCGCGTAAAAAGATACTTTCACAATTTAAGTAATATTTAGCTATATTATATAAATAAATCCCTCCTTAAGTTAAATAAGAAGATGATCATGGGTTTAGAAAGCATATTATTGGCCATATGAGTTACTTGCGTATGAAATTGGTTAAGGATGAGAAATTGACTTGAATTTGTTATAATGGTGGTATAATTGGCTCTCCTTTACTTGATATTATGAGTACTTGAATTTAATTGAATAATTGCATAATGGTTATTTACTTTGTTTTGAGGAAATGAAGTTGAAATGCTACATATGTTTATTTTCAAATTTTGGATCATTGTTGGTTTGTATTTCTTATTGCTTGAAGACAAGCAATGGTTCAAGTGTGGGGGTATTTGATAAGAGTATATTTTACGTATTTTTAGTGTGCTTTATTAATTAGTTTTGGTGTGTTTTATTTAGTTTTATAAATAATTAACTAAGATTCTAGTGAAAATATGCATTTTGTGGTTAAAGTGTGAAAATTGCATTTCTATTGATTTTTATGGTAAAAACTTCATATTTTGTAGGTTTAATGATTCAATCATCAAATGAAGTGCATTGAGAAAATATTTGGATGATTGAAGATGGATTAAAATGGTGAAAATAAAATATAAAGTGTAAAAGGAAAAATGCAATTTGAATCAAGAAAAAGTCAGCTTTGACAATTCAGACACATTTTTGTATTTTGACTATATCTGGAGCTACACAGATCGGATCAAGGTGATCTTGGTATCATTTTGAAGCTAAGAGATATATCTACATTTGGTGTGAAGACATCAAAGTCCAATTCGGCTGTTTTCTTGGTCAAAATGTCAAAATACAGAAGTCAAAGTCTGCTGCTGAGAGCTGAAAACGCGGAATTGACCAGTCAGTGGTATTTTTATCATATCTCGGTCTAGACAGCTCCAAATTGGATGATTCTTGAGGCATTGGACAGCTATTTCAATGGACTACAACTTCTATGTTTTGTACAAGAGCTAATTCAGCCGTCATCATAGAGAAAATAGCAGTTGAAGTAGCCAGATTCTGGTCAGAAATAGCTGCTGGTACAACCTGTTTTCTCCTTCAACAATTTACAGCTATGGATGAACGTATGACAACCAATTAGCAGCTGTAAAAGGGATGTTTCAAGCCTCATTTCCTGATTGCATTGATCTATATATAGCCATGGACTTGCAGGATTCAGAAAAAACTTGGGAGAAGGCTAGAGAAACTCACCAGAAATGTAGTTTTCACTAGAGTTTCCTTGGTTCATTAGTATAGTATAGGTAGAGTAGTTTATCCATCTTGTATTTGTAGTTAGATTTGGATGAAGATTGGAGGGGCAAAGATGAAGAGGTTGATCTCATGTGACAAGGGTGATATCTCTTCTACTACTTTCTCTCTTTTATTGGATTTCATGTTTAATTATAATACAAGTTGGCTTTGTGTTTTTATTATGTTTAGTTAAAGTTTATGCCTAGAGTTATGGTTGAACTTGCTATATTTTGTTAATGATGTTTATTTGGTTATTTGGTCATATTATTTTGAGCAAGCTATTTATCACTTTTGGTTATCTAATCATGATTAACTGGCCATTAATTATGATAATCTTAAGGTGTTAAGTTTGCAATGAAAATTGGAATTTAACACTAGTTCAAAGAAGTGATAAGCCTAGGGAGTACACTCACGAAAGTAGAGGTGCACCTATGCGGCTTAAGTGACTTGTTTCATGTAATTTCATAGAAGAAATGAACTTGTAGTTAATTTCATAACCACGAGAGTAGGTATGACTTAATTACAAGTATAGTTGATTCACTACGAAAGTAGGTTTCACATACATTAGGAAATTACGCCATAACTAATCAAGATAATAGCATTCACTTAACCGATAATCTCATTTGCAAGAGTAGTAAGGAATTCCATATCTCTAGGAGCTTTCAAGAGTAGTAGGTTTCCTTTTCCTACCAAGAACAGGAGCTATTTGCAATCTTAGCACCGCTCCAGATGCAGCAGTATGTGCCTTTACAAGAACCTCCTTATATCTGGTCTGAAATGCAACTGGGAGAAAACGTCCAGTGCTTTTGTCACCAACCCTGTTTATCAAGAATATCCCCAATTATATGGTAAGCCACTAATGTCTTGTATAATTAGTGGTAGGAATTAAGTCTTCAGATTTAATTCTAGAGAGAGAGAGAGAGAGAGAGAGCGAGAGATTAAAGTATGTGAGTTTGATTGAAACAATAATAATTTCTAGAAGATATTTTCATCTATCTTATGTGTCGGTTCATTTAAGGCTAGGAAACTGATTCGCAGCAGAAATTTATTCACATGTTCAGATGTAAAATAACTCACACAGTCAACTTACTAGAGTTATGTTTTCTTTCTTCTGTTTTCTATTTTAAATTCCATTTTTCCCCTGATGTGGATCAGCCGTTTTGGTTGGTAGATGTGGAGTGAGATATATATATATATATATATATATATTTTGGGGTGGGTCAAGTCCAAATACGATAATGTAGAAAGGATCAAAGCTGGCTAGGAAGTCCGTTGGTTACAGTGGGTCTAATCTACTAATTCCCATGATTTGACTCAATGGTCACATTTTTCTTGCCGTGGGTCATTTTCTTCTAAGTCTGATCCACAAACACAATAATAATAATATACTTTGCGGAGATATAGAACAAATTGAACAACTTTCCAATTTGGACAGAAATTATATATATAGTTCCTTGCAGGTTAGGTACATGATTTTATGTATGATTTTCGCATCCTTAGCTGAAAATTGTCTAAGGCTGTAAAGTGTAAATTTTTCTAGAAATATAATTTGGGGTCAAAGAAACGATGAGCTAGGCATGAAAATTGGAAGCCCTCAACGTTCAAAAGAATCTTCCATCATGGAATGCAACTACTCTCAACCCATATGGCTCAAGACTTGTAAAAGAATTCTTTATAATTAAGTTGACTGTACAGAGCGGAACGAAGGACTTAAACATACGCTCTGTTTTTCTTCCAGAAACGGGAAATGTGATACAATTTAGTAGCATTTTTGCGGTTTTCAGCTTCAAAAGCCTGCTAACTTTTCCAGCATCTTCGCATATTTATGCCAAACAGCGTGCTGCATTCAAAGATCTCTTGTACATTTCAACTAAAACTTTCCTTGTCATATTAGATTTTCATTTACTACTAGTTTGCGTGCTCTTTCCACAGGATATTTCAAAAATGATAGGATTTTTGAAATGATCGACAAGAATTGATAGTTCAGGAAAAATGACATAATAGTGGATATCAAAAGTTAGGGACATGTTAATGGCACTCTCTTATTTTATGAAATTATAATCAAAATGAAGACTGAAGATCTTTTTATCCTGTTACATAATAAAAAAACAAAAAGCGGGGGGAGTTCTGAGTACAACATAGCTATGATAGCATCTAATAATCAAGAGCTGCTAAAAGATTTTGGGCAGAAATTTGCAAAAAATATTGTAGAATATTAGGGATTTGGAAAAATTGGGGAAAATGTATAGGAGAGAGAAAAACGAACCTTTCCAATGAAAACCTTGCCCTTTAATGCTGGACAGCCATGGTGATGCTAGTGAGAAGCCAGAGAACGGATTTGTTGTGTGGGTGAAAGTATCAGGTGCCGTGTGGAAGCTCTGTTTTGTGCTCAGTGCAGAAGCTTGTTTGTGTCAGCTCGGTGAAAGTTTGTGTTGCTCAAGTGTTCCGTTGCTTTAACTCAGACCAAGTGTTCCGTTGCTTTTGTTTTCAGAATGTGTTCCGCTGTTTTGGTCTTTGCTTTGCTTTGGATATTGTTTTTGTTGCGCGGCACTTTCACTATGATTTGATCAAAATTTTAACTTCACTCATTTTCCCTCCATTTGATACCAAAAATCATGTTTTTTTCTGGATTTGTAATATGGTTTGAACCATACATTTTAATGCTATAGTATTATTCTTTATTTTTTAGCAAAAAATAAAAATTTTCATCAACATAGGTGGAAAAATTTGTTAATTTCATATAATTGAAAATGTACTTTTATAATTTGCTAATATTTTATACTAATTTCTTATAATTGCAGCACTAAAGAACATCATGTAATTGAAAATAATTAAACTCAAATTATATGGTTATAACATAGTTTCAATAAAAATAATCATTTTCCCAACATTTGAGACCAATCATCATGCTTTTTTTTTATTTTTAATTTGGTTTGAAGCATAGATTTTATTGCTATAGTATTATTCTTTATTTTTTAGTACAAAAACACAAATTTTCATCAATATAGGTGACAAAATTTGTTAATTACATATAAGTGAAAATATACTTTTATAATTTGCAAATATTTTAGCCCTGCAATTTTTTATAATTGCAGCACTAAAGTACATCATTAATTGAAAATAACGAAAGTCAAATTCTATGGTTATAACAGACTTTCATTAAAAATAATCAAATGCTATTAATAAGACATTATTGTTAAGTCAAAATCAAAGAAAATTTAGTGATGACATAATGTTATCACTAATTTATTCAAGATTATAATAACAAGAAAAGTCGTCACTAATTAAATTGCTAGGTTTTAATATTGTCAATTGCTAGTTTTTAATACTTTTGTGAAAATATTGATAATGGTTGAGAAAATTTTGTTACATTACTGCAAGTGATAAATGTACTTTTGTTCTTTTTCAAACATTTATTTTAATGTTTAATTTTGTTTAAAACTATTGTATTAGTATAGATTTGCAAGACAAAACTTAAGTTCTCAATAGTTAAAAAATTCATTACAGAGAAAACACAAAGTAGTAGTTGCAAAATGTGTATAAATTATAGATATTTTAATGTGTATAAATTACAGTTTATTTTAATGTTTAATTTTGTTTGAAACTATATATTTTACTAGTATACATTTGCAAGACATAGATTTATGGGTAATTTCTTTTTTTTTTTTGCTTTCACATATTTAATTTATGTTAAATACAAAACCTACCAGTTTCCCTTTCATAAAAATATTAGTGCAACACTTTTTGAATTTTACTTACAAATATTTATGTATTTAACATAAATTAAATGATTCAGAGTGAAATGCCCATAAAGAGCAGAATATTTGTTCATGTAATGGAGGAAACCCACAAAGAGTTGGTACTTTATGGGCCATTTTTTTTTGTAAAAAATTTAATTTATGTTGAAAAGATAACCTGCCAGTTTTCGTTTTGTAAGAAATCAGTGTAACACTTTTTGAATTTTACTTACAAACATTTATAAATTTATCATAAATTATATGTTTGAGAGTAAAATGCCCATAAAAAGTTGGTACTTTGAATAGATAGTGCTCATTTGCCCATAAACTACACTCTCTGAAGGCTATTTTGTTAATTATTTTGTAGTACTTTGTTATTCCTTTGCTAATACTACTTAGCATGTAGTACAAATGATAAATTTGGCATAAATTTCTTATTCCATTGATAAAAAGACCTGCCTGCCTTATAACTATTGTAATGAAAGATATATCTTTAGAGTTTATAACAAATTATTACTTAAGTTTGAGAAAATTATAAAATATTTATGCATAGTTTATCAAGATACCATTCGCAATTTTCTAATAAAAAAATAGGGGCTAAATTGTAAAAGTTAGGGTGCCATAATAGAAATAATAAAATTGGTGTATTACATATGGGGGTTAAATTGCAAAAGTTAGAGTGTGTGACGCCCCGAAACAAAATGAGTTTGAGAACCCGGAAATTTTCTAATTTTCTAGGGTTTTATTTATT
Source organism: Coffea arabica (assembly GCF_036785885.1). Classification (NCBI taxonomy): domain Eukaryota; kingdom Viridiplantae; phylum Streptophyta; class Magnoliopsida; order Gentianales; family Rubiaceae; genus Coffea; species Coffea arabica. The sequence goes on along the minus strand of NC_092314.1, from coordinate 9,949,445 downwards.
TAATGGCTTGTTTTCTGCGTTTTCTTTAGTAGGGAAATTTTCTAGATATTTTTAATGAGCATATATAGTTTTTGGATGATTTTTCTAGTATCAAATAGGTTTTGAGAAATTAAGAGTGTATACCGGATGTGGGACCCACTAGGGCGAAAAGTTCGGAAAAATTCGGTCAATTAGGTTAAGTTCCGGATACTGGTTGAAATTTATCGGGTGTTAAGAGATAAGTAGAGGAGGTGAAGTGATTGATGTGAGAGGGAAAAAGAAGGATAGAAATACATTTAATGTGATGCCAAGTGTCACTTGCTCATTGGTTGGACTTTTTGACTTTTTACCCTTAAGTTAAATATCTCAAAAATTGACTAAAAATTACCATTTCTTTCTCCTTGGTGGCCGACTCTTGAGAGCTCAAGAAGGAAGAGAATTGCTTCAATTTTCAAGTTCCCAACTTGCTCAAATCAACCAAACCAAGTGCATCAACTAGTTTCTACTCCATTAAAGCCTTCCATTAGGTGCTAGTGAGTTGCTTAGTGAAGTTTTTTTGAGGAGCTAAGGTGGTCTACCACTTCCTCTCTCTTGTTTCCTTGGTAAGTAGTGATTGACTATCCTCTTACACCTAATGATGTTGAATTTATGCCTAATGGTGGCTATTGTGTTAGAAATTGTGGTTTATTTCTTGGTTTGAAGTGATTTGGTTAAGTTTTTATTTTTTTGAGGAATTTTCTGGTTTCATATGATCTTGATGGTGTGGTTATTTTTGATGGTTGGTAATAAGGGGCTTTGGCTCTAGTAGGTGCATATGATAGGAAATTGCAACCAATTTTGAGTTTGGATTGAATTGTGAAAAGTTAGGGTTTCATTAACCCCTAATCTGTCTGGTTTTGGATCAAAGGGTTAGAGGCCGAATTGGACTTTACTCAAAACATGAAATTTGTAGGTATTGATGAGTTTGAAGTGCCTGCAAAATTTCAGGGCATTTGGAGTAGTATAGAGTGAGTTATGCCATTTTTACTGTTGCTGTTTTTGGTGATCAGAATGTGCGAACTGTGATTGTAATCGTCTGTTTTGACTGGAATTACTTTGGATTCTGATGATGGTGTCTTCTGATGAATTGTAGCTTGATGTCTTAGATTTCATGTGCCTTTGGAATCAATGCATTTGGACCTATGTAGGCTGAGTTAGACGAATTACAGCATTATGTGATTTGGGAACCTGCAATTGCGGTTCTGGTTTGGTATTCTGCATTTTTGACCTAGTTGTGCTATGATTCGGACTGAGTGGCCTTCTACATTGTTGTAGCCCTGTCTTTTAGCTTCGAGATGGTGGGTCTTACACCCTAATCCGATAATCGTAGTGCAAGTTGTGCCATTACCGCAAAATGACGTCAAAACTGTTTTTCTGGTTTGAGCTAAACCTTCATTTCCGGACTTTTCCCTAGCTTGACTTGTACTAGTACTACTTGGAGCTTGCTGAATGGCTATTGGATGAACTCGTTGTTGTGTGTGTACCTTTGGGACTGATTTGAGGAAGTAATGAAGCCATGATGGCTGGAAAAGTAAGCAAATTCAGGGGAAGTGCTGTCCGAACTTTTAAAGGACTTGGTTGCTTTGCGTTTGTGACTAAGGCTTGGATTTGAGTAAGGCAATGATGGTTGATGGATGATTTCTGAGCCATGGAGGTGAGTGACCTCAAACTGTTTCCAAATTTACTGTTGAACCGCTTTCCTGCATTATCTACTTTTGAACTGTTTTCAAAGTTACTTTTGGAATTGTTTTCTTACATATCATGCGTGCTTGCATATTAGTGTCTTGTTATTATTGATTTTGCTTTCAATGATTGTTAAAACGAGTTTTCTAGGCGAGTGTGTACTTTATCGCACTCGACCTAAATAAATATGAAATTTTTAATGATTAATGATTAAATGCTACTTGCGCATGAATGTAAGCCTTCTGGGCTGAACTGGCCATTGCCCCTTGTTACCGGTCGTCTCGAGCCAGAAGCGGACTCGGTCGGGCGACTAGAAACTTGGGTGAACGTTTCGGTATACTCGAGTATTACCTTGTAGGTTGGTGGAGCCTGGCCAAAAGCCAGGGACGGTGTGAATGAATGCACGAATGAAACGAAAAGAATGCAATGAAATGACAGGAGAACGAACGTATCCTTTCATGAATGTTACTATCGCTTTCCATTGTAAATGTTTCTTGAATTATTGATACTACATCATTGATCTATGACATCATTGAAATGAACGATTGTGAAACTGATTTGATAACTGATTTTACTGGTTACTCGCTGAGCTTTCAGCTCACCCCAAAATGTTTTATTCCCCTCCACAGGGCTCAAGGCGAAGGAAGGGCTTGTAGTGTTTATTCATGAATTATTTCATGTATGGAGTGGCGCAGTGGAAGCGTGGACGCTTCATTGTTGATATGTAAATGTTGGAATATTTGATTCATATTGGAGATTTTATCTTGTATTTGTTTGAGGACTGTAGTGATCGACTGAGTCCCGGCGAGAGTTGGGCAGGCGGCCCGTTGACCCCTCTGGTTCGCCTTAGGGGAAAATGGGGTCGTTACAGAGTGCCATAGTAGAATTAATGAAATTGGTGAATTACATATGGGGCTAAATTACAAAAGTTAGGGAGTAATAATAGAATTAAAGAAATCGGTGTACTACATATGGGGCTAAATTGTAAAAGTTAAGGTATCATAATGGAATTAATGGAATTTTTTACAACATTTGGGGCTAAATCGCAAAAGTTAGGGTGGCACAGTAGAATTAATGAAAGTGACTTAGAAATAAGTACTTTAAACAGTGACGATCAATTCTTGTCACTAAATCCAAATCGGTAGAGTGACAGTGACAATATTAGAAGTTGTCACTATATAGATCATTTTAGTGACAACTTTTTCAAGGTCGTCACTGAAGACTTAGTTGCTTTGAGCAATTATGACAACTTTCCTTGTCGTCACTAAACAACCACGTTTTGTGATGACTTTTGTCGTCACTAAAAAATGTTGTCACTAATGACCATATTTCTTGCAGTGTAGTTTGTGACGAAAATAACGGGTCGTCACTAAACATTTAGTTGCTTTGATGCAATTGTGACAACTTTAGGTGTCGCGACTAAAGAAGCTCCTTTTCTGACGACTTATTGTCATCACTGCAAAATGTTGTCACTAATAACTTTTTTTTTAGTGATCAGTGACGACAACAAAAAGTCGTCCGTAAATAGGCCAAGCAATAGTGATGATGTTCTTAATGTCGTCACTATTGTGTGTTCTAAACACTCCCGCGCTCTTGCTAAATCTTGGCGGGAATTTACTAGTGACGACTTTTCTAAGTCGTCACAAATGAGTTGGCTCCCATTAGAGGTTTGTGACGAGTTAGAAAGTCATCAATAAAGGATTCACTTTTGTGACAACTTTTTTTCGTCACAGAGAAAAGTTGTCACTGATGACCAATTTTCTTATAGTGCTAGGTACAACCGTAGGATTTAATTTCTAGATTGCATTAAGATTTAAAAAAGTCCAATCCTAACTAACAAACACGCTACGAGGGTTTGTTTAAATTAGATCGTATGTTTTCCTGATATAAACCCAATTACGCCAGTTGCTACCGGGACAAAAGTAATCGAACAATTACGGAATCAACTACCCCCAATTAGCAAAATAGCCTACGTGAATAATTAAATATTGCGCATCTATTCAATCATACACGATAGCTATAACAACAATTAAAAGCAGAAAACATACGAATACCAATAAATGGAGGAAGCAATTAAAATAATTTAGATCTCACAGTAATTGTTGAACCAAATCTTCAGTTGTCCCCTTGACTAGAAAACGGAGATTTAGCTACACATTCTCAAGGGGAATCTGCAGGACTCCCTTGATAACCATTCGTTTTCTCTCCAAAGACTAACCAAAGAAGAAGACAAAGAAAAACAACTCTGTCGGCCGTCCCTCTCAATTCCTCTTTTGTAGTTTCCTCAGGAAAACTAAACTTCTCATTATGCTGGATCCGGCTTTTTTTTTTGTCTCTAGCAAAAGAGATCATCAATTCATGTCTCAGAATCTTTCCTCAATTACCTCATTGATTGGTTTTCTAATACCAATTCAACTCCTAAAAAGATTTCTATTACAAATCAATTTCCTTCAACTTTTCTTTTCCTTGAGAATGATCCCCGAAATAAGGAGAGTCCTGGCAGCTAACAAATTAGGAAGTTGACTCGGATTGGGAGACTGCCCAATATCAATCCCGTCTTTCTGGTCTTGCATGTAGGTCCCAAATGTACCACCATCAAATTAACTGAAAAATTATCACTTTTAATCACGTTTTGCTCCTTTTCCTACAATTAGTACCAAATACCAACTATAAGTAGAATCTATCAATTAATACAATATTTGGTATAATAAAAGAGGAAAATAATCATAGAATTAATGACAAAAATGCAACCTATCAATTATTAGATTAATTCGAATATCAGGCACTTAACATTCAAATAACATAACAAGCATAAGAAGTTAAATCAGAAAACGCACAAATACCAATGAATAAAAGAGATAAGTAAAATAATTCGATCTCACAGATGTTTAGAACAAAGTCCTCAAATTGACATTCGACTAGAAAATGCTGATTTAGCTACACATTTTCAGGGGAGATCCACAGGACTCCATCAATAACCATTGGTTTTTCCCTAAAGACTCATTAAAGAAGAGACTAGCGGCCGTCTCCTTTTTCTTGTTCCCTCCAAGGTAGTAATCACGAGGGATTCTGGCCGCAACGGATCTTCTGTCCCACATTCTGTGCCACTCTCTGTCCCACTTTTTATTATATTGCTATTTCTCATTCATAAACATCATGTTTTAATTCTTCCTTGTTTCCTTAAGATCCAATAACTATTAATTAAGTAAAAAATAAATACAACAGTTTCAAAAAAGTAATATATAATAGAAAATTAAAAAATACAGCAGAAAATTCATAAAAAATCTCATTTTTTATGCATTTTGATTTTTTGAGTTTGTTAAATTTTGTGTATTACTCAATTAATAGTTATTGGATCTTAAGGAAGCAAGAAAGAATTAAAACATGATGTTTATGAATGAGAAATAGCAATATAATAAAAAGTGGGACAGAGAGTGGCACAGGATGTGGGACAGAAGATCCGTTGCGGATTCTGGCCTTTTTTCTCTCTTTGTTTCCTAATTGAAGTCTACTACTTCGGCTGTCCATTAGCCAACTAAAAATAGAATTCTAATTGCAAAAGAAAACTTCTCCAACTAATGCTAATTGTTCCCTAATAAGACATCTAATAAAAAGTGGTAGTTTCCTAATTTTCATCCAATACTCCACGTAAACTCCATCTTGAATTGGAAAACTCTTGAAAAATCACCTCTTTTATTACTTTTTGTTCCACCTTCCTACAATTGACACAAAATACCAAATATAAGTAGAATCAATCAATTAATATAATATTTGGTAATATAAACGAGGAAAATAATCATAGAATTAATGACAAAAATACAACCTATCATAGAACCTTTGAAGTCTTCATCAGAAGGTTGCAACAGCATATTGTCATACAAAAAATGTTCCATGGATTGCCGATAGAGTTTCAAGATAATTGGACTGAATTAAGGAATCGGAAATACTGAGGTGACAAATATGTGTCCATATGACTAGTTTAACTCTCTCTCTCTCTCTTATAGTTTTTTTCTGCTTCTCCTTTTGTGGTGTTCTCTTGATGAAATCTTCTTTTGTAATGACTTATTGAAGTTGCGATTTCTCGGATGGTTAATGAGCTAAAAAAATTTGGATTGCCAATTGATTTCAAGCACTTCCTATTGTATGGCTCAAGATGTTGAAAGAGCTGGATGTTGATGTATTACTTTGCTAGCAATTATTTTTAGCTAACCAAAGCTTTTGTATGTTTTCTATTGAATGTTTATCAAAGGAGCAAAATGGGGTTTGTTGGCACCAGGTGATATTCCAAAAAGCTATCAAATAGCAGGGCTTATGAGTTTAAATTTAATGAGTAGCTACGTCGGTCATGATTCATTAAAAAAAAATTTTTGCCAAACAATTTGATACTTATAAGAACTTGGAAAATGTACAACAGACACATGAGAAGCCAAATTGAAGCTATTTGCAGCTAAATTTTCTAATAAAACCACCCAGTAATTTGCTCAGAGAATTAAGATTAGCATGCTAAAATGGGATTAAGAAATGTTCATAACAGCATTGGAGAGGAACATTTTCCCACCAAACAGTTAGGCAATAATCAATTATCACTTATTAGAGAGGAAACTTTCCTGGCCAAAAATGTTTTGCTGGTACGCGGGGCATTGCAGATTTGTCAAAAGACTCCTTGCTAATTCTATACTATTGGTGAGGATGCGCCATTTTTCCTAGCAAAACACCTTGACTATTTGCAAGTAACTACTGGTTTTTGTGGGGAGTTTTTAACTTTAGTGGTGAGAAAAGTTTTTCTCACCATAGTATTTGAGCTATTAGCGAGGAGGTCAACCCTTGCTATTGATCTGTTTCATTAGTGAGAAAAGCAGTAGCATCCTCGCTAATAACTTTTAGGGACGAGCATCTAGCAAGAAACTTGGCGAGGAAGCATTTTTCTCGTTGAAATGAATTGGCGAGAAAGTCAAAACTTTTGGCATGGACTTTTGCTCCTCACCAAACCCCTTTTTTGTTGCAGTGATATAGTATCTCTCTTTATATCTATCTTTACTAGATATAAACTTGTTCAAAGTTGTTGGTTCTTTAATTTACATTTGGACACGCCAAAAAAAAAAAAAAAAAGAACTTCAAAGGAAGCTTGGTACTAGAAGAAACTATCCGTTGCTGGTCCACAAGAATTAAAAAAAAAAAAAACATGAAAGCTTACAAAACACGCATACGTTATAGTTCTTATAACAAATCAATTAATTAAGAAGTCTTAGATATGAAATGTCAACAATACTAACATGGTCCCCATATTAAAGTCCGATGAAATGTCAAATATGGACAAAAAAAAGCAACTCATAAAGTTGGGCGAAGCAAGTTAAACTATCGATTTCCAAGCAAAACCCGAAATTGTAGAAGTCTTGTTAGCTAATGTTAGAGCTGGTTTTAACGATTCATAAGGTTTATGAACTAAGTGATAAGAAGGAATAAATTCTATTAGACCTAATAAATGTCTAGTTCAAATTAATAGCAAACCAATTACTAGACGCCTTGGTCACCGTTAAAATCAATCATTGAGATTTAATATGAGGGGTTACAAAACTCATGCTTAGGAAATAAATGCAATGTAATTAATATAAATCCACTAGGAGGTGAACAACTGAGGGAATTTTGGTGTCGGTTAGCTTTGAGAATTAGCTACTATAATTTATTGAATTGGGAGACAAATTAACATGTGGAGTTATTGATAAGTGATAGTATTAAAATTTAAAGTATAGTTCGTAAAGTATAATGCATCAAGAATTTATTACGTATTTTTATAGTTTAGTTGAAAAGTATTAATATTTTTGAAATGTGTATTGTACAAGTGAAATAGAAGCATTTACTAAGTAGGAAAATTCGTATAAATGAAACATTTCCACCAAAAAAATCTTGAACGAAACTAAAGGTAAAAGAAAAAAAAAAACAACATTCAGATATCCAAATGGCATTCAAATCAAAATCTTGATGGCATCCAAAATATCCATTTTTGAGGGACTTTGTTTCCCTTCTCAGAAACAGGATTGGGTACCTTTCACTCCGTCGATGCTGAATTCTTTCACATTGTAATGGCATGGCACGATGAAGAAGCACATATATACATTTATTGTACATTCTGCACGTCTTATATCAATCACACTAAATTTTAGCAGGTCCAAGGTACAGAAGTTTATGATGTAACTGAGATAGAGATCATCAATTGTAGTAGATGATCAAGTAGATTTATTTGTTCAACATGACAACAACATCAGAAGAGCACTCGAACTGAGTACTCATTACATGCTTCCCCTGTTGATTCTACACCAATTCAACGAGAAGTCGCACAAGTCTTTTACACATATAGGAAATCAACCATCAAAGGCAAACACAACATAACATATTAAGGTAATAATATAGGTGTCACGGATCCTGTGTCACACCCTTATTTATTTAGCATTAATTTTTTACCTCATCTCCGGATGGACAGCATCTTTTGCAATGTCCATGGTACCAGCGGCAGCAACCATGTCTGCAACGATCTGCGGTTACGGTATCCTCATCTCCAGATGTGGCTTCAGGGGTCTCCTCGGCAGTTCGACAGCATCTTTGGCAGTGTCCATGGTACCAGTGGCAGCAACCATGTCTGCAACGATCTTCGCTTATGCTATCCTGATGAACCTCGCCTGAACTGGCATCGTGGACACCAGTGGTTTTCACGCTCTTCTGATCTGTTTCAAGACACAAGGAGACATAAATATTTGGAGCTTTATCTTAAGCTGCGAACGTTAGGTGACCAGCTAGGCTCAAAATTTGCAAGATATATGCAAAGAAAAGAATACTATGGATTAAACAAAACAGTCCAGGCCTATAAGATGGTGCGACTTGGATATGAATTATTTTGCTTTAAATTATAATTAGAAGCATTTAATTTGGTTTTCGACGTTAGTTTAACCTTTGGTGCGACACTATGGAACGTGTATCCTTACAGCAATACTATAAGGATGCATGAAAAATCAGATGTGCCACTAACCACCGATAGAAGCAACCCAAATTTACTTTTGCTAAACAATGAAAAGGATATTAGCACATTAATATGACTTGCTTGATAATATACAAATAGCCTTCCATAAAAATTCACATCCCAATAATGTGTAATGACTAGTTCAGCCATTAGACAAGATTGAAATGCATTCCATGCATGCCGTTGAGTTAGTTAGAAGGGAATATTCGGGTAGTTAGTTTGTTAGTCTGTTATTGCCAGTCAGCAAGCAGCCAAGACATCATTTGCATGCAGCTAGATATCATCTGAGCTGTATATAAGCATGAGGTTCCGGAAGAGAAAGGCACTTTTGGCATTTGAATAAAATCTCAGTCTCTTTCTTCCTCAAGTCTTTTCCCCCCTTCTCTGTTCTCTCTTTCCAGTTTCATTACAGTGGTATCAGAGCTTCCGATCCTTGGATTCGGGAGCTTGATTCACAGCCATGGCAGAAGGTACACGCCTTAAGACAATCGAGGAGCAGGTCCGGAAGCAGGAAGCTAAATTGCAGACATTCATGGAGTCTACCAGCGAGGCACTTAAATCCATGGAGGAGAAGATGCTGGCCAGCTCCACAGAGTTTAAGGCTCTAGTAGCTGGCATTTCGGCACAGATTGGAGGGATTACCAGGAATCCGCAACAAGACAGGGGACTCCTAGCCACCCTTACAAGTTCCTTGCAAGGCACATCCAGGCCCGGGCAGGTGCATCAGGAGAGAGGAGAACGCAATGCCTTCATCCCAGGGGTGCCCAAGCTAGAGTTTCCCAGATTTACTGGAGAGCAGGTAAGGGATTGGATTCAGAAATGCGAGACCTTCTTCCATTTGTATGGCATACTGGATTCACAGAAGATGCTGATTGTAGGAATGCACTTGGAAGGAAGGGCAAATGTCTGGTTCCAAAGTTTCAAACAGGATAAAAGGACATTTGGATGGGAGGAGTTCAAGGAAGGAGTGAGTCGCAGATTCGGAGACCTTGGGGATGAGGATGGAGTTGAGGAATTCAACAAACTACAGCAATCTTCCACAGTAATGGCTTATCAAGAGAAGTTTGAGGAATTGAGAGCCATAGTCCTGCTCAGGAATCAGGGGTTGAGTGAAAGTTATTTCGTCTCCAGCTATTTGAGCGGGTTACAGGAGGAGCTCAAGGCACTGGTCAAAATGCACAAACCTCAGACCCTACAAGAAGCTTTCGAGGTCGCAAGATGGCAAGAAAAGGCACTGGAGGTAATTTTCAAGAAGAACAGGGCATCGAATAGGCATCCTTCACAGCTGAGTTCCAGTGGAGGAATGTCTCCACACAGACCACCTGTGACCAAGGCAGCAACAGTCAGCGAAGGGGATTCCACGAAGCAAGGTGCTGTTTCTCAACCATACAAGAGAATCACTCCCACCGAGTTCCAATACAGGAAGGAAAACCATTTGTGCTTTAAATGTGGAGCAAAGTTTGGACCAGGTCATGTGTGTAAGGACCAGGGGATACACATGATTGTTGCTACTAATTTAGAGGACAGGGTAGATGAGGAGGAGGTGATAGAATACATGGGTAGTGGGACCAAACAGGAGGTCGAACTATCCTTGCATTCACTCACAGGGAATCTGCTCTCTAGCACCATTAGGTTGCTAGGGGAGGTCAGAGACTCTGAAATTTCTATTCTATTGGACGGGGGCAGTTCGAATTGTTTCCTTAAGAAGACAGTTGCACGAAAGTGGCAGGAGCTTATCCAGCAACACAAACCTTTCAGAGTCAAAATTGCTGATGGTCAGGAACTTCCTTGCAGTCAGTGGATACCCAATTTCCAATGGAGTATGCAGGGACAAAAATTTTGCCACAATGTGTACCTGTTAGATTTGGAGCCCTATGATCTGATCATAGGGGTGGACTGGATGAAAGCCTACAGCCCACTAACATTTGATTTTAAGCAACTGCAGGTCTCCTTCAATAAGGATGGTGACATGGTGACATTGCGGGGGAACGGAGGTACTGCAAACACTAGGATGACTCAGGGAGAGGTGGCCAAAAGATACATGAGGAAGAAACTCAAGCAAGTTGTGCAGGCTTACACGGTCAGTACAGCTCAGTCACAGGTAAACACCACTCCAAATATATGGGCTGAATTGGTCACAACACTAAAGTAAGAGTGGTCAGCATAATATTGAAAATAAGAGGGGTACCAGCTGAATTGGTCTCTTCTCTGTTTCCTTGAACGAGCTAAGAATAGTCGTCGAATTCCACACTTTATTATTATTGACTAATGAAGCGTCCACGTCTCAAGTCTCCGGACGCAGGAATAAAGAATTTATTGTCCTTGTACAAGTTGCAGCCTTTCTCGACTGCTAAAGTTGATAATTGAACTAATGATAATTAAGAATGATAAGATAATGTGGCCATTTCTCAATCAATCTCCTTTTTATTGTTTGTTTAAGTAAGATAGACGCTCCTGTCTTGAGATGCAGTACTCGTTGCAAGCTCAGTATTGCTTATTCATAGATGCAAGTAAGTTTTCGATACAATAAAAGAGTGACTGAAAAGATCCCTTGTCTTGAGATGTAGTACTCGTTGCAAGCTAGTCAGATTTTTCCAATTTCTTGTTTGAATATATGAAAAATTCTAGCTTGGGGTTATTTGAAATTGTTAAATCTAAGGAGCCCTGTTGTTCTCGCCAATTCTTCAAATCAACTCCAAATTCATTAATGTATTTGTGTTTATGGAACATTTTGTTGAGTAGGTAATGAGATTGAAGGATGGTTTCAAGAAATTCATATATTTGGGATATATTTTGAAATTTATCGTACATTTACCTTGAAGATCAGAAGAAAATTGAGGCAGAATTGAATTATTACTAAGAATGGTGAAGGGACTTAGCATTAAGCTAAATCTAGAACAAAGGCTAATTTATTTTGAGGTGGATTTTGAAGCAGCTGACATCAAATGGATCTGGCTGCTTAAGTCTTTATCTTAAAGTACTCAATTTAGCAATGCTCTCCATTTTAGCAATGTACTTAATTTAGCTTAATTTAGCCTATGGCATGCTTTATACGTACGCAGCATTTGTGATCTTCCTAAAACTAAAACATTATAGGATAAAAAATAATCATACAGATTACTAACAGTATTTTGATTACTATACTTAAGCTATTATATTTAAGGATATTGATGGTGCATTGATAATCTAATCTAATCTAATCTAATACTATATAAAAGTGTTTTGATGGTGCATTGATAATCTAATACTATATTGATGGTGCATTGATAATCTAATCTAGTCTAATCTAATACTATATTAAAAAAAAATACTATATAAAAGTGTTGATGGATGCTCAGGGAAACAAATTGTCAACCAAGGGTACTTAGATTTCATAGAGGGAGATGATGACAAACCAAAGGAATAAATCTTCGAACAGGAGCATTGACCATAAGGTGCTAATTTTTTTTTACTTTTAATTTTTTTTTTGGTTTTGACGATAGCTTAGTGAAAAACTTAGAAATTAGAGGTTTTAAATTCAAATTTCCCTTCCACCCCTCTACTGCTTAAATTCCATCCTACCTTTATTCGAAAAAATTTAAGAGAAAAAAACTGAGATTTAACAAAAGAATGAAAGTTGAGATTGTGTCATCATGGTTGTATACGATGCCTTGATGAAATTATTATTCTTTAAAGTTTACCAAATAACTTCACATTCTCATCATATCATTACCATTATCTAGATTCTGAACTACTCTGCTTTCAGGACATCTAAACATAAATATGCCTGGCTTCTAGTAAGTTATTTATCACCATCCAAGCCCATGGTTGGCCTAAGCAATTTTTGTGTCGAAATACACTTTCCCGACATGGTTAGCCCAGGTAACTAGTAACTTATGAGACCAAATCTTGCATATATATCAATCCTTTTCCTCTCCCACTTCCAACGTGGGACAAGGGGTATCACATTATTACTTACTAACATATTTTCTTTTTCCTAAACGTGAAAATTATATCCTAAAGCCTACAAAATATCAAACTTATACAATTAATTTCACAATCTGTATTTGTTGTGCAAGTGCGTACAACTATTAGAGGTAATATCTATATTGAAAACTAAGAAAAAGGGAGAGAAAATACTCTTTTTCATATATTTTTGGACTACACAATATACAAATATATATACACAAGTGTAACCTAATTTAGATTCTAAAATAATGCTAATCTAAATCAATCTATTACCTAATATATGATACTATAATCAATCAAATCTAATCTTTTCTAATATTTACAATATCAAATCTTTCCATAATATCAGATTACATATCTTCAACACTCCCCCTCAAGATGGAGCATAGATGTTAATCATGCCCATCTTGCCCCAAATGTAATCAATTCTCGGACCATTTAGAGGTTTAGTGAAAATATCAGCTAACTGTTCTCCAGTTCTCACATGACTGGTTGAGATCGAGTTTTGCTGAATTTTTTCACGAACAAAGTAGCAATCAACTTCGATATGCTTTGTTCTCTCATGAAAAACTTGATTTAATACTATATGAAGGGCAGCTTGATTGTCACATCATAACTTCATTGGAAGTGAATTATTGATTCCCACTTCACACAATAATTGATGTATCCATATAAGCTCACAAGTGGATTGTGCAATAGATTGGTATTCAGACTCTGCACTAGAGCGAGATACTGCACTTTATTTCTTACTTCTCCACGATACCAAATTACCTCCAACGAAGACACAATATCCAGTTGTAGATCTTCGATCAATTTTAGAACCTGCCCAATCCGCATCTGTGAAACATTCAACATGAGATTGACCATGATTACCATATAGTATACCACGTCCTGGAGTTCCTTTAAGATAACATAAGATTTTCTCTAAAACTACCCAATGGGTGGTTCTTGGTGATCGAGGACATAAATTGACTCACAATACTAACCGGATATGCAATATCCGGACGAGTCACAATAAGATAATTCAACTTCCCCACTAATCTCCGGTACATTTCAAGATCTGAGAATAACTCCTCATCATCTGCTGTAAGCTGCATGTTGGGGATCATTGGTGCATTGCATGGCTTAGCACCTAGCTTTTCTGTTGCTTTCAAAAGATCAAGGACATACTTTTTTTGGCATAGGAAGATACCTTGTTTACATCTTGTAACCTCAATGCCTAAAAAATATTTCAACATACCCAAATCTTTTGTCTGGAAGCGCGATTGAAGTAAATTTTTAAGACCTGCAATACCTGCATTGTTACTACCAGTAATAACAATATCATCAACATAAACCACTAAATAGAATAATACCAACTTCAGATTATTGACAAAAGACAGAATGATCAGAATTACACTTCTTCATGCCAAACTCTTGAACCACCTCACTGAATCTCCCGAACCAAGCACGAGGACTCTGTTTTAAACCATATAATGACTTTCAGAGTCTACAAATCTTACCAGACTTCCCCTGAGCAACAAATCCAGGTGGTTACTCCATATAAACTTTCTCTTGCAAATTCTCATGAAGGAATGCACTCTTAACATCTAATTGGTACAAAGGCCAATTATTAGTAGCAGCAAGGGAAATAAATAATCGAACAAAGGTGAGTTTTGCTACGGGAGAAAACGTGTCTGAGTAATCCACCCCATATGTCTGAGCATACCCTTTTGCAACAAGATGAGCTTTGAGACGAGCAATAGAACCATCAGGATTGACTTTAACAGCAAACACCCATTTACAACCAATAAATTTCTTACCTGTTGGTAGCTGAACCAAATCCCAGGTACCATTATTATCTAGGGCCATCATTTTTTCCTCCATAGCAGCCCGCCAACCAGGATGTTCCAAAGTCTCAGATAAGCGTTGAGGAAGAGATATTGAATCTAAGGAAGCAGTAAAATAACGCAAAGAGAGAGATAAATGGTCATATGAAGCAAATGATGAAACTGGGTAAGTGTATACTGACTTTTACCTTTTCTTAAAGCAATAGGCAAATAAAACTGGAATCTAGAGACTGAAGAAGCGGTGGATCAGGACTCGGATCTGTAGACAGAGAAGGTAGTGGAGAATGTGGGTCTATGTGGTGAGGACGACGAGAATACACTTGAGTGATTGGTGGTCTTGTAGGAACAGTTATTATAATAGTGTAAACTAGAATATCATCTCCCTCCTCCTAACTACTATAAACATTAGACTCAAGAAAAAATGGATGCGCCTCAAAAAATGTAACATCGACAGAGACTAAATAACGATCTAAACTTGGAGAATAACATCTATACCCTTTTTGAAGACGTGAATAACCCATAAACACACACTTGAGAGATTTGAGATCTAATTTAGACACCTGAGGACGGGTATCACGAACAAAACAAGCATACCCAAATATGCGTGGCTCAATGGGGAATAAAGATTGGGTTGGAAACAAAATTGAATAAGGAATCTCACCAGCAGGCACAGAAGATGGCATGCGATTAATTAAGAAACAGACTGTTGAAATTGCATTTGCCCAAAATTGTTTAGGAACCTTCATGTGAAATAGAAGGGCTCTAGCAATTTCTAATAAATGCCTATTTTTTCTTTCAGCAACACCATTTTGTGGGGGTGTGTCAGGACATGAAAATTGGTGAAGGATTCCATTTTCCGACATATATGAATTAAAGAGTTTAGAAAAATACTCTTTTGCATTATCACTTTGCAAAATGCGGACAGACATATTGAATTGTGTTTTTATTTCAGAACAAAAGGAACAAAAGATATTAAATAAATCTGAACGATTTCTTATTAAATATAACCAAGTAACACGAGAGTAGTCATCAACAAAGGTGACAAAATACTTAAAACCAGACTTAGATACTATTGGACAACGACTCCATCTATCAGAGTGCACTAATTCAAAGGGGGATGAAACCCATTTATTGACTCTAGACAAGTAAGGCAAACGATGATACTTAGCAAATTGGCATGACTCACAATCTAAATGGGATAAATTCTGAAAATTTGGACACAATTTCTTCAAAATGGGTAGAGATGGATGACCCAAACGACAGTGAATTTCAAGCGGAGTCAAGGTGGAGGAACATGTAACAGGTTTCGGCACTTTCGATGAAGGGGTTTCAAGTGTATACAGGCTGCTAGACTCACGTCCTTTACCAATAATCTTTTCCGTCATAAGATCCTAAAAATTACAATATTCAGAAAAGAATGAGACAGAGCACTTGAGAGTTTTTATAATTTTACTGACTGAGAGTAGATTAAACGAAAATTAGGTAAGCATAAAACTGAATATAAGGGGATAGATGACACAAGAATTGCTATACTAGAACCCACAACTGAACCACATGACCCATCAGTTAAAGTAACATTCGGATGATCTTTGTTAGGATTAAAAGAGGAGAGGATACCTTTATTACCGGTCATATGATCTGTTGCACCGGAATCGATGACCCATTTGTTAGAAGATGACACAAGGCATGTAGTAGATTTACCTGAGTGATCAATAGAAGGAGGATTGGTACTAGAAGATGGGTTAGCAGATTTTTGTGAGGCTTGGAACTCGGTAAAAAGGGCAAACTCATCAGCAGAGATGAGTATGAATTTATCAGACGACACATAATTATTTTCCTGAGTTGCAAAATTTGCAAATAAGGGCTGCTGTTGAGGTCTACCATGAAGGTCCCAACACGTACATATGGTATGGTCTGGTTTCTTATAGTGATAACAGACTCGCTGATTTGAGTTGTATTGTCTATGACCAGCAATCCCACCAGTCCCATTTTTGTCACTGTTTCTACCATTATGACCAGCTCCATTTCGATTTGCGAGAGCACTAGTAACATTGGAAGTAAACAAAGATCTCTCGGTTCTCAATACTCGTGTGAAAGTTTTATGGAGGGAAATAATCTCTAGGCTAGAGAGAATTTGTGTTCGAGTAGCATCAAATTCAACTGGTAATCTTGCAAGAAAACTCATTATAGCCATTTGTTCCCGTTGAGACTGTTGAATTTTTACATCAGTACTAAAAGGAATGAGAGAATTCAATTCCTCATACACACGTTTAAATTTCATAAAATATTCTGTAAGGGATCTCTGCTGCTTTTTCGGACGGTAAAATTCCTTGCAAACATCATATATATGATTTAAATTATCCTTACCAGAATACAAGAAAGTCAAATAATCCATAAGATCTTTAACAAACTCACAATGATTGATGAGACTGACTATCTCATTATCAATAGAGTTTCGGATCTGCAAAAATAGTTTTGCATCTTCCCTTAGCCAAACTTTTTTTCTTTCCCATCAATGGGTGGGTCATCAGTGAGATGATCATCTTTATCGATGCTGCGCAGATATATCCGAATAGTTTTACTCCAATCCAAAAAAATTTTTCCACTCAATTTATGTTCAGTAATTTTTTATGTTGTAAGAATAACATCAGAAATTACTATTTTCATCTCTCTACTACTACCTTTCATATCTGACATTATAATTCACACAAGAAAGACCTAAAAGTGACTCAATAGGGTCACGTCAAAAGATAAACTGATAACAGAGCCTGAATCTCTGATACCATGAAAACTAAGAAAAAGAGAGAGAAAATACTCTTCTTCATATATTTTTGAACTACACAATATACAAATATATATACACAAGTGTAGCCTAATTTAGATCTTAAAATAATGCTAATCTAAATCAATCTATTACCTAATATATGATACTATAATCACATGATACTATAATCAATCAAATCTAATCTTTTCTAATATTCACAATATCAAATCTTTTCATAATATCGGATTACATATCTTCAACATATATTATACCATGGAGTTGAAACTGATAATTGAAGATGCCCTAAATCAATAGAATGTAAAAATGCTGAATTTGCCTAGAGGCTCTATGGTTTCAAAGTTCTAACATCTTGGATTTTCAACTTTGGATTTCATATTCAGTTTGCGCTGAGATAGGGTGCGTTTGATAAAATTGAAATATGAAATATGAAATTTGAATTCATTAAGTTATTATAAGTATTAAATCTGATATATTTGAGTGCATATTACATTAAGTGATAAGTGAATAACTTATCGCTCTTTTTTAGGGGTAAGTTTTGCCTGAAAAATTTAGTGTCACTTAATTAATTCAAATGTTCAACTTTTGGTTATGAAACGTATCTTAATATGTTAAAATCTGAATCCATTAAATTTAAGTGTTCAATTGGGTTAGCAAACAAGACCTTAATTTGAAGTTTGATCAAGAGAATTGCAACAGAGGATAATGATCACAAGCTAGGATGCTTCATTCATTTCTATAGAGATAATTACATCTACTATAGATATCCTGACTAAAAAAGTAATTAAATAAGGTTTAATTTATTCCTTCTTCTTTTTTTTCCAATTAATAAATCTAGAAGTAGCTAGAGTGGGAACCGGAAACAGAAAAAAATCAAAACTATGCAATTTATCACCAGCTCAGAAAATTTAAATGCGTGCAATTATGGCAATTGATTCATTATTCTTGTTGTGGGGGAACATGTACAGACATGCAGCCATTGCTGGAGGAGGAGATTGAGACGAGAATTTTCAGCTTTTGGGAGAGTACAAGAAAAAAGAATGGCATGCATGACGCAGAGATCATTGACATGGTCATTAACTTAATCTTATTAAATTAAAATTATACAACTTGAGATATAATTACAACTTGCATATGAAATATTTCCAACGCTCAATAAGCAACCATCTCCGTCTATATCTTAACAATGGACCTACTTTTTTCGATCTTATCATTGACTCTTAGAATATGATTGAGCTTGAAATCAAATTGCATTCTCGAAAAACTTGTTTCTTTTTCCTTGGTGATCTGTTCGCACTTGTGCTCCTCACTTCCTCATAGGTTCCAACTTGACTAAGTGTCTATTTCATTGTTTTGTATTTGTTTTCTTTTCTTTTCTTTTCTTTTCGGTTGTTCCAATCGAATTCTACTCAAGATATTGGGCCCATAGGAAGTTAGTAAGGGGATGAGTGTATGATTAAAAATATTAGTGTAATTTGAGAGGAAAGATCGAGAGTCGAATCAGAGTCCTCGTATTCACCTAATTAGTATCCTATTTTAACAGCGGCATATAATAAAATCGGAGGAGGAGGAGCTTTGCCGAGGAATGAATCGCACAAAGAACGAACCCCATTTGACTAAGGATGTCTCGTTTTTGTGTTTGCGCAACTCCACAAACTTTGATGAGGGTGTAAGAATTGACCTTCAAAGGGGTTACACTGTCCCATGGATATTTGAACAACTTGAGGTTAACAATTAAGGGTAAAAATGGGATGAAATTATAAATTGCTCTGACAAGAAATTTTATACCGTACCAGTAGTATTGCGAGTCTAACTTTATAGGTAGTATATTGATATGAACAATGATTAGCTATCAAATTAAGATAATGACTTGTTTGTTTAGCTAATATTTACTAGAAAATTTCTCAGCTTTTTCAAGATTATGTATCTTCAACATGATCAAATTATACAAATTCAACGAGGTAATTTATTTTTCAATGTTTACAAAATTATATAAACACTACCGTGACCATTTTATTAAACAAATAAACACTTTTCTTTTTTATCAACAAATGATAATATTAGTATTTATATTAACACTTGAAGTACAAGAGTCAATTACAAAAAGGGGCAATCACCCACTCATCCTTCCTAGCTGCTTCTATTAGTCGAATTGGGAAATCATTTACCCATTCTATATCATTAACTAGTTTTATTGCAAAATTTGCTAGCATATGACTTGCTACATTAGCCATTCTAGATACAAAAGAAACTGTGCATTGCTCGAAACCTTGTGTTAATTGACAGGTGTCAGGCTTGTGTAATAATAAATTCCTACTCAAAAAGATATAAACTCAAGGTTTCGAGTGAAAATTTGCTTCTTTCCAAGTGACAATTAATTGGGGGGAGTTTGGAGAATTGCAATTAAAAATAAATAATCAATGCAAATTGAAAATAATTAAACTAAAACAGATTAAATTTAAATCAAGGATGAACGAGCTCTAACCAAGGAAATAATTCTGGAAGCGGGTCAAACAACTGCTCATCGTTGCAAGAATTATTTCATTTATTGGTTAATAAATATGTTATAGTTGCCAAACACGCGATGACAACCAGCTCTTCTTTAGTGTCTCAATAGTTAAGGTACACTCGTTAACTACTTCTCTAATAAAAAAATAACCCTATGTACGTCGATAAAATTTAATTCCTTGATTGCATTAGAAACTAGAAAAGTCTTGTTCTAATCAATAAACACATTATCAGGGTTTATTTAAATTAAATCATATGTCTCCCTGACGTAAAGCTAATCACGCTAGTCGCTACTAATTTAAAATAATTAAATAATTGTGAATTTAACTATTTTAACTGGTAATAGTTTGTTAGGTTGAATTAAATATCAAACGCCTTTGATATTCAAACAACTAATACCCATAAGCAATTAAACCAAAAAAAATGAATACTAATGAATAAAAGAAATTAATAAAAACAGTTAGATCTCACAGTTGTTGATAACCCAAATTCACGTTATTTCTTGGCTAGAAAAACAAAATTTAGTTGCACATCATCGGCATCAAGCAACACAATTTAATTGAATTAAATTGCATAAGCATCCAGTAAAATAGAAAACGAGAGTAAAAGCAATGACAAAGAGGACAGGATCTTTTTTCTTTTCCTCCCGGTGAGTCTAGTCACCAGCGCTCCCAAAAACTTCTCATCTCCCACGTCTTGCTTTTTGTCAAGTACTAAAAGTCAAACGGCCCTTCCCCTATTTTCTTGCTTTCAAGAATAAAACTACTTCTAATTGAAAAAGGAAACACTCCCAAAAGATAACACTAATTGCTTCCTAATTAAATCAAATCTCTAGAAGAAAAACTTTCTTAATCTCTAGTCGCTACTCTACTCAGACTCCATTTTGGATTAGGAAACTCTTGCGCACAAATCCCGCATCTCCGCACTTGACAACCAACTTTGAAGAAAATCATCCCTTTTTAGCAACTTTCACTCCACTGCCCTACAATTAGCATCGCATACCAAATATAAGTAGAATAAAAGGGAAAATAATCATAAATTGAATAACAATTTTTCATCCTATCAATTTCCCCCCACACCTAGATCATACTTGTTCTCAAGTATGAGAAACAACAAATCAGCAACTGAATCCCAACAATGATTATCACTCAACTCGTTTATTGTCAAAATATCATCAAAGAATATATCAAGCATTGATAGCTAAGTTCCACGAAATAGCTCTTCGGTTAGCTTTTAAAACCAAGGACTTCAACAATTCCTGACTAACTAATCTAAGAAGATAGAACATTTGACTAGCATTGATCAGCAAACGGCTCAACTATTGACCAAAATCTCAACATTAAACTCATGGATCGACAGGCTAACATAATCAACTGCATACTCGCACAGTTTCCTTTTTTTCTTTTTTTTTTTTAGTTCATTTTTCAGGGACAAGATTTAGTCCTTAGCCATTCAAGTCTTTTGATGTAAATTCTGACATCTACCAAATGAAGGAATCCTGTTACTCAACTTTTCATCATTTAAGGGCCACATACTCATAGCTACCGCTACTGTTTGACACGAAAGTTGACACTTTAAGTGAAAACTCCCGGTTATTAGGTAGCGATAACCAGCGGAATATAGTCCAATACTATTCACAAATTAGCAACAAAATAACATTAAAAATCACACAATCTTGCATCATTTCCTCAAACATGGAGAATTAAGATTAATAATCGAACCAATTTACATGGAAAATACTAGAAAAATATGCACAATGCCTAGAAAAGCTAACCAAAAATTGCAAAAGTCACAAAATCTCAAATATTCACCAAGGAGCTATTCTTAGACTTACCCATATTACACTTGATACATTTTTATAAATAAAACTTGGTAATAGAAAAATTAGAATCAACTAACCATTGTCGATCCCAAATATCCATAAAAATACTCACAAATGACAAAAATAAAATGAAAACAGCTAAAATGAACAGTACCAACTGTACTACAACTCCCCCCCACACCTAAATCTGATAAAAATACTCACAAATGATAAAAAGAAAATGAAAACAGCTAAAAGAATAGTACCAACTGTACTACAACTCCCCCCTACACCTAAATCTGATATTGTCCCGAATGGAAGAAATAAAGAAAAGAAAAAGAAGGGGACAACGAAACTTTCCTAAAGAAAATGGAGAAGGACTCCGGACAGCTATGGATGAGGCGGGAATGGCATCGTAAAACCCACATGGTGGAAGTAAGCCGCAAAAGTCTAGGACATCTGGGACATGCGAAGTGCAAGATTAGTCAACCGTTCATCCATATGGTGAACTTGTGCACGAAGGTATCGCCACTCAGCATACCAAGACGACGATGGAGAAGGTGCGGAGGTAGATGGTCCAGGCTTGCCATCGGCTACTCCTGAAGTAGAAGAGGTGCTAGCACACACGGAAGGATGACGAACGGGTACATGAGTGGGCCCCGAAAGAGTAAACTGCCACGCTTCATCAACCTATTCCACTACACCCATTTTCTCTAGACAAACCATATTTAAGGGGTCCATGTTACAAGCGAAATATAAATCATGGTTATGGGGATCAAGAATGTCTAAATGAATACTTAAATGTGTGATGCAAGACCCAAGAATCAAAGGTTTGTTTTTCTTAACCATAACCGTCTTGAATTGGGAAACTAGCCAATAGCACAAATTAACTTTGATATTTTTAGTCATGCACCAAATAAAGAAAAATTTGGGCTTAGAAAAGGTCTTGTAACTATCTTTCCTACCTGAGTAATTATAGACTAAAAAGTGCTGAATATAACAAGAACTCAGGTCCTTGAGATAACAGCTCTTTGACTGGCTAGGATCATAACAATCACCATCAATAGAAACGTCCTTCAAAATCTCGGTGTGAAAGGAGAAAAATGGGTCGATATAATCACAAGCACTCTCGGCATATTCCCTAGAATTGGCATACTCATTATCGATGAACCCAGAGGCCAAATTAAGCTCGGTAATGGAGAACTTAAACTCCCTACCCATCAATCGAAATCGAATCACATTCGAAGTTGTGACAGAATACCCCATGGATAGATCAAACTCAAAGGTGGCATAAAACTCTCTAATCAATTCAACAAAAGTAGGACATCATATTTCGGTATAAGAATGCTAGCCTATGGCAGTAAACATTTGTGCAATATTCTCAAAGATATTCAAAGAAACCATGATGGGAGGGTCAAGATATTTACAAGGAATAATTCGCCACTCATAATAATTAGAGTATCTTTTCTTATCGACGGCTTTGGTGAGAGCCAAATTACCCCTAAAGTGGAAGAGTGAGGAGATATGGACCCCCTTGTCCCTACCTAAGCATGCCCATTTACCCAAAAAAGAAGGATGGTAGAAGGTTCACTCAAGGGTATAGTTGGTTGGGATGGGGGAGTGGTTTTAGTCGTAGAGGTCTTGGCCTTGGTGGTCTTTTTTTTCTTAGCCATTTAGATAACTAAATCCAAAAATAGCAGTAAACGACGATTCAGACAATAGCGAAATACAAGCCTCTAATGTATGCCAAATGACTAAAGATAGCCAAGCAATTTCAAATCAAAGTGTACAGTAAAGAGCCCAGAGATGTGACACTATTTAATAACAAAACTAGAAATGTAAGAACAATACCCCCTATCAATATCAACAATCAGCAATTGGCAAGTAAGTAGCGGCAATTTCACCACAGTTTATAACCTCCAATCAGCATTCAATCCCCATGGATGCAAAATAGTATTGCAAGTTAGTGGTCATCATCAGAAAACAAGCAGATGTCAAGTAGTGCCAATCCAACAATTCGAGGAATACCCAATCAACAAATTAAATCAACCCTGCAAAAAGAAATTCTAATAAACTCCGATGTAGCAACCCAACAATATTTAAAAGAGAAGGACAAGAATACCAAAAACTGGGTCAGTAGAAACAAGACAATAGAGAAAGTGCGGAGCGATGGCTGTCGTAGGTAGAGGATGGACGTTCAGGGCGGTGCGAGCAGCGGTGAATGGCACAGTAGCGAGCGACAGCAAAACTAGAGACGGGCGATGGCGAAACCAGTGATAGACTTTGACGAACGGTGATGACAGCAACGGTAGTAGAGACAAACTAGCGAACTGCGACAACAGTGGACGGTGGGCGATGAACTACGGGCAAGCAGCAAGTAGAGTTTTGGCCGTGCAGCTGAGGAAAAGAAAGAGCGAAATAAAGAAAGAAAAAAAGAAAGAAGAAAGAAAGAAAGAAGGAAAGGAAAAGAAATAGAAAAGGGAAAAGGCATATGAAAGAATAAAAAAAAAGGAAAGAAAAAAAAGAAGAGAAAAAAAATTCTTTTGGGTTCAATTTGTTTTTTCTCCCTTGCTAGGACAAGACGTGGGCACGTCTTATTGGTTGAAACACTTTTTATGATAAAGTTGGCTAATTACGAGTTACAACATACCCTTAAAATGTGGGCACGTCATGTTGGTCCATAGTTTTCTGATGATGGAATTGGATATTTGTGCATTACCACATACCCTTAACGCGTGGGCGCGTTTTGTTGGGAAAAGTCTTCTAACTAAAAAAAATTAAAAATGAAAAATAAATGCCAAATTTGAAAAATATAAGATAAACATAGTGAAACACATAATATTAGTGAACAAACAATAAAAAAAGAATTTGATTGCCTCCCAATAAGCGTCTTGGTTTAACGTCTTTGATTAGACATGGTCGAATATTGTTCAACTAGCATAAGTAGGATCTTCAAGATTTATTATCTCCACCTTCTCCATTGAAACACTTTCATAATAGGATTTAAAACAATGACCATTAACCACAAATTTCTTATCTATCTGCATACTCTGAATTTCCACTGCACTATAGTGAAAAATATTAATCACAACAAATGGACCAGCCCAACGAGAGCGCAACTTACCTAGAAAGAGCTTTAGATGAGATTGATAGAGAAGAACTCTTTGCCCAACTACAAATGATTTCCTTGCAACTTATTGGTCACGAAAAACCTTAATCTTCTTTTTATATAGTGTTGCATTCTCGTAAGTTTCATTCCTCAACTCTTCCAATTCTTGTAATTGAAGTTTTCTGTTACTCCAGCCTCATCAAGATCCATGTTGCATTTCTTGATCCCCCAATATGTTTTGTGCTCGAGCTCAACTGGTAAATGGCACGACTTCTGAAATACCAACCTATAGGGAGATATACCTATAGGAGTCTTATAGACTGTCCTATCAATCTAGAGTACATCGTTCAATCGTGAACTCCAATCCTTCCTATCGGAGCGAACCATCTTCTCCAATATTTATTTAATTTCCCTATTCAAAATCTCCGCTTGACCATTCGTTTGGGGGTGATAAGAACTAAATACCTTATGAGTCACTCCATATTTACGAAATACAGCCGCCATCATTTTATTGCAAAAGTGTTTTTCTCGATGACTTACTATAATTCGTGATACCCCAAAATGAACAAAAATATGTGATTGAATGAAATCTACAACCACTTTAGAATCATTAGTTCTCGATGGCTTTTGTTTTTATCTACTTGGACACATAATCTATGGCCAACAAGATGTAAAGGAAACCAAAAGACGAAGGAAATTGACCCATAAAATCAATACCCCATGCATAAAACATTTCACAAAAACTCATAAGGGTTTTTAGTATCTAAGTTTTATGACAAATATTTCTTATCCTTTGGCATCTATCACATGACTTACAAAACAAATGTGTATCTTTGAAAATTGTGGGCCGATAAAAATCGCTTTCCACTACTTTACAAGCTGTTCTTTGTGGTCTAAAATGGCCTCCACATGCATAAGAGTGATAAAATATTAAAATAGAATTAAATTCACTCTTACTTACACATCTGCGTAGTATTTGATCTGCACATTGCCTCTATAAATAGGGGTCTTTCCATAAGTAATATTTAGCATCACGTCTGAGCTTATCTCATTTTGTTTTTGACCAATGTGCAAGCAATTGATTAGTGGTCAAGAAATGAATAATATCCTTTTGGGCCGTTGCTCAAGTTTGTATAGCTTGGTTTGAAATCAATATATTTCCTAATGTTTCTGTAAAAGAAAAAAAGAAATGAATAATATTCGCATACCAAGGAAGAGAGGGATTAACAGAAAATAGTTGCTCATTCGCAAAAGTTTTCCTCAATATAAAATCATCCTTGACAATAGGCAATCGACTCAAATGATCGACAACTAAATTCTCTCCTCCCTTTTTATCACGGATCTGGGTGACCTGCGGAGTTCGCGTGGGGGGAGGATTTGGTGGTGCCGTCAGTTTTAGGTGGGGGTTTGAGTGATATACATCACACTAGTACTTAAGTAGGGTTAGTGGGTATGTGTAATATATTGGTTTCTGCAATCAATTGGATGGGGATGAAAATGGTCTGGGTCTGGGGGAGGTTAAGATGCCCTCATGTGAGAAAGATAATGAGGAGCAGCTTCTGAGCTTGGATTTTCTTTCTTTTATTAATTATTATCAGCTATAAGAAACTCGGTGGATCCACACACACTATTATTGATTCTCCAATCCACCAATTGCTGGTTTGGTGTACAAACAAAAAACTAGTAGTACCTACTTTCGACCTTTTATTAAGATAGATAGTATTTTTTCTTCTCGCTCTTTTCCCTGTGAACAACTTTCTAGGAAGGGAATGACATTAGAGCATTTGGTGGGAATGAGCAATGGAGGCGTTGATGGCCGGAAGGGGAAGTCGGAGTGTGTTTTTTTTGGGGGGGGGTTATTTGGCGGATCAGGCGAGGAAGTTTCTTTATTGGACCAATTATTGCTTCATGTTCAAAATAGAGCACCGAAGACTTTTGAGCAGAGAGCGGTGTGGTTTAATAGTCAACTGCTTGAATTACTTTTCTGCAGTTCCACATTCGATGATGATCCACAACCTTGAATAGTGCTGAAATCAAATTGCAAATCAGATACTCATCATTTGATTGAAGAAGCTAAATAAAAGAAACAAAACTTTTAGCTTGGCGCATGTCCAATGCAGTGCAATCAACAAGATATATTAGTTGATTTACTACTGTCTTTGCTAGCTAGGATCCAAATGCTAAATGATGCCTGAAGATCGAGAAACACGTTCATTTGGTTGCTTTTTTCGGTTTGCTACAAATCTTATGTCTAGACTCTAGCACTCCTAGCAAACTACCTCAATGTTTAGGCATTGAGGACAGTCCTTCCAATAGTGTTCCATTTGGACATGTTTATCCTTTACCCTCAATTAGGTTTTGTACCCTTGTCATGTAAGAGTGAAACAAGGAAAAAATATATACGCAAGAGTAACGTTTATGCTACTTTTCTTTAATTCTTTAAAGCAACTAATGGGAAAGAGATAAAAGCAATACGGGAAGCAGGTGAAGAACTCTGATTTCAAATCTTCATTTCCTTATTTCTACTTGAATAGCAAAAGAACATAGCCACTGACGCCCAGAAATACCTATTTATTTAAGAAACTTCTCTGCTTTTCCTAGTTGGTTTTAGGCCCTATTTCATATGCAATCAGTAAAATTTCTCCATCTAATGTAATCTTCCCTTTTGTGCAGCTTAATCAAGTTAGATTTAAAGAGTAGTAGTGCTGATATGGAGCCAAATCAAGGCAGTTCTATTGAATGCCGTCTGATCTGAATTTACCTACAAGTATATAGAACAGGTCAGCGTCTGTGTACATACTTAGTGTTGGAGGCAAGAGCACTTGGGGGAGCTTCAGGATTCATAGAATCATAATACCAGCTTGCAATTTATTGAAGTTGAAGTTGTTGTTCCTTTGTACTAGGAATTTCTGCAGTTGAACTAAACTTGGTCTATTCCAAAACATGGGTCATTTGGGTTTAGGTGCTTTTTGTGCACTGATTGTAAAACTTGATTTCGAGTATTAATATTTTGTTTTTTTTGGATATATTCTCACTAATTTCAAGTGTTATTATGTTCTGCAATTTTTTATCTTCTCAATATGTAAAGTTGTGTAAGGAGGACTTTGCATATACAAGGACTTAGAATCTACTTTTCCAAACAGTTTTCCCAATACACTTTGTTGAACATCTTAGGCAGATTGGAATCAGAAAATTTATAGGGGAGGAAGATGAAATAAAGCTCATAGACATTTTGCAGCATAGGAAATCTTTGAAAAAGATGACTCTGTATATAGTTATAGAATGACAGGTGTCGAACCTGTGTACTAATAATTACCTACTCAAAAAAAATACAAATTTATACATAGCGGTGAGCAGAGTCGAATCCATAGGGACTGGAGATAATTCATTTCTTCCAGAGTCCGAAGTATGGGGGATTTTTGGAAAATATAAAATAATTAATTAATCAACTAATGAAACAACTAATAGAAATAAACAGGAATTAATCAATAACCAATACAACTCTAACCAAAGGTGCAACTTTTCAGACATGGTCCATTCAACTGATCATCAATGCAAAGATAATTCAATTACTAATTAATAGATTGGTTATAGTTATCATACACACGATAAACAACCAGTGTTTCCTTACTTTTTTTATAGTTAAGGTACGACCATTAACTATTTCCCTAATCGCGAAATAACCCTAGGTACGATTATAAGATTTAATTTCTCGATTGCAATAAGAATTAGAAAAGTCTAACCCTAACTAACAAACACGCTATGACGGTTCGTTTAAGTTAGATCATACGTTTTCCTAACATGAAACCAATCATGCTAGTTGCCACTAGTATTAATCAATTGAACAATTACGGATTCAATCAATTAATCTGGCAGAAGATTATTAGATTAATTCGAATATCAGGCACTTGACATTCAAATAACATAATAAGCATAAGAAGTTAAATCAGAAAACGCACAAATACCAATGAATAAAAGAAATAAGTAAAATAATTCGATCTCACAGATGTTTGGAACAAAGTCCTCAAATTGACATTCGATTAGAAAACGAAGATTTAGCTACACATTCTCAGGGGAGATCCGCATGACTCCATCGATAACCATTGGTTTTTCCCTAAATACTCACTAAAGAAGAGACCAGCGGCCGTCTCCTTTTACTTGTCCCTCCAAGGTAGTAATCACGAGAGATTCCGGCCTTTTTTCTCTCTTTGTTTCCTAATTGAAGTCTACTACTTCGGCTGTCCATTGGCCAACTAAAAATAGAATTCTAATTGTAAAAGGAAACTTCTCCAACTAATGCTAATTGTTCCCTAATAAGACATCTAATAAAAAGTGGTAGTTTCCTAATTTTCATCCAATACTCCACGTAAACTCCATCTTGAATTGGAAAACTCTTGAAAAATCACCTCTTTTATTACTTTTTGCTCCACCTTCCTACAATTGACACAAAATACGAAATATAAGTAGAATCAAGCAATTAATATAATATTTGGTAATATAAACAAGGAAAATAATCATAGAATTAATGACAAAAATACAACCTATCATAGAACCTTTGAAGTTTTCATCAGAAGGTTGCAACAGCATATTGTCATTCAAAAAATGTTCCATGGATTGCCGATAGAGTTCCAAGATAACTGGGCTGAATTAAGGAATCGGAAATACTGAGGTGACAAATATGTGTCCATGTGACTAGTTTAACTCTCTCTCTCTCTCTCTCTTATATTTTTTTTCTGCTTCTCCTTTTTGTGGTGTTCTCTTGATGAAATCTTCTTTTGTAATGACTTATTGAAGTTGCGATTTCTTGGATGGTTAATGAGCTAAAAAAAATTTGGATTGCCAATTGATTTCAAGCACTTCCTATTGTATGGCTCAAGATGTTGAAAGAGCTGGATGTTGATGTATTACTTTGCTAGCAATTATTTTTAGCTAACCAAAGCTTTTGTATGTTTTCTATTGAATGTTTATCAAAGTAGCAAAATGGGGTTTGTTGGCACCAAGTGATATTCCAAAAAGCTATCAATAGCAGGGCTTATGAGTTTAAATTTAATGAGCAGCTACGTTGGTCATGATTCATTAAAAAAAATAATTTTGCCAAACAATTTGATACTTATAAGAACCTGGAAAATGTACAACAGACACATGAGAAGCCAAATTGAAGCTATTTGCAGCTAAATTTTCTAATAAAACCACCCAGTAATTTGCTCAGAGAATTAAGATTAGCATGCTAAAATGGGATTAAGAAATGTTCATAACAGCATTGGAGAGGAACATTTTCCCACCAAACAGTTAGGCAATAATCAATTATCACTTATTAGAGAGGAAACTTTCCTAGCCAAAAATGTTTTGCTGGTACGCGGGGCATTGCAGATTTGTCAAAAGACTTCTTGCTAATTCTATACTATTGGTGGGGATGCGCCATTTTTCCTAGCAAAACACCTTGACTATTTGCAAGGAACTACTGGTTTTTGTGGGGAGTTTTTAACTTTAGTGGTGAGAAAAGTTTTTCTCGCCATAGTATTTGAGCTATTAGCGAGGAGGTCAACCCTTGCTATTGATCTGTTTCATTAGCGAGAAAAGCAGCAGCATCCTCGCTAATAATTTTTTGCGATGAGCATCTAGCAAGAAACTTGGCGAGGAAGCATTTTTCTCGCTGAAATTAATTGGCGTGGACTTTTGCTCCTCGCCAAATCCCTTTTCTGTTGCAGTGATATAGTATCCCTCTTTATATCTATCTTTACTAGATATAGACTTGTTCAAAGTTGTTGGTTCTTTTAATTTACATTTGGACACGCAAAAAATAATAATAATAAAGAACTTCAAAGGAAGCTTGGTACTAGAAGAAACTATCCGTTGCTGGTCCACAAGAATTAAAAAAAAAACATGAAAGCTTACAAAACACGCATACGTTATAGTTCTTATAACAAATCAATTAATTAAGAAGTCTTAGATATGAAATGTCAACAATACTAACTAAGTCAGATGAAATGTCAACAATACTAACTTGGTCTTAGATATGAAATGTCAACAATACTAACTTGGTCCCCATATTAAAGTTAGGTGAAATGTCAAATATGGAAAAAAAAAAGCAACTCATAAAGCTGGACGAAGCAAGTTAAACTATCAGACTGATTTCTAAGCAAAACCCGAAATGGTAGAAGTCTTGTTAGCTAATGTTAGAGCTGGTTTTAACGATTCATAAGGTTTATGAACTAAGTGATAAGAAGGAATAAATTCTACTAGACCTAATAAATGTCTAGTTCAAATTAATAGCAAACCAATTACTAGACGCCTTGGTAACCGTTAAAATCAATCGTTGAGATTTAATATGAGGGGTTACAAAACTCATGCTTAGGAAATAAATGCAATGTAATTAATATAAATCCACTAGGAGGTGAACAAGTGAGGGAATTTTGGTGTCGGTTAGCTTTGAGAATTAGCTACTCCCTCCCTTTTTTTATAACTGACGTTTAAAAAATTTGCTCTAGTGTACTTTTATCTGTCGTTTTATTATCCCCATACAGTATTTATTATTTTTTCACAATTTTACCCTTTTATCTCTCTTTTCCAATACAGGGTTCTTAATTACTACTCCTAGTAATTATTGCTTCTCTCTTTGTAACAACCCTAGTAATTATCTGCCCCTCCGTATTCTAGTGAGAGAAAACATGGGTGAATTGGACAATTAATGAGGGTACAAAAGAAAAGTAGTGTACAGATTTAAGCAATGAAAAACTTTTCTTAATTGGTGTGCAAAACCTTAAACGTCAGTTATAAAAAAAGGGAGGAAGTACTATAATTTATTGAATTGGGAGACAAATTAACATGTGGAGTTATTGATAAGTGATAGTATTAAATATTTGTAAAATTTAAAGTATAGTTCGTAAAGTATAATGTATCAAGAATTTACTACGTATTTTTATAATTTAGTTGAAAAGTATGAATATTTTTGAAATATATGAACTACACAAGCTTTTATTGTGTTATACTTTTAAATGTGTATTGTACAAGTGTAATAGAAGCATTTACTAACTAGGAAAATTCGTATAAATGAAGCATTTCCACCAAAAAAATCTTGAACGAAGCTAAAGGTAAAAGAAAACAACATTCAGATCTCCAAATGGCATTCAATTCAAAATCTTGATGGCATCCAAAATATCCATTTTTGAGGGACTTTGTTTCCTTTCTCAGGAGCAGGATTGGGTACGTTTCACTCCGTCGATGCTGAATTCTTTCACATTGTAATGGCATGGCACGATGAAGAAGCACATATATACATATAGTGAACATTCTGCACGTCTTATATCAATCACACTAAATTCTAGCAGGTCCAAGGTACAGAAGTTTCTGATGTAACTGAGATAGAGATCATCAATTGCAGTAGATGATCAAGTAGATTTATTTATTCAACATGACAACAACATAAGAAGAGCACTCGAACTGAGTACTCATTACATGCTTCCCCTGTTGATTCTACACCAATTCAAAGAGAAGCCGCACAAGTCTTTTACACATATAGGAAATCAACCATCAAAGGCAAACACAACATAACATATTAAGGTAATAATATAGGTGTCACGGATCCTGTGTCACACCCTTATTTATTTAGCATTAATTTTTGACCTCATCTCCGGATGTAGCTTCAGGGGTCTACCCAGCAGGTGGACAGCATCTTTGGCAATATCCATTGTACCAGCGGCAGCAACCATATCTGCAATTCTCAGGAGGTGGACAGCATCTTTGGCAATATCCATTGTACCAGCTGCAGCAACCATATCTGCAATTCTCACGAGGTGGACAGCATCTTTGGCAATATCCATTGTACCAGCGGCAGCAACCATATGTGCAACGATCTTCGCTTATGCTATCCTGATGAACCTCGCCTGAACTGGCATCGTGGACACCAGTGGTTTTATTGCTCTTCTGATCTGTTTCAAGACACAAGGAGACATAAATATTTGGAGCTTTATCTTAAGCTGCGAACGTTAGGTGACCGGCTAGGCTGAAAATTTGCAAGATATATGCAAAGAAAAGAATATGGATTAAACAAAACAGTCCAGGCATATAAGATGGTGCGACTTGGATATGAATTATTTTGCTTTAAATTATAATTAGAAGCATTTAATTTGGTTTTCAACGTTAGTTTAATCTTTGGTGCGACACTATGGAACGTGTATCCTTACAGCAATACTATAAGGATGCATGAAAAATCAGATGTGCCACTAACCATTGATAGAAGCAACCCAAATTTACTTTTGCTAAACAATGAAAAAGATATTAGCACATTAATATGACTTGCTAGATAATATGCAAATAGACTTCCATAAAAATTCACATCCCAATAATGAGTCTCCAAATCTCCATTCATTTAAGTGTTTAGGTGCAGCCAAAAAAAAAAAGGAAGAAAGGAAAAAAAAAAAGGACTAGGCACCTGCAGCTGCTGCATCAGAGGAAATGAGGAGCACAAGTGCAAAGAGAACACCAATAAGAAAGAGCAAATTTTTTGAAGATGCCATTTGATCACAATCTCACTCAAAATGTAAATAATGTGCTAAATTATTGATATCGAGTGATAAGTGCATTGAGTTGGTGCCCTATTTATAGGAACTAGGAGGGGAACGCCACGCCTCGCGTGGAATGAGTATTTTAGGGTTAATTTCAAAAACCTCCCTTGGGGTTTTCATAATTTCACTAGCACCCTTGTTATATCCAATAATACAATGAGCTCCCTTCTGATGTTGATGGGACCTAATGTCAATATCATCAGGGGCAAATTGACCATAATGCCCTCACTAAAATAGCTTTTTTAAACATTATCTTAGAAGCGCAGTATAATCTTCCAATCTTACCAAGATGCCATCAAAACCTGTTGCCAAAATTTAACAACTTTGCTAAAAGTAATTTCTCTGTTGGTTGGTGAGCCTTGGAGAAGAGCTTTAGGAGCTGAACTTTAAGCTCCGAAAATCTTTAATTGGGTGAAGGAAGATTGCTGCCAAAAGTGCGTTATTAGCTATATTCCTTGACATCTATAGAAGGTAAAAGGTTGAAACTTTTTTAAATTAATGGTATGGTACTATGAATAAACTCGTTAAGTTGATAAGATGATCATTCTGGCCATAAGATATGTTTAAAATGTAGCCAGTAGACATGACGAGCCATTTGCGGTCCACACCATGAATATCTTGATGTTATACGAGCAATTTATGATGGATAAAGCCATGCATTATTGTTCTTTCTATAATGTGAAAATGGATGAAATATACATAGCTGGTGAATTAATTAGACTGAATGGATTCTGATTGGTTGCTCATTTTTTATCTTCTAGGACAATCTCCCAAAATAAGTTTCTATGGTGTTTCATTGTTGAATCACTAACATTCCTATAGTAAAAATTTAGTCTTAAATCAGGTTGAACTAATTATATGGAGGGAAAATTTTTGATGCTAAGTGACTTATTCACTCCTCATTTTGTCATGTGTAGTCCCAAAAGGAAAAAAAAAGGCTTAAGTGGCTAATATATGGAGGGAACCTATGTACATTTTGTCGCTCCTCATTGGTTTGTTAATAAATACCGTATAAGATCATCTCCAAAAGTAAGCTGTTGTATTATCTCTTTGTCGAGTTTTTATCATGAACATTTTTTAGGGAAAATTAATCTTCAATTAGCTTGGACTACATTGTCGTAAATTAGTTAAGTTTTTGCGGTAGAAAAAAGAAATATGTTGTAGTATAAATTCACTTATCTAGTTGGATTACTTTTTTCGATGCCTTTATTTGTTGACCACTAATTGAAATCTACGTGAATGATGAACAGCTAAGATGCGAACTGTTTCTGCTCATGACATTATTGTGCATTAATTTTTTTTAGTTGCTGTGTGATCGATGAATTTCTATAACTGTACAGGGTCGATCGTAATAATAATTCCCTTGAAGTACTGTAGGGTCGAACCTGCAGCAGTGAGTTAATTTTTCATACTTTAATTCCTCTAATAAAAATAACAAAATTTAAATTCAGAGGGTTTTTAATCACTAATTAAGAAATTAAATAAATAATCAAATCAAACAAGATATGGGTGAGAAAACAATTAGCAAAAAACAGAGTTTCAAATTTTGATTCAGAATTGGAATTATATATCCAATTATTTTCTTGACAAGTCAAAGACGTATCACGTAAAAGTACTTTAGATTATCTCTTGATACTTCTAAATTTGTCTAATAAATCTCACGATGCTCTTCAGATTATAAGTATTTAATTAAATCTTTTAAAATCTTAGGTGATATAATTATGCCATACAATGTTTAACCTACTTTCATGATTATACTAAGTATGTTTATCTATCTAATGTACGGTTGTATATCGCTTCTCAACTCAATACAAATCCTAAAAGCATATCTATAGTGGCAAAACATAAACATGTAATAAAGGCAAGATAAATAAATCTAAGCAAAAGCGAATAATTTATCTAGAACAAATAATTAAATCTCCTTCACAAAATCCTAACTTTAGATATAAATGAGTTCAACATATTCATAGATAAATCCAAGAATTCAAATGAAAGACAAAATAAGAAGTTAAAAGTAAAGAAAACTTCTTAATTTTTCCCCGCTCCAATCTCCATCTTGAACTTCCTTTGATTCTTCAACAATTCCATTGTGATCTCTCAAGAAAAGAAGATATAAAAATGATGAACTAAGAATGGGTCTTGAAAGTTGTATCCGAAATATGGTAAGAATGGGTCTTGAAACTTGCCAAAAATCGAGTTTTAGTGGGTTTTCCAATCATTAGAACTAGAAGAAGTCCTCGCAAAGTCCCTTTCAATGTTTGGCGTCGGACACAGGATCCACCCGCGGATCCTTGTGTCTTGGCAACCCAACGTTTCTTCCCCTTTTGTTGCGTTTTCGATTCATTTCCTCCTCAATCGCGTGCTTTTCCCACAAAAACCAACATATACTTAAATTAGGCAACATCCATTCAAATTATAGCTCAAATACAACCATTCATTGACAATTAATAAATATAAACCACTATAATTTGTAGCTTATCACTGTGCTTCACGGCTTTGGAATATCTCACAGCTCTGCAAAATGGTCTATTCAATTTGTTCATTCACTAAGACTTTTATGCTATTTCCATTCAAAAAGGGCTTTCCTGTGCTTTTGCCTCCAACCAGATGCAAAGTGTCCAAAATTGAAGTTTAGTATATAGAATAGAAAAGTGATTCAACTTCGGAGCGACAAAGTTTGTCCTATGTTACAATATTTCTTTTAGGGTCTATAAGGGTAAATGTGGAATAAAATGTGATGACACCATTTCTTGTCGATTTATTCCATTTCTTTTACCTATATGGGCTGAATTGGTCACAACAGTCTCAATGAAGCGTCCCTGTCTCAAGTCTCCGGACTTTATTATTATTGACTAATGAAGCGTCCATGTCTCAAGTCTCCGGACATTTCTAAATCAATCTCCTTTTTATTGTTTTTTTTTTGTTTGTTTGTTTAAGTAAGATAGACGTTCCTGTGAATATCATCATTTAAAAATATTTTTTGTATTGAGTGAATTGGACTGCCCTTATTTTTTAAACCAAAGTTGTCCTACCACATGGAATTAGCTTCACATCTAAAATCACACAGTATTGCTTATTCATAGATGCAAGTAGGTTTTCGATACAATAAAAGAGTGACTGAAAAGATCCTTTGTCTTGAGATGTAGTACTCGTTGCAAGCTAGTCAGATTTTTCCAATTTCTTGTTTGAATATATGAAAAATTCTAGCTTGGGCTTATTTGAAATTGTTAAATCTAAGGAGCCCTGTTGTTCTCGTCAATTCTTTATGTTTATGGAACATTTTGTTGAGTAGGTAATGAGATTCAAGGATGGTTTCAAGAAATTCATATATTTGGGATATATTTTGAAATTTATCGTACATTTACCTTGAAGATCAGAAGCAAATTGAGGCAGAATTGAATTATTACTAAGAATGGTGAAGGGACTTAGCATTAAGCTAAATCTAGAACAAAGGCTAATTTATTTTGAGGTGGATATTGAAGCAGCTGACATCAAATGGATCTGGCTGCTTATGTCTTTATCTTAAGGTACTTAATTTAGCAATGCTCTCCATTTTAGCAGTGTACTTAATTTAGCTTAATTTAGCCTATGGCATGCTTTATACGCAGCATTTGTGATCTTCCTAAAACTAAAACATTAAAGGATAAAAAATAATCGTACAGATTACTAACAGTATTTTGATTACTATACTTAAGCTTTTATATTTAAGGATATTGATGGTGCATTGATAATCTAATCTAATCTAATACTATATAAAAGTGTTTTGATGGTGCATTGATAATCTAATACTATATTGATGGTGCATTGATAATCTAATCTAATCTAATCTAATACTATATTAAAAAAAATACTATATAAAAGTGTTGATGGATGCTCAGGGAAACAAATTGTCAACCAAGGGTACTTAGATTTCATAGAGGGAGATGATGACAAACCAAAGGAATAAATCTTCGAACAGGAGCATTGACCATGAGGTGCTCATTTTTTTTTCTTTTAAATTTTTTTTTTATTTTGACGATTGCTTAGGGAAAAACTTAGAAATTAGAGATTTTGAATTCAAAATCCCCTTCCACCCTCTACTGCTTAAATTCCATCCTTCCTTTATTCGAAAAAATTTAAGAGAAAAAAACTAAGATTTAACAAAAGAATGAAAGTTGAGATTGTGTCATCATGCTTGTATATGATGCTTTGATGAAATTATTAATCTATAAAGTTTACCAAATAACTTCACATTCTCATCATATCGTTACCATTATCTAGATTATGAACTACTCTGCTTTTAGGACATCTAAACATAAATATGCCTGGCTTCTAGTAAGTTATTTATCACCATCCAAGCCCATGGTTGGCCTAAGTAATTTTTGTGTCGAAATACACTTTCCGACATGGTTAGCCCAAGTAACTAGTAACTTATGCGACCAAATCTTGTATATATATCAATCCTTTTCCTCTCCCACTTCCAACGTGGGACAAGGGGTATCACATTATTACTTACTAACATATTTTCTTTTTCCTAAACGTGAAAATTATATCCCAAAACCTACAAAATATCAAACTTATACAATTAATTTCACAATCTATATTTGTTGCGTAAGTGTGTACAACTATTAGAGGTAATATCTATATTATACCATGGAGTTGAAACTGATAATTGAAGATGCCCTAAATCAGTAGAATGTAAAAATGCTGAATTTGCCTAGAGGCCCTATGGTTTCAAAGTTCTAACCTCTTGGATTTTCCACTTTGGATTTCATATTCAGTTTGCACTGAGTTAAGATGCGTTTGATAAAACTGAAATCTGAAGTCTGAATTCTTTAAGTTATTAAATTGTTATGTACTAAATCTGATACATTTGAGTATATATCACATTAAGTGATAAGTAAATAGTTTATCACTTATTTTTAGGAGTAAGTTTTGTCTAGAAAATTTAGTGTCACTTAATTAATTCAGATATTGAAGTTTTGGTTATCAAAAGCATTTGAATATATTAAGATTTGAATCCATTAAATTTAAGTTCTGAATCCATTAAATTAGCAAACAAACCTTAACTTGAAGTTTGAACAAGAGAATTGCAACAGAGGATAATGATCACAAGCTAGGATGCTTCATTCATTTCTATAGAGATAATTACATCTACTATAGATATCCTGACTAAAAAAGTAATTAAATAAGGTTTA
The DNA here is from genome assembly GCF_036785885.1 of Coffea arabica. Lineage (NCBI taxonomy): Eukaryota > Viridiplantae > Streptophyta > Magnoliopsida > Gentianales > Rubiaceae > Coffea > Coffea arabica. Next base: position 9,911,014 of record NC_092314.1, on the reverse strand, counting down.
ATTTATTCCTTCTTCTTTTTTTTTCCAATTAATAAATCTAGAAGTAGCTAGAGTGGGAACCGGAAATAGAAAAAAATCAAAACTATGCAATTTATCACCAGCTCAGAAAATTTAAATGCGTGCAATTATGGCAATTGATTCATTATTCTTGTTGTGGGGAAACATGTACAGACATGCAGCCATCGGTGGAGGAGGAGATTGAGACGAGAATTTTCAGCTTTTGGGAGAGTACAAGAAAAAAGAATGTCATGCATGACGCATAAATCATTGACATGGTCATTAATTTAACCTTATTAAATTAAAATTATACAAGTTGAGATATAATTACAACTTGCATATGAAATACTTCCAACGCTCAATAAGCAACCATCTCCGTCTATATCTTAACAATGGACCTACATTTTTTCTATCTTATCATTGACTCTTAGAATATGATTGAGCTTGAAATCAAATTGCATTCTCGAAAAACTTGTTTCTTTTTCCTTGGTGATCTGTTCGCACTTGTGCTCCTCACTTCCTCATAGCTTCCAACTTGACTAACTAAGTCTCTATTTCATTGTTTTGTATTTGTTTTCTTTTCTTTTCTTTTCGGTTGTTCCAATCGAATTCTACTCAACATATTGGGCCCATAGGAAGTTAGTAAGGGGATGAGTGTATGATTAAAAATATTACTGTAATTTGAGAGGAAAGATCGAGAGTCGAATCACAGTCCTCGTATTCACCTAATTAGTATTCCTATCGATCAAGTTGGATTTTAGGGACCATTGCAATATAATTTCACATCTCTAACATTGTGACCTTACATTGGTAATTGGATCACATACTCTGTAGTAACGATGCCTGGGGCAAATGTTTTGCACAAAAGAGTTCGTCTCGATCTAATCTTAAACCCACAAAAGTATCCTATTTTAACAGTGGCATATATTAAAATCGGAGGAGGAGGAGGTTTGCAGAGGAATGAATCGCAAAAAGAAGGAACTCCATCTGATTAAGAATGTCTCGTTTTTGTGTTTGCACCCCTATAATACGCAACTCCAGAAACTTTGATGAGGGTGTAAGTGTTAGAACTGGTCCAGAAATAAACAAACTGAAGTTAGCACAAAGTAGGCGGTATAACCGACCATATAATGTTTAGGAGTTAAAATCGACCATATAATACTTTAGGCTGTAAGACTGACCATATAAAAGGGTTGTGGCAACCCAATAAATACAAATAACAAAACAAAATAAAAGACACAGAAATTTACGTGATTCGGTCAAATTAACCTACGTCCATGGACAGAGGAGGAGCAAATCTTTCACTATGAAGAAGATATACAAAAGCCGTAGAAAAGTGGTTCCTAGGCCAAAAGGCACTCATAAAAAGTTTAGAAAATATTCCTAAACTCAAAACAAGAGAACATAAAACATTTGACTACAAATGGGATAAATGACTCAAAAAGCTAATAGCTCATATAACTCTCTTGAGTGGTGCACTTTTCTTCACCACTAAGCCCCCTTATTTATAGGTAAACAAGGGGAGGCTTTCCTTCTTGATTGCCGATGTGGGACAAAAGGAAGAAAACTTCCTTATGCAGCCTCCGATGTGGGACACGCCACATCAACAATAAGAATTGACCTTCAAAGGGGTTACACTGTCCCATGGATATCCGAAGAACTTGAGGTTAACAGTCAACGGTAAAAATGGGATGAAATTATAAATTGCTCTGACAAGAAATTTTATACCGTAATAGTAGTATTGCGAGTATAACTTTATAGCTAGTATATTGATATGAACAATGATTAGCTATCAAAATAAAATAATGACTTGTTTGTTTATCTAATATTTACTAGAAAATTTCTCTGCTTTTCCAAGATTATATGTTTCTTCAACATAATCAAATTATACAAATTCAACGAGGTCATTTACCTTTCAATGTTTACGAAATTATATAAACACTACCATAACTATTTGATTAAACAAATAAACACTTTCCTTTTTTTTTCAACAATCAGTATATATGTTAACACTTGAAGTGCAAGAGTTAATTACAAAAAGGGGCATTCACCCTTCTATTAGTCAAATCGGGAAATCATGTACCCATTCTATATCATAAACTAGTTATGTTGCAAAATGTGCTAGCATATGACTTGCTACATTAGCTATTCTAGGTACAAAAGAAACTGTGCATTGCTTGAAACCTTGTGTTAATTGACAGGTGTCAGACTTGTGTAATAATAAATTCCTACTCAAAAAGATATAAACTCAAGGTTTTGAGTGAAAATTTGCTTCTTTCCAAGTGACAATTAATTGGGGGGGAGTTTGGAAAATTGCAATTAAAAATAAATAATCAATGCAAATTGAAAATAATTAAACTAAAACAGATTAAATTTAAATCAACGATAAACGAGCTCTAACGAAGGAAGTAACTTCGGAAGCGGGTCAATTGAAAAAGGTAACTCCAAGAATAATGCCAATTGTTTTCTAAATAAAATATCTAAGAAAAATGGTAATTTCCTAATCTTCCACAAATAATCCACGTAGACTTCATCTTGAATTGGGAAACTTGCGAGTGACAATCAATTCCAAGAAAATCACCCTTTTTTAGCACTTTTTACCCCAACGTCCTATAATTAACATAAAGCACCAAATATAAGTAGAATCTATCAATTAATACAATATTTGGTAAAATAAAGAGGGAAATAATCATAAAATTAATGGCAAAAATACAACCTATCAAGTGTTCTATGCAGTTACTTGAAAAAAGATATTCGTATATGAAATACATAAAACTTTTGAATTATACATATGGACACGTATTAGCACAGATATAGTATAAATATTTACTTACTAGCACACTTGAAAGCATTCCTTTCATTCTATTTTATGTGTAGCTAAGTTCTTTGAAGTTTAGTGAAGGTATAAGAGTGAAGAATAATTTCAAGAAATGGCAATTACATATCATACAACAAACTTCTATCTAAAAATTAAATGCAAATTTATCAAACTTAGTTATTTTTTCAGCTGTATATTGAGAATATTTTCATTAGTTGCATTTTTCACATACATGATTTCTTTCAAATTATATACTTCTAATACTCAATATTCATTCTATATATTATATAATATACTCCAATTCTTAGAAACTTTTAGCTACAACCATAGTTGCTAGAATCGCGATCTACGATCCTACGATACGGATCATGGTTAACGATCCAAATTGTAAGTAGGATAAAAAATTAGCATTAAATTAACAAGATCAATATGATCGTGATCCGGATCATATGATCCTACGATCCTACTATTTTTCAAAAAATTAAGTAATAATTTTAGTATTTTGGCCATATCTTTGTGTAGAAAACTCGAAATTGAGTGCCGTTTATTGCGTAGTAAACTATATTCAGACAGCTTTAAATCCATGTAAATAACGCACCCCAATTTTAAAACCTAGAAAATTTGATGAATCTTTAAATTTGACTCATATATTTTACTAAAGTGAATAGATGATTTTTGCTATAGGTTATCACATGGAGCTAGTGTTTTGTGTCTTTATTATAATAAATTAGTATGGTTTAGAGTATTTAGAAATGAATTAATACTTTTGCTAATTCTAAGTGGATAAGTGGTGGGTTATAAATTTGAACCCAAAATACACGTTTTTAGCACAAAATTCTACTCTCAAAATTTTCTTTAATTATTTGTTTATTGTAAGTATACCATTTTTTTGATCAATTAAAATATATTTGAAACATTTTATTATATATGTAATATTTAATTATCGTATTATATAAAAAATGATGTAATAATCAATCACTAAATCATAGTTAACTAAATGTATTGTGTTTAATTATTTTATTAATAAGATGATTTATACACATATAAGGTCAACTTTTCCATGTATATTGTTCCATAATTGAACTTGGATTTACAACAAGAAAGGACAAGTTGTATAGTTTAATCAAAATACATTTTGAATATATTATAAGTAGTCCCAAATTTCTCGATATTTTTCAAATTGTCCCAAATACTTTATATAGCACAATTATAACCTTAATTAACAATATAATTATATTGATTGCACATGAATTACATTATTTGTTACCATATTTATGAATTGCAAACTTAAAAATTATAAAGATGACAATTTATTATATTGATTGCACATGAATATTTTCATTAGTTTCATTTTCTCATACATGATTTGTGACGCCCCCACTTCTCCCTAAGGCGAACCAAAGGGTATCCGCGGAACGCCTGCCTAACTCTCGCCAGGACTCAAGCAATTCCATTCAAGTTATAGCCGGACCACACAACAAAAGCCAATAACTTAAATACAATAAATGCGGAAGTATTCAAACCTAATAATAGTCATCCATTCACCAAACCACACGTCAGAATACAGATTTCATTTCGTCCAAGGGTTACATTTCCATACCAAAAGTAAAATTTCAAAACCAAAGGCATAACCAAAAGTAATAACAAGCCCTAAACAAAAGTACATCAGAGGGCTTCTCCATTTTACCTCCGAGTTCAAACCTGTTAAGGAAAACAAATCTACAGGGTGAGCAAAAACGCTCGTGAGGCCAAGAACACACATGCAGACACATAATTCAAATAACAAGCCCCAAATAACAATTCAGGTAATCACTTGCAAGTAAGTAATAACGCCGACAAAATGTAACCAGAAACAATTCAAGGATATGGAAGCTCTCAGGAGTTAAGTTCCACATTTGCCGATGTCATTTGTATATCTCCCCGTGATGACTCTCCGTCAACCAGGTTGATATTTTCATATCCGTAGTTCACCACTTACTTCTCATCCGTCCACCATACACCACTTCGGGCCCGCACGACACTTATAAGGCGATACTTCACGAGTATGCCAAGCGAGATCTCTCAAATAGATCAAGCTTATCATGTAATTCTCATGGCTCACCAAGGTTCCCGACCAGGCCCATGCCGGCTCGAGTTCCAAGGTCGGCCTATGAGTTTGGGCGTCCCCCGTGTATCATGTAAATGTCGAGGAGATTCACTCCATCGACGTATGCAATCATAGCATACCATTTCATAAATTCAAGCATTTGACAGGTTCAAACATGTATTTCAGGTCATATAAACCATGCAAAGCATGTCAAACATGAGTCATTTGTTCCAAATGAGAACGAGTGCGATTAAGTACACACTCGACTCCATTTTTCAAAATCCAATAGACCGAGCATATAATCAGGTAAGTCAATCATGAATCAAGACTTTAGAGTTCAAGTAGGCATACACTTGACACTCACCAGTTATGCAAGTAAGTAGGTTGGAGGGAGAGTTCAAACTTCCACGGTAGGATCCTCTTGGAGGTCCTCGTGCGTGCCTGAACATCGAATAGTAGACAATTATTATAGGTCCCCAAGTGGTGAGAAAGATTGGGCACGGGTAAGGTTCGGAAATATTTGAAAACTTCGTTTGACTTGTTTATTAAGTTGGATTCTCAAAAGGGTGTAGGACTTAAGTGAAAATCGGATTATTATCCTTAAAATCATTGGTTGGAATTGAGTACGAGCGAAAGGATTGCAAAACGAACGATCGAAATCGAAGGAGGGTTGGCCACGTCACAATCCGGCCGGATATCCGGCCGGATTTCTGGCCGTGGGTAACCTCCCTTTTTTTCAAATTTGACCACCAATCCGGCCGACAATCCGTCCAGAAACTGGCCGGATTCAAGGCCGGATTCTGGTAAAATTGTTCCTTCGCGGATTTCCTCTGGAATTCCAGAATTTTTGATTTTTGGTCAAATCTTTGAAAAATCATAACTTTCTTTCTACTAATCGAAACTTGATGAATTTGGTACCGTTGGAATCGTCTTCAAAAGTACTAAAAGTCCTTAGAAGACATCATTCCATGAATCTAAGTGGATGGTATTCAAAAATGAGCCTAAAGTTGCTGTTCTAGATTACCAGGATTGAGCCGGTCCAAAACTAAGGTTTTCAAAAACGAGGCAGTTGCCGTGTATTGATCATAACTCCCTCAATTTAACTCGGAATTGGAAATGGTTGATAGTGTTAGAAAATAGATTCATAGGGCTACAACTTCACAGAAGAAATCGTTTTAAGTTTCAGCATGCAACTGGTTCAAAATCAAGCCTAAAGTTGCAGCATCATCAAATCATTTCGGCAGAACGGAGAAACAGGACAGTCGACTTCAGATGAATGGTGTGGCTCACACACACGAAACCAGAAGGTCCATTATACACCGTTGGAAACATGGGAACGTCTAGTTTCAAATGCCGCTAACGGCACTTGATTTCGAAGTCGGAGTACGGAGTTATGGACGAAATACAAACACTGGTCTGGATTACGGCGAAACCGTTTTCCAGATTACTAGTTTTTGAAATAAATTCGTTTGATCAACCACAACTCAATATTTTCCAACGAAATTTTGTACACAACTTTTGCAACATGTAATCAACATAATCAGGCCATTAAATCCTCAGTTTCTGCATTAAAATGACCGAACAGAACAGGGGTAAAATGGGAACTTTTTACTTCAAGAGTTCAACAACGTTTCTGTCCACAATACACCTTTAATCTACTTCCTTAAGCTCTAATTCAGCAATAAAACCATCATCAAACATCATCACAGCCATCAACCCAAAGTGGGAGTTCATAGAGCCCACGTTTCCAACAATACAAGCTACTATAGTGAAGATTCCAACTCAAATGCATAGATCAACTTCCATAAGACAAGTTCAAGGTGCTTGATTAGTACCTACTTTGATGACTGGTTTGGACAGATTTTTCGGCCCCTTTGAAGCTTGAAGAAACCGTGGATAGCTCCTTCCTTTTGCAGCTAAGTTGCCGTCCAAGTGAAAAGCTAAATGAATGTGGAGATTGGTAAGAATCTATGGAAGTTTTGGTAAGGATTTGGATGAGTTTTGGAAGAAAGAAATGGTGAAGCCTCGGTTGTCTCTTGCTGTCTAGCCGTCCATGAAGCTTTGCAGAAATGAAATGAGATTGAAATGAAGCTGCGGTTCTGAAGCCTTTGCGTACGAAAGACGCTTGACGTCAAATCTTTTAATACGTCAAATCAATTATAACTAGTACCCTACGCGCGCGTTTTGTGTTCGATTTCTCTTACGTTTGTTGCACTAGTGCACTAAACCTCTAGGGTACTAACATTTATATAAATATTATCCATTCTTAATTGTCCCAAAATAATGGTCCAAAGTCCCTCAATTAAGCGCGCACGTGCAAACACGTATTTCTAATTTAGGCGCAATAAAAATTGAAACCTTTGAAAAATTCTTATAACGATTGTACCACTAGCTATCACTTGTATAATTAAACCTAAAATTGTCTATTTTAGGACCATTGTATAGGTCTCAAATTTTGAGCTTATTGTACTCCCAATTGGCTAAAGTGTTTAGACACGTTTTCACTTTTCCGCTAAACAAGCTTTTTAAAAAAAATAATAATTTTTTGAAATGAGGTGCTTTAAAAATATAACGAATCTATAAAACCATGTAATTCGGTCTAATAAGGCTAGAAAATATTATTCGTGATAAAAATCCAAATAATTAATTAATTGAGCCAAAATTAGGGATTTTAAAATAATAAAAATTTTCGAGTCCTCACATGATTTCTTTCAAATTATATACTTCTAATACTCAATATTTATTCTATATATATTATAATATACTTCAATTCTTAGAAACTTTTAACAACAAAACTTAAATCAGAATTTAGGACGCGCGTTTTATTCCCTCCAAGAATTTTATTTTTCCCGCAACGTCCTTCCATCAAAATTCAAAGGCTTGTTAGAGGCTGAGGGATATATACATAGAAAGGTTGGTCCTCTCTTGTCTCTGTCAATTGAGAAGCACGCATCTGTTCTTCTCTCAAAGGCCAACATCGGTGGTTTTTAGTCCAAAAATAGAAGAACATATGCGGGAATTGCTAAACGGGAAGGAGACCTCTGAGGAATTGCTAAAAAAGAAGACCCGCCTCCTGTCTATCTCCTAAGAATTGCTAAACGTGAAGGAGCTTAGGTTTTATTGCTGCCCAAAAATCTTAGAACAACTTCAATGCTTCATCCATTTGCTTCAAATATTGTTAGATCTATATTTTGGCGCCATTTTGTAAGTTTTCATACCCTTCTTGTGTGTTTTTATTACCATTATTTGTGTTAGATTTCTAAGATTGCATTATTTTCCTCACAATTTTAGGAAAATTGAGTTCCAACCATCCTTCTGGACTCTGTGAAGCTAACTTATGTGGGTTATGTGTTTAATATCAAAGATTGCATTTTTCTTTCGGTTGAGGTTTAAGCTAACAACTTCTGACTTTTGCATCTTGTTTCCTCGTCGGTTGAGGTTAACTTCTCTGCTTTTCCTAGTTGATTTTAGCCCCTATTTCATCTGCAATCAGTAAAATTTCTCCATCGAATGTAATCTTCCCTTTTTGTGCAGCTTAATCAAGTTAGATTTAAAGAGCAGTAGTGCTAATATGCAGCCAAATCAAGGCAGTTCTATTGAATGCCGTCTGATTTGAATTTACCTACAAGTGTATAGAACAGGTCAGCATCTATGTACATACTTTGTGCTGGAGGCAAGAGGACTTGGGGGAGATTTTAGGATTTATAGAATCATAATATCAGCTTGCAATTTACTGAAGTTGAAGTTGCAGTTCCATTGTACTAGGAATTTCTGCAGTTGAACTAAACTTGGTCTATTCCAACATGGGCCATTTGGGTTTAGGTGCTTTTTGTGCACAGATTGTAAAACCTGATTTCAGGTATTAATATTTTGTTTCTTTTGGATATATTCTCACTAATTTCAAGTATTATTATGTTTTGCAATTTTTGATCTTCTCAATATGTAAAGTTGTGTAAGAAGGACTTTGCATATACAAGGACCTGGAATCTACATTTCCAAATAGTTTTCCCATTACGCTTTGTTGAACATCTTAGGCATATTGGAATCAGACAATTTATAGGGGAGGAAGATGAAATAAAGCTCGTAGAGTACATTTTGCAGCATGGGAAATCTTTGAAAAAGATGACTCTGTATACAGTTATAGAATGACAGGTGTTGAACATGTGCAATAATAATTACCTACTCAAGAAAAATACAAATTTGTATATAGCGGTGAGTAGGGTCGAATCCACAGGGACTGGGGATAATTCATTTCTTCCAGAGTCCGAAGTATGGGGGGTTTTTGAAAAATATAAAATAACTAATTAATCAACTAATGAAACAACTAATAGAAATCAACAGGAATTAATCAATAACCAATACAACTCTAGCCAAAGGTGCAACTTTTCAGACATGGTCCTTTCAACTGATCATCGATGCAAAGATAATTCAATTACTAATTAATAGATTGGTTATAGTTGTTATACACGCGATAAACAACCAACTTTTTCTTACTTTTTCGATAGTCAAGGTACGACCATTAACTATTTTCCTAACCAAAAAATAACCCTAGGTACGACTATAGGATTTAATTTCTCAATTGCAATAAGAATTAGAAAAGCCAACCTTAATTAACAAACACGCTACGAGGGTTCGTTTAAGTTAGATCATACGTTTCCCTAACATGAAACCAATCACGCTAGTTGCCACTGGTATTAATCAATTGAACAATTAGGGATTCAATCAATTAATCTAACAGTAGATTATTAGGTTAATTCGAATATCGGGCCCTTGACATTCAAATAACATAACAAGTATATGAAGTTAAATCAGAAAATGTACAAATACCAATGAATAAAAGAAATAAGTAAAATAATTTGATCTCACATATGTGACGGGATTTTTATATCAATGTAAGTTTAAATCCGATTTTATACCCGTTGCCTGCAAGTATACAGGCCGAAATCATAATGTAAGGTATATATCGAGTCGATCCCACGAGGAGCAATTTAAACAAGTACTAAACCCTTATTTTCTCTATTATTTAGACTTATAAATGAATTTGAGTAGAGAAATTATAATGCTATTGTCTATAAATCTAGTTTAACAAATGCTAAATGCAAATGGATAAATTTCACTCAAGAATAAATTTAGGGATGTAGATTCCACTTATGGCATAAACAACACAAATGAATAAATTTCTCTTGTTATTATTGTTGTTTAACCAGGGATTCATTTCCAATATTACCAAATCTCATTCTCATGATAAAATGGCCTAGAGCAATCCAGTTTTCCCTATTTTCATGGTGAAATACTAGTTCTACTCTGTTTTCCTTCATGAAATGCTAGCTAATCCACTTAAGTGTACATCTATTTTCATGAACATACAACTCAAGCTCTACTCATGTTTTTTCCATTGTTACTACCAATTCTCATTGATTAATAACAACTATAAACATGCTATTGGTGATCAAACAACAACAAGTAATTACAACTGCACAAATAGACAAGTTAATACAAGATATAACAAGTTTAAATCACATTCAATTCATATCATTTAGCCATAAGTTTCATCTACTCTCTAGATAAAGAAATTTAGCTACTCATGAATGATATAACAATCAAACTCACAAGTTTATTAATGCAAAACATCATAAAGTACAAGTACAAGAAAGATAAAGAAAAGCGTAGCCAATTAATGATGAAACCCTCAAATTTCTGCTATGTCTTGTACAAGATAATTACAAGTGAAATCTCCAAGTGCTTGTTTTTAGAACTTCTAGCTAGAGAGAAAAATGTTACAAGATGAAAAACTCCTTCCATATGGTGATGCCTGACTTCTTGGTTCTCTGCATAAAAGGTGGTAGAAAGGCACTTTCTTCTCCTTCATGATTCCAACAACTCAGATTTTGTAAAGAAAGTCAAAAGAAATGTTGTTTTGACTTGTCAATAACTCATTTTGTCTTCCTTTTTGTTGCAGAAACATGTGCCACCGAATTCTCTCACCCAAGATAGCTGAAAAGTTGTGTGAAAAATGAGAAAAAATGGCTGTGCCACTTGCAGAAGAGAGAGGTAGATCCGAGCCTTGGATCCGAGGTGTGCACTACGATCCGAGCTCGGATCAAGACTGATCCGAGGCCTTTCTCTTAATGATCCGAGCTTGGATCGTCTGGCCTTGGATGCACTGCTCCAGAAGTACAGACGAGGGCTCGAATCGCCCTTTGTTCACACGGATCCAAACTCGGATCCGTGCTAATCAATTTCCAGTTTTTCACTTCTTTCCTTTTTCTTCACTTTTGCTCCTAGTTTCTTTTGTACTTTATCCTCTGGACGATCCTTACATTTCCTTCATCTCGTGCATGAATTTCATATATCAATATCCTTCACAATTTCACAAAATTAACGTATTAATCCACTCATTTATCAAGTTTTGAACACTTAAACAATATTTAAATATTTATCACCAAAAGAGTGCAAATATGGTTTTAATCTTCTCAAAACATACCAAAAGTTCATGCCAAACTTGTACAAAATGTACGTTAAATATTCTCTTTCAAATTCCCCCACACTTGAATCGTTGCTTGTCCTCAAGCAATTTTACACATAACTTACTACAATGATTCAAGAGATAAAATAATATACGTACTTTTGTCAATTTTAGTTCCTCAAAACCTAGAAACCAATCATTATACCAATTCTCAGATTACACTAAATACTCATAATATCAAGTTAAATAAAGATAATTATACCTTAATTTTAACAATTTCAACTCAATCTCTCATCCTATCCTAATTTCACAAATAAGTAAATCACATAGTCAATTCTATGGCATTTCTCATCATATATCCATCAAAATTTTCATAACTGAGAGGGATTTTTTATACTTCATTTTACTTAAATAGTGACAATGCCTTTTTACGTGAAAATCTACACTTTTAGGTGAAGATTCCCGGTTACTCAACATTTCACTCATTTAAATTGCTAGGCATACTTTTAATTCCAATACCTTTTTACGCGAATGTCGACATTTGTAAATGCTAACCCCCGGTTACTCAGTATGCGAATCATTGGAGTAGAATTTTTTTTTTTAATAATCAATTTCCCTCTGAGCATAATTAAAGGATGAATCTGGCCTTGTTTTGACTATATCAATCACTTACTTATAAAATTAAGTAAAAATGAGAAATATCATTAAACCTGCAAAATTCTAAGCATAATTTTCCTTATTTAACCGAATATACTTTCTAAAATGTAAAATCCTAATTGCATAATGACTAATGCCAAGTCAAATAAGGACTAAACTTTCCAAAATATATATAACATTTTATCCAATGGAAGAATTAGACATTTAAAATTGAACATTTCGGCCATTATTGGAAAGAATTGCAATGAAATATTGGAAAATATTTTAGAAAAATTTTGACAGAGTTTCCCCATATATATGGATAAAACTCCCTGCCAACAGCCTCAATTTCAAGAAAATTATCTTCATGACAATATTTCCAAATATGATTCCAACATTTCTAGGCCATAAATAACTAAAATCATGCACTTCAAAACACAATCACCCCATAAGATAAAGTAATCCCTCCCCCACACTTAAAATTCACAATGTCCTCATTGTAGAGGAAGGTAAAAGAAACTAATACTCCTCTCAAAAGAAGTAGTGATGCAATTTGAAACCACGATCATCACGATCATCCAAATTCTACTAGCCAAATTCTGTATGAAGGGAAAAATATATATCCATAGAGAGTGAGACCATTCCACAAGTTTTAAGCAAAATAGAAAAATAACAAAAAGTTAACACCAAATCGAAAATAAAAGATGAAAAACTAAATAAAAGCTGAAAAGAAAGTAAATTATGCAGAGGAGACGCCAAGCTCAGTCGCTTCAGTGCTGCCGCCCAACTCATGATCTGCATTGCTGCCACCCTCCTCACGATCTGCATGCCCTCATCGGGCCTTGGCTTAGGAATCGGTGTAGGGGAGCGGCGAATGTGGAAATGATCCTCGATCGCTCGAAGATGGCGATCATGCCTGTCTAGTCGCTCCGTCATCAGCCGCTCCGTCTGATCAATGCGCTTGATGACTCGTGTCTCCATACAGCATATGGCATTGAGGGCCTCTTGCCACTTGGATCATTGCGGAGGGGGTGGTCGTGGAATGGGAGGAGGGAGAGTCTGCTATGCCTCCATCTCTTGAGCTTCCTGGTGTGGTTCAGTGTGAGCTGGAGGCTAAGCTGAAGTCGATGCTTCTCCAACATCCTGTACCAGAGAAGCTCCAAAATCCGTAGGAATACCTAAGGACCTAAGTACTGAGCCGTTGACTTCCTCGGCTGCCCTAGTAACAATGGCTCACTCGGTTCCCAGAGGAACCTTGAGTTGCTTAAAAATAAGGGAGAGCAAACGAGGGAACCCAAAGCAAGTTTCGTCGGCTCTCATGCAAGCTGTAGTACGCATGTAACTGATGATGATGCTGGCCAGAGGAATACCAGTCAGCAGCCTACCTACACCATGCATCATATTATCGAGGAAATACAAGTCACCGTTTCGGAGCTCCCTTTTTCCACTCCTTTTTGGTACCACATTGAAGGCGAAGAGATAGAAGATCAGGTGGTACCTATGCTCAAAGGAATCGGCGTATACAATGAGCTTCTTCGAACTTCCTCACTCCCGATATTGACCCTTAAGACGTGCCACAGTTTCTCCGACTTGCCATGGATCACGTGCCTTAAATTCCTTAGTCAATTTAACATCTTCTCCATTGTCCTTTAGTTTGACGATTTGGGTGATTGTATGTCGAGTGAGAGCCACTCTCTTGCCTCGAACCCAGGAGATGATAAGGTTGCCACTGTGGCTCTATTTGTCTTCCACATTGGCGTAGAACTCCCGGACCAGATTGGGATAGTAATGCTTCGGCAAATTTAGTATAGTCTCCCATCTAAGTCACTTGAATGCCGTGGAGATCTTGTAGTCACTACAAGAAAATTGGTCATCAGTGACAACTTTTCTCTGTGACGAAAAAAAGTTGTCACAAAAGTGGATCATTTATTAACGAATTTCTAACTCGTCACAAACCTCTAATGGGAGCCAACCCATTTGTGACGACTTAGTAAATTCCCGCCAAGTTTTAGCAAGAGCGCGGGAGTGTTTAGAACACACAATAGTGACGACATTAAGAACATCATCACTATTGCTTGGCCTATTTACGGACGACTTTTTGTTGTCGTCACTGATCACTAAAAAAAAAATTTATTAGTGACAACATTTTTTAGTGATGACAATAAGTCGTCACAAAAGGAGCTTCTTTAGTCGCGACACCTAAAGTTGTCATAATTGCATCAAAGCAACTAAATGTTTAGTGACGACCCGTTATTTTCGTCACAAACTACACTGCAAGAAATATGGTCATTAGTGACAACATTTTTTAGTGACGACAAAAGTCGTCACAAAACGTGGTTGTTTAGTGACGACAAGGAAAGTTGTCATAATTGCTCAAAGCAACTAAGTCTTCAGTGACGACCTTGAAAAAGTTGTCACTAAAATGATCTATATAGTGACAACTTCTAATATCGTCACTGTCACTCTACCGATTTGGATTTAGTGACAAGAATTAATCGTCACTGTTTAAAGTACTTATTTCTAAGTCACTTTCTGTAATTCTACTGTGCCACCCTAACTTTTGCGATTTAGCCCCAAATGTTGTAAAAAATTTCATTAATTCGATTATGATACCTTAACTTTTACAATTTAGCCCCATATGTAGTGCACCGATTTCTTTAATTCTATTATTACTCCCTAACTTTTGTAATTTAGCCCCATATGTAATTCACCAATTTTATTAATTCTACTATGGCACTCTAACTTTTGCAATTTAACCCCCATATGTAATACACCAATTTTATTATTTCTATTATGGCACCCTAGCTTTTACAATTTAGCCCCTATTTTTTTATTAGGAAATTGCGAATGGTATCTTGATAAACTATGCATAAATATTTTATAATTTTCTCAAACTTAAGTAATAATTTGTTATAAACTCTAAAGATATATCTTTCATTACAATAGTTATAAGGCAGGCAGGTCTTTTTATCAATGGAATAAGAAATTTATGCCAGATTTATCCTTTGTACTACATGCCAAGTAGTATTAGCAAAGGAATAACAAAGTACTACAAAATAATTAACAAAATAGCCTTTAGGGAGTGTAGTTTATGGGCAAATGAGCATTATCTATTTAAAGTACCAACTTTTTACGGGCATTTTACTCTCAAACATATAATTTATGATAAATTTATAAATGTTTGTAAGTAAAATTCAAAAAGTATTACACTGATTTCTTACAAAACGAAAACTGGCAGGTTATCTTTTCAACATAAATTAAATTTTTTTAAAAAAAGAAATGGCCCATAAAGTACCAACTCCTTGTGGGTTTCCTCCATTACATGAATAAATATTCTGCTCTTTATGGGCATTTCACTCTGAATCATTTAATTTACGTTAAATACATAAATGTTTGTAAGTAAAATTCAAAAAGTGTTGCACTAATATTTTTATGAAAGGGAAACTGGTAGGTTTTGTATTTAACATAAATTAAATATGTGAAAGCAAAAAAAAAAAAGTTACCCATAAATCTATGTCTTGCAAATCTATACTAGTAAAATAGTTTCAAACAAAATTAAATATTAAAATAAACTGTAATTTATACACATTAAAATATCTGTAATTTATACACATTTTGCAACTACTACTTTGTGTTTTCTCTGTAATGAATTTTTTAACTATTGAGAACTTAAGTTTTGTTTTGCAAATCTATACTAGTACAATAGTTTTAAACAAAATTAAACATTAAAATAAATGTTTGAAAAAGAACAAAAGTACATTTATCACTTGCAGTAATGTAACAAAATTTTCTCAACCATTATCAGTATTTTCACAAAAGTATTAAAAACTAGCAATTGACAATATTAAAAACTAGCAATTTAATTAGTGACGACTTTTCTTGTCATTATAATCTTGAATAAATTAGTGATAACATTATGTCATCACTAAATTTTCTTTGATTTTGACTTAACAATAATGTCTTATTAATAGCATTTGATTATTTTTAATGAAAGTCTGTTATAACCATAGAATTTGACTTTCGTTATTTTCAATTAATGATGTACTTTAGTGCTGCAATTATAAAAAATTGCAGGGCTAAAATATTTGCAAATTATAAAAGTATATTTTCACTTATATGTAATTAACAAATTTTGCCACCTATATTGATGAAAATTTGTGTTTTTGTACTAAAAAATAAAGAATAATACTATAGCAATAAAATCTATGCTTCAAACCAAATTAAAAATAAAAAAAGCATGATGATTGGTCTCAAATGTTGGGAAAATGATTATTTTTATTGAAACTATGTTATAACCATATAATTTGAGTTTAATTATTTTCAATTACATGATGTTCTTTAGTGCTGCAATTATAAGAAATTAGTATAAAATATTAGCAAATTATAAAAGTACATTTTCAATTATATGAAATTAACAAATTTTGCCACCTATGTTGATGAAAATTTTTATTTTTTGCTAAAAAATAAAGAATAATACTATAGCATTAAAATCTATGGTTCAAACCATATTACAAATCCAGAAAAAAACATGATTTTTGGTATCAAATGGAGGGAAAATGAGTGAAGTCAAAATTTTGATCAAATCATAGTGAAAGTGCCGCGCAACAAAAACAATATCCAAAGCAAAGCAAAGACCAAAGCAGCGGAACACATTCTGAAAAGAAAAGCAACGGAACACTTGGTCTGAGTTAAAGCAACGGAACACTTGAGCAACACAAACTTTCACCGAGCTGAAACAAACAAGCTTCTGCACTGAGCACAAAACAGAGCTTCCACACGGCACCTGATACCTTCACCCACACAACAAATCCGTTCTCTGGCTTCTCACTAGCATCACCATGGCTGTCCAGCATTAAAGGGCAAGGTTTTCATTGGAAAGGTTCATTTTTCTCTCTCCTATACATTTTCCCCAATTTTTCCAAATCCCTAATATTCTACAATATTTTTTGCAAATTTCTGCCCAAAATCTTTTAGCTGTCAAGGAAGAAAAGGGGTCGTCGGCAGGGGAACGAAGGAAAAGACTAAAGTTTCATTTGGGGGCTGGTGATTGAGGAAGTGAAACCAGAAACAGAGAAAGGTCTTGGCCTAGAGGGGACACAAAGAAAATACAGAGCAACAGCCGCTCATCGGCCATCACAGAGCGCAATCTCCATAGCTGCCGTCACTCTGCTCTCATCCAATTTCCGACGCCTCCAAGTTCCGCCACGGCACCTCCATTTCGTGCGCCGCCTAGCTGCCTGACGCATCTCCCCTTCCCGCACGACCTTTCTCTCTCACTGTCGCTCCTCGATTTCATGTTGCCACCCACCACTGGCGCCCAGCTCCAGCGTGGCTACCATGGCAGCTATAGCCGCCTGATCATTCGCACCTTCCTTCGACCATCACCATCGCCTGCAGACTTCGCCAAGCAAACGCTATAAGCGGTCTGCCTTCTTTGAATTTTAGTTTTCCATTTTTAGTATGAACATTGAAAAGTCTCAAAGCATGTTTGCCGTGCGTTTGTTCAGTGCCAACTTCATGTTGATTGCTAACGATTTTAGATTGTATGCTATTGTATGTTGTTTGGACTGAAATCTCTTGTGTTTTGACAAATTTTGGGGGGCTAATTACAGTCCCAATTGAGCAAAAATTGCTGGATCCTTCTATGCCCATGTACTGTTTGTTAAAATGCCCGAGTGAAGGTCTAAATAGAAGATTGATGCCTAATCTGCTTGGGGAAGACGATCGTTTGCTTAAATTTGCAATTCCGGTCATTCCATTTTCTTTTTTGTAATTTAGCCCCAGAGTTCCTGAACTTAATTCGACCCTAAAACATCCATAATTCATTCAGTTAAGTCCCTATTTAGTTGCATTTGAACCCCTCTAAGAATATCACTTTCAAACTCCATTTACGTTTTCTGTTGTTTTCTATGGCTTTTTTGTTTAGTTTTATGAAGTTGGATGTTTCTTTTCCTGTATCATTTGTTTTGCAATTTGTTTCTTGGCAAAATTGAAGTGGGTTTTTCTTAGAATCATTAGTAAAGGTTGGTTTGATTTGGTTTGGTTGTTTTTTTTAAAATATAGCAAGCTTTTGCTGTTTTCTTGCCCATAAGGTCTGTTGGAGTTCAAGGTGATCAAAGAACACATTCTCATGTTGTTGCATTGAGAGCTGTCACAAATCAAGATGGGATGACTGCTGACTGGTACAATTTTGAACACAATTTCCTTGATGTTGTTGCAAGAAAGATATGCAATAGTGTATGTGGTGTAAATCGAGTTGTTCAAGATATTACTTCCAAGCCTCCATCAACAATTGAATGGGAATAATATCATGTGATATGCAGCGTGGTTGATAAAGTTTGGAAAAATCTTGCGGCTTTCTGCTGATCTATTAAAAGGTACTAATTCTTGTAGTCAAAGATGCTGATAAGTGATTCATGAAAATCATCTGATGGCAAGGTGGTGCTCAATGAAAATAAGCTACCTGATTATTCGATTCAGTGACTGTCTGCCTGATTATTGTTTTTGCCTGTTAATGTGCTAGATTATCACTGTATAGGCAGAAACTCTGGTAAAACAAGATTACACATCTGATATTATGCCTGTTGATGTTACAGCAAAAAAAGCTCTCGTAATTTCTTGATATTATGTCTGTTGATAGTCAAACAACTATAGCTCATTGATCAGCATTGGCCTAATTTTCAATGATAAAAGAACACCTTTTTTTTACTAGCCATTGATGTCTATTTTCATTGTTTTTGTGCTATTATTTTTTCTATTTCATTTTCATAAATGAAATTTTTTTTATCTGTAAATTGGTTGGAAATGATTCAAATTAGTTCTCTCCAATTAAGCCAAAAAGTATATCAATTCGAAATGAGCCAAAAAACAAAGAGTTATTATCTGCCACGCCCTCCTCACGTAGCAAGTGACTAAAGATTTTTAGAATAACTATTATAGGATCTTCTTTAAACTAACTCAGTTCGCTAATTTGATAGGTACTATTTGATACTTTCAAAGCCATTTTTTAGCAAGGAAGGATTGGGAAGGAAGAAAAAAGGGAGATGGGAAAAAAAACCATTAACCACTAGGCTATCTATCAGATTGTTCTTCGCAGTTCATATCCTTCTTCTATTCCTGCACTGTTTGTTAGTTTGATACTTGATGTTCATTTCATTTTCTTGAAATTAAATGAGTTCTTATTTTTTCCACTTGTTCTTGGGATGGTCACCACAATGTTTGAGCAAGCTCTTCGAACTCTTCAATCCCACGGTTGCTCGAGTAATTGTGGATTTCATCATGAGTGTGGAATTGCTTCATCCTGCAGTGTTTTAGTTTTTTTCTCTCAAAAACTATACATAAGAGTTTTACTTTTTCCAATAATATTTTTCGGTGCAAAAGGCTGTCTATCTACAATTTCCATCACCAAAGAATAAGCTGCAAAATTGGGAATAGTCATTGGAATAGATCTTGGAACTACCTATTCATGTGCTCATATTTACAAAAATGGTCATGTTGAAATCACAGCAAATGACCAAGGAATCGTATTAAGCCATCATGGATTGCATTTGCTGGTAGCGAAAGACTGATTCGATGTTAATGTTGAAAGAACTATCTTTGATGTCAAGAGATTTATTGGATGAAAGTAAGGCACACTCGTGTATTTATCATTTTTGCTGGAACATTTTGGTGTGTATACATATGCTCACTGAAGTCTTAACTGTTATATAACAGGATTGAGACTAATGAAGTTTAGAGGGATATGAAGCTCGTTCCTTGTAAGATTGTGAACAAGGATGGAAAACCTTATATCTAGGTGAAAATTAAGGATAGTAAGGTTAAAGTCTTCAGTCTTGAGGAAATTAGTGTAATGGTTTTAACTAAGATGAAAGAAGCAGCTGAAGCTTTCCTTGCAAAGAAAATTAAGGATGCTGTGGTAACTGTTCCCGGTATAGTTCAATTTCTAGAGTTACTCGTTGAATCATATTTTACTTCAGTGATGCCCAGAGGCAGGCAACAAAGAATGCAGGTATTATTGCTGGGCTGAATGTTGCTAGGACTATCAATGAACCCAGAGCAGCAGCAGTTGCCTGTCTAACTACGAATTAAAAAAGTTTATCTAACTACACTAATTAAAGCAACCAATTTCTTGTATAAGTTTTATTAGTTACATTTCTTATAAAAAGCTTTCATATGGTTCTAATTGCTCTGTTTTATTGTAGGCAAAGGCTTTCATCAAAGGATTATAGAATATTTCATCAAGTTGATTAACAAGAAACATGGAAAGAACATCAGCAACCACAACAGACCACTTGGAAAACTGAGGGAAGCTGACCGTGCCAAAAGAGCTTTAAGCAGCCAGCAGCAAGTTAAGACTCATGCTTGATTTGACGAGTTGAACAATGACCTCTTTAGCAAAAACATGGGACTTGTCAAGAAGGCTATGGGGGATGCTGGTTTGGAGAACCACCAGATGCATGAAATTGTTCCTGTTAGTGGGGCTACCAGGATCCCAAAAGTCCAATAACTTCTCAAGGACTACTTTGATGGAAAGGAACCCAACAAGAGTGTAAAACCAGATGAAGCAGTGGCTTTATGGGGGTGGTGTTCAAGGAGGTATCCTAAGCCGGAAAGGTGGTGATGAAAGCAAAGGTACTTTTTAAAATTTTTAATGGACATGTAAAACTTGATATTTTGCAAACTTAAGATGCAACTTGATTGTCTCAAGAAAGTTGAAACTGTTGGTATTGAAACTGTTGCTGTGGTAATGACCAAGTGATTGGTACTTGTGAATTTATTTTGCTGCTTCATAATTTATGAATTCATTCCTTGTGAACCCAGAACAAAAAAAAAATTTGCATGTGACCAAGTTGTAGCAATATCTTGCTACTTCCATTAACTGTTACTGCAGTAATGACCAAGTGATTGGTACTTGTGAATTTATTTCATTGTCATCTGAGTTGTTGTTACATGATAATGGAATGTATTTGAACGTCAAAGGAGCCTCTTTCTTTTGAATCATCTATACTAAATTACTGTTGTATATGTAAATATCATGCTTTCCTTTTTCTTGTGAATCATCATTACTGCATTGGCTGTATCCTTTGTATTAGTACATGACTACTCTTGGAACTAATATATTTTTGACTAATACTCCTTTTCACTCCTAGCCCAAGTTCACGATACACATCACATCACTCTTTTCATCATCTAAAATATTAAAAATATTACAATAACAAATACAACCTTACTAACAGGTCTAAAGTTCCCATGCCTTGCGTGGGAAGCAATCACCTAGTTTTAATATATAAACAACCAAAAGCATAAACATTAAACAATAATTACTGTGGGAGTCCAATTTAATTGTTCAATAAGTTGAGCTATTTAAAGAAGAAGAAAGAAAATTAAAAAAAACTGTTTTAGAGAGCTCTTTAGTTGAGCTTATGCAGTGTTGTATTTGTATAGATTGGACTGTGATTTCTAACTTCTTGCTGGTGTTGTAATATGTGGGCCCAAATTATATAAGGTTCTTAATGAATTGTAATTTTTGTCTTAATAATCTAAGTCTCATTACTTGTTCTTTATTATTGTACTCCTCCCCTTACCTACTTCTTTTACTCTTTTATGACAGATAAATGCTATTCATACTAGCTTTTGGAAGATATCTATGGTTATGGTTGAAGAATGTTGAAGACAAAATTGCCTTTTGCTCATGGAGTGGTTCATTTAGATGTTCTTCAATTTCTTAAACTGTGATTGCTTTTGTAAATGTACCTTATGTACAAGTGATATTTTGGACAAATGTTATTTTTGTAGGCATTAGTTGGGCAATGTACACTTGAATTTGGCATTTGAGAATGCTATATTATTACCATGCAATCTAATGCAAATACTTTTGGTTATCAATCGTTCATGTTTATTTGTATGGTTTGTTTAAAATCAATGATTTAGCAATGATTACAGGCCAAATTATGACTATTAAGCTATTATGAAATTATCTAATGACAAAAAAAAGTTGTCACAAAATAGAAAATAAAAACTCCTTGTCACAACAGAGACTGTCACTAAATCTAAGTTACATTTGTGACGACAATTGTTGTCAGTAAAATAGTTATATACAATGGCTTTCGGTGCTTTTTAGTGACGACTTTAAGTAGAGCATTTTTGACAAAAGGTCAATTCGTCAATAAAACACTTCCAGATTGTCGTCACTAATGACAACTATTTAGTGACGACCAAATAGTTGTCACTAAATAGTTGTCATTAGTGACGACAATCTGGAAGTGTTTTATTGACGAATTGATCTTTTGTCAAAAATGCTCTACCTAAAATGTCGTCACTGTTTACTTTTACCGACGGGGATTTAGTGACGACTTTGTGACGATCGAAAAGTCGTCAATAAAAGGTATTTGTGACGATATTTGTATGTTCTGTGATGACTTTGTGTTGTCACTGATGAACAATTTTCTTGTAGTGAGTGGTCATCCATCTCCGGGGCCAAGTGTTTTTCAATTATGATCTCTTTGTCTAAAACGAGTGGTGTCATAATCTAGAGCTAGCTTCTCATGGCTCGTAGATGCTCTCTTACGCCGTAAGCGTGGCGGCGACTGTGGTGAAGGAGATTCTTCCCCTGGTGACTCCTTAGGCATTGAAGGAGTATGCTCTTCACTTGAAGAAGGTGAAGGAGTGCGAACACGAGATCGTCTTGTGCGAGTCATGGTACCTATATCAAAAACAAGATCAAACACACATTAGAAGAATTCTAAATCCCTTGAAAATACACGACCAACAATGTTTAAAAATGATTTGGGAAAATTTCGGCAGAGTTTCCCCTAATAAAAGGAAAAAACTCCCTGCCAACAATCAACAAATTCACGGCCATATCGTATTTAACCAATTCACAAGCTCATTGCACATGCATGATATCAATTTCAATCTACAATCTCAACACATTGTTTGAATATTCCACTTTCAACAATTGAACAGCATATTTTAATTAGAATCTCATTAAAAAGTCCAATCTCTTAAGAATTGATGCATATTTCAATAGAATATAATCTCAAAGTAAAAAGGACTCTTAAAAGATCAATTTCATTACTTCAAGAATGTACGGGCCAATTATCTCATGATTTTATCCAACAATTACACACCAATTGGCTATACACATTATCACCAAAGTACCAACTAATGAGCTCCAATTCTTCTTAATGAATGCCAATTATCTCTAAGAACAAGGAATATTCAAGCAAAAGATTTAACATGCTTAAACTTAAAAATTGAGAAAAATATACAAAAATATCACTATAATAACAATTTTCTCAATTTTAAGCATGCAAGTAGTTCACATAGAGGAGTAATTTCATTCATTAAAGAGTTCATGTGCATTAACCTAAAATTTTAGAAGAAAAATCTACAAAATAATACCAAATTCACAATTCTCTCAAAACTAAGCATGAAAATAGTTGTGACAATCTATTTAAGCACAATGTAGCACAATTGTATCAAAAAATTTCAACTTATGAGCAATTACCAAAATATGTCCAAAACTAGAAAAATGTAAAATTGGGAATTATAAAATCTCAAAGAAAATTGCAAATTGTTACCTCAAATGTGTAGATTGATGGTGGAGGATGATAATGATGCAAAGTGATGAAGAAACAAGCCCAAATTCGACCACAAATTGCGAGATTTCAGTGCGGCCTGAATTCCCGTTTTGAAGATCAAAACCCCCCAAATTGATGTTTTTAAAATGAATTTGTTGAGGGTTTATGATCACAAGAGGTTGGGAGATGTTTTTGTGGTGAAAGATTGAATAATTATTGGATGAAATGGAAGATTGGTGAAAAAGGGCTAGGGTTTTCGGTGAAATAGGAAAAGGAGAATTGGACAAATGCAGAACCGAAGCCTCGGATTTGTTTTTATCGCGCACAGATCCGAGGTCGGATCGGTTCTGGCATCCCTCGGATCCGATAGGGCTCGGATCCGCTACTTCAGAAGTTCAGTCGAGCCCTCGGATCCTACTAGATTTTGTTGGATCCTAGTTCGGATCCCCTATGCTGAATTTTTCAAGAATACACAATCCGAGGTCGGATCGTGTATACCAAGGCTCGGATCCTATAGGCTCGGATCCGGCCTTCCAGAAACACAGATGAGCCCTCGGATCATAGTGAACAACTTCGGATCCGAGGTTGGATCTCCAATTTCGTCTTTGAATCTTTAACGGATTCGAGCTCGGATCTGGCTTTTTCTGCAACAATTTCAGAAATTGCAATTTTTCAAACTTTTTCCTCCTTTTTCGGCAATTTCCAAATTACACCTTGGACGAAATTTCTATCAATTCTACCCTTTCACGCAAGTGTAATATACCATAAACACAATATCCAACCTCTCAAAATACATCAAACACATATACATTGCAAATCGAGGGGTGAGTTTCTTTGATCATTTTGGCACTTTTACACTAAGAGGGCTCCCTTAGGTATGAGATACACATCAAATGAATCAATGAACATGTATAAACATGTTATCACTAAAACTTACTTGAATACAATGGAAATGCAACATATTATACATGAAAGGGAATTTTAAACACTTAAAACAGAATTTGGTAAGAAAACTTCCCTTTTAACTATTGTTCTTCAAGTGCACCTATGGAAGTTGAAATGCCGGCACCCCCTACAACAAGTGAAATACATATAATTAGTCAATCAAATAACACCAAAATTTAAGAAACACATAAAAACACACAACTACAATATTATTATTGGGTTGCCTCCCAACAAGCGCTTTATTTAAAATCGTTAAACTCGACTCTCCTACAGTTTTCTTAACTCTCCATTGTGTTTCCTAAGGAGTAAATTACTCCTTTAGGAACCCTTTCTCCGGCCAAATAGAGCTTCAATCTTTGATCATTCACTTTGAATGGGGCACCATTTTCTCCTTTTATTTCCACCGCTCCATAAGGAAATGTGTGAGCTATTTCAAATGGTCCGGACCATCGAGACTTAAGCTTTCCAGGGAACAATTTAAGTCTTAAGTTAAACAATAACACCTTTTGCCCTTCTTCAAAATGCTTAGGAAGAATATATTTATCATGCCAATATTTGATCTTCTCTTTATAAATTTTGGCATTTTCATACGCATGTAATCGGTGTTCCTCCAATTCACTTAACTCAAGTAGCCTCCTTCCACCTGAAAGATTAAAGTTCACGTTAATTGCTTTAATAGCCCAATAAGCTTTATGTTCAATCTCTACAGGTAAGTGACAAGTTTTTTCATAGACTAAACGATACGGCGACATCCTTAAAGGTGTCTTAAATGCCGGTCGGTAAGTCCATAGTGCATCATCTAGCTTTGTAGCCCAATCTTTGCGTGATTCAATTACAGTTTTCTCCAAAATGAGTTTTATCTCTCTATTAGCTAGTTTCGCTTGTCCGTTGGCTTGAGGATGGTACAGAAGTGATGTCTTGTACCTGCAGCCATATTTAAACAATGAGTGAAGGTGTTTATTACAAAAATATTTTTCTTCATCACTAACTATGGTCTTTTGGATACCAAATCTGCAAATAATATTCTTTTTAAGAAACCGGAGTACAACCTTAGAGTCATTAGTAGGTGAAAACAATTGCCTCTACCCATTTAGAAACATAATCCACTGCTACTAAGATGTAGTTATTATTAAAAGAACTAGGAAATGGTTCCATAAAATCAATACCCCAAACATCAAATAGTTCAACTTCCAAATATTTAGTTAGAGACATTTCATCCTTTCTAGAGATGTTACCAGTTCTTTGGCATTAATTACAACTTTTAACCCAATTTCTAGCATCTCGGTATATAGTAGGCCAGTAAAATTCAAATTGTCATACCTTTGCTACGGTTTTAGTTGTACTAAAATGACCTCCCGTTTCAAGGGTATGACAATGTATTAAAATACTGTGTACCTCTTCTTCCGGAACACATCTTCTAATTATTCCATCTGCACAATGTTTATAAAAGAATGGTTCCTCCCAAAAATAATGTTTAGCATCATTTAAGAATTTTTTCCTTTGGTGGGAATTCAAATCACTTGATATCACTCCACTAACTACAAAATTAACTAAATTAGCATACCATGGTGACTTTTAAATTGCCATTAAAAACTCATCTGAAAATTCTTCTTTAATGGATGAATGGTCTTCTTGAAGCATGTTTTTCAGTCTAGAAAGATGATCAGCGACTAAGTTCTCGGATCCTTTTTTATCTTTGATCTCCAAATCAAATTTCTGCAATAATAAAATCCATCGAATTAGTCCAGGTTTTGCATCTTTCTTATTTAAGAGATACTTGAGTGCTGCATGGTCGGTATAAATGATGACTTTAGATCCTACTAAATACGATCTAAACTTATCCAATGCAAATATCACTACTAGCAACTCCTTCTCTGTTGTTGCATAGTTGACTTGGGTTTCATTTAGCATTTTACTTGCATAATAAATGACATAAAGTCGCTTATCATGTTTTTACCCAAGAACAGCTCCAACTGCAAAATCACTCGCATCGCACATCAATTCGAATGGCAAGCTCCAATCTGGTGGTGATGCTATTATGGATGTGGAGACAAGTTCCTTTTTCAACCTATTAAAAGCAAATAAACACTCATCATTAAAGTGAAAAGTAATATTTTTTGCAAGTAATTCACATAAAGGTTTAGCAATCTTGGAGAAATCCTTAATAAACTGCCGATAAAATTCCATGTGTCCAAGAAAGTTTTGAATGCCTTTCACATTGGTAGGTGGAGGCATTCTCTCAATAACCTCTATCTTGGTTTGATCTATCTCAATACCTTGTGAAGAAATTTTGTGCCCTAGAACAATACCCTCACAAACCATGAAGTGACATTTTTTTCAATTGAGTACAAGGTTTGTTTCTTCATATCTCTGCAAAATTAGATCTAAATTGTTAAGGCAATGATCATAAGTAGATCCAAATACAGAAAAATCATCCATGAAGATTTCCATGATTTTCTCATTAAAATCAGAGAAAATTGCCATCATGCAATGTTGGAAAGTGGCCGGTGCATTATACAATCAAAAAGGCATTTTTCAAAATGCAAAAGTGCCGTAAGGACAAGTGAATGTGGTTTTATCTTGATCTTTCAGTACAATGACTATTTGATTGTATCCTGAAAAACCATCCAAGAAACAATAAAATTCATATCCAGCCAATCTTTCTACCATTTGATCAAGAAAAGGAAGAGGGAAATGATCCTTTCTAGTAGCTGCATTCAGTTTTCTATAATCAGTACAGACTCGTCACCCAACCACAACTCTAGAGGAAATCATTTCATTATTTTTACCACGTACTATGTTTATCCCCCCTTTCTTTGGCACTACATAAATAGGAGAAATTCAAACACTATCAGAGATTGGAAAAATTATACCTGCATCTAGCCATTTAAGGATTTGTACTCTTATCACTTCTTTCATGTTTGAATTTAACCTTCTTTGAATTTCAACCACCGGCTTAGAATTTTCTTCTAACAAAATCCTGTGTATACAAATAGTTGGACTAATTCCTTTGATATCAAAAGTTGTCCATCCTATAGCTTTTAAATGTTTCCTCAAAACACGTAAAAGCTTTCCTAGTTGTTCCTCATCTAGTGCAGTATTGACAATCACCGGCAATGTCTCATTTTCTCCAAGAAATGCATATTTGAAGTGTTTAGAGAGTGGCTTAAGCTCAAGCCGTGAAGCTTGCTCACACGATGGTGGAGGTAGCCCTTTGCTCAGCCCTAACTCCTCATACGCATTTCTCCTTTTGTAAGGAATTTGTACTTGCAAAAATTCAGTCATTTCTTCAACTTGTTCCTCTTGTAAGCCTACATCATTAAGACAAAGTTCAAGAGAATCATTATCAAGATTAACTTGACTTATCTCTAACGCTAATTCATCACATATGTCAATAGAATAAATATGGTCAGTAAAAGAGGGATACTTCTCCACTTTACTCAAATCAAACTCCACTTCCTCTTCACCAATTTGGAACTTAAATTTACCACATTTAACATCTATTATTGTATCTGCAGTGGCCAGAAATGGTCTACCAAGTATAATAGGTACATTGACATCTTCCTCCATATCTAAAACAATAAAATCAACAGGAATAATGAATTTCTGCACTTTAATAAGCATATTCTCCAAAATGCCCATTGGATGTCTAATAGACTTGTCAGCCAATTGCAAGGAAATGTTAGTACGTTTTAACTCTTTCAACCCCAATTGCCTAGTCACAGTTAAAGGGATCAATGAAACACTCACACCAAGGTCACGTAGTGCTTTAGAAAATTCTACATTATCGATAGTGCAAGGAACTGTGAAACTCCCCGGATCTTTCAACTTTGGTGGCAATTTATTTTGTATGATGGCACTACATTCTTCCGTTAATGAAATTGTTTCACTATCTACTAACCTCCTTTTCTTAGTCATTATTTCTTTGAGAAACTTTGCATATGAAGGAATCTGTAAAATAACATCAACAAAAGGAATGTTAATATGTAATTGTTTGAAAATGTTAACAAACTTCTCAAATTCTTTGTCATTTCTTGAAGGTTTCAATCTTTGAGGAAATGGCACCGGTAGAGGAATTAGTGTTGCCTCTTCAATTTGTGGCTCACACTCTTCCACATTTTCTTTCCCATCAATTGTTTTGTTATCATCTCCTAACTCACTCAACTGCTTGTTTTCTCTTCTTTCATATTTTCTCTCACTTTCAACTACAGGTGGCTCACCTACTTCCTTACCACTACGGAGGTTATGGCCTTCACATGCTCCCTTGGGTTCACCTCAGTCTTGCTAGGTAAATCCCCTTGGTTGCGATTGTTAACTGCATTTGCTATTTGCCCTAATTGGATCTCAACATTCCTATACATATTGGTGAGTTGGTCCATCATTCCCTCAATTCTTTCAAATCGTTGAGTAGTGACACTAGCTAACTTTTCAATTTTATCATTTGATACATTTGCCAGCTTCTTAATTGTCAATTCCCAAGCTGGTTTGGACTCTGGAAGTGGTTGCTTCGGTTGAAAATCCAGTGGATTAACTGGTTTTTGTTGGTTCCCTTGATCCTTCCATCCAAAATTCGGATGATTAAGTCATCCTGGATTGTAGGTATTGGAGTATAGATTATTTTGGGGTGGACGGTTGTAATTGTTGAGATATTGAACTTGTTCGCTGCTAGAACACATAGAATCATCATGATCTCCGCTGCAAGTAGTAGAACATGTAACAACTACTCCTTGATTAGAGCTAGAACCAACATGCCTATTAAGTATCTTAACCACATTATCCATCTTTGCACTTAACATATTTAAGGTATCTACTTCAAGCATACCTACGGTTCTCCTTGTATTACCTCGTTCGTTGGCCCATTGGTAGTTATTAGCGGCCATTTCTTCAATCAATTGTTGAGCTTCCTTGGCTGATTTTTCCATCAATGCTTCTCCCGCTGCTGCATCTACATGCGTCTTTGTTGGATAAGTGAGACCATTGCAAAATGTTTGCACTATAAGCCAATCTGGTAAACCATGATGAGGACATCTTCGTTGTAATTCCTGATAGCGCTCCCAACCTTCATACAATGTCTCTCCTTTCTGTTGAGAGAAACTAGTTATATCCATTCTAAGTTTAGCAGTTTTTCCAGGTGGAAAGAATTTATTAAGAAAAGCCTTAGCTAATTCAGCCCAAGTAGTAAAAGTATTTGAAGGATGAGATTATAACCAAACCTTGGCCTTGTCCCTTAGCGAAAATGAAAACAATCGAAGTTTAATTGCATCATCACTAATACCATTAAACTTAATTGTATCACAGATTTCAAGAAATGTTAACAAGTGAGAATTTGGATCTTCGGTTGCATTACCCCCATATTGAGATTGTTGAACCATTTGAATCAGTGATGGTTTAATCTCAAAATTATTAGCATTTACCGTTGGTTTTGCAATGCTAGTTTGAGATCTTTGTGTCCCCGGTAAAGCAAAATCTCGTAAAACTCGCCTATTTGGTTTGTTTTCCGCCATTTCTTCCTCAAACGGTAGCTCTTTCAAAATTTCCTCTATCGGCTGTCAAATCTCTTGTTCCTCTTGATGCGGTATATCGCTCCTTTGTCTACAAAGTGTCCTCTCAATTTTTGGATCGAAAGGTGTAACTTCTCGATATGTTCGATGCATTTACTACAAATAGAAATAAGAGAAATTATGCAGCTTTAATTGTCAAAAACTAAATTAATGCAAAATCAACTATAAACAACTTAAAAACAATAGAAATATCTAAATTAATAGAGATGATTAGACCCTAATATTGCCACTCTCTGGCAACGACGCCAAAAACTTGAAGGGATTTTTATATCAATGCAAGTTTGAATCCGATTTTATACCCGTTGACTGCAACTATACAGGTCGAAATCGTAATGTATGGTATGTATCGAGTCGATCCCACGAGGAGCAATTTAAACAAGTACTAGGCCCTTATTTTCTCTATTATTTAGACTTATAAATGAATTTGAGCAGAGAAATTATAATGTTGTTGTCTATAAATCTAGTTTAACAAATGCTAAATGCAAATGGATAAATTTCACTCAAGAATAAATCTAGGGATGTAGATTCCACTTATGGTATAAACAACACAAATGAATAGATTTACCTCTTGTTATTATTGTTGTTTAACCAGGGATTCATTTTCAATATTGCCAAATCTCATTCTCATGATAAAATGACCTAGAGTAATCCAGTTTTCCCTATTTTCATGGTGAACTACTAGTTCTACTCTGTTTTCCTTCATGAAATGCTAGCTAATCCACTTAAGTGTACATCTATTTTCATGAACAAACAACTTAAGCTCTACTCATATTTTTTTCATTGTTACTACCAATTCTCATTGACTAATAACAACTATAAACATGCTATTGGTGATCAAACAACAACAAGTAATTACAACTGCACAAATAGACAAGTTAATACAAGATATAACAAGTTTAAATCACATTCAATTCATATCATTTATCTACTCTCTAGATAAAGAAATTTAGCTACTCATGAATAATATAACAATCAAACTCACAAGTTTATTAATGCAAAACATCATAAAGTACAAGTACAAGAAAGATAAAGAAAAGCTTAGCCAATTAATGGTGAAACCCTCAAATTTCTGCTATGTCTTGTACAAGATGATTACAAGTGAAATCTTCAAGTGCTTGTTTTTAGAACTTCTAGCTAGAGAGAAAAATGTTACAAGATGAAAAACTCCTTCCATATGGTGATGCCTAACTTCTCCTTGGTTCTCTGCATAAAAGGTGGTAGAAAGGCACTTTCTTCTCCTCCATGATTCCAACAACTCAGATTTTGTAAAGAAAGTCAAAAGAAATGTTGTTTTGACTTATCAATAACTCATTTTGTCTTCCCTTTTATTCCAGAAGCATGTGTCATCGAATTCTCTCACCCAAGATAGCTGGAAAGTTGTGTGAAAATGAGAAAAAATGGCTGTGCCACTTGCAGAAGAGAGGCAGATCCGAGCCCTGGATCCGAGGTGTGCACTACGATCTGAGCTCGGATCAAGGCTGATCCGAGGTCTTTCTCTTAATAATCCGAGCTCGGATTGTCTGGCCTCGGATGCACTGCTCCAGAAGTGCAGACGAGGGCTCGGATCGCCCTTTGTTCACACGGATCCGAGCTCAAATCTGTGCTGATCAATTTCGAGTTTTTCACTTCTTTCCTTTTTCTTCATTTTTGCTCCTAGTTTCTTTTGTACTTTATCCTCTGGACGATCCTTACATTTCCTTCATCTCGTGCATGAATTTCATATATCAATATCTTTCACAATTTCACAAAATTAACGCATTAATCCACTCATTTATCAAGTTTTGAACACTTAAATAATATTTAAGCATTTATCACCAAAAGAGTTCAAATATGGCTTTAATCTTCTCAAAACATATCAAAAGTTTATGCCAAACTTGTACAAAATGTACATTAAATATTCTCTTATCAATATGTTTGGAATCGAGTCCTCAAATTGACATTCGACTAGAAAACGGAGATTTAGCTACACATCCTCAGGAGAGATCCGCAGGACACCATCGATAACCATTGGTTTTTCCCAAAAGACTCACTAAAGAAGAGACCAGCGGATGTCTCCTTTTTCTTGTTCCCTCCAAGGTAGTAATCACGCGGGATTCTGGCCTTTTTTCTCTCTTTGTTTCCTAATTGAAGTCCATTATTTCGGCAGTCCATTGGCCAACTAAAAATAGAATTCTAATTGCAAAAGGAAACTTCTCCAACTATTGCTAATTGTTCCCTAATAAGACATCTAATAAAAAGTGGTAGTTTCCTAATTTTCATCCAATACTCCACGTAAACTCCATCTTGAAATGGAAAACTGTTGAAAAATCACCTCTTTTATTATTTTTTGCTCCACCTTCCTACAATTGACACAAAATACCAAATATAAGTAGAATCAATCAATTAATACAATATTTGGTAATATAAATGAGGAAAATAATCATAGAATTAATGACAAAAATGCAACCTATCATAGAACCTTTGAAGTCTTCACTAGAAGGTTGCAACAGCATATTGTCATTCAAAAAATGTTCCATGGATTGCCGATAGAGTTCCAAGATAACTGGACTGAATTAAGGAATTGGAAATACTGAGGTGACAAATATGTGTCCATATGACTAGTTTAACTCTCTTTCTCTCTCTTATATTTTTTTTCTGCTTCTCCTTTTTGTGGTGTTCTCTTGATGAAATCTTCTTTTGTAATGACTTATTGAAGTTGCGATTTCTTGGATGGTTAATGAGCTAAAAAAAATTTGGATTGCCAATTGATTTCAAGCACTTCCTATTTGTATGGCTCAAGATGTTGAAAGAGCTGGATGTTGATGTATTACTTTTCTAGCAATTATTTTTAGCTAACCAAAGTTTTTGTATGTTTTCTATTGAATGTTTATCAAAGTAGCAAAAGGGGGTTGTTGGCACCAAGTGATATTCCAAAAAGCTATCAAATACTAGGGCTTATGAGTTTAAATTTAATGAGCAGCTACGTTTGTCATGATTCATTAAAAAAAATTTTTGCCAAACAATTTGATACTTATAAGAACCTGGAAAATGTACAACAGACACATGAGAAGCCAAATTGAAGCTATTTGCAGCTAAATTTTCTAATAAAACCACCCAGTAATTTGCTCAGAGAATTAAGATTAGCATGCTAAATGGGATTAAGAAATGTTCATAACAGCATTGGAGAGGAACATTTTCCCACCAAACAGTTAGACAATAATCAATTATCACTTATTAGAGAGGAAACTTTCCTGGCCAAAAATGTTTTACTGGTACACGAGGCATTGCAGATTTGTCAAAAGACTCCTTGCTAATTCTATACTATTGGTAAGGATGCGCTATTTTTCCTAGCAAAACACCTTGACTATTTGCTAGGAACTACTGGTTTTTGTGGGGAGTTTTTAACTTTAGTGGTGAGGAAAGTTTTTCTCGCCATAGTATTTGAATCAGATTGGCGAGGAGGTCAACCCTTGCTATTGATCTGTTTCATTAGCGAGAAAAGCAGCAGCATCCTCTCTAATAACTTTTAGCGACGAGCATCTAGCAAGAAACTTGACGAGGAAGCATTTTTCTCGCTGAAATTAATTGGCGAGGAAGTCAAAACTTTTGGCGTGGACTTTTGCTCCTCGCCAAATCCCTTTTTTGTTGCAGTGATATAGTATCCCTCTTTATATCTATCTTTACTAGATATAGACTTGTTCAAAGTTGTTGGTTCTTTTAATTTACATTTGGACACGCAAAAAAAAAATAAAGAACTTCAAAGGAAGATTGGTACTAGAAGAAACTATCCGTTGCTGGTCCACAAGAATTGAAAAAAAAAAAAAAATGAAAGCTTACAAAACACGCATACGTTATAGTTCTTATAACAAATCAATTAATTAAGAAGTCTTAGATATGAAATGTCAACAATACTAACTTGGTCCCTATATTAAAGTAAGATGAAATGTCAAATATGGAAAACAAAAAAAAGAAGCAACTCATAAAGTTGGACGAAGCAAGTTAACCTATCAGACTGATTTCTAAGCAAAACCCGAAATTGTAGAAGTCTTGTTAGCTAATGTTAGAGCTGGTTTTAACGATTCGTAAGGTTTATGAACTAAGTGATAAGAAGGAATAAATTCTACTAGACCTAATAAATGTCTAGTTCAAATTAATAGCAAACCAATTACTAGACGCCTTGGTAACCGTTAAAATCAATCATTGAGATTTAATATGAGGGGTTACAAAACTCATGCTTAGGAAATAAATGCAATGTAATTAATATAAATCCACTAGGAGCTGAACAAGTGAGGGAATTTTGGTGTCGGTTAGCTTTGAGAATTAGCTACTATAATTTACTGAATTGGAAGACAAATTAACATGTGGAGTTATTGATAAGTGATACTATTAAATATTTTTAAAATTTAAAGTATAGTTCGTAAAGTATAATGTATAAAGAATTTATTACATATTTTTATAGTTTAGTTGAAAAGTATGAATATTTTTTAAATATATGAACTACACAAGCTTTTGTTGTGTTATACTTTTAAATGTGTATTGTACAAGTGTAATAGAAGCATTTACTAACTAGGAAAATTCGTATAAATGAAGCATTTCCACCAAAAATCTTGAAGGAAGATAAAGTGAAAAAAAAACATAAGAAGATCATCAATTGTAGTAGATGATCAAGTAGATTTATTTATTCAACATGACAACAACATAAGAAGAGCACTCGAACTGAGTACTCATTACATGCTTCCCCCGTTGATTCTACACCAATTCAAAGAGAAGCCGCACAAGTCTTTTACACATATAGGAAATCAACCATTAAAAGCAAACACAACATAACATATTAAGGTAATAATATAGGTGTCACGGATCCTGTGTCACGCCCTTATTTATTTAGCGTTAATTTTTGACCTCATCTCCGGATGTAGCTTCAGGGGTCTGCTCAGCAGTTCGACAGCATCTTTGGCAATGTCCATGGTACCAGTGGCAGCAACCATGTCTGCAAGTCTCCTCAGCAGGCGGACAGCATCTTTGGCAATGTCCATGGTACCAGCGGCAGCAACCATGTCTGCAACGATGTTCAGGGGTCTCCTCAGCAGGTGGACAGCATCTTTGGCAATGTCCATGGTACCAGTGGCAGCAACCATGTCTGCAACGATCTTCAGGTGGACAGCATCTTTGGCAATGTCCATGGTACCAGCGGCAGCAACCATGTCTGCAACGATCTGCGGTTACGGTATCCTCATCTCCAGATGTGACTTCAGGGGTCTCCTCGGCAGTTCGACAGCATCTTTGGCAGTGTCCATGGTACCAGTGGCAGCAACCATGTCTGCAACGATCTTCGCTTTTGCTATCCTGATGAACCTCGCCTGAACTGGCATCGTGGACACCAGTGGTTTTCACGCTCTTCTGATCTGTTTCAAGACACAAGGAGACATAAATATTTGGAGCTTTATCTTAAGCTGCGAACGTTAGGTGACCGGCTAGGCTGAAAATTTGCAAGATATATGCAAAGAAAAGAATACTATGGATTAAACAAAACAGTCTAGGCATATAAGATGGTGCGACTTGGATATGAATTATTTTGCTTCATTTTTTTAATTAAATATTTTATTTATTTTAAGAAAATTTTGGCAGAGTTTCCCCTTAAGAAAATTTTTTCTTGAATTTGGATTTGTTGGCAGGAGAGTTTCGTCCATTTATAAGGGGAATTATTTTGCTTTAAATTATAATTAGAAGCATTTAATTTGGTTTTCGACGTTAGTTTAATCTTTGGTGCGACACTATGGAACGTGTATCCTTACAGCAATACTATAAGGATGCATGAAAAATCAGATGTGCCACTAACCATTGATAGAAGCAACCCAAATTTACTTTTGCTAAACAATGAAAAAGATATTAGCACATTAATATGACTTGCTTGATAATATACAAATAGCCTTCCATAAAAATTCACATCCCAATAATGAGTCTCCAAATCTCCATTCATTTAAGTATTTAGGTGCAGCCAAAAAAAAAAAGGAAGAAAGGAAAAGAAAAAAAGGGACTAGGCACCTGCAGCTGTTGCATCAGAGGAAATGAGGAGCACAAGTGCAAAAAGAACACCAATAAGAAAGAGCAAATTTTTTGAAGATGCCATTTGATTACAATCTCACTCAAAATGTAAATAATGTGCTAAATTATTGAAATCGAGTGATAAGTGCATTGAGTTGCAGCCCTATTTATAGGAACTAGGAGGGGAACGCCACGCCTTGCGTGGAATGAGTATTTTAGGGTTAATTTCAAAAACCTTCCTTGAGGGTTTTCATAATTTCACTAGCACCCTTGTTATATCCAATAATACAATGAGCTCCCTTCTGATGTTGATGGGACCTAATGTCAATATCATCAGGGGCAAATTGACCATAATGCCCTCACTAAAATAGCTTTTTTAAACATTATCTTAGAAGCGCAATATAATCTTCCAATCTTGCCAAGATGCCATCAAAACTTTGCCAAAAGTAATTTCTCTGTTGGTTGGTGAGCCTTGGAGAAGAGCTTTAGGAGCTGAACTTTAAGCTCCGAAAATCTTTAATTGGGTGAAGGAAGATTGCTGCCAAAAGTGCGTTATCAGCTATATTCCTTGACATCTATAAATAAAAGGTAAAAGGTGGAAACTTTTTTAATTGAATGGTATGGTACCATGAATAAACTCGTTAAGTTGATAAGATGAACATTCTGGCCATAAGATATGTTTAAAATGTAGCCAGTAGACATGACGAGTCATTTGAGGTCCACACCATGATATCTTGATGTTATATGAGCAATTTATGATGGATAATGCCATGCATTATTGTTCTTTCTATGATGTGAAAATGGATGAAATATACATAGCTGGTGAATTAAGTAGACAGTATCGATTTTGATATGTAAGTACGACTTTCTGATTGGTTGCTCATTTTTTGTCTTCTAGGACAAATCTCCCAAAATAAGTTTATATGGTGTTTCATTGCTGAATCACGAACATTCCTATAGTAAAAATTTAGTCTTAAATCAGGTTGAACTAATTATGGAGGGAAAATTTTAGATACTAAGCGACTGATTCACTCCTCATTTTGTCATGTGTAGTCCCAAAAGGAAAAAAAAAAAAGGCTTAGGTGGCTAATTAGTTTGTTAATAAAGACCGTATAAGATCACCTCCAAAAGCAAGCTGTTGTATTATCTCTTTGTTGAGTTTTTATCATGAACATTTTTTAGGGAAATTAATCTTCAATTAGCTTGGACTACATTGTCTTAAATTAGTTAAGTTTTTGCAGTAGAAAAAAGAAATATGCTGTAGTATAAATTCAATTATCTAGTAATTAGATTACTTTTTTCGATGCCTTTATCTATTTACCACTAATTGAAATCCACCGTGAATGTTGAACAACTAAGATGGGAACTGTGTTCATGACATTATTGTGCGTTAATTTTTTTTTTGGTTGCTGTGTGATCGATGCATTTCTATAACTGTATAGGGTTGATCGAAATAATAATTCACTTGGAGTACTCCAGGGTCAAACATATAGGAATGAGTTAATTTTTTCTACTTTAATTAGTCTAATAAAAATAATAAAATTTAAATTTAGAGGGTTTTTAATCACTAATTAAGAAATTAAATAAGTAATCAAATCAAATAAGATATAGGTGAGAAAACAATTAGCAAAAGACTAGAGTTTCAAATTTTGATTCATAATTGGAATCATTATCCAATTATTTTCTTAACATGTCAAAGACGTATCACGTAAAGGTATTTTAATTATCTCTCGATACATCTAAATTGTGTCTAATGAAATCTCACATTGCTCTCGAGATCATAGGTATTTAATTAAACCCTTTAAGATTTTAGGTGATATGATTATGCCATACAAATCCTAACCCACATTCATAATTAGGTTAAGTAAGTTTATTTATCTAATATATGGTTGTATATCGCTTCTCAATTCAATACAAACCCTAAAAGCATATCTATAGTGGCCAAACATAAATATGTAATAAAGGCAAGATAGATAAATCAAAGAAAAATTGAATAATTTATCTAGAACAAATAATCAAATCTCCTTCACAAAATCTTAAGTCTAGATATAAATTAGTTCAACATATTCATAGATAAATCCAAGAATTCAAATGAAAGACAAAATAAGAAGTTAAAAGTAAAGAAAACTTCTCAATTTTTCCCTACTCCAATCTCCATCTTGAACTTTCTCTTTGATTCTTCAACACTTCCTTTGTGATCTCTCAAGAAAAGAAGATATAAAAAGGATGAACTAATGTAAGCTAAATGCTTTCTAACCTAAAAATATCCTAGAATGTCCTATTTATAGTCTCTCAAAGTTGCATCCGAAATGTGGTAGGAATAGGTCTTGAAAACTTACCAAAAATCGAGTTTGAATGGGTTTTCCAATAAAGTTCGGCCCGAAGACCGGCTCTAACTCTGGCCGCAAACTTGTTATGCTCAAAAATCAGAGTAAATTCTTAAATTGTGATGGAAAAGAAAAGTTGTTTTACAAGGGGGATAATTTTTGAAGCTAATTCTAGGATTATGGTCTTCACATTTGTGAAACGCGAGTTCAAAGACTTCGCATTTCACAAATGCGAGGTCAGTGTTTCAGGAAAAAAGAGAAAGGTTTTGAGAAAAAGTAAAAAACAACGAAGTAAGGTCGTATGCGCCAAATGCGAGCTGAGGTACCTCGCATTTCTCGAATGCGAGGTACTCAATCTGAAAAAAAGGCAGAGCTCCTAATTACGGCATTCTAATCTGTCTCCTAACCTGCAGAAATTGGAGCTCACTCTCTCCATCCAGCTCACTCTCTCTTCTCTTTTGCTGAGCTAGACACCAGTCCAAGCTTCTAGGATCGGCAGACGAAATCCCTCACATCTTTCTCGTCGGAAGCTCTGCGCCATTGTAGAGCTTGGACCCCTGTTCGGAACCCATTTCTGTGAAGCTAGCCAGCTGCGCCTCTCTCCCCCCTCCCAATTTGCCACTTGTACTACCTCAACAGGACTCCCCAATCAATTTTGTGTCCCATTTGCACTGCACATTTTCTTTTCACTTGGCAAATGGCTTTCAAATTCGTGGCTATGCTCTGTTGCTCAGAAACAGGATAAGAGGTCAGGCCTACGTACTGTTAACAAATGCGAGGTCTGTTTTTTTTTTTTTTTTTTTTTTGGATTTCGTTGGTTGCAAATTCAAGAGACTTCGCATTCAGGCGAGCTGAGAAGCTCGCATTGCTGAATGCGAAGACCCCTTGGACGGAATCCCATACTCAAAATGCCCCCTTTGTAGAATTTTTTTAAAATTCATCATAATTTTAGAAATTTCTCCAGAAATCATTGGAACTGGAAGAAGTCCTCACAAAGTCCCTTTCAACGTTTCTTCTTCTTTTGTTGCGTTTTTTATTCATCTCCTCCTCAATTGCGTGCTTTTCCCGCAAAAACCAAAATATACTTAAATTAGGCAACTTCCATTCTAATTATAGCTCAAATAAAACCATTCATTGACAATTAATAAATATAAATTACTATAATTTGTAGCTTATCACTGTGCTTCACGGCTTCGGAATATTTCACTGCTCTGCAAAATGGTCTATTCAATTTGTTCATTCACCAAGACTTTTATGCTATTTCCATTCAAAAGCAATAGCATAATTAGCAATGGTCATGTGACACTAACGATCAGAGACTTAAGAAGAGCTCTGTTGTGCTGTTGCCTCCAATCACATGGAAAGCGTCCAAAATTAAAGTTTAGAGTAAGAGAATAGAAAAGTGATTCAAGTTCGAAGGTACGAAGTAAAATTTGTCCTATGTTACAATATTTCTTTTAGGGTCTATAAGGGTAAATGTGGAACAAAATGTGATGACACCATTTCTTGTCAATTTATTCCATTTCTTTTACTGATATGGGCTGAATTGGTTACTACATTAGTTAAAGTAAGAATGGTCAGCGTAATATTGAAAATAAGAGGGGTACTAGAAATTGTCCAAAACTTCAGCCAAGGTTTATGAAATTATCCAATAGTTTAAGTAGCTGTGCCTGTTGCTTGTACAAGAGTGAATCTTCTCTGTTATCTTGAACGAGCTAAGAATATTCGTCGAATTCCACACTTTATTATTGACTAATGAAGCGTCCACGTCTCAAGTCTCCGGACGCCGGAATAAAGAATTTATTGTCCTTATACAAGTTACAGCCTTTCTTGACTGCTAAAGTTGATAGTTCAGCTAATGATCATTAAGAATTATAAGATAATGTGGCTATTGTTCAATCTCTGGATACTGGATAGGATATCAATCTCCTTTTTATTGTTTTTTTTTTTTGTTTGTTTGTTTTTTTAGGTAAGATAGACGTTCCTTTGAATATTATCATTTTAAATTTTTTTTTTTTGTATTGAGTGAATTGGACTGCCCTTATTTTTGAAAACCAAATTTGTCCTACCACATGGAATCAACTTCACATCTAAAATCACTCAGTATTGCTTATTGAGATGTAGTACTCGTTGCAATAAAAGAGTGACTGAAAAGATCCCTTGTCTTGAGATGTAGTACTCGTTGCAAGCTAGTCAGATTTTTCCAATTTCTTGTTGGAATATATGAAAAATTCTAGCTTGCAGTTCTCGTCAATTCTTCAAATCAACTCCAAGTTCATTAATATATTTGTGTTTATGGAACATTTTGTTGAGTAGGTAATGAGATTGAAGGATGGTTTCAAGAAATTCATATATTTGGGATATATTTTGAAATTTATCGTACATTTACCTTGAAGATCAGAAGAAAATTGAGGCAGAATTGAATTATTACTAAGAATGGTGAAGGGACTTAGCATTAAGCTAATCTAGAACAAGGGCTAATTTATTTTGAGGTGGATATTGAAGCAGCTGACATCAAATGGATCTGGCTGCTTAAGTCTTTATCTTAAAGTACTTAATTTAGCAATGCTCTCCATTTTAGCAATGTACTTAATTTAGCTTAATTTAGCCTATGGCATGCTTTATACGCAGCATTTGTGATCTTCCTAAAACTAAAACATTAAAGGATAAAAAATAATCATACAGATTACTAACAGTATTTTGATTACTATACTTAAGCTTTTATATTTAAGGATATTGATGGTGCATTGATAATCTAATCTAATCTAATACTATATAAAAGTGTTTTGATGGTGCATTGATAATCTAATACTATATTGATGGTGCATTGATAATCTAATCTAATCTA
Organism: Coffea arabica; assembly: GCF_036785885.1. Lineage (NCBI taxonomy): Eukaryota > Viridiplantae > Streptophyta > Magnoliopsida > Gentianales > Rubiaceae > Coffea > Coffea arabica. The sequence continues at coordinate 9,869,727 of NC_092314.1, read as the reverse complement.
ATCTAATCTAATACTATATTAAAAGAAATACTATATAAAAGTGTTGATGGATGCTCAGGGAAACAAATTGTCAACCAAGGGTACTTAGATTTCATAGAGGGAGATGATGACAAACCAAAGGAATAAATCTTCGAACAGGAGCATTGACCATAAGGTGCTAATTTTTTTTTTCTTTTAATTTTTTTTTTTTTTTGGTTTTGACGATTGCTTAGTGAAAAACTTAGAAATTAGAGGTTTTGAATTCAAATTCCCCTTCCACCCCTCTACTGCTTAAATTCCATCATTCCTTTATTCGAAAAAATTTAAGAGAAAAAAACTAAGATTTAACAAAAGAATGAAAGTTGAGATTGTGTCATCATGGTTATATACGATGCCTTGATGAAATTATTAATCTATAAAGTTTACCAAATAACTTCACATTCTCATCATATCGTTACCATTATCTAGATTCTGAACTACTCTGCTTTCAGGACATCTAAACATAAACATGCCTGGCTTCTAGTAAGTTATTTATCACCATCCAAGCCCATGGTTGGCGTAAGTAATTTTTGTGTCGAAATACACTTTCCGACATGGTTAGCCCAAGTAACTAGTAACTTATGCGACCAAATCTTGCATATATATCAATCCTTTTCCTCTCCCACTTCCAACGTGGGACAAGGGGTATCACATTATTACTTACTAACATATTTTCTTTTTCCTAAACGTGAAAATTATATCCCAAAGCCTACAAAATATCAAACTTAAACAATTAATTTCACAATCTGTATTTGTTGTGTAAGTGCGTACAACTATTAGAGGTAATATCTATATTATACCATGGAGTTGAAACTGATAATTGAAGATGCCCTAAATCAATAGAATGTAAAAATGCTGAATTTGCCTAGAGGCTCTATGGTTTCAAAGTTCTAACATCTTGGATTTTCAACTTTGGATTTCATATTCAGTTTGCCGTGAGATAGGGTGCGTTTGATAAAATTGAAATATGAAATTTGAATTCTGAATTCATTAAGTTATTATAAGTAGTAAATCTGATATATTTGAGTGTATATCACATTAAGTGATAAGTGAATAACTTATCGCTCTTTTTTAGGGGTAAGTTTTGCCTGAAAATTTTAGTATCACTTAATTAATTCAGATGTTCAATTTTTGGTTATCAAACGCATCTGAATATATTAAAATCTGAATCCATTAAATTTAAATGCTGAATTGGATTAGCAAACAAGACCTAAATTTGAAGTTTGAACAAGAGAATTGCAACAGAGGATAATGATCACAAGCTAGGATGCTTCATTCATTTCTATAGAGATAATTACATCTACTATAGATATCCTGACTAAAAAAGTAATTAAATAAGGTTTAATTTATTCCTTCTTCTTTTTTTTCCAATTAATAAATCTAGAAGTAGCTAGAGTGGGAACCGGAAACAGAAAAAATCAAAACTATGCAATTTATCACCAGCTCAGAAAATTTAAATGCGTGCAATTATGGCAATTGATTCATTATTCTTGTTGTGGGGGAACATGTACAGACATGCAGCCACTGCTGGAGGAGGCTTTTGGAGAGTACAAGAAAAAAGAATGTCATGCACGACGCAGAGATCATTGACATGGTCATTAACTTAATCTTATTAAATTAAAATTATACAAGTTGAGATATAAGTACAACTTGCTTATGAAATATTTCCAACGCTCAATAAGCAACCATCTCCGTCTATATCTTAACAATGGACCTACATTTTTCGATCTTATCATTGACTCTTAGAATATGATTGAGCTTGAAATCAAATTGCATTCTCGAAAAATTTGTTTCTTTTTCCTTGGTGATCTGTTCGCACTTGTGCTCCTCACTTCCTCCTAGGTTCCAACTTGACTAAGTGTCCATTTCATTGTTTTGTATTTGTTTTCTTTTCTTTTCTTTTCGGTTGTTCCAATCGAATTCTACTCAACATATTGGGCCCATAGGAAGTTAGTAAGGGGATGAGTGTATGATTAAAAATATTAGTGTAATTTGAGAGGAAAGATCGAGAGTCGAACGAGAGTCCTCGTATTCACCTAATTAGTATCCTATTTTAACAGCGGCATATATTAAAATCGGAGGAGGAGGAGCTTTGCAGAGGAATGAATCGCAAAAAGAAGGAACTCCATTTGATTAAGGATGTCTCGTTTTTGTGTTTGCACCCCTATAATACGCAACTCCAGAAACTTTGATGAGGGTGTAAGAATTGACCTTCAAAGGGGTTACACTGTCCCATGGATATCTGAAGAACTTGAGGTTAACAGTCAAGGGTAAATATGGGATGAAATTATAAATTGCTCTGACGAGAAATTTTATACCGCAACAGTAGTATTGCGAGTATAAGTTTATAGCTAGTATATTGATATGAACAATGATTAGCTATCAAAATAACATAAATATTTACTAGAAAATTTCTCTGCTTTTTCAAGATTATGTTTCTTCAACATAATCAAATTATACAAATTCAACGAGGTAATTTACTTTCCGAAGTTTACAAAATTATATAAACACTACCGTGACCATTTTATTAAACAAATAAACACTTTCTCTTTTTTTCAACAAATGATACTATCAGTATATCTATCAACACTTGAAGTACAAGAGTTAATTACAAAAGGGGACATTCACCCACTCATCCTTCCTAGCTGCTTCTATTAGTCGAATTGGGAAATCATTTACCCATTTTATATCATAAACTAGGTATGTTGCAAAATGTGCTAGCATATGACTTGCTACATTAGCCATTCTAGATACAAAAGAAACTGTGCATTGCTCGAAACCTTGTGTTAATTGACAAGTGCCAGGCTTGTGTAAAAATAAATTCCTACTCAAAAAGATATAAACTCAAGGTTTCGAGTGAAAATTTGCTTCTTTCAAGTGACAATTAATTGGGGGGAGTTTGGAAAATTGCAATTAAAAATAAATAATCAATGCAAATTGAAAATAATTAAACTAAAACAGATTAAATTTAAATCAAGGATAAACGAGCTCTAACCAAGGAAATAACTCTGGAAACGGGTCAAACAACTGCTCATCGATGCAAGAATTATTTCATTTATGGTTAATAAACAGGTTATAGTTGCCAAACATGTGATCACAACCAGCTCTTCCTTAGTATCTCAATAGTTAAGGTACACTAGTTAACTACTTTTCTAACCAAAAAATAACCCTAGGTACATCCATAAAATTTAATTCTTTAATTGCATTAGAAACTAGAAAAGTCCTGTTCTAATTAATAAACACATTATCAGGGTTTATTTAAATTAAATCATATGTCTTCCTAACGTAAAGCCAATCACGCTAGTCGCTACTAATTTAAAATAATTAAACAATTACGAATTTAACTGTTTTAACTGGCAATAGTTTGTTAGGTTGAATTAAATATCAAACGCCTTTGATATTCAAACAACTAACTCCTATAAGCAATTAAACTTGAAAACATACGAATACTAATGAATAAAAGAAATTAATAAAAACAGTTTGATCTCATAGTTGTTGATGACCCAAATTCACGTTATTTCTTGGCTAGAAAAGCAAAATTTAGTTGCACGTCATCGGCATCAAGCAACACAATTTAATTGACGTAAATTGCATAAGCATCAAATAAAATAGAAAATGAGAGTAAAAGCAATGACAAAGAGGACAGCAACTTTGTTCTGTTCCTCCCCGCGAGACTAGTCACCAGCGCTCCCAAAAAATTCTCGTCTCCCAAGTTTTGTTTTTTGTCGAGTACTAAAAGTCAAACGGCCCTTCCCCTATTTTCTTGCTTTCAAGAATAAAAATACTTCTAATTGAAAAAGGAACCACTCCCAAAAGATAAGGCTAATTGTTTCCTAATTAAATCAAATCTCTAGAAGAAAAACTTTCTTAATCTCAAGTCGCTACTCTGCTCAGACTCCATCTTGGATTAGGAAACTCTTACGTGCAAATCCCGCATCTCCGCACTTGACAATCAACTTTGAAGAAAATTGTCCCTTTTTAGCAACTTTCGCTCCACCGCCCTACAATAGCATCAAATACCAAATATAAATAGAATTCGACAATTAAAACAATATTTGGCTAAAATAAAAGGGAAAACTAATCATAAATTGAATAACAATTTTGCACCCTATCAATTTCCCCCCACACCTAGAACATACTTGTTCTCAAGTATGAGAAACAACAAATCAGTAACTGAAACCCAACAATGGTTATCACTCAACTCATCTATTGTTAAAATATCATCAAAGTAGACATCAAGCATTGATAGCCAAGTTCCAAGAAATAACTCTTCGGTTAGCTTTTAAAACCAAGGACTTCTCCAATTCCTGACTAACTAATCTAAGAAGATTAAACATTTGACTAGCATTGATCAGCAAACGACTCAACTATTAATCAAAATCTCAACATCAAACCCATGGATCGACAGGCTAACATAATCAACTCTATACTTGCACAGTTTCTTTTTTTTTTTTGGTTTTTTTCTGTTTTCTCTTTTTTTTCTTTTTTTTTTTTGTTCATTTTTCAGGGACAAGATTTAGTCCTTAGCCATTCAAGTCTTTTGATGTAAATTCTGACATCTACCAAAAGAAGGAATCCGGTTACTCAACTTTTCATCATTTAAGGGCCACATACTCATAGCTACCGCTACTGTTTGACACGAAAGTCGATACTTTAGGTGAACACTCCCGGTTACTAGGTAGCGATAACCACCGGAATATAGCCAAACACTATTCACAAATTAGCAACAAAACAATGTTAAAAATCACACAAGGTTGCATCATTTCCTCAAACATGGAGAACTAAGATTAATAATTGAACCAATTTACATGAAAAATACTAGAAAAATATGCACAATGCCTAGAAAATCTAACCAAAAATTGCAAAAGTCACAAAATCTCAAATATTCACCAAGGAGCCATTCTTAGACTTACTCATATTGCACTCGATACATTCTTATAAATAAAACTTGGTAATAGAAAAATTGGAATCAACTAACCATTGTCGATCCCAAATATCCATAAAAATACTCACAAATGACAAAAAGAAAATGAAAACACCTAAAATGAATAGTACCAACTGTACAACTCCCCCTACACCTAAATCTGATATTGTCCCGAATGGAAGAAATAAAGAAAAGAAAAGGAAGGGGACAACGAAACTTTCCTGAAGAATGTGGAGAAGGACTCCAAACAGCTATGGATGAGGCGGGAATGGCGGCGTAAAACCCACATAGTGGAAGTAAGCCGCAAAAAGTCTAGGACATCTGGGGCATGTGAAGTGCAAGATTAGTCAACTGTTCATCCATATGGTGAACTTGTGCACAAAGGTATTGCCACTCAGCATCCCAAGACGACAATGGAGAAGGTGCAGAGGTAGATGGTCCAGGCTTGCCATCGGCTACTCAGGAAGTAGAAGAGGTACTAGCACACGTGGAAGGACGATGAACAAGTACACAAGTGGTCCCCGAAAGAGTAAACTGCCACGCGTCATCAACCTGTCCCACTACACCCATTTTCTCTAGACAAACCATATCTAAAGGGTCCATGTTACAAGCCAAATGTAAATCATGGTCATAGGGATCAACAATGCCTAAATGAATAGCTAAATGTGTGATGTAAAACCCAAGAATCAAAGGTTTGTTTTTCTTAACCATAACCGTCTTGAATTGGGAAACTAGCCAATAGCCCAAATTAACTTTGATATTTTAGTCATACACCAAATAAAGAAAAATTTAGGCTTAGAAAAGGTCTCGGAACTATCTTTCCTACCTGAGTAATTATAGGCTAAAAAGTGCTGAATATAACAGGAACTCAGGTCCTTGAGATAACAGCTCTTGGACCGGCTAGGATTATAACAATCACCATCAATAGAAATGTCCTTTCAAATCTCGGTGTGAAAAGAGAAAAATGGTTCGATATAATCACAAGCACTCTCGGCATATTCCTTAAAATTGGCATACTCACTATCGATGAACCCACAGCCAAATTAAACTAAGTAATGGAGAACTTAAACTCCTAACCCATCAATCGAAATCGAATCACATTCGGGGTTGTGATAGAATACCCCATGGATAGATCAAACTCAAAGGTGGCGTAAAACTCCCTAACCAATTCAACAAAAGCAGGACATCGTATTTCGGCATAACAACGCCAGCCTATGGCAGTAAACATCTATGCAATATTCTCAAAGAAATTCAAAGAAACCATGATGGGAGGGTCAAGATGTTTACAAGGAATAATTCGCCACTCATAAAAATTAGAGTATCTTTGCTTATTGACGGCTTTGGTGAGAGTCAAATTACCCCCAAAGTGGGAGAGTGAGGAGATATAGACCTCTTTGTCCCTACCTAAGCATGCCCATTTACTCGAAAAAGAAGGACGGAGAAGGGTCAATCGTGGGTATAGTTGGTTGGGATGGGGGAGTGGTTTTAGTCGTAGGGGTCTTGGCGTTAGTGGTCTTTTTTTTCTTCGCCATTTAGATAACTGAATCCAAAAATAGCAGTAAACAACGTCAGACAATGGCGAAATACAAGCCTCTAATGTATGCCAAACGACTAAAGATAGCCAAGCAATCTCAAATCAAAGTGTACAGTAAAGAGCCCAAAGATGTGACACTATTTAATAACAAAACAAGAAATGTAAGAACAATACCCCCTATCAAGATCAACAATCAGCAATTGGCAAGTAAGTAGCGGCAATTTCACCACAGTTTATAACCTCCAATCAGCATTGAATCCCCATGGATGCAAAATAGTAGTGCAAGTTAGTGGTCATCATCAGAAAACAAGCAGATGTCAGGTAGTGCCAATCCAACAATTCGAGGAATACCCAATCAACAAATTAAATCAACCCTGCAAAAAGAAATTCTAATAAACTCCGAAGTAGCAACCCAACAATATTTAAAAGAGAAGGACAAGAATACCAAAAATTGGGTCAGTAGAAACAAGACAACAGAGAAAGTGCGGAGCGATGGCTGTCGCTGGCAGAGGATGGACGTTCATGGCAGCGCGAGCAGCGGTGAATGGCATAGTAGCAAGCGACGGCAAAACTAGAGACGGGCGACGGCGAAACCAGCGATAGGCTTAGACGAACGGCGATGATAGCAATGGTAGCAGAGACAAACTAGCGAATGGCAACAACAGTGGATGGTAGGCAAGCAGCAAATAGAGTTTTGGCCGTGCGGCTGGGGAAAAGAAAGAGCGAAATAAAGAAAGAAAAAAAGAAAGAACAAAGAAAGAAAGAAGGAAAGGAAAAGAAATAGAAAAGGGAAAAGACAAAGGAAAGAAAAAAATTCTTTTGGGTTCAATTTGTTTTTTTTCCCTTGCTAGGACAAGACATGGGCACGTCTTATTGGTTGAAACTCTTTTGATGATAAAGTTGGCTAATTATGAATTACAACATACCCTCAAGACGTGGGCACATTATGTTGGTCCATAGTTTTCTGATGATGGAATTGGATATTTGTGCATTACCACGTACCCTTAAGGCGTGGGCACGTCTTGTTGGGAGAAAGTCTTCTAACCAATAAAACATTAAAAATTAAAATTAAAATACCAAAACCTAAGATAAACATAGTGAAACACATAATATTAGTGAACAAACAATAAAAAAAGAATTTGATTGCCTCCCAATAAGCGTCTTTTTTTAACCTCTTTGGTTAGACATGGTCGAATATTGCTCAAGCAGCATAAGTGGGATCTTCAAGATTTATTATCTCCACATTCTCCATTGAAACACTTTCATAATAGGGTTTAAAATGATGGCCATTAACGACAAATTTCTTATCTGTCTGCATACTCTGAATTTCCATAGCACCATAGTGAAAAATATTAATCACAACAAATGGACTAACCCAACGAGAGCACAACTTACCTAGCAAGAGCTTTAGACAAGATTGATAGAGAAGAACTCTTTGCCCAACTATAAATGATTACCTTGCAACTTATTGGTCATGAAAAACCTTAATCTTCTCTTTATATAGTGTTGCATTCTCGTAAGTATCATTCTTCAACTCTTTCAATTCTTGTAATTGGAGTTTTCTGTGTATTTCAACCTCATCAAGATCCATGTTACATTTCTTGATCCCCCAATATGCTTTGTGCTCGAGCTCAACCGATGAATGACACGGCTTCTCAAATACCAACCTATAGGGAGATATACTTATAGGAGTCTTATAGGCTATCCTATAAATCCAGAGTACATCGTTCAATTATGAACTCCAATCATTCCTATCGGGACGAACCATCTTCTCCAATATATATTTAATTTCCCTATTCGAAATTTTCACTTGACCATTCGTTTGGGGTGATAGGATGTAAATACCTTATGAGTCACTCCATATTTACGAAATAGAGCCGTCAACATTTTATTGCAAAACTGTTTTTCTCAATCACTTACTATAATTCGTGGTACCCCAAAACGAACAAAAATATATGATTGAATGAAATATGCAACCACTTTAGAATCATTAGTTCGTGTGGTTTTTGTTTTCATTTACTTCGACACATAATCTATGGCCAACAAAATGTAAAGGAAACCAAAAGACAAAGGAAATGGACCCATAAAATCAATACCCCATGCATCAAAAATTTCACAAAAAATCATAGGGATTTGTAGCATCTAGTTTCTATGAGAAATATTTCCTATCCTTTGACATCTATAACATGACATACAAAACAAGTATGTATCTTTGAAAATTGTAGGCCAATAAAAATCGCTTTCTAATACTTTACGAGCTATTCTTTGTGGTCTAAATTGGTCTCCACATGCATAAGAGTGATAAAATGTTAAAATTAAATTAAATTCACTCTCAATTACACATCTACGCAGTACTTGATCTGCACATTGCCTCTATAAATAGGGGTCATTCCATAAGTAATACTTAGCATCACATTTGAGCTTATCTCATTTTGTTTTCGACCAATGTGCAAGCAATTGATTAGTGGTCAAGAAATTAATAATATCCGCATACCAAGGACGAGAGGGATTAGTAAAAAATAGTTGCTCATTAGGAAAAGTTTTCCTCAATATAAAATCATCCTTAACAATAGGCAATCGACTAAAATGATCGGCAACTAAATTCTCTCCTCCCTTTTTATCATGAATTTTCAAATTGAACTCATATAAAAGCAAAATCCATCTTATCAACTTTGGTTTAGCATCCTTCTTGGTCATCAAGTACCATAGCGCTGTATAGTCAGAATACACAATAACTTTATCTTCTAATAAATAAGAACGAAATTTTTCTAAAGCAAAAATAACTGCTAAAAGCTCATTTTCTGTGATTGTATAATTGAGTTGAGTTCCATTCAAAGCCTTAGATGCATAATAGATTGCATGTGCAGCCTTTCCGGTCCTTTGGCCCAGTAACGCCCCTATTGCACTGTCACTTGCATTATACATGATCTCGAATGGGAGATTTCAGTCTGGATGTTATATGATGATATGTGGGGAAATCAACAACTCCTTTAAACAATCAAACGCCTTCTTGCATTTCTCATCAAAATTAAATGTTACGTCCTTTTGCAAGAGTCTAAACAATGGTGTTCCAAGTTTTTAGAAGTCCTTGATGAATCTCCAATAAAAACCTACATGTCCCAAAAAGGAACATACTTTTCGCAGATTAGTGGGGTACGGTAAGGAAGATATAAGGTCTATTTTTGCATTATCAACTTCAATACCCTTAGATGATACGACATGACCTAGAACTATTCCGTACTCAACCATAGAATGACATTTTTTTTAATTGAATACAAGATTAGTTTTGATGCATCTTTGAACAATTAGAGTCAAATTCTTAAGTCACTCATCAAATCTATCACTGACGAGCGCGGGGTATACACATAACAATTAGTTCATTCCACAATCAAATTTTACATTTATAAATCCTAAATACCCCACACATGATTTTTTGCAAGTATACGAGTTGTTTATTGAGTATAGGGGTATTAGGTGTCGATCCCACAGAGAAAATTATCAATTACCGATGTTTTTCGAACTCCTTTATTATTTAGACTATCACTAGTGCAATAAATTAAATCTACACTATAAAAGTAACAAAAATACAATAGGAAACTCCTAGAGGTATGGAATTCCTTACTATTCTTGCAAATGAAGTTACCGGTTAAGTGAATGCTATTATCTTGGCTAGTTATGGCGTAATTTCTTAATGTATGTGAAACCTACTCTCGTGGTGAATCAACTATACTTATAGCTAAACCGTACCTACTCTCGTATTTATGAAATTAACTACAAGTTTATTTCTTCTATGAAATTACATGAAACAAGTCACTAAAGCCACAAAAGTGCACCTCTACTCTCGTGAGTGTACTCCCTAGGTTTATCACTTCCTTGAACTAGTGTTAAATTCAATTCTCATTGCAAACTTAACACCTTAAGATTATCACAATTAATGGCTGGTTAATCATGATTAAATAAGCAAAAGTGATAAATAACTTGTTCAAAATAATATCATCAAATAACCAAGTAAATATCACTAACAAGATATAGAAAGTTCATCCATAACTCTAGGCATAAACTTTAGCAAAACATGAAAACAAGATCCAAACTTGTATTATAGTTAAACATGAACTTAAATACAAAAGAGAAAGGGAAAGGAGAGAAATCACTCCTGTCACATGAGTTCTATCTCTCCATCTTTGCTTTTCAAATTTTCATCCAAATCAAACTATAAATACAAGAAAGATAAACTATTCTAACTATACTATACTACCCTAACTAATGAACTAAGAAAACTCTAGTGAAAACTACATTTTTGTGAAATTTTTCTAGCCTTCCAAAGTTGTGAAAATAGTCTCCAAAGATTGCTATTTATAGAGGAATTCCATGCAAAAGACAAAGTGTTAAATCATGTTAAGATTCCTCTTAAGACCATAAACAAGCTAGATTTGAGTTGTAAAGCTTCTTTGGCAGCTATCTTGGTCACTTTCCACCAAAATTCTTGCAAGAAAATAGGTCAAAAAGCTTGCTTGAACATAACACAAGTTGAAGAGCAAGTTGCAGCCGAAATTGGAGCGACCTTAGGTTGTGAATTGTCTACGCGTTATTACTTTTGCAGGTTTGCACTTTCTGGGTAGAATTCATCTTGACTCTATTTTTTGTCCAATTTCAACTGATATTTTCTCAATGATGGAGGCTAAATTAGCTCTTATGGAAAACATGAAAGTTGTATCTTTTGAGTTAGCTTTCCAATGCCTCAATAATCATCCAATTTGGAGCTCTGTGGACCGAAAAATAACTAAAATACCCTTAACTGGTCAGAGTTCTGTTTCACCTTTCGATCATGAAAATGCAGTTCTATATTTCAATTTTTTGACAATGAAAACAATTGAACTGGACTTCGATGTCTCATATTAAATATAGATCTATTGGTTATCTTCAAAATGGTTCAAGAATCACCTCAATCCAATGTTTGTGACTTAAGATATACCCGAAATACCACAAGGTGTCAAAGCTAGAAAACTTCCTTTAATTGCATTTCATCTCTTGCGTTTTATATTCTCTTTTTTATCATTTCAAACCATCATCAATCATCCAATTATCTTCTCAATTCATGGTATTTGATGATTGAATCATTAAATCTATAAAAACATGAAGTTTTTACCATTAAAATCCACAGAAATGCAACTTTCACACTTTAAACCACAAAATGCATATTTTCACTAGTAACTTAGTTAATTAGTTATAAAACTAAATAAAACACACCAAAACTAACTAATAAAACACACCAAAACTAACTAATAAAACACACTTAAAACACGTAAAATATGCACTTATCAATCACCATAGACACGGAATCATCCATAAAGACCTCTATTATTTTCTCAACATATTCGGAGAAAATACTTACCATACACTTCTAAAAGGTTGCGGGAGTTTTACACAATTCAAAGGGCATTCTTCTATATACGAAGGTATTGAATGGGCATGTGAAAGGAGTTTTCTCCTAGTCCTCCAGTACTATTCCAATTTGAAAATACCCTAAAAAATCATCAAGAGAACAGTATTAACCACGATAAGTTAATTTTTCAATGATTTGATCAATGAAAGAAAGAGAATAATGATCCTTTTTTGTGATTGCATTTAGTTTCCGATAATCGACGCACTGGCGCCATCTCGTTGATTTGTGAGCAAGAACAAGCTCCCCATCATGATTGACTTCAATTGTGACTCCTGCCTCCTTTGAAACCATTTACACTGGGTTCACCCATAGGCTATCAAAGATGGCATAAATCATCCCCACATCTAGAAACTTGAGTATTTTCTTTTTTACCACTTCCATCATTAGGGAATTTAGCCGTCTATGTGCTTGTCTTACAGGCTTTGCACCTTCTTTATGCCATATTCTATGCATGCACACAGAGGGACTTATGCCTTTAATGTCAGTTATTATCCATCCTATCACCTCTTTGTGGTTCCTAAGGATTCGGATCAACCTGTCCTCTTGATTAGGTGGCAGAAATGATAATTGGAAAAATATTTTTATCACCCAAGAATGTATACTTCAAATGACCCAGCAGGGTTTTCAATTCCACTTCAGGTGCTTGCATCACTGAAGGTAGCAACCTTTGATTAGAATCGGGTATAAAGAGTAGTGCAAGTTCATACCTTATTATAGTAGGTGCCATTGACTGTAGTGCTCTAACTATGCATTTCAACTCCTCACTCAACGCCACATCATAGGTTGTCCCCAACTCAAGATATTTGGTGAGAACAACTTCTAGTTCATCCCTGTCATCAATCTCAAAAATTTTCTATACCACAGGGTCAATTACACTCATGGCAAAAATAGTATGGGAGTCAGATAGGTATTTCGTGGTTTTAAATATACTGAAATGGATCACCTCCCCATCAAATTTCATTGTAAGTGTGCCCTGTTTGACATTTATTTCTGTTTCGACTATACTCAAAAAGGGTCTCCCTAGTATAACAGGTGATGAATTTAGTGAACGCTTATCATTCATGTAAAGCAAATGAAAGTTAGTTGAAAATACTAATTCATTAATCTGAACTGAAAAATCTTCAACTAATCCATCAGGATATGCATTAGTCCGATCGGCTAGCTGAATTATAATGCCTGTTTCCTTTAAAGGTCCTAGGTTTAAGGAGGTATAGATATTTTTCGGCATCACATTAATGGAAACTCCTAGATCTAGTATAGTCTTTCTGGTCTTAGTATTTTCAATACGATGAGGGATATAAAACATACTTGAGTCTTCACATTTGGGTGGAAGTTTCTTTTGTAACACAGCTAAAACATTCTCCCTCATCACAATTCTTTCATCGCCTCTCAATTTCTTTCAATCGACGTATAAATCCTTTAGAAATTTGGCATATTTGGGCACTTGCTTAATTGCATCCAATAGAGGGATGTTTATCTTCTCCTTCTTGAACACCTATAAGATCTCCTTCTTCTTATCCTGCATTTTTGGCTTCTCCAACCTACTAGAGAAAGGTGGTAGGTTAGTATTAGTTTTAAATAAAGAGGTTGAAATTACCTCAGGAGTTAGCTTGCTTATTCCTTCTTCTTTCAACTCCTTTTCAATTTGATCTTTGCTCTTGTCCTTAGGAACTATAGGTTTTGGCCCTTCAACTTCATTTCCACTTTTGAGGGTCATGACATTTATGTTCTTTAGATTCACCTCAAGTTGAGAAGGTAGTCTTCTTTGCCCTTGAAACTCCAGACGGTTCATCGAAAAGGCCATCTGACTTATCTAAGTTTTGAGATCTTGTATGCTTGCCTCTGTCTTCTATTGAAATTGCAAGGTATTAGCGACCAACGTCTTGACTATATCTTCAAGAGACGTGTTCAAATGAGATGAAGAGGGTTGGGGTCTTGATGATTGTCGTGGCTGAAACCCTTGCTGTCTATTGGGGACCAAATTTTGCTTATTTCCCCCATAATTAAAGTTTGGGTGGTCCCTCCAACCCGGATTATATGTGTTGGAGTAAGGGTTATACTGCCTACAGGGCACGGGTACGTACCTACCCATGTTTACTTGTTTTGTGTTATCATCTTGTAGCATTAGGCATTCATCGGTGGGATGGTTTACATCCTTGCAAATTTCACATTTCTTGACTTGTTGCACCTTCCCCATTGCTATTTGGCGAAACATAGAAATTAACTCAACCAATTGCTCTTGCATCGATGAAATGCTCACCTCATTCACACGATAACTTGAAACGTCCTCTCTTGTGCCAAACTGTTGGGAGTTCTCAGCCATCTCTTTGATTAATTCCTAACTGCCAAACTGTCTTAACTGGCAATAGTTCGTTAGCTTGATTTAAATATATGCTTTTGATATTCAAACAACTAACACCCATGAGTAATTAAACCAGAAAATATACGAATGCTAACGAATAAAAGAAAAAAATAAAAATAGTTAGATCTCACAATTGTTGATGACCCAAATCCACGTTATTCCTTGGCTAGAAATGGAAAATTTAGTTGCACATCATCGGGATCAAGCAACACAATTTAATTGAAGTAAATTGCATAAGCATCCAGTAAAATAGAAAACGAAAGAAAAAAAAAAGACAAAGAGGACAGGCTCGTTGTTTTTCTCCCCACAAGACTAGTCACCAGTGCTCCTAAAAAATTCTCGTTTCCCAAGAATAGTTTTATGTCTTGAGCCGGAAGAAAAGAGAAGGAAGGAAATGAGACAGTAAGAAGAAGAGAGAGAAAGAGAGTTTATTCAGATCCAAGAAAAAGAAAATGGTACAACTCATTGCCTACATTCTTCTGTTGGCCATCTAGTACATACAGCAAGTTGATTCCCGTAAATACTTTCTAACAAACTGGCCACGTCAGCAATGTTGGTTATTCCTTGCTAGCTACTTTTCCTGCCCAACCAATTCTACTCTTATTAGTCAAAAAGCAATTGAATTACAATTTCCCCCCTGAACTAAAAGTTTCTTTCCACTTCAGTCCTTGAGATTCATAACATAAGTTCAAGGAGGCATACTTTACAATCCTTGGAGTGATCAATAGACACAAAACAATCTTTTTTATAGCAAAGTTTTTCAAGCAATGCAACAAGAATTCTCCAAAACATTTTAAAGTGAAATGCCAACTTCGAAAATCTAAATATTGCCAAATCAATATATTATTCATGCACCAAACATTTATGATCTTTAAAACAAAAATTTACAACAGACTTAAAATAATAACACAGATTGCATAATAAGTATTGAATTTCATGCACTTCTGGATAAGTATTGCACTAAAGAAGACTACTTAAGGAGGCCCTTAAAATGGAAAATAGATGAGTTCACTAACCTAACCTTTTTTAAAATGAACAGTCGGCAGGGATCTGTCAAAATCATCAAATCACTTTAGTAGATGCTTGGCAAAAATTAGCCTATATAGATGCCGGATTTGGATTACCACATCATTTCTGACACTAAATTAACAGAGTCTGTCATGGGAATAGATGCTCTCAGTCAGAAACTTTTCCAAAATCTTCTTCTACTAATGTGCAATATAGTTCATCATGAAAATAAATGTTCTGAGTCAGAACTTTTTCCAAAATCTTCTTAGACACAAATTTAATTTAGATTTGAGGCATTGGTAGGAAGAAAAGTGTAATGCTCTATGTCTAAGCACCAACCCAATAACTTTCTGGACAGAAACCTCAGCAAAAAGGTCATTAACCAATTTATTATTACCCCATATACCTTGAGCTTATTTTCCAATCCTTTTCATTTCTTCCCATTTGACGTGGGATTAAAACACTTAGCTCTTGTATTCCCTTGCATATTTTGAACCATAGCACCACCGGTCCAAACTCACCCAATGTGGAAGCATAATGCCCCAAATCTAACGGTTGGCCACAAATTGATGTGGGAACTTAGGGGGATCACGAAAAGGCACATTACAATTAATAACTTTGAATAACTGTAGTATCAAATACAAATTTGAGCAACTAACAATTTCTACATACTAGTCTCTTAAACATCAGCTTGACATGTTGAAACTCCCACAATTTGTACAGCTAAGCATTTCAAGAAATAGGAGCAGAGATATAAACGTGTGTAAGTCATCAATATCAGGTTTTACCATCCTTTAGTTTTCATTGTGTACATGCCAGATCTGAATTAATAACTACATCTAATTTTGAAAAAGAAAAAAGAAAATTCCGATTGTGTTTAATTTTTTACTTCTGAAATAGAATATTTACGAAATCTCCATAAATAAGATCAATCCTTATATCATATATGCTTAGCACATACTTTTATTTTGTTTAGCAAAATCAAGTGTAGCGCACGTGCTTTTTCTAGTAGAATATGTGCCTTTTTAGTAGATTATAAATGCACCATCAACATACTTATATTTATTATATAAGTGCATTTAACATACTTATCTTTTTTTTCCCTTCCCATCTTTCCCCATACCCTTCCTAACCTCAACTACCAGGCAAAAAGTTCGAATTCTGAATCTTGTAACAAAGAAAACTTCAAGAGTTTTCCCCTGACTATTGGGTCAATCCCAATGGTTGCATTTAACAAACTTATCAATGTACATATGTTAGAGAAATAGGAAACAATGGAAGTAATTAAAGAGACACCGTATCAAGCAAAAACTGCCACAAGAATTATGCATGCCATCTGATTATTCTGAAACTTCTTAGAGATTACACAGTTTTGTCCATCAATTACCTGGTTAGACTGCCCAAGTTCAAGTTCAAGTTCACAAATCCTTTTCTTAATTCTACAGAATTTGGTCTTTAAACAAGAGAACTTGTAGAAAATGTTTCTTTCAACTGTTTTGAAGACCACATGAAGATCTCAAGATGGTACTTCAGTATTTGTTGATAATCTGACCATCAATGCTGAAAGTAGACTCTAAAGCCAGTAGTAACAGGAATACTCAAAACATCTCGTACCATCAATGAAACCACTGGATACTGGAAAATGTAGCTCATTCTTTCAATAATAGCAAACATATAAGAATTATAATCACCTTAACTGTCTGTCGAATAAAGAGGTGTCAAAATTCCAAGAATTTGAATTGTCTCTATACCAAGTTTTGTCTGTTAGCAAATGGTTGGCCAAATAACAAAGCACCAAAATTAGACACCGAAGAGATGGCAAGCGTTCCTTTTTTAACTCCAACTACCATGCATCAATCATTCATTAGTTTGTTGCAAATATCAAAACACTAGTAAGGTTGAAGCATACTCTATAATTTTCAACCATTGAATTACATGTAGCATAATAGTGGATAAAAGTGCAAGGGAAAAGATCAACAGGTAAAATTTCAAGGACAAGCAGATTGTAGAAATATAATAAAGCAAATCCGTTCACCAGCAAAAAGACAAAAGTTTACAAGAATACCTAGAATTCGTATCAGTTGACTCGGTGGACAAAGCAGAAACTGATATTTAAAAATGGATGGTGCTCTAATCACCTTTGCAACTCGGAGAAAAGGTAGGCCTTGCCTGTGACTGACCAATTGCACTCTGGCGTCCAACAATTTTCCATTCAAATTCTTAGTCAGACATATAATGGTGCTACAAAATATGACTTGAAGAGGAGCACTGATGGAAATATCCTTACTAAAGAATGGAATCCTGTACAGCAAGAGAGGCCAGACGAGCTGATGCTTATGCGTTATGACCTACAAATTCAAAACATGAACAAGCATAGCACTTGATATGAGAAGTGCTAATACAACTCATATAGCGAAACTCAAATAGGAGAACTATTTAATATTGTTGAAAAATTAAATTTATGAAATAGATGCATTTTTTGGATACTATATCAAATAACACCGTACTGTTTGAGTAGTTATACACTTTCTTGTTTTAAATGCCACTAGATTGATGGTATACGTGATTGAATAAATTTCAATCAAATATACGAATATTAGATAAAGATATGATAGATTACAGACATTAAACAACAATTTTCATATTTATAGATAATTGAGGAGGTAAATTTCCAAAAACCATTAATATGAATATGTTTATCAATTTTTTTTCCAATTTTAACATACTTTCTGTTGATGCCGTGGGCCAGCCCATTTGTGGGCCAACCCAAATAAATAACACTTGAGGGTTTCTCAAGTGATATGAAAAAAAAGGCAGCAGCAGCCGCAAGAAGTGATTCCTTTTCTTCAGTCTTCGTGTGAAGAAAAAAGGTCAGCCGCCACCTCCTTGAGTGAGACGAAGAGAGAGAAAGGCTAGAGAGAGAGAGACTTCAAGGTCTTGATTGGAGGGCGATTCAAAACCCGATTGAGACGAAATTTTACACACGTGATCTTCTCGACAAGGTCTACTCATCTATCGGTTCAGATTTCAGATTTTCTCTTCGTTTGGTAACACCTTTCCAAACTCACTTCTTTGACAGTTGTAGTTTTTGGGGGTGATTTTATAGCAGATTGGCTTGGTTGGTATTGGTGATATTATTATTATCCGAATATTTCGGGTAGACCTGTGTATTCCCATTATTGTGATAGTGGAGTTTTTGACTGGACTAGGTCCCGTGATTTTTTCCAATTGGATTTTTCACGTAAAAATCTTGGTGTCCTGTGCCTTTTATTTTTCCTTGCATTTTATTATCACTGCTGGTATTATTATTTGGTGATTTAGTTTATTCCTATTTTAACTGGTACTTGGGGAAAGAGAAATTTATCTTGGGCTAACTCTGATATTTTGTACCTATACTGGTACCCCTTTCCCAACAAGTGGTATCAGAGCAGTCAGGTTGGACTGCTCAATTGTACCTGTTAAAAAATGGATGATTCGGATAGTGGTTGCATAATAAAATTGAACGCTACTAACTATTTGATTTGGAAGCCTAGAATGGAAGACTACCTGTATTGTAGAGATTTGTTTGAACTTGTTCTAGGGGATAAATGTAAACCAAGTGATATGAGTGATGAAAAATGGGCTAATATGTACAGGAAAACTGTTGGTAATATTAGAAAATGGATTGGTCAAAGTATTTTTCAACATTTTGCTAATGACACCAGAGCTGATATATTATGGAAAAGGCTTGAGAGTATGTATGAAAGAAAGACTAGTTGTCTGAAGCAGATTACTCGAATGAGATATAAGAATGGGGAAGATATGACTGAACACTTGAGTAACTTTCAGGGATTGATAAACCAGGCAACTACATTAAATTTGAATCTGGATGATGAAATGCAGGCTTTATTATTATTCAGTTCAATACCGGATAGTTGGGAAACCATGGTGGTCTCCATCAGTAATTCAGCTCCGAATGGTGTGTTGACCATGACTATTGCAAAAGAGGCCGTGATGAATGAAGACTTCAGGAGGAAGGAACAAGGAATTGTCTATGAGTCCCAGGCCCTGGTGACAGAAAAGAAAGAAAGAAGAGGAAGAAACAAAAGTAGAGAACCCCACAACAGGAATGACAAATCCAGAGACAGATCTGAGTCGCGAAAAAATGTTGCATGCTATTATTGTAAAAAGAATGGACATTATATGAAGGAGTGTAGAATCCTAAAACGGGATCAGGCTGAGAAAAAGGGTAAGGCGAAGGAAAAAGATAATGAGGATACTACAGCAGTTGTGGCAGCTCATGATGACATGTTTGTGTTCTGTGATGATGGTTAGGTGAATATTATTCACTATGACAGTGATTGGGTAGTTGATTCAGGTGCATCCTACCTTGTTACTTCTCACAGGCATTTCTTCTCAACCTAAAACGAAGGAGATTTCGGATGTGTTGGGATGGGAAATGAGATCTCATGCAAAGTTGTTGGCATGGGAGACATATACTTGGACACAGATACCGGGTGTCAGCTGATATTGAGAAATATTCGACATGTTCCTGATATTCGACTTAACTTTATTTCTATAGGAAAACTGGACGATAAGGGCTACTATAGCTCGCAAGGTGGAGGCAAACGGAAACTCAGCAAAGGAAATCTCGTTGTTGCCAGAGAAAAGAAGTACAGTACCCTCTACGTGATGCATGCCAAGTTGAGGAAGGGAGAAGTGAACGCAGTTCGTGATTCCTCAATTGACCTTTGGCATAGGCGACTTGGACACATGGGTGAAAAGGGGATTCAGACACTTGTTCGCAAACAGCTCCTACCTGAAATTAGAGGTAATGCACTTAAACCTTGTGTTGACTGCATTTATAGAAAACAACACAGAGTTGCATTCAAAAATTTTCCTCCATCTAGGAAATTAAATGTTTTAGAATTGGTGCACACTGATGTTTGCTATACGAAAGATAAGTCTCTTGGTGGTGCTATTTATTTTGTTACTTTTATTGATGACTTTGTTAGAAAGGTTTGGTGTTTTACTTTGAAATCCAAAGATCAGGTTTTGGATGTGTTTAAAGACTTTCATAGCAAAGTTGAAAGAGAAACTGGTAAGCAGTTAAAGTGTGTACGTGCTGATAATGGTGGTGAGTACAGAGAACCATTTGAAATCTATTGCAAGTCCCATGGAATCAGATTGGAGAAAACTGTACCGAAAACTCCTCAAGAGAATGGAGTAGCAGAGAGGATGAACAGATCCATCACTGAGCGGGTTAGATGTATGCTCTCTAATGCTAAATTGCCAAAACCCTTTTGGGGTGAGACAATGAGGACTGCAATTGATTTGATAAATCTTTCTCCATCAGTCCCTCTGGATGGTGATATCCCAGAGAGGGTATGGACAGGAAAAGATGTGTCATTTAAGCATTTGAGAGTTTTCAGTTGCCGGGCATTTGTTCATATTCCCAAGGATGAGAGGTCAAAACTTGATGTAAAATCAAAGCAATGCATTTTCTTGGATTATGGAATTGAAGATTTTAGTTATAGGTTGTATGATCCTATTGAGAAGAAAGTGATCAGGAGTAGAGATGTTGTCTTCTTTGAAGATCAAACCATTGAAAACATTGATAAAAGTGACAACTCAAAATTCTCAGATGACATTCCTGCTAGCTCAAATTCAGATCCAGATCCAATTTCAGTACCTGTTGATTTTAATCAAGGGGGAGCTGAGGCGGAGCAGAGAGAGGATATTAATGATGGTAATAATCCTACTGCTGATGAATCTGAACATGAGGAGCCACCTACACCACCACCGCCACCACAAGATGAGCTTAGGAGATCTACCAGAGAGAGGAGACCTTCTAGCAGGTATAATCCTCATGAATATTTGTTGTTAACAGATGGAGGAGAGCCTGAGTCATATTGTGAGGCTTTAGAGCATGAGAACAAAGAAGATTGGTTGCGAGTCATGCAAGAGGAAATGGTGTCCCTGCATAAGAATCATACTTATGATTTAGTGAAACTATCTAAGGGTAAGAGAGCTCTAAAGAACAAATGGGTTTACAGGTTGAAAACTCAGGAGCACACCTCACAACCAAAGTATAAAGCAAGATTGGTTGTGAAGGGATTCAGTCAAAAGAAAGGTATAGATTTTGAAGAAATCTTCTCTCCTGTGGTAAAAATGTCCTCAATTCGAGTTGTTCTTGGTATTGCAGCCAGTTTGAATTTGGAGATCGAGCAACTTGATGTGAAGACAGCCTTCCTGCATGGCGACTTGGAAGAGGAGATCTACATGGAGTAACTGGAGGGGTTCAGAGAAAGTGGCAAGAAAAATCTTGTATGCCGTCTCAAGAAGAGCTTGTATGGGTTGAAACAGGCACCGAAACAATGGTATAAGAAGTTTGATTCCTTCATGACAGACCATGGGTACCACAGGACTACATCTGATCACTGTGTTTATGTGAAAAACCTTTCAGATGGTGATTTTGTTATTCTCTTATTATATGTTGATGACATGTTGATTGTTGGTCTTGATACTGTGAAGATTGACAGGTTGAAAAAGGAGTTAAGTAAATCCTTTGCAATGAAAGATTTGGGTCCGGCTAGACAGATATTGGGGATGAAAATCTCACGAGACAGGCAAAATGGGAAGCTTTGGTTGTCTCAAGAAAAATACATTGAGAAAGTGCTCAACAGGTTTAACATGAGCAATGCTAAGGAAGTCTCAACTCCACTTGCAGGTCACTTTAAACTGAATATCAAGCAGTGTCCTACAAGTGAGAAAGATAAAGAAGACATGAAAAAGGTTCCTTATGCTTCGGCCGTTGGTAGCTTGATGTATGCTATGGTTTGCACCAGACCAGATATTGCTCATGCAGTTGAAATAGTCAGTCGGTATCTCTCTAATCCTGGTAAGGAGCATTGGAATGCTGTCAAATGGATTCTTAGGTATCTCAAGGGAACTCCTAGATTGTGTCTATGTTTCGGCAATGGTAAAACTATGCTAGATGGATACACTGATGCAGATATGGCAGGTGATCTTGAAAATAGGAAGTCCACATCTGGGTACTTAATGATTTTTGCAGGGGGAGCAGTGTCTTGGCAAAGTAAGCTACAGAAGTGTATCGCTCTTTCTAATACGGAGGCAGAGTATATTGCAACTACTGAAGCATGTAAGGAGACTCTTTGGTTGTAGAAATTCCTTCAGGAGTTGGGTATGAAACAAGACAAGTATAGTCTTTACTGTGACAGTCAGAGCGCTATTCATTTGTGTAAGAACTTCACATTTCACTCTCGATCCAAACATATTGATGTGAGATATCATTGGATTCGGGAAGTACTGGATTCCAAGTTGTTGACACTTGAGAAAGTGCATACAGATGATAATGGTGCTGACATGTTTACCAAAGCATTGCCTAAGGAGAAACTCTTGTTTTGCAAACAAGAAGCAGGCTTGATGGAGCCCCCCAAATGAGCTGGAGGGGGAGATTGTTGATGTCGTGGGCCAGCCCATTTGTGGGCCAACCCACATAACTAACACTTGAGGGTTTCTCAAGTGATATAAAAAAAAAGGCAGCAGCAGCCGCAAGAAATGATTCCTTTTCTTCGATTTTCGTGTGAAGAAAAAAGGTCAGTCGCCACCTCCTTGAGTGAGACGAAGAGAGAGAAAGGCTAGAGAGAGAGAGACTTCAAGGTCTTGATTGGAGGGCGATTCGAAACCCGATTGAGACGAAATTTTAAACACGTGATCCTCTCGACAAGCTCTACTCATGTATCGGTTCAGATTTTAGATTTCCTCTTCGTTTGGTAACATCTTTCCAAATTCACTTCTTTGACAGTTGTAGTTTTTGGGGGTGATTTTATAGTAGATTGGCTTGGTTGGTATTGGTGATATTATTATCATCCGAATATTTCGGATAGACCTGTGTATTCCCATTATTGTGATAGTGAAGTTTTTGACTGGATTAGGTCTCGTGATTTTTCCCAATTGGGTTTTCCACGTAAAAATCTTGGTGTCCTGTGCCTTTTATTTTTCCTTTCATTTTATTATCACTACTGGTATTATTATTTGGTGATTTGGTTTATTCCTATTTTAACTGGTATTTGGGGAAAGAGAAATTTATCTTGGGCTAACTCTGATATTTTGTACCTATACTGGTACCCCTTTCCCAACACTTTCACTCTAGAGTAATATATATTTTTGCAACAAATTATAGAGTTAAAGTTAATTTAAAAATCGTAAATTGCTATTCATTATTATATTAGCTAGTTAAATGGCACAGTTTATGCACGAAACATTCAAACACCTAACAAAACTAAAAGCCTATATACTGACAATTACTTGATGAGGATGCTATGCATGGAATAACACCAAAAGACTACAGGTTTAAGAACTCCTAGAAGTCATTCTTCTATATTCATTCAAGAAAACATTAATCTTATTTATTTAAGAAGAACTCTAGTTGAGGATCTTGCAAAGGCCCCTGAGAAGTTTGAGGGTTAATTAATAGGGAGTTTTGTGAAGATCAAGTTGACCCAACATGAAAAAAAATCCTTCTAGGTTAATCAAGTTATTGACACAAACATAATTATTAAAATTCACACACAACTTTGAAATAACAGACAAAGATGTTCCTCTTAACATGTTGTGGAACGTGTGGATTCTCAGGCCTAATACTATAGAATTTGAGGTGAAAGCTAAAATGTTGCATGAGGATATAACAAAGCATGAGCTTCAAAAAGAGCTTGCCAGGTTGCAAAATCATATCAATCATTACAATGAAAAGGAATGGCTGTTAGAATTTAATGAGTGTTTGGACAATACAGAAGAGTTAAAGAGTAACCATTTGAACTAGCAGAACATCTCTCTATGAGCCCCAAGGTTACCACTTACGGATCACAGTGTTGATGATTTAGAAACAAAAGAAGCAAAAGTTCTTCACCAAAATTAAACCGTGGGACAATTTTAATTAAATAGCAATCATCCTAATGTTACTTAATGATAGGTTGCAATTTTATCATTTATTTTATTATTAATTTCCCCTATTACCTGACTTGATGTGGATTAATTGCTGGATTCTATTCATTTTTCTTAATTTGCATTTATTTCAGAGAGTAGATCAAAAATACCACAATCAATGCCACTTTGACAGTCATCGGGAAAGAAATTAAATAGAAGGCTTGCAAGGGCATTTTTGGAAGAAGGGACATGAGCCTTTTTGGTCATTTTGGCAAAAGCGTTCTTCTCCCTGGAGCCGCCGCACGGAGCCTGACTATATAAGAAAAAAACTGCACAGAAGAAGGGGGCGGATAGCTTTAGCTTAGCATGAGATTTTTTTCTTCCTTTTGAAGCTTTTGATTAGGACTTCTCCTGCGCATGTCAGGAGAAAAGGGGGATAGCTTTACTTTTGACTTTTCTTCCCTGGTTCTTAGAGTAGTTTTTCCCTTCGTATGTGGGAGACAAGCAAAACTGAATTGATAACTTTCTGTAGCTTGCCTCCCTTCTTGATTGGAACCGAATTGAATTTCCCC
This sequence comes from Coffea arabica, assembly GCF_036785885.1. Classification (NCBI taxonomy): domain Eukaryota; kingdom Viridiplantae; phylum Streptophyta; class Magnoliopsida; order Gentianales; family Rubiaceae; genus Coffea; species Coffea arabica. The sequence continues at coordinate 9,844,938 of NC_092314.1, read as the reverse complement.
AATTTCAAGGGACAATGGCCGCGGCTCTCTTTACAATTTCTTGTGGGTTTTTCGCATCGAACATGAGCTAATTTTCTCAATCTAACCGAGGGACAACGGAGGCTTTGGTTTGCCTAAAATTGTGAGATCGATTTAATTTTAGTCTTTCCCTTTTATTTATTGGTATTCGTATATTCCTGAATTACTATGCCTATGGTTATTTAATTAATTGATTGTCTTGGATCCAGATAATTAATTGATTTGGTACTCATTTGTCAATTAGGGCATTAAATCCGTAATTGTTTAATTGTCCTAAAATAGTGACAACTGGCACGATTAGATTCATGTCAGGGGGATACGCGGGCTAATCTGAAATAACTCTGGTAGTGTGTTATTTGGTTAGAATAGGGCTCCTCTAATACGTAAGGCAATTGGGGAATTAAATCTTACGGGCGTACCTAAGGTTATTTCTCAATTAGACTAGTGGTTAACGGGCGTACCTTGATCACCGACACAATAAGGAGGGGTTGACTGCCATCGCTTGTTTGGTAGTTATAACCTATTTATTGATAAATAATTGGAATTGCCTTTGCTTCAATGATCAATTAGGTGCACCATTGCTGAAATTATTTCTTGGATAGATCTTTAATTAATATTATCTTGATTTCAGTGAATTGCCATTTGACTTTTAGTTGCCTACTTTATTTTATTTTTAATTGCTTCCTTGTTTTAATTGATTTAGGCCTTTAATTATTATTACTCTAAGTTCAGTGAATTGTTGTTTAATCTCTAATTAGTTATTTATTTTTATTTTCTTAATTGAATTTATTTTATTGTCGTCGTTCCTACAAAATCACCCCCCTATGTTATTTTGGATTTCTTAAGAAACAAATATACCCAGTCCCTGTGGATACGACCCTACTTGCCCTGTCTACAAATTCATAATTATTTGTGAAAGAAATAACCATCCCATTCGGGTATATCGGATCAAGCAAACTCTTCAGGAACAGGGTGAAATAAAGCTCGTAGAGTACATTTTGCAGCATGGGAAATCTTTGAAAAAGATGACTCTGTATACAGTTATAGAATGACAGGTGTTGAACATGTGCAATAATAATTACCTACTCAAGAAAAATACAAATTTGTATATAGCGGTGAGCAGGGTCGAATCTACAGGGATTGGGGATAATTCATTTCTTCCAGAGTCCGAAGTATGGGGGGTTTTTGAAAAATATAAAATAACTAATTAATCAACTAATGAAACAACTAATAGAAATAAACAGGAATTAATCAATAACCAATACAACTCTAGCCAAAGGTGCAACTTTTCAGACATGGTCCTTTCAACTGATCATCGATGCAAAGATAATTCAATTACTAATTAATAGATTGGTTATAGTTGTTATACACGCGATAAACAACCAATCTTTTCTTACTTTTTCGATAGTTAAGGTACGACCATTAACTATTTTTCTAACCAAGAAATAACCCTAGGTACGACTATAGGATTTAATTTCTCAATTGCAATAAGAATTAGAAAAGCCAACCTTAATTAACAAACACGCTACGAGGGTTCGTTTAAGTTAGATCATATGTTTCCTTAACATGAAACTAATCACGCTAGTTGCCACTGGTATTAATCAATTGAACAATTAGGGATTCAATCAATTAATCTAACAGTAGATTATTAGGTTAATTCGAATATCGAGCCCTTGACATTCAAATAACATAACAAGTATATGAAGTTAAATCAGAAAATGTACAAATACCAATGAATAAAAGAAATAAGTAAAATAATTCGATCTCACATATGTGACGGGATTTTTATATCAATGCAAGTTTGAATTCGATTTTATACCCGTTGACTGCAACTATACAGGTCGAAATCGTAATGTAAGGTATGTATCAAGTCGATCCCACGAGGAGCAATTTAAATAAGTACTAGGCCCTTATTTTCTCTATTATTTAGACTTATAAATGAATTTGAGCAGAGAAATTATAATGTTGTTGTCTATAAATCTAGTTTAACAAATGCTAAATGCAAATGGATAAATTTCACTCAAGAATAAATCTAGGGATGTAGATTCCACTTATGGTATAAACAACACAAATGAATAGATTTACCTCTTGTTATTATTGTTGTTTAACCAGGGATTCATTTTCAATATTGCCAAATCTCATTCTCATGATAAAATGGCCTAGAGTAATCCAGTTTTCCCTATTTTCATGGTGAACTACCAGTTCTACTCTGTTTTCCTTCATGAAATGCTAGCTAATCCACTTAAGTGTACATCTATTTTCATGAACATACAACTCAAGCTCTACTCATATTTTTTCTATTGTTACTACCAATTCTTATTGACTAATAACAACTATAAACATGCTATTGGTGATCAAACAACAACAAGTAATTACAACTGCACAAATAGACAAGTTAATACAAGATATAACAAGTGTAAATCACATTCAATTCATATCATTTATCTACTCTCTAGATAAAGAAATTTAGCTACTCATGAATAATATAACAATCAAACTCACAAGTTTATTAATGCAAAACATCATAAAGTACAAGTACAAGAAAGATAAAGAAAAGCTTAGCCAATTAATGGTGAAACCCTCAAATTTTTGCTATGTCTTGTACAAGATGATTACAAGTGAAATCTCCAAGTGCTTGTTTTTAGAACTTCTAGCTAGAGAGAAAAATGTTACAAGATGAAAAACTCCTCCATATGGTGATGCCTGACTTCTCCTTAGTTCTCTGCATAAAAGGTGGTAGAAAGGCACTTTCTTCTCCTTCATGATTCCAACAACTCAGATTTTGTAAAGAAAGTCAAAAGAAATGTTGTTTTGACTTATCAATAACTCATTTTGTCTTCCCTTTTGTTGCAGAAGCATGTGCCATCGAATTCTCTCACCCAAGATAGCTGGAAAGTTGTGTGAAAATGAGAAAAAACGGCCGTGCCACTTGCAGAAGAGAGGCAGATCCGAGACCTGGATCCGAGGTGTGCACTACGATCTGAGCTCGGATCAAGGCTGATCCGAGGTCTTTCTCTTAATAATCCGAGCTCAGATTGTCTGGCCTCGGATGCACTGCTCCAGAAGTGCAGACGAGGGCTCGGATCGCCCTTTGTTCACACGGATCCGAGCTCAAATCTGTGCTGATCAATTTCCAGTTTTTCACTTCTTTCCTTTTTCTTCATTTTTGCTCCTAGTTTCTTTTGTACTTTATCCTCTAGACGATCCTTACATTTCCTTCATCTCGTGCATGAATTTCATATATCAATATCCTTCACAATTTCACAAAATTAACGCATTAATCCACTCATTTATCAAGTTTTGAACACTTACATAATATTTAAGCATTTATCACCAAAAGAGTTCAAATATGGCTTTAATCTTCTCAAAACACATCAAAAGTTCATGCCAAACTTGTACAAAATGTACATTAAATATTCTCTTATCAAATATGTTTGGAATCGAGTCCTCAAATTGACATTCGACTAGAAAACGGAGATTTAGCTACACATCATCAGGAGAGATCCGCAGGACACCATCGATAACCATTGGTTTTTTCCAAAAGACTCACTAAAGAAGAGACCAGCGGACGTCTCCTTTTTCTTGTTCCCTCCAAGGTAGTAATCACGCGGGATTCCGGCCTTTTTTCTCTCTTTGTTTCCTAATTGAAGTCCATTATTTCGGCAGTCCATTGGCCAACTAAAAATAGAATTCTAATTGCAAAAGGAAACTTCTCCAACTATTGCTAATTGTTCCCTAATAAGACATCTAATAAAAAGTGGTAGTTTCCTAATTTTCATCCAATACTCCACGTAAACTCCATCTTGAAATGGAAAACTCTTGAAAAATCACCTCTTTTATTATTTTTTGCTCCACCTTCCTACAATTGACACAAAATACCAAATATAAGTAGAATCAATCAATTAATACAATATTTGGTAATATAAATGAGGAAAATAATCATAGAATTAATGACAAAAATGCAACCTATCATAGAACCTTTGAAGTCTTCACCAGAAGGTTGCAACAGCATATTGTCATTCAAAAAATGTTCCATGGATTGCCGATAGAGTTCCAAGATAACTGGACTGAATTAAGGAATTGGAAATACTGAGGTGACAAATATGTGTCCATATGACTAGTTTAACTCTCTCTCTCTCTCTCTTATATTTTTTTTCTGCTTCTCCTTTTTGTGGTGTTCTCTTGATGAAATCTTCTTTTGTAATGACTTATTGAAGTTGCGATTTCTTGGATGGTTAATGAGCTAAAAAAAATTTGGATTGCCAATTGATTTCAAGCACTTCCTATTTGTATGGCTCAAGATGTTGAAAGAGCTGGATGTTGATGTATTACTTTGCTAACAATTATTTTTAGCTAACCAAAGCTTTTGTATGTTTTCTATTGAATGTTTATCAAAGTAGCAAAAGGGGGTTGTTGGCACCAAGTGATATTCCAAAAAGCTATCAAATACTAGGGCTTATGAGTTTAAATTTAATGAGCAGCTACGTTGGTCATGATTCATTAAAAAAAAATTTTGCCAAACAATTTGATACTTATAAGAACCTGGAAAATGTACAACAGACACATGAGAAGCCAAATTGAAGCTATTTGCAGCTAAATTTTCTAATAAAACCACCCAGTAATTTGCTCAGAGAATTAAGATTAGCATGCTAAATGGGATTAAGAAATGTTCATAACAGCATTGGAGAGGAACATTTTCCCACCAAACAGTTAGACAATAATCAATTATTGCTTATTAGAGAGGAAACTTTCCTGGCCAAAAATGTTTTACTGGTACACGAGGCATTGCAGATTTGTCAAAAGAATCCTTGCTAATTCTATACTATTGGTAAGGATGCGCTATTTTTCCTAGCAGAACACCTTGACTATTTGCTAGGAACTACTGGTTTTTGTGGGGAGTTTTTAACTTTAGTGGTGAGGAAAGCTTTTCTCGCCATAGTATTTGAATCAGATTGGCGAGGAGGTCAATCCTTGCTATTGATCTGTTTCATTAGCGAGAAAAGCAACAACATCCTCTCTAATAACTTTTAGCGATGAGCATCTAGCAAGAAACTTGACGAGGAAGCATTTTTCTCGCTGAAATTAATTGGCGACGAAGTCAAAAATTTTGGCGTGGACTTTTGCTCCTCGCCAAATCCCTTTTTTGTTGCAGTGATATAGTATCCCTCTTTATATCTATCTTTACTAGATATAGACTTGTTCAAAGTTGTTGGTTCTTTTAATTTACATTTGGACACAAAAAAAAAATTAAAGAACTTCAAAGGAAGATTGGTACTAGAAGAAACTATCCGTTGCTGGTCCACAAGAATTGAAAAAATAAAAAAACATGAAAGCTTACAAAACACGCATACGTTATAGTTCTTATAACAAATCAATTAATTAAGAAGTCTTAGATATGAAATGTCAACAATACTAACTTGGTCCCCATATTAAAGTAAGATGAAATGTCAAATATGGAAAAAAAAAGAAAAAAGAAGCAACTCATAAAGTTGGACGAAGCAAGTTAACCTATCAGACTGATTTCTAAGCAAAACCCGAAATTGTAGAAGTCTTGTTAGCTGATGTTAGAGCTGGTTTTAACGATTCGTAAGGTTTATGAACTAAGTGATAAGAAGGAATAAATTCTACTAGACCTAATAAATGTCTAGTTCAAATTAATAGCAAACCAATTACTAGACGCCTGGGTAACCGTTAAAATCAATCATTGAGATTTAATATGAGGGGTTACAAAACTCATGCTTAGGAAATAAATGCAATGTAATTAATATAAATCCACTAGGAGCTGAACAAGTGAGGGAATTTTGGTGTCGGTTAGCTTTGAGAATTAGCTACTATAATTTACTGAATTGGAAGACAAATTAACATGTGGAGTTATTGATAAGTGATACTATTAAATATTTTTAAAATTTAAAGTATAGTTCGTAAAGTATAATGTATAAAGAATTTATTACATATTTTTATAGTTTAGTTGAAAAGTATGAATATTTTTTAAATATATGAACTACACAAGCTTTTGTTGTGTTATACTTTTAAATGTGTATTGTACAAGTGTAATAGAAGCATTTACTAACTAGGAAAATTCGTATAAATGAAGCATTTCCACCAAAAATCTTGAAGGAAGATAAAGTGAAAAAAAACATAAGAAGATCTTTTTTTTTTTTTTTTAAAAAAAACCTTATACCTTTTATTGATAAATAAATATCACGTTACATCAGCATCTGCCAAACAGAGGTGCAAAAAGAAAGAAATTGCTCAACCAGAGAGCAAAAAATAACAGCAGCAATAGCAAAACAACAGTAACAGCAACAACGCTTGAATCTGTGTGGATGAACTAGACCCCATTCCAGAAATCCAAATGATTAGTAAACCCGAAAATTAGGAGAACCTAACCTATCCAACTTGAGGTCTCCACGAACCAATCGTGGCAATTCCAACCATGAATCATACACTATGTTGGACTTTAACTCAGTTCCAACCTTAGATAAGCGGTCTGCAGGCAAATTCGCTTGACGATAACAATGAGTGACGGATTGAAAGAAATGCCTAAAAGTGAGCAATTGGTCCAGCTCTCGTTGCAAATCCCATGGACATCTACTAATCCCCTTAACCATTTGGACAAGAAGTGACGAATCTGATTCCAAATGCAAGCAAAAGAAACCTCGCATAACACAAAGCTTAACTCCAAATAACAAAGCCTTCAACTCTGAATGTAAACTCGGTATGACACCCCAATAACACGCAAAACCCAACAAAAAAACCCCCGAGCTATTTCTCAAAACCCCCCCACCGCCACTCCTTCCCGGATTACCAAGAGAACTACCATCGGTATTCAGTTTACATGTCGTCAAGACTGGAGGGATCCACCTAACCAGGATGAATTTAAATGGTTTTTGCCAACTCACCAGTGAAGAGTAAAAACATGGCCACGAGTACCTTCCAACTCCAATGTCTGTAAAATGTAATTGGAAAATGTCATAGAGATCAGAAAGAACAAAAGTATTAATCTGCATGACCGACAACACCTTGCCTTCCCAAACCGCAGTATTCCTAGCTTTCCAAAGATGCCAGCAAATCAGCGATGGCAGCAGCTGATAAACCAGTTTAAGCTTAATGTTTTTAGCTGGCAGCAACCACCATTGAATGACTGCATGCTTTACCGTTGAAGGAGTGACAAACTCGCCAATATCAACCTGAAACGATTTCCAAACTTGGCGAGGGATTTCACCTGTACAGAAAACATGATCAATAGAATCAAACCCAGGATTTTGGCAGCAAACGCAACGAGATGGTCCGCACACACCAAAGCGCTGCAACACATCCAGAACCGGCAGTCTCCAAGATAGCATTCTCATCATAAAGAATGAGATTTTTGCTGGCAAGTCTTTCACCCAAATGGTAGATGAAAAGATTGACGAATTGGCAACGGTGCGGACCACCTTATAGGCTGAAGAAAAGGAAAATGAACCAGAAATTTCTAAATCCCACACCATCCTATCAGGTTGATTAGAAACAACATCCGGGGGAATGATTTGTAGAATCGTAGATACAATGTTTTCTGGGAGCCATTGTCGAAGCATTGGAATGTTCCATTGACCATTTGAAACAAAATCCGCCACTGTGTGATCTCCAAAAATGTCGATCTGCTGACATAAAGGACCTGTACCAGTCCAATTCTCATGCCAGAAGTTTATCAAGCCATTCTGCAACACCCATTGAATATGGGAATTTGCCAAAGACTGATATGTAACCAATCTCTTCCAAGTTACCGATTGTAAAGGCTGAAATTCCGCTTCGCAAGCATGCAATTTATGTAAATATTTATTGTACATAAATTCTGCCCAAAGAGACTGACGTTGCCTTAAAGACCACCATAACTTCAATGAAAAGGCATTAAACACATCAGTCAAAGCCCTCACTCCCACACCCCCTTCGGCATACGGCTTACACAATGAATCCCATGCAATCCAATGATACCGAGACCCTTTATCAGTTGTGCCCCATAGAAAATTTGCAAATGCTTTCTCAAGGGTGCGGAGAACACCCTTTGGAGGAGTTGTAGCAGCTAAGACATGAATAGGCAAAGATGATAGAACATTTTTGAGTAACACTAACCTCCCTCCAGATGACAAAAGCTTCTCCTTCCAAGACAGAATTCTCTTAGCAACTGAAGTGCAGATATCTGAAAAATAACTGCTTTTCCTTCTCCCTGAATAGAGAGTACAGCCAAGATATCGAAGAGGAAGTGACTTAGCTTGAAAACCTGAGATTTGTGAAATGACACGTTTACGAGGTAAAGTCAAAGCATCATCAATTGTAGTAGATGATCAAGTAGATTTATTTATTCAACATGACAACAACATAAGAAGAGCACTCGAACTGAGTACTCATTACATGCTTCCCCCGTTGATTCTACACCAATTCAAAGAGAAGCCGCACAAGTCTTTTACACATATAGGAAATCAACCATTAAAAGCAAACACAACATAACATATTAAGGTAATAATATAGGTGTCACGGATCCTGTGTCACGCCCTTATTTATTTAGCGTTAATTTTTTACCTCATCTCCGGATGTAGCTTCAGGGGTCTGCTCAGCAGTTCGACAGCATCTTTGGCAATGTCCATGGTACCAGTGGCAGCAACCATGTCTGCAAGTCTCCTCAGCAGGCGGACAGCATCTTTGGCAATGTCCATGGTACCAGCGGCAGCAACCATGTCTGCAACGATGTTCAGGGGTCTCCTCAGCAGGTGGACAGCATCTTTGGCAATGTCCATGGTACCAGTGGCAGCAACCATGTCTGCAACGATCTTCAGGTGGACAGCATTTTTGGCAATGTCCATGGTACCAGCGGCAGCAACCATGTCTGCAACGATCTGCGGTTACGGTATCCTCATCTCCAGATGTGACTTCAGGGGTCTCCTCGGCAGTTCGACAGCATCTTTGGCAGTGTCCATGGTACCAGTGGCAGCAACCATGTCTGCAACGATCTTCGCTTTTGCTATCCTGATGAACCTCGCCTGAACTGGCATCGTGGACACCAGTGGTTTTCACGCTCTTCTGATCTGTTTCAAGACACAAGGAGACATAAATATTTGGAGCTTTATCTTAAGCTGCGAACGTTAGGTGACCGGCTAGGCTGAAAATTTGCAAGATATATGCAAAGAAAAGAATACTATGGATTAAACAAAACAGTCTAGGCATATAAGATGGTGCGACTTGGATATGAATTATTTTGCTTCATTTTTTTAATTAAATATTTTATTTATTTTAAGAAAATTTTGGCAGAGTTTCCCTTTAAGAAAATTTTTTCTTGAATTTGGATTTGTTGGCAGGGAGTTTCGTCCATTTATAAGGGGAATTATTTTGCTTTAAATTATAATTAGAAGCATTTAATTTGGTTTTCGACGTTAGTTTAATCTTTGGTGCGACACTATGGAACGTGTATCCTTACAGCAATACTATAAGGATGCATGAAAAATCAGATGTGCCACTAACCATTGATAGAAGCAACCCAAATTTACTTTTGCTAAACAATGAAAAAGATATTAGCACATTAATATGACTTGCTTGATAATATACAAATAGCCTTCCATAAAAATTCACATCCCAATAATGAGTCTCCAAATCTCCATTCATTTAAGTATTTAGGTGCAGCCAAAAAAAAAAAGGAAGAAAGGAAAAGAAAAAAAGGGACTAGGCACCTGCAGCTGTTGCATCAGAGGAAATGAGGAGCACAAGTGCAAAAAGAACACCAATAAGAAAGAGCAAATTTTTTGAAGATGTCATTTGATCACAATCTCACTCAAAATGTAAATAATGCGTCTGATCACAGCATTCTTTTGTTCGATACTAGGATGAATCTTGGTAAGAGGAAGAAGAGATTCTACTTTGATAAGAGGTGGCTTAAAAGAGAGGATATAGGGGAGGTTATCAAGTCGGCTTGGGAGCAGGAAATGGATGGATCTAGGATGTTTCAAGTGGTTAAGAAGCTCAAAAACTGCCGAGTGGCTCTACTACAATGGAGGAATAACTTCCAAGCAAATGCAAGAGTGAAAACTGAGCAGATAAAAAACCAGTTGAGTGATCTGAAGTCTTCTCTAGGTAGTACCAGCAAGGTTTGTAAGGATTCTCTAAAAAAACAGTTAAAGGAAGCCTACAAAGAGGAAGAGTTGTACTGGCTTCAAAAATCGCGGATACAATGGCTTAGGGAGGGTGACAAGAACACGAAATTTTTCCATGCCTCGGTACAAGGTAGGAGAAGGAGAAATAGACTGAACAAACTTCAGCGAGAGGATGGTACTTGGACTGAGAGTGAGCATGCAGTGAGCAAGGAGATTGCAGAATACTATAGGAATCTGTTCAACAGTAATGACGTCGGGGACTTAACTGAGGTACTGGATGGTATACCCCATACTATTACTGATGAACTCAATGGAAATCTGATGAAACCAGTTTTGGAAGAAGAAATAAAAGCTGCAATTTTCTCTATGAACCCAGATAAATCTCCTGGGGTTGATGGTATGTCACCACTTTTTTTCCAAAAATTCTGGACTACCATCAAGAAAGAAGTGGTAAATGCAATCCAAACCTTTTTTCATACAGGCCACCTCTTGAAAAGTGTTAACCATACGGTGATTACTCTCATCCCCAAAGTGCTTAATCCCACATCTTTGAATCAGTTAAGACCAATTAGTCTTTGCACTACCATATATAAAGTCATTGCTAAAATTCTTGCAAATAGGCTCAAAGGTGTTTTACATTGCTGCATTTGCAAAAACCAATCTGCATTCATCCCCGGTAGGCAAATTATAGATAACATCTTAGTCTCTCATGAGTATTTGCATTATCTAAATAACAAGAGACAAGGTAAGGACGGGTTTATGGCAGTGAAGTTGGACATGTCCAAAGCCTACGACCGTGTGGAATGGAGTTTTCTTGAGGCCATTATGCAAAAGATGGGGTTTCAGTACAGATGGATAAACTGGATTTTGGAGTGTGCAAGAACTGTATCTTACTCCTTCAATATTAATGGGGAGGTGAAAGAGTATGTGATACCCACAAGAGGTATTAGACAAGGGGATCCCCTATCCCCTTATCTGTTTCTCCTTTGCTCTGAAGGATTTTCCAACCTCATTCGGCAGGCTGCACAAACCAGAAAAATTTCTGGGATGAAGATAAGTAGACAGGGTCCTAGTATAACACACCTCTTCTTTGCAGACGACTCTTTGATCTTTTGCAAAGCAAATAAGGATCAGGCTACGGAATTAATGAGGGTGCTGCAGGTGTATGCCAAAGGGTCTGGACAACTGATAAATCTGGATAAGTCTTCTATACTATTCAGTAAGAATGTGAGGCTAAATCTGAAGCATGAGATTTGTCAAGTTATGGGGAATATGCAAAGTGTTACTCAAGGCAAGCATCTCGGATTACCAATGGTGGTTTCAAGATCAAAGCAGCAGATTTTTGGTTTTGTCAAATCAAATATACAACAGAGAATGAGCAAGTGGAAAAACAGGTTCTTAAGTACAGCAGGTAAGGAAATTATGCTTAAGTCAGTAGCCTTAGCCATGCCGACGTATACCATGTCCTGTTTTAGGCTCCCATCCAGATTATGTAAGGAACTCAGCTCACTAATGTCAAACTACTGGTGGGGAGAGGCCAATGGAAAGAATAAGGTACACTGGTGCTCTTGGAGGAAGCTCACTCGGAGTAAGAATATGGGAGGATTAGGCTTCAAAGATTTGATGGCATTTAATGCAGCACTTCTAGGCAAGCAGGTTTGGAGACTGATAACGCAACCTAATCTCCTAGTCAGCCAAGTTTTGAAGGCTAAATATTTCCCAAGGACTTCCATATTTAGGTGCAAAGTCCCCAATACTGCATCTTGGATATGGAGGAGCCTTATGGGAGCTAGAGAGTTGGTGGAACAAGGAACAAGAAGAAGGATTGGCAATGGAAACAACACCAATATCTGGGATGATTGCTGGATCCCGGGTAATATAAATGGGAAAGTCACGACCAGAAGACATATGGACAATGGACTTCAAAAAGTTCATGAGCTGATCTGCCAAAAGTCATGGAATACGAATCTGGTTTTCAAAAATTTCAATCGACAAGATGCTGAAAGGATTTTGGCCATACCAATAAGCTTATCAGGGAAGGAAGATAGTCATTTCTGGATATACGGGACAGATGGAAACTATACCGTTAATTCAGGGTATAAGCTACAGGTGCGGCAAGAAGGAAGTAAGCACAGCAGAAACCAGGTGGAGGGATCTACTAGTTGGGAGGATCAAACACAAAAGCTTTGGAAGGAAGTGTGGAAATTGAAAGTGAAGCATAAGCAGAAAATCTTCCTATGGAAATGTCTCAATGATGCGCTTCCAGTGAGAGATCTTTTACAAGGCAGAATCAAAGTTGGAGACCCCATTTGCAAGAGATGTGGAGAAGATAGGGAAACATTAGAGCATACCCTTTTGAACTGCAGGGAGGTAAAACTGATATGGAGGCTAGCCCCTATCCAATGGGAAGGAATGATGGAGCAACAAGGGAATTTCCGTAACTGGTGGACATCAATCTCAGAAGCCAGGAATAGACCAGAAGGTGGGCAACATATTTCGTTGTCTGTCTATATTCTATGGCAGATATGGAAAACTAGGAATGAGGAGGAATTTAATGGGAAAAAAAACAGCCTTGGAAGACTATTCAGAAGGCGCATCAGGAATGGTTAGAAATGGTGGAATTAGATACTAAGGAATCTAGGATGAGCACAGACGAAACAATAGCTCTACAGCAACACAGTTCGCAGTCAGCTTCAGAATATGGGATACTGGAAGTACGGATTGGGGTAACATCAGATATATCCAACCACGCCTTTGGCATTGGAATCAGCCTGAATCAAGGAGATCAAGGACCACACCGAGGATGGCCGCTACGAGCAAGAAGTTCAGGATCAATTCTGGTGGATGAGGCAATTGCACTGAAGCTGGCAATGTGTAAGACAGCCACAACGCAAGCCAGGGAAGTGCAATTTCAAGTGCAAAACCCACAAATCCTTAACAGTATTCGCACAAACAGAGTAAGTGAGATTAGATTAGCGACTGTTGTGGATGACATTCTTCAATTAAGCCAATTGTTTCATATGTGCTCTTTTTGCCTAGTTAGAAAAGATAAGACTCAATTAAGCTACAAGCTTAGCATTCATGCCTTGGGCATTATTTTTGATGAGGAACATTGGTTTCCTTAGTGGTAAATATGCCGCTTGTAAAGTTCAATCGAGCCCTTGCTCGCACTTGTATATCTTTTGTCAAGCAATACAATCAATTATCGTTTCGAAAAAAAAAAAAAAGAGTGATAAGTGCATTGAGTTGCAGCCCTATTTATAGGAACTAGGAGGGGAACGCCACGCCTTGCGTGGAATGAGTATTTTAGGGTTAATTTCAAAAACCTTCCTCGAGGGTTTTCATAATTTCACTAGCACCCTTGTTATATCCAATAATACAATGAGCTCCCTTCTGATGTTGATGGGACCTAATGTCAATATCATCGGGGCAAATTGACCATAATGCCCTCACTAAAATAGCTTTTTTAAACATTATCTTAGAAGCGCAATATAATCTTCCAATCTTGCCAAGATGCCATCAAAACTTTGCTAAAAGTAATTTCTCTGTTGGTTGGTGAGCCTTGGAGAAGAGCTTTAGGAGCTGAACTTTAAGCTCCGAAAATCTTTAATTGGGTGAAGGAAGTTTGCTGCCAAAAGTGCGTTATCAGCTATATTCCTCGACATCTATAAATAAAAGGTAAAAGGTGGAAACTTTTTTAATTGAATGGTATGGTACCATGAATAAACTCGTTAAGTTGATAAGATGAACATTCTGGCCATAAGATATGTTTAAAATGTAGCCAGTAGACATGACGAGTCATTTGAGGTCCACACCATGATATCTTGATGTTATATGAGCAATTTATGATGGATAATGCCATGCATTATTGTTCTTTCTATTATGTGAAAATGGATGAAATATACATAGCTGGTGAATTAAGTAGACAGTATCGATTTTGATATGTAAGTACGACTTTCTGATTGGTTGCTCATTTTTTCTCTTCTAGGACAAATCTCCCAAAATAAGTTTATATGGTGTTTCATTGCTGAATCACGAACATTCCTATAGTAAAAATTTAGTCTTAAATCAGGTTGAACTAATTATGGAGGGAAAATTTTAGATACTAAGCGACTGATTCACTCCTCATTTTGTCATGTGTAGTCCCAAAAGGAAAAAAAAAAAAAGCTTAGGTGGCTAATTAGTTTGTTAATAAAGACCGTATAAGATCACCTCCAAAAGCAAGCTGTTGTATTATCTCTTTGTTGAGTTTTTATCATGAACATTTTTTAGGGAAATTAATCTTCAATTAGCTTGGACTACATTGTCTTAAATTAGTTAAGTTTTTGCAGTAGAAAAAAGAAATATGTTGTAGTATAAATTCAATTATCTAGTAATTAGATTACTTTTTTCGATGCCTTTATCTATTTACCACTAATTGAAATCCACCGTGAATGTTGAACAACTAAGATGGGAACTGTGTTCATGACATTATTGTGCGTTAATTTTTTTTTTTGGTTGCTGTGTGATCGATGAATTTCTATAACTGTATAGGGTTGATCGAAATAATAATTCACTTGGAGTACTCCAGGGTCAAACATATAGGAATGAGTTAATTTTTTCTACTTTAATTAGTCTAATAAAAATAATAAAATTTAAATTTAGAGGGTTTTTAATCACTAATTAAGAAATTAAATAAGTAATCAAATCAAATAAGATATAGGTGAGAAAACAATTAGCAAAAGACTAGAGTTTCAAATTTTGATTCATAATTGGAATCATTATCCAATTATTTTCTTAACATGTCAAAGACGTATCACGTAAAGGTATTTTAATTATCTCTCGATACATCTAAATTGTGTCTAATGAAATCTCACATTGCTCTCGAGATCATAGGTATTTAATTAAACCCTTTAAGATTTTAGGTGATATGATTATGCCATCCAAATCCTAACCCACATTCCTAATTAGGTTAAGTAAGTTTATTTATCTAATATATGGTTGTATATCGCTTCTCAATTCAATACAAACCCTAAAAGCATATCTATAGTGGCAAAACATAAATATGTAATAAAGGCAAGATAGATAAATCAAAGAAAAATTGAATAATTTATCTAGAACAAATAATCAAATCTCCTTCACAAAATCTTAAGTCTAGATATAAATTAGTTCAACATATTCATAGATAAATCCAAGAATTCAAATGAAAGACAAAATAAGAAGTTAAAAGTAAAGAAAACTTCTCAATTTTTCCCTACTCCAATCTCCATCTTGAACTTTCTCTTTGATTCTTCAACACTTCCTTTGTGATCTCTCATGAAAAGAAGATATAAAAAGGATGAACTAATGTAAGCTAAATGCTTTCTAACCTAAAAATATCCTAGAATGTCCTATTTATAGTCTCTCAAAGTTGCATCCGAAATGTGGTAGGAATAGGTCTTGAAAACTTACCAAAAATCGAGTTTGAATGGGTTTTCCAATAAAGTTCGGCCCGAAGACTGGCTCTAACTCTAGCCGCAAACTTGTTACGCTCAAAAATCAGAGTAAATTCTTAAATTGTGATGGAAAAAAAAAAGTTGTTTTACAAGGGGAGTAATTTTTGAAGCTAATTCTAGGATTATGGTCTTCACATTTGTGAAACGCGAGTTCAAAGACTTCGCATTTCACAAATGCGAGGTCAGTGTTTCAGGAAAAAAGAGAAAGGTTTTGAGAAAAAGTAAAAAACAACGAAGTAAGGTCGTATGCGCCAAATGCGAGCTGAGGTACCTCGCATTTCTCGAATGCAAGGTACTCAATCAGAGCTCCTAATTACGGCATTCTAATCTGTCTCCTAACCTGCAGAAATTGGAGCTCACTCTCTCCATCCAGCTCACTCTCTCCTCTTTTGCTGAGCTAGACACCAGTCCAAGCTTCCAGGATCGGCAAGCGAAATCCCTCACATCTTTCTCGTCGGAAGCTCTGCGCCATTGTAGAGCTTGGACCCCTGTTCGGAACCCATTTCTGTAAAGCTAGCCAGCTGCGCCTCTCTCTCCCCTCCCAATTTGCCACTTGTACTACCTCAACAGGACTCCCCAATCAATTTTGTGTCTCATTTGCACTGCACATTTTCTTTTCACTTGGCAAATGGCTTTCAAATTCGTGGCTATGCTCTGTTGCTCAGAAACAGCATAAGAGGTCAGGCCTACGTACTGTTAACAAATGCGAGGTCTGTTTTTTTTTTTTTTTTTTTTTTTGGATTTCGTTGGTTGCAAATTCAAGAGACTTTGCATTTGGGAGCTCGCATTTGCTGAATGCGAAGACCCCTTAGACGTAATCTCATACTCAAAATGCCCCCTTTGTAGAATTTTTTTAAAATTCATCATAATTTAGAAATTTCTCCAGAAATCATTGAAACTGGAAGAAGTCCTCACAAAGTCCCTTTCACTGTTTGGCGTTGGACAAAGGATCCACCCGATGATCCTTGTGTCCTGGCAGCCCAACGTTTCTTCTTCTTTTGTTGCGTTTTTTAGTCATCTCCTCCTCAATTGCGTGCTTTTCCCGCAAAAACCAAAATATACTTAAATTAGGCAACTTCCATTCTAATTATAGCTCAAATAAAACCATTCATTGACAATTAATAAATATAAATTACTATAATTTGTAGCTTATCACTGTGCTTCACGGCTTCGGAATATTTCACTGCTCTGCAAAATGGTCTATTCAATTTGTTCATTCACCAAGACTTTTATGCTATTTCCATTCAAAAGCAATAGCATAATTAGCAATGGTCATGTGACACTAACGATCAGAGACTTAAGAAGAGCTCTGTTGTGCTGTTGCCCCCAGTCACATGGAAAGCGTTCAAAATTAATGTTTAGAGTAAGAGAATAGAAAAGTGATTCAAGTTCGAAGGTACGAAGTAAAATTTGTCCTATGTTACAATATTTCTTTTAGGGTCTATAAGGGTAAATGTGGAACAAAATGTGATGACACCATTTCTTGTCAATTTATTCCATTTCTTTTACTGATATGGGCTGAATTGGTTACTACATTAGTTAAAGTAAGAATGGTCAGCGTAATATTGAAAATAAGAGGGGTACTGAAATTGTCCAAAACTTCAGCCAAGGTTTATGAAATTATCCAATTGTTTAAGTAGCTGTGCCTGTTGCTTGTACAAGAGTGAATCTTCTCTGTTATCTTGAACGAGCTAAGAATATTCGTCGAATTCCACACTTTATTATTGACTAATGAAGCGTCCATGTCTCAAGTCTCCGGACGCGGGAATAAAGAATTTATTGTCCTTATACAAGTTACAGCCTTTCTTGACTGCTAAAGTTGATAGTTCAGCTAATGATCATTAAGAATTATAAGATAATGTGGCTATTGTTCAATCTGTGGATACTGGATAGGATATCAATCTCCTTTTTATTGTTTTTTTTTTGTTTGTTTGTTTTTTTAGGTAAGATAGACGTTCCTTTGAATATTATCATTTAAATTTTTTTTTTTTTGTATTGAGTGAATTGGACTGCCCTTATTTTTGAAAACCAAAGTTGTCCTACCACATGGAATCAACTTCACATCTAAAATCACTCAGTATTGCTTATTCATAGATGCAAGTAGGTCTTCGATACAATAAAAGAGTGACTGAAAAGATCCCTTGTCTTGAGATGTAGTACTCGTTGCAAGCTAGTCAGATTTTTCCAATTTCTTGTTTGAATATATGGAAAATTCTAGCTTGCGGTTCTCTTTAATACTTCAAACCAACTCCAAATTCATTAATATATTTGTGTTTATGGAACATTTTGTTAAGTAGGTAATGAGATTGAAGGATGGTTTCAAGATATTCATATATTTGGGATATATTTTGAAAATTGAGGCAGAATTGAATTATTACTAAGAATGGTGAAGGGACTTAGCATTAAGCTAAATCTAGAACAAAGGCTAATTTATTTTGAGGTGGATATTGAAGCTGCTGACATCAAATGGATCTGGCTGCTTAAGTCTTTATCTTAAAGTACTTAATTTAGCAATGCTCTCCAGTTTAGCAATGTACTTAATTTACCTTAATTTAGCCTATGGCATGCTTTATACGCAGCATATGTGATCTTCCTAAAACTAAAACATTAAAGGATAAAGAATAATCATACAGATTACTAACAGTATTTTGATTACTATACTTAAGCTATTATATTTAAGGATATTGATGGTGCATTGACAATCTAATCTAATCTAATACTATATAAAAGTGTTGATGGATGCTCAGGGAAACAAATTGTCAACCAAGGGTACTTAGATTTCAATAGAGGGAGATGATGACAAACCAAAGGAATAAATCTTCGAATAGGAGCATTGACCACAAGGTCCTCATTTTTTATTTATTTATTTTTTTTTTGGTTTTGACGATTGCTTAGTGAAAAGCTTAGAAATTAGAGATTTTGAATTCAAATTCCCCTTCCACCCCTCTACTGCTTAAATTCCATCCTTCCTTTATTTGAAAAAAATTTAAGACAAAAAAACTAAGATTTAACAAAAGAATGAAAGTTGGGATTGTTTCATCATGCTTGTATATGATGCCTTGATGAAATTATTAATCGATAAAGTTTACCATATAACTTCTCATTCTCATCATATCGTTACCATTATCTAGATTATGAACTACTCTGCTTTCAGGACATCTAAACATAAATATACCTAGCTTCTAGTAAGTTATTTGTCACCATCCAAGCCTATGGTTGGCCTAAGTAATTTTTGTGTCGAAATTCACTATCCCGAAATGGTTATTCCAAATAACTAGTAACTTATGAGACCAAATCTTATATATATCAATCCTTTTTCTCCCACTTCCAACGTGGGACAAGGGGTATCACATTATTACTTACTAACATATTTTCTTTTTCCTAAACGTGAAAATTATATCCCAATACCTACAAAATATCAAACTTATACAATTAATTTCACAATCTGTATTTGTTGTGTAAGTGCGTACAACTATTAGAGGTAATATCTATATTATACTATGGAGTTGAAACTGATAATTGAAGATGCCCTAAATCAGTAGAATGTAAAAATGCTGAATATGCCTAGAGGCTCTATTGTTTCAAAGTTCTAACCTCTTGGATTTTCAACTTTGGATTTCATATTCAGTTCGCACTGAGTTAGGGTGCGTTTGATAAAATTGAAATCTAAAATTTGAAATTTGAATTCATTAAATTATTAAATTGTTATCTATTAAATCTGATACATTTGAGTATATATCATATTAAGTGATAAGTAAATAGTTTATTACTTATTTTTAGGAGCAAGTTTTGTCTAAAAAATTTAGTGCCACTTAATTTATTCAGATGTTTAAATTTTGGTTATCAAACGTATCTGAACATGTTAAGATCTGAATCTATTAAATTTAAGTATTGAATTGGGTTATTAAACAAAACCTTAATTTGAAGTTTGAACAAGAGAATTGCAACAGAGGATAATGATCACAAGCTAGGATGCTTCATTCATTTCTATAGAGATAATTACATCCACTATAGATATCCTGACTAAAAAAGTAATTAAATAAGGTATAATTTATTCCTTCTTCTTTTATTCCCCAATTAATAAATCTAGAAGTAGCTAGAGCGGGAACCGGAAACAGAAAAAATCAAAACTATGCAATTTATCATCAGCTCAGAAAATTTAAATGCGTGCAATTATGGCAATTGATTCATTATTCTTGTTGTGGGGGAACATGTGCAGACATGCAGCCATCGCTGGAGGAGGAGATTGAGATGAGAATTTTCAGCTTTTGGGAGAGTACAAGAAAAAAGAATGTCATGCATGACGCAGAAATCATTGGCATTGTCATTAATTTAATCTTATTAAATTAAAGGGAGAATTGTAATTTTGGTCCCCAATCTATAGTGTATGCCCAGATTAAGTCCCCAATCTATTTCTAAAATCAATTTTGGTCCCTAATCTATTCAATTTTGCGCTAAAAGTGGACAATCGATGGAATTTGTTCAATTTCAATCGGAACCATGTCACGTGAGATCACGTGCCGACACTAAAACCCCCTTTTCAATTTTTTTAATTTCCGAAACCCTTTTTTTTAATATTTTCACCTCTGCCTTGCCTTTAGACATATTAAACAAAGACATTAATTGCTAAAATTCTCTAATTAAGGACTGGAGCCCACCAAAAAGGTTGAATATCAGACAGAGGAAAAGAAGCTGTCGTCCACTACTCAACCTGGGCAAACTCTCTTCAGCAAACACCTCACCGAACCCTAAGAGCCAAAATCGAGAATCAAAACGTGAAAAAATTAAGGAAAAATCTGCTGAATTCAGTCAAGCTGAAGCTGCTCATGGCATTGCAAAGTAGAAATGGCAGTGAGACCTAAGGAAATGAACAAGCTGGCAGCACCTAATTATGGTATGGGATTTTGCCTTCTTTTTGTGATATATATGCACAATCGCTAACTATAATGTTAGAATATAGTGGAAAAAAGATGCTTTTTGTACTTGGGGGGGAAAATCTGACAATTTTGGCTGTATTAACGACCAATCTTGAAAAACTAAGGAAAAAATTTGTCATTTGTGGTGTGGTCCATGTGTGTCTCTAAACGGGATCTTATCATGCTGGTTCTTACTGTACAAGTGGGACTTATTTTACTGCAATTGATGGTCCTTGTCTTTGAATGTTTGCTAAAGTATGCATTTTTTATTGTCTGTTTGCTAGCAGCACCTATTTCTGTCATCTAAATTATGGCCTGTGTTGTTTTTGTTTTTTTTTAATGTAGACAGTGATAGCACGGAAGTGACTATGAAGTGTCACTTATGGGGAAAATGCGAAACTAAACCTGATCTTCATTATGAGGGAGGTGAATTAAGGGTATTTGATCATGTAGAGGTCACAAGTATAAGCCTTTTTGAAATGGATAGAATGTTAGAAAGTCAGGTTGGGGCTATAGGTGACAAAAAGTACCACATTTTGATAGAGGAACGTGGCTTCCGTTTGTTAGAGCATGATAGAGAATTGCATGCCTATTGTGTTGATCAGTTTGAGTATGGAAGGGTAGTTGAGTTGTACATAGAGGTTTCTTTTAGTGAGTTATTAGCATCACAGTGGGGGTCTGATATTGATGATGAAGATTTTGTATTAGAAGATGAATATGATGAATCTGATAGTCAATACACCTTAGGTTCTGATTCTGGAGAATTTTCAGGAAAAGATTCTGATTATGAGCAAAATTCTGATGACAATGAGTATGAAGAAGATGTTGATCATAATTTAGAATGGTTAGGGGTAGAAAATCACAGAAAAGAGCAGCTTAAGAGGAATGAAAAAAAGGAAACTAGGGGACTAACAGTGAGTAATTCTGATACTGATGATGACAACTCTGACATGGATGTTGCACCAGATTCAGGTTCAGATATTGATAGTCTCCAAGGTTCAGATGAAGAGAGTCATTGCAGACCCCCTATGTATGACCCCAAACATGCAGATAACCCCAACCTTGAAATTAGGCAGGTATTTACCACATTCAAGGAGTTTAAAGAGGCAGTTAGAACCTGGAATATCAAGCGGGGTAGACCATTTAAATTTATCAAGAGTGACACCATTAGATGCAGGGCAATTTGTCCTAAAAAAGGCTGTGACTGGTGCATATATGCTAGGAAGTTGAAAGGTGATGGCAGACTAAAAGTTAGGACATTCCAGCAGAAACACAAGTGTGGGTTTTCATATCATAACAAGAGTGTGAAATCTGGGTGGATTGGCAGAAAATATGTTAACACATTTAGGGAGAATCCCAAGCTGGATACTGCTAGCTTCAAAAACCTGGTAATGAAAGAGAACAAGTGCTATTTGAGCAGACATCAAGGCTATAGAGCTAGAAAAATTAGCAGGGAGTTGGTCCAAGGTAGTGATGTGGACCAGTACAATAAGTTGCCCAAATATATCAATGAAATCTTGAGAAGTAACCCAGGTAGTACTATAGTAATGAAGGTTGTAGAAGACTACTGTGATTCAGTCACCAAACAAGGGAAATTTCAAAGATTGTACATGTGCTTTGCTGGGGTGAAAAAAGGATTTTTAGCTGCTTGCAGGCCTGTGTTTGGGTTAGATGGGACTTTTCTTAAAGGTGCGTCTGGTGGAGTATTACTGATCCAAATAATGGTTTGTATCCAATTGCTTATGCAGCAACTGAGGGAGAAACTAAGGATTCCTGGATTTGGTTTCTTACTTTACTTAAGGAGGATCTAAAAATTGAAAATGACTATGAATGGACCATAATGAGTGACAAGCAGAAGGGCATAATTCAGGCATGTGATTCAATTTTTCCAGGGGCTGATCATAGATTTTGTGTGAAGCATATGCATAGCAATATGGTAGCTGCTGGATTCAAAGGGACAGCCATGAGGCAAGCCTTATGGAAAGCAGCTAAGGCAACTACTCATGCACAATTTATAAGAAGAATGGAAGGCATAGCAGAACTGGATGTTGATGCAATTAAGTGGTTAGAGGACAAGAATCCAGCAGAGTGGAGTAGATCACACTTCAGAACATTCCCTAAATGTGATATGTTGTTGAATAACATATGCGAATCATTTAACAGCAAAATATTATATGCCAGGGAAGGGTCCATTGTTGTCATGATGGAGGCATTGAGGCATGTTATCATGCAAAGAATGCAAGAAAATAGAGATATAGTTAGGAAAAAGTGGAGCAAATTTGGTTTCTGTCCAAAAATTAGAAAAAGGATGAAGGTCAATATTGACAAGGCAACTTATTGTGTGCCTTACAAATCAAATGATATCAGTTTTGAAGTTGCTGATCCTTATGCTGAAAAGTGGGCAGTCAATATTGAGGATAGGACTTGCTCATGCAGGAAATGGGATTTGACAGGGATACCATGTGCTCATGCAATTTCAACTTTGTGGATTGCTATGAAGGACCCTATGCAGTACATTGATGACTGTTACAGTGTTGAAACGTATCTTAAGTGTTATGATCCTTGCATTTTACCTGTGAATGGAGAGCATGAGTGGGAAGATGTAGATGTTCAGCCACCCCTGCCACCAACTTATGGAAGAGCACCAGGAACACCAAAGAAACAGAGGAGAAAATCTGCTGATGAGATACAGCAAACAAAGGAGCAGGGCAAGAAGGTGAGGAGATTTGGTCAAATTTGTAAATGCTCATTCTGTGGTAAGCAAGGCCATAACACACGAACATGCAAGCTTAGAGAGGAAGCAGGTGTTGCACCCAATCAAATGATTGAACAGGGGCAGGAAACACAAGCAAATCAGGAGGATATGAGTCTCTCACAACTAGATGACATGAGAATAGATAACTCTGTAAGTCAGGCGTGTAATTTGTGTAAATAGATATACATGAACTATGTTTGTAACATTGTAGCAGCTAATGCATTTTATGCTTTGTTGCAGGTTAGAGGCAACACTTCAAATGCAAAGAAAAGGAGAACAAAAACATCAAGAAAATCTGTTGTATTTTTATTACTTAATGTACATAGTGCTATTGTTTCTTGTGAGTTCAATATTTAGTGATTAAATGCTGATGTATTGCAGAGAAATGACACCAAATGAAATGCAAAGCAAATAGATTCATCACTAAATAACCCAGCAACTGGTAATGACAATATAATCAGTTCTGCCCCTACTGCTCAACCAAACTTGCATGAAGCTTTTGGGATCCCAGAGAATTTTGTGGTACATAGCAGTCAACCAGTTGGCCAAGGAGGAACAGGGATACGTTTTAGGATCAGAGATGTTCAAATCCACCTTGGAATGACAAAGGAAAAGCTAGCATCAACTAGCTGAAGAGTAGCTAATCAGCACTTTTTGGATGTTGCTAATCAGTACCTAACTTAATGTTGTTAATCAGTAGCTTTTGGAGTGGTTGTGTTGCTGAATTTGATTAGTAGTAGCTTTTGTCAGATTAGTAGCTTTTGTATCTTGAGAACAAGCCAGCGTGAACATGACATTCTGGCCATTTTGAAATCATTTCTGGCAAATGACAAAACAATGTCTATTTGATGGTTGTAATGATCACTGAATGTATCTTTTGTTCATTGGTTCCAATCCAGCAATGAATTCTTCTTTTATCTTGCACATAGATTGTGAACGTGAATTCTGGTCATTTTATTTTGCTTGCTTCCACATTTTGAAGTTCAGTTTTCATTCTGTTTTCTGGTAGTTCTGGATTGTGGAAATTATCATAACTTGTTGTTTCAAGTTTTATATAGGATTCTAGGTAGGGATTGCAGTGAATTTACTTCATCCTGTTTTCTGGTGTTTCTTTACATTCTGCTTTCATTCAAGTTTTCATTCTGTTTTGTGGTGTTTCTCAAATTTAATTCATTTTTCAAGGAGAACTCAACATCCAGTTAAATTGTAAATGAACTTTAGAAACAACTAATTAAAAGCAAATTGGAACATCCAATATATTCATTCATTCAATAAACAGAATGTACTAGCCTGATAGTACATTCTAACTTACACATTCACCCATTCCAACAAAAAAAAAGTCAAAATTACAATCTGGATGAATATCTTTCATCTCTAAGTTCAGACAGTACCTAGCTTAGCTTAATACTTAACACATTTTCCTTAAGCTGCTTAGTTGATACCAAGTCTGTCCAACCTTCTTGAGTTTTACACCAATAACACAATAACCAGCAGAAGTAGCAACAACAAAATTGCTACCAGTAATTTTCTTTCCCTTGCTCTTAGCCTCTCAATTGTAGCATTCTTAGAGTTCATGCTATGTAGTAGTCCAGGAATCAGGGCTGTTGACCATCTACACATTTTCGGATCATGCCATTCAAAATAATCGCATCCTTTTCCTCTGTCACCCTTCACAGCCAACATCATAAAGCTTTAGCACAAAACTCAGAAATAGAGACAGAAATCTCGAAATCAGAAACAGAGACAATCATACCTTCTTCATTGCACAAGTGAAATATCTTCTCCCAGGATTGTTGTCTATCCAAGAAGTAACCATTATTGCTCGCTGCTTGCAGTCGCAATTTTTCATTGGTTCCATGAGGAGCTAAATTGAAAATAGAAGAGACTCGATACAAAGTTTTTGCCCAGATCTTGCAACTTTTTGTCACAATGACGTGAAAATGGTTTTGTCTGATTAGAATGGGATTGAAGCTCCTAGGGTTTCTTCTTGAGTTGGAAGAAAGAAGATGAGGAAAGAAGGAAGTAGTGGACGACAGCTTCTTTTCCTCTGTTTGATATTCAACCTTTTTGGTGGGCTCCAGTCCTTAATTAGAGAATTTTAGCAATTAATGTCTTTGTTTAATATGTCTAAAGGCAAGACAGAGTTGAAAATATTAAAAAAAGTGTTTCGGAAATTAAAAAAATTGAAAAGGGGGTTTTAGTGTCGGCACGTGATCTCACGTGACATGGTTCCGATTGAAATTGAACAAATTCCGTCAATTGTCCACTTTTAGCGCAAAATTGAATAGATTAGGGACCAAAATTGATTTTAGAAATAGATTGGGGACTTAATCTGGGCATACACTATAGATTGGGGACCAAAATTATAATTCTCCCTAAATTAAAATTATACAAGTTGAGATATAATTACAACTTGCATATGAAATACTTCCAACGCTCAATAAGCAACCATCTCCGTCTACATCTTAACAATGGTCCCACATTTTTCGATCTTATCATTGACTCTTAGAATTTGATTGAGCTTGAAATCAAATTTCACAGGCAGTTAGGTTTAATTTTATTATTGCACAGGCAGCGACAACCTGTCACCACCCAGTAATTTGCTCAAAGAATTAAGATTAGCATGCTAAAATGGGATTAAGAAATGTTCATAACAGCATTGGAGAGGAACATTTTCCCACCAAACAGTTAGGCAATAATCAATTATTGCTTATTAGAGAAGAAACTTTCCTGGCCAAAAATGTTTATCTGGTACGCAGGGCATTGCAGATTTGTCAAAAGACTACTTGCTAATTCTACACTATTGGTGAGGATGCACTATTTTTCCTAGCAAAACACCTTGACTATTTGCTAGGAACTACTGATTTTTGTGGGGAGTTTTTAACTTTAGTGGTGAGGAAAGTTTTTCTTGCCATAGTATTTGAATCAGATTGGAGAGGAGGTCAACCCTTGCTATTGATCTGTTTCATTAGAGAGAAAAGTAGCAATATCCTCGCTAATAACTTTTAGCAACGAGCATCTAGCAAGAAACTTGGGGAGGAAGCATTTTCTTGCTGAAATTAATTGGCGAGAAAGTCAAAACTTTTGGCGTGGACTTTTGCTCCTCGCCAAATCCCTTTTTTGTTGCAGTGATATAGTATCCCTCTTTATATCTATCTTTACTAGATATAGACTTGTTCAAAGTTGTTGGTTCTTTTAATTTACATTTGGACACACAAAAAAAAAAATAAAGAACTTCAAAGGAAGCTTGGTACTAGAAGAAACTATCCGTTGCTGGTCCACAAGAATTGAAAAAAAAAAGAACATGAAAGCTTACAAAACACGCATACGTTATAGTTCTTATAACAAATCAATTAATTAAGAAGTCTTAGATATGAAATGTCAACAATACTAACTTGGTCCCCATATTAAAGTAACATGAAATGTCAAATATGGAAAAAAAAAAAAAAGCAACTCATAAAGTTGGTCGAAGCAAGTTAACCTATCAGACTGATTTCTAAGCAAAACCCGAAATTGTAGAAGTCTTGTTAGCTAATGATAAGAAGGAATAAATTCTACTAGACCTAATAAATGTCTAGTTCAAATTAATAGCAAGCCAATTACTAGACGCATTGGTAACCGTTAAAATCAATCATTGAGATTTAATATGAGGGGTTACAAAACTGATGCTTAGGAAATAAATGCAATGTAATTAGTATAAATCCACTAGGAGGTGAACAAGTGAGGGAGTTTTGGTGTCGGTTAGCTTTGAGAATTAGCTACTATAATTTACTGAATTGGAAGACAAATTAACATGTGGAGTTATTGATAAGTGATAGTATTAAATATTTTTAAAATTTAGAGCCTTGTTCGTAAAGTATAATGTATCAAGAATTTATTACGTATTTTTATAGTTTAGCTGAAAAGTACGAACATTCTCGAAATGAAATATATGAACTACACAAGCTTTTATTGTGTTAGACTTTTAAATGTGTATTGTACAAGTGTAATAGAAGCATTAACCAAGTAGGAAAATTCGTATAAACGAAGCATTTCCACCAAAAAGACCTTGAACGAAGCTAAAGGTAAGAAAAACAACATTCAGATATCCAAATGGCATTCAAATAAAAATCTTGATGGCATCCAAAATGTTCATTTTTGAGGGACTTTTTTTCCTTTCTCAGGAACAGGATTGGGTACGTTTCACTCCGTCGATGCTGAATTCTTTCACATTGTGTAATGGCATCGCACGATGAAGAAGCACATATATACATATATTGAACATGCTGCACGTCTTATATCAATCACACAAAATTCTAGCAGGTCCAAGGTACAGAAGTTTCTGATGTAACTGAGATAGAGACCATCAATTGTAGTAGATGATCAAGTAGATTTATTTATTCAACATGACAACAACATAAGAAGAGCACTCGAACTGAGTACTCATTACATGCTTCCCCTGTTGATTCTACACCAATTCAAAGAGAAGCCGCACAAGTCTTTTACACATATAGGAAATCAACCATCAAAGGCAAACACAACATAACATATTAAGGTAATAATATAGGTGTCACGGATCCTGTGTCACACCCTTATTTATTTAGCATTAATTTTTGACCTCATCTCCGGATGTAGCTTCAGGGGTCTCCTCAGCAGTTCAACAGCATCTTTGGCAGTGTCCATGGTACCAGTGGCAGCAACCATGTCTGCAAGTCTCCTCAGCAGGTGGACAGCAACTTTGGCAATGTCCATGGTACCAGCGGCAGCAACCATGTCTGCAACGATCTGCGGTTACGGTATCCTCATCTCCAGATGTGGCTTCAGGGGTCTCCTCGGCAGTTCGACAGCATCTTTGGCAGTGTCCATGGTACCAGTGGCAGCAACCATGCCTGCAACGATCTTCGCTTTTGCTATCCTGATGAACCTCGCCTGAACTGGCATCGTGGACACCAGTGGTTTTCACGCTCTTCTGATCTGTTTCAAGACACAAGGAGACATAAATATTTGGAGCTTTATCTTAAGCTGCGAACGTTAGGTGACCGGCTAGGCTGAAAATTTGCAAGATATATGCAAAGAAAAGAATACTATGGATTAAACAAAACAGTCTAGGCATATAAGATGGTGCGACTTGGATATGAATTATTTTGCTTTAAATTATAATTAGAAGCTTTTAATTTGGTTTTCAACGTTAGTTTAATCTTTGGTGCGACACTATGGAACGTGTATCCTTACAGCAATACTATAAGGATGCATGAAAAATCAGATGTGCCACTAACCATTGATAGAAGCAACCCAAATTTACTTTTGCTATATAAACAATGAAAAAGATATTAGCGCATTAATATGACTTGCTTGATAATATACAAATAGACTTCCATAAAAACTCACATCCCAATAATGAGTCTCCAAATCTCCATTCATTTAAGTATTTAAGTGCAGCCCAAAAAAAAAGGAAGAAAGGAAAAAAAAAGGGGACTAGGCACCTGCAGCTGTTGCATCAGAGGAAATGAGGAGCACAAGTGCAAAGAGAACACCAATAAGAAAGAGCAAATTTTTTGAAGATGCCATTTGATTACAATCTCACTCAAAATGTAAATAATGTGCTAAATTATTGATATCGAGTGATAAGTGCATTGAGTTGGTGCCCTATTTATAGGAACTAGGAGGGGAACGCCACGCCTCGCGTGGAATGAGTATTTTAGGGTTAATTTCAAAAACCTCCCTTGAGGGTTTTCATAATTTCACTAGCACCCTTGTTATATCCAATAATACAATGAGCTCCCTTCTGATGTTGATGGGACCTAATGTCAATATCATCAGGGGCAAATTGACCATAATGCCCTCACTAAAATAGTTTTTTTAAACATTATCTTAGAAGCGCAGTATTATCTTCCAATCTTACCAAGAAGCCATCAAAACCTGTTGCCAAAAATTAACAACTTTGCTAGAAGTAATTTCTCTGTTGGTTGGTGAGCCTTGGAGAAGAGCTTTAGGAGCTGAACTTTAAGCTCCGAAAATCTTTAATTGGGTGAAGGAAGATTGCTGCCAAAAGTGCGTTATTAGCTATATTCCTTGACATCTATAAAAGGTAAAAGGTGGAAACTTTTTTAAATTAATGGTATGGTACTATGAATAAACTCGTTAAGTTGATAAGATGAACATTCTGGCCATAAGATATGTTTAAAATGTAGCCAGTAGACATGACGAGCCATTTGAGGTCCACACCATGAATATCTTGATGTTATACGAGCAATTTATGATGGATAAAGCCATGCATTATTGTTCTTTCTATAATGTGAAAATGGATGAAATATACATAGCTGGTGAATTAATTAGACTGAATGGATTTTGATATGTGAGTACGACTTTCTGATTGGTTGCTCATTTTTTATCTTCTAGGACAATCTCCCAAAATAAGTTTCTATGGTGTTTCATTGTTGAATCACTAACATTCCTATAGTAAACATTTAGTCTTAAATCAGGTTGAACTAATTATATGGAGGGAAAATTTTTGATGCTAAGTGACTGATTCAGTCCTCATTTTGTCATGTGTAGTCCCAAAAGGAAAAAAAAAGGCTTAAGTGGCTAATATATGGAGGGAACCTATGTACATTTTGTCACTCCTCATTGGTTTGTTAATAAAGACCGTATAAGATCATCTCCAAAAGTAAGCTGTTGTATTATCTCTTTGTCGAGTTTTTATCATGAACATTTTTTAGGGAAAATTAATCTTCAATTAGCTTGGACTACATTGTCGTAAATTAGTTAAGTTTTTGCGGTAGAAAAAAGAAATATGTTGTAGTATAAATTCACTTATCTAGTTGGATTACTTTTTTCGATGCCTTTATTTGTTGACCACTAATTGAAATCCACCGTGAATGATGAACAGCTAAGAAGGGAACTGTTTCTGCTCATGACATTATTGTGCATTAATTTTTTTTAGTTGCTGTGTGATCGATGAATTTCTATAACTATACAGGGTCGATCGTAATAATAATTCCCTTGAAGTACTCTAGGGGTCGAACCTGCAGCAGTGAGTTAATTTTCATACTTTAATTCCTCTAATAAAAATAACAAAATTTAAATTCAGAGGGTTTTTAATCACTAATTAAGAAATTAAATAAATAATCAAATCAAACAAGATATAGGTGAGAAAACAATTAGCAAAAAAATTTCAAATTTTGATTCAGAATTGGAATTATATATCCAATTATTTTCTTAACAAGTCAAAGACGTATCACGTAAAAGTACTTTAGATTATCTCTTGATACTTCTAAATTTGTCTAATGAAATCTCACGATGCTCTCGAGATTATAAGTATTTAATTAAATCTTTTAAAATATTAGGTGATATAATTATGCCATACAATGTTTAACTCACTTTCATGATTATACTAAGTATGTTTATCTATCTAATGTACGGTTGTATATCGCTTCTCAACTCAATACAAATCCTAAAAGCATATCTATAGTGGCAAAACATAAACATGTAATAAAGGCAAGATAAATAAATCTAAGCAAAAGCGAATAATTTATCTAGAACAAATAATTAAATCTCCTTCACAAAATCCTAACTTTAGATATAAATGAGTTCAACATATTCATAGATAAATCCAAGAATTCAAATGAAAGACAAAATAAGAAGTTAAAAGTAAGAAAACTTCTCAATTTTTCCCCGCTCCAATCTCCATCTTGAACTTCCTTTGTTTTTTTTTTTTTTTATTTAAATTTGTGGTGTTTTATTGATGAGAATAATTGTTACACACAGAGAAACATCATTTTGAAGTACATGATTGAACTATAAAGACAATAAATGAACCAGATATGTTTTGTGCTTTGTTGAAAAGCAAAGTAGCTCCAATTCTCCTTAATCCTCAGCCCTTCATACGCTTAATTTTCCGAATTGAAGGCATCCCTAATCTGTCGAGGCGAATTGCTCCACGAGCCATAGTTGGGAACGTATGGAAGGAATTGTATAACTTGAGTTGATGCTCTGGATGAGAGACGCCCACATTGGACAATGCATCAGCGACTGTGTTAGCTTCCCTATAGCAATGTGAAAAACGATCAGGATCTTCCACGAACTGCCAAATCTGCCTAATCTCTCGTCGAATCTTCCAAGGGCAGTGTATACGTTTCTGAAGAATTCCAATTAATACCAAAGAATCCGATTGAATATAGAGATTTTCAAAACCCCTATGTATGGATGTTTGAATGCCAATAAGGAGAGCCCGGGCCTCTGTACTTAGACATGTAGTTTCTCCAAGATATGCCGAAAAACCAATCAAAGGAATCCCATGTGAATCCCGAAGAACCCCACCTCCTCCACCCAAACCTGGATTACCCTTAGAACAGCCATCTGTATTGAGTGTAAAACGACCAGTTTCCTTTGGTTCCCAATAAACAAGTTTGTACGTGAGATAAATGTGAGATGAATATGGCCAATCGTACAAATGATAGAATGAATGAGCCTTGAAAACCTGTTTGAAATAAATTTCCACAATGATATGGATTTCCAAGGTAATGGCAAGACAAATGGCGCGCGATCTCATATGGACATCCTCAAATAATGCTTTGTTTCTTGCTTTCCAAATTTGCCAACATACTATATTCGAAAGAATTCTTCCAATGAATCGCTGTATCTCTGAATCATATGAGTGCAACCACCAACCCACTATACGGGAGCGTAAAGAAGAACCAGGAAAAGTCAATCCACATAAAGCTCCAAAATAATTCCAAACTGTTGAAGCTATATGGCCTTTGGAAAATAAATGTTCAATTGACTCCTCCGAAGCGGAATCGCAGCAGAAACACTTTGATGGTAAATGTAAACCAAGTTTACATAACCTATCCGGTAAAGGTAGCCTCTCCAGCAACAATCTTAACATGAAGAATGAAATTTTGAGTGGGATCTGAGGATGCCAAATGCTATCAAAAACCATAGACTTGTTTCGTGCTTGCCTAATATCCTGAAATGCCGAAGCTAGAGAGAAGTTTCCAGATGTTGTGGACATCCAAATGACTTCAGCTTCACCCCAGTCTTCCGGGACTGGATGCTCTAAAATAGAGGGAACCAAATCTGTAGGCAATGTTTGATATAATCTAATCACATCCCAGTGTCTATTGATGATAAAATCACCAAACAACAAATTAGAGACCACCGTCATACGGAGAAACAAGGCACCCCCTCCCAACCAATTGTCGTACCAAAAATGACAAGCTCCGTTTTTGATATCCCATAGCATAGATAGTTCCACTTGTCGACTTACATTGACCATCCTTCTCCAGATTGCGGAATCCATTGACCTGATTTCTACCTGACAAGGATGTAGTAGTCTACAATACTTAGCTTTCATGAACGAAGCCCACAACGAGCATCCCTTTCTGAAGTTCCACCAAAGCTTGAATGAGAATGCTGTGTAGATGTCCTGTAACCTGCGAAAACCAACTCCTCCCTCATCTACCGGATAGCACATTTGAGACCACCGTATCCAGTGAAATTTAGACTCCTCGGAGGATGACCCCCATAGGAAGGTCGAGAAGGCTTTTTCTATAGTTCTAAATACCTTACCTGGGATAACCGCTGCTGACAACAGATGTACTGGCATCGTTGCTAACACATGTTTGATTAGAACTATTTTGCCTCCAAGAGAAAGCATCCTTGATTTCCATGACCTTATTCTCCCTAGGATAGATTGGCAAACTTCCCCAAAATATGATGATTTACATCTGCCAAAGTAGAGGGGAAATCCCAAATAACGTATCGGAAATGGGTGATAATTGAATTTGGTGAGACGTTCAATCACCCTTCTTCGTGCCAGTGATATCGAAGGATGTACTAAGTAACAACTTTTCAGCACATTTATCAATTGTCCAGAACACCTTTGATACGCATCTAGCACCCGCATGATAAGCTTTAGAGAATAAGAGGATCCATTTGAAAAAATTAGAATATCATCCGCAAAAGCCAAATGAGTTATAGTAGGACATGCAAAGGGGACTTTGAAACCCACAAACCCCGGTTGCATAGCAAGATTATTCAATCCTCTAGATAACACCTCAGCTCCTATGATGAATAAGGCAGGTGATAATGGATCACCCTGACGTAGGCCTCGTGTAGATTTGAAGAAACCATGTGATGCCCCATTTATAATGATGGAAAACCAAACATTAGAGATCAATCGCCAAACCAAATCAATGAATCTTTCTCCAAAGCCAAATCTCCTGAGAACACCAATGATATGATCCCATGACACTCGGTCATATGCCTTAGACATGTCCAACTTCATTACCACATTACCACCTCTAGTCTTTTTCCCAATACCCGACACTACCTCCTGTGCTAGCAAAAAATTTTCTGTTATATTACGGCCCTTTACAAAGCCTGTCTGCTGGGGCGAAATGATTTTGGGCAAAAGAGAAGCCACTCTATCAGCTAAGATCCTGGATAACAACTTGTTGAAGAAGTTACACAGACTGATTGGCCTGTAATGAGAAAATTCCTGAGGATTTGGGTTTTTTGGAATTAATACAATTGAGGTAGAAGTGATAAATCGAGGCAACTCTGCCCCACAGAAAAAGCTGAGAATTCCCTTGTAGACATCTTGGGCAATAATTTCCCAGGCAAATGTAAAAAATTTGCCTGTGAAGCCATCGGGGCCAGCAGCACTATCCCCATCCATTGACTTGAGAACTCGATGAATCTCTTCAATCGAAGGCACTTCTTCCAATTTTCTATTTTCCTCTTCCGATATCATGTGCGGGATCATATGTCGCATACCAGAAGATGACTCAAGATAGCCAGTGAAGAGATCAGAGAAATATGATATGGCCTCAGTTGCTATATCAGCATTGGTGTCCACCCAAACTCCGTTTGACTTTTTCATACGGTGTATCATTCCTTTAATCCGTCTCTGTCTTACGACCGCATGGAAATATTTTGAATTGCGATCTCCCTGTTTAAGCCATTTTGCCCTGGCTTTTTGGCTCCAAAATTGCTCTTCTATTGACAATGCATTCCGCAACTCTGCCTGAGCCTTACTGAGCTTAACCTGAAATTCCTCCGATGCATATTGATCCATCGATTCTTCTGCTTGTTTGACCACCTCTTCCGCCGAACGTACAGCATCAAATATATTCCCAAAATGTTGCTTGTTCCATGTATGAATAGCCCTCCTCGTTGCCAATAATTTAGAGCACAAAACACGTAGCGGAGATCCACTCACATCTTGATTCCAAGCCTGTCGAATCACATCCAATAGTTGTGGTTTGGTCGTCCAGACATTCAAAAATCTGAAAGGTCGTGGACTATTGTCTGATCGATCAGAAAAAGTAATTTTCAATGGTGCATGATCCGAGGGATGTCTTGGGAGATGGAGTACAGAAATCACGTCTGAGAAATCCAAACAAGACCCATTAATTAAGAATCTATCCAATCTCTTTGAAACCCGAGCTCTACCTCTCCGATTATTAGACCATGTGAAACTAGCTCCTGAAAAGCCGACATCCAAAACCCCTGCCTCTTCCATGAAAGACATGAAATCCGCTCCTTCCGCTATAGCAAACGGACGTCCACCTCGTTTTTCGTGAGGGGCTAAAATAACATTAAAGTCCCCCCCAATACACCAAGGTAGTGAAACAGGCTTATCATTTAATAATGAACACCATAAGCCACACCGCTCCTCTAATGAACATTTAGCATGGACAAAAGACATGATGATTGGAGAAGAAAACAATTGACTTTGAACCTGTATGGAAATATGCTGATCCGAACTACCAGTAATGGAACACACAAAAGGGCTACTATAGAATATCCAAATATCACCCGATAAGTTAACAAATGAATAATCAAATAATAATCGTAGTCGAATGGACTCAATTTTGGACACGTCTGACTTTGGTTCACAAATGACAACAAACTTCAAATGGTGAGCACGAACTAATTTTATCAATCTTCTTAGATTAGGGGCTTTAGCCACCCCTCTGATATTCCAAAATAAACCACTAATCATGAGAAAAAACCTGGAAAGAGTTTTGAGATGATGTTGCTGAACGTAGCTGTCTGTCGGATGGGAAGCCAGCTCGCACACCCTTAGCACGATCTTGTCGGCAATCCATTTGAACACCTACAGATTGGTCAATGTTTAGAGTGTGTATTGATGGCTCAGCCGACTTCTCACGTGGTATAACCAATCTCGGAGATAGATTTCCTACGTTAGTTGGCAAAGCTACTTCATCAACCGCATTGGATTTGGAATCTTCATCATCAGCTCCACGCAATTCGACATAGAGATTATCTATCTCAGTGGTGTCAGACCTTTCATGATAAACTAATCCCAAGTTATGCTCCTCAATAAGCTGGGGCCCCGATGAATTATTCCCATTGGAATTGTCGGGCTGTTGGTTAATTTTGCTTGTGGTATTGATCATTTGATGCTGAACCATTCCCACGTTATGTTTCCTGAGAATTTGTGGCCCCTCACAATCATTTCCATAGCAAACTGTCAATTGGTCTTCCATGACCGAATGCTCCTTATGGACATGCATGACGACATCAGCAACCGACTGTGGATGTGCATCAGTATTTGAAGCTATTGTTTTTTTTCCCTCCTTGACCGCATAGGCGTCGGCAACTGCATCGTTTTGCTCAGGTGTTCCAGACTGCTCCATTGCACCTATTGACGTTCCTTCAATTTCAATTACTCCCGGAAGTCGCACCTCTTCAGTAGCTGACTTGAATTCCGTTGATGCTTTCCCTATGGCTTCAGTGTTGCATTTGTCAGCAGTTCCCTCAGATTCTTTTGTTACAGCTGTTGTAATTCCTTCGTCTTTTGTCTCACCAGAAATTTGCATTTGTTCAGGAGCTGTTGTACCCTCTTTTGATATTTTTTCTTTAGCTTCTGAGTCATTGCATTCATTTGTACTGACTAATTTATGTTGAGTATTTCCAGATAGCTTTGAACCATGCTTAGGCCTTTTGGTTTGATTGTTTTGGTGTTGATGTCCACCATCGATGAAGTTCTTCTTGCAATTTTCAGATGAATGACCCAATCTCCAGCAAGATGAACAATAGCTTGGCATATCATTTGGTACAATCGTTTGCCAAAAGCCGGTTTCTCCTTCAACCGCCACCCAGATTCTCGATAAAACAGGCTTTGCTACATCAATCTCCACGCATACCCTTGCCACACTAGGACGCGTCCCAGCAGCCGTTGCCGAATCCAAAAACAATGGTCTTCCTACTGGAGATAATATGGAAAACAACGAATGTTTATCAAAAAAATGGATAGGTAAATTTGGAAGTTCAACCCAAACTGGTACCAGAGAGGATTCTCTGAGCACATGAAATTCCCGGGACCATCGAA
Source organism: Coffea arabica (assembly GCF_036785885.1). Lineage (NCBI taxonomy): Eukaryota > Viridiplantae > Streptophyta > Magnoliopsida > Gentianales > Rubiaceae > Coffea > Coffea arabica. The sequence continues at coordinate 9,808,312 of NC_092314.1, read as the reverse complement.
ATACACGCATTGGAAATTTGCCTAATTGCCAAATCCCTCTCGTCCAAATCCTGTTAAAATCTGCTTCAGCGGAGCACTTGATCAGAACATGCCTGTAATCCATCAAGCCAATGAAAATGTGGTCTTTTAGGTTTAATGAAGCAAAGAACTTGCGAATATCTTCTAAAGAAGGTCTCCCATGAGAGAATTTTCCAACTAAAGACCATCTAAACGGCTCCGAAAGTTTTTCTGCATCTGCTCTGGAGAAAATGACTGCAGCTTCACCTTTGTAGACAGTCGCTGGCCGAATTGGGATAAATGATGTTGAAGGTTGTGAAAAAAGTTGGGAGAAAGATTTTTTTTTTTGTAGGAGATCCTTGCCCCTCAGCCGACGGCTGAAGGGCAGCCATGAAACGTAGAGCAAACTGAAGAAATTTGTAGAGAGAGAGAGAGAGAAATGTAGAGAGGAAACTTTTTCTTTTAAAAGGTACTGGAGTAATTAATCTCACAACAAGCATCAAATTGAACTTCCTTTGATTCTTCAACACTTCCATTGTGATCTCTCAAGAAAAGAAGGTATAAAAATGATGAACTAACGTTCGCCAAATGCTTTCTAATCTAAAAACATCCTAGAATGTCCTATTTATAGTCTCTCAAAGTTGTATCCGAAATATGGTAAGAATGGGTCTTGAAAACTTACCAAAAATCGAGTTTGAGTGGGTTTTCCAATCATTAGAACTAGAAGAAGTCCTCGCAAAGTCCCTTTCAATGTTTGGCGTTGGACATAGGATCCACCCACGGATCCTTGTGTCTTGGCATTCTTCCCCTTTTGTTGCGTTTTCGATTCATTTCCTCCTCAATCGCGTGCTTTTCCCACAAAAACCAGCATATACTTAAATTAGGCAACATCCATTCAAATTATAGCTCAAATACAACCATTCATTGACAATTAATAAATACAAACCACTATAATTTGTAGCTTATCACTGTGCTTCACAGCTTTGGAATATTTCACTGCTCTGCGAAATGGTCTATTCAATTTGTTCATTCACTTTTATGCTATTTCCATTCAAAAGCAATAGTATAATTAGCAATGGTCATGTGATAATAACGATCAGAGACTCAAAAAGGGCTCTGCTATGCTTTTGCCTCCAACCACATGCAAAGCATCCAAAATTGAAGTTTAGTGTATAGAATAGAAAAGTGATTCAACTTCGGAGGGACAAAGTGAAGTTTGTCCTATGTTACAATATTTCTTTTAGGGTCTACAAGGGTAAATGTGGAATAAAATGTGATGACACCATTTCTTGTCAATTTATTCCATTTCTTTTACCTATATGGGCTGAATTGGTCACAACACTAGTTAAAGTAAGAGTGGTCAGCGTAATATTGAAAATAAGAGGGGTACTAACTGAAATTGTCCAAAACTTCAGGAAAGGTCTATGAAATTATCCAATAGTTTAAGTAGCTGTGCCTGTTGCTTGTACAAGAGCGTCTCTTCTCTGTTTCCTTGAACGAGATAAGAATAGTCGTCGAATTCCACACTTTATTATTATTGACTAATGAAGCGTCCACGTCTCAAGTCTCCGGACGCAGGAATAAAGAATTTATTGTCCTTGTACAAGTTGCAGCCTTGTACAAGTCTCCGTACTGCTAAAGTTGATAATTGAACTAATGATAATTAAGAATGATAAAGTCTCCGTACTGTTTGTTTAAGTAAGATAGACGTTCCTGTCTTGAGATGCAGTACTCGTTGCAAGCTCAGTATTGCTTATTCATAGATGCAAGTAGGTTTTCGATACAATAAAAGAGTTGACTGAAAAGATCCCTTGTCTTGAGATGTAGTACTCGTTGCAAGCTAGTCAGATTTTTCCAATTTCTTGTTTGAATATATGAAAAATTCTAGCTTGCGGTTCTCGTCAATTCTTCAAATCAACTCCAAGTTCATTAATATATTTGTGTTTATGGAACATTTTGTTGAGTAGGTAATGAGATTGAAGGATGGTTTCAAGAAATTCATATATTTGGGATATATTTTGAAATTTATCGTACATTTACCTTGAAGATCAGAAGAAAATTGAGGCAGAATTGAATTATTACTAAGAATGGTGAAGGGACTTAGCATTAAGCTAATCTAGAACAAGGGCTAATTTATTTTGAGGTGGATATTGAAGCAGCTGACATCAAATGGATCTGGCTGCTTAAGTCTTTATCTTAAAGTACTTAATTTAGCAATGCTCTCCATTTTAGCAATGTACTTAATTTAGCTTAATTTAGCCTATGGCATGCTTTATACGCAGCATTTGTGATCTTCCTAAAACTAAAACATTAAAGGATAAAAAATAATCATACAGATTACTAACAGTATTTTGATTACTATACTTAAGCTTTTATATTTAAGGATCATGATGGTGCATTGATAATCTAATCTAATCTAATACTATATAAAAGTGTTTTGATGGTGCATTGATAATCTAATACTATATTGATGGTGCATTGATAATCTAATCTAATCTAATCTAATCTAATACTATATTAAAAGAAATACTATATAAAAGTGTTGATGGATGCTCAGGGAAACAAATTGTCAACCAAGGGTACTTAGATTTCATAGAGGGAGATGATGACAAACCAAAGGAATAAATCTTCGAACAGGAGCATTGACCATAAGTTGCTAATTTTTTTTTCTTTTAATTTTTTTTTTGTTTTGACGATTGCTTAGTGAAAAACTTAGAAATTAGAGGTTTTGAATTCAAATTCCCCTTCTACCCCTCTACTACTTAAATTCCATCCTTCCTTTATTCGAAAAAATTTAAGAGAAAAAAACTAAGATTTAACAAAAGAATGAAAGTTGAGATTGTGTCATCATGGTTATATACGATGCGTTGATGAAATTATTAATCTATAAAGTTTACCAAATAACTTCACATTCTCATCATATCGTTACCATTATCTAGATTCTGAACTACTCTGCTTTCAGGACATCTAAACACAAATATGCCTGGCTTCTAGTAAGTTATTTATCACCATCACAATTATGGTTGGCCTAAGTAATTGTTGTGTCGAAAAACACTTTCCCGACATGGTTAGCCCAAGTAACTAGTAACTTATGAGACCAAATCTTGCATATATATCAATCCTTTTCCTCTCCCACTTCCAACGTGGGACAAGGGGTATCACATTATTACTTACTAACATATTTTCTTTTTCCTAAACGTGAAAATTATATCCCAAAGCCTACAAAATATCAAACTTAAACAATTAATTTCACAATCTGTATTTGTTGTGTAAGTGCGTACAACTATTAGAGGTAATATCTATATTATACCATGGAGTTGAAACTGATAATTGAAGATGCCCTAAATCAATAGAATGTAAAAATGCTGAATTTGCCTAGAGGCTCTATGGTTTCAAAGTTCTAACATCTTGGATTTTCAACTTTGGATTTCATATTCAGTTTGCAGTGAGATAGGGTGCGTTTGATAAAATTGAAATATGAAATTTGAATTCTGAATTCATTAAGTTATTATAAGTAGTAAATCTGATATATTTGAGTGTATATCACATTAAGTGATAAGTGAATAACTTATCGCTCTTTTTTAGGGGTAAGTTTTGCCTGAAAATTTTAGTATCACTTAATTAATTCAGATGTTCAATTTTTGGTTATCAAACGCATCTGAATATATTAAAATCTGAATCCATTAAATTTAAATGCTGAATTGGGTTAGCAAACAAGACCTAAATTTGAAGTTTGAACAAGAGAATTGCAACAGAGGATAATGATCACAAGCTAGGATGCTTCATTCATTTCTATAGAGATAATTACATCTACTATAGATATCCTGACTAAAAAAGTAATTAAATAAGGTTTAATTTATTCCTTCTTCTTTTTTTTCCAATTAATAAATCTAGAAGTAGCTAGAGTGGGAACCGGAAACAGAAAAAATCAAAACTATGCAATTTATCACCAGCTCAGAAAATTTAAATGCGTGCAATTATGGCAATTGATTCATTATTCTTGTTGTGGGGGAACATGTACAGACATGCAGCCACTGCTGGAGGAGGCTTTTGGAGAGTACAAGAAAAAAGAATGTCATGCACGACGCAGAGATCATTGACATGGTCATTAACTTAATCTTATTAAATTAAAATTATACAAGTTGAGATATAAGTACAACTTGCTTATGAAATATTTCCAACGCTCAATAAGCAACCATCTCCGTCTATATCTTAACAATGGACCTACATTTTTCGATCTTATCATTGACTCTTAGAATATGATTGAGCTTGAAATCAAATTGCATTCTCGAAAAATTTGTTTCTTTTTCCTTGGTGATCTGTTCGCACTTGTGCTCCTCACTTCCTCCTAGGTTCCAACTTGACTAAGTGTCCATTTCATTGTTTTGTATTTGTTTTCTTTTCTTTTCTTTTCGGTTGTTCCAATCGAATTCTACTCAACATATTGGGCCCATAGGAAGTTAGTAAGGGGATGAGTGTATGATTAAAAATATTAGTGTAATTTGAGAGGAAAGATCGAGAGTCGAACGAGAGTCCTCGTATTCACCTAATTAGTATCCTATTTTAACAGCGGCATATATTAAAATCGGAGGAGGAGGAGCTTTGCAGAGGAATGAATCGCAAAAAGAAGGAACTCCATTTGATTAAGGATGTCTCGTTTTTGTGTTTGCACCCCTATAATACGCAACTCCAGAAACTTTGATGAGGGTGTAAGAATTGACCTTCAAAGGGGTTACACTGTCCCATGGATATCTGAAGAACTTGAGGTTAACAGTCAAGGGTAAATATGGGATGAAATTATAAATTGCTCTGACGAGAAATTTTATACCGTAACAGTAGTATTGCGAGTATAAGTTTATAGCTAGTATATTGATATGAACAATGATTAGCTATCAAAATAACATAAATATTTACTAGAAAATTTCTCTGCTTTTTCAAGATTATGTTTCTTCAACATAATCAAATTATACAAATTCAACGAGGTAATTTACTTTCCGAAGTTTACAAAATTATATAAACACTACCGTGACCATTTTATTAAACAAATAAACACTTTCTCTTTTTTTCAACAAATGATACTATCAGTATATCTATCAACACTTGAAGTACAAGAGTTAATTACAAAAGGGGACATTCACCCACTCATCCTTCCTAGCTGCTTCTATTAGTCGAATTGGGAAATCATTTACCCATTTTATATCATAAACTAGGTATGTTGCAAAATGTGCTAGCATATGACTTGCTACATTAGCCATTCTAGATACAAAAGAAACTGTGCATTGCTCGAAACCTTGTGTTAATTGACAAGTGCCAGGCTTGTGTAAAAATAAATTCCTACTCAAAAAGATATAAACTCAAGGTTTTGAGTGAAAATTTGCTACTTTCAAGTGACAATTAATTGGGGGGAGTTTGGAAAATTGCAATTAAAAATAAATAATCAATGCAAATTGAAAATAATTAAACTAAAATAGATTAAATTTAAATCAAGGATAAACGAGCTCTAACCAAGGAAATAACTCCGGAAACGGGTCAAACAACTGCTCATCGATGCAAGAATTATTTCACTTATGGTTAATAAATAAGTTATAGTTGCCAAACATGTGATGACAACCAGCTCTTTTTTAGTATCTCAATAGTTAAGGTACACTCGTTAACTACTTTTCTAACCAAAAAATAACTTTAGGTACGTCCATAAAATTTAATTCTTTAATTGCATTAGAAACTAGAAAAGTCCTGTTCTAATCAATAAACATATTATCAGGATTTATTTAAATTAAATCATATGTCTCCCTAACATAAAGCCAATCACGCTAGTCGCTACTAATTTAAAATAATTAAACAATGACGAATTTAATTGTTTTAACTGGCAATAGTTTGTTAGGTTGAATTAAATATCAAACGCCTTTGATATCAAACAACTAACACCTATAAGCAATTAAACTCGAAAACATATGAATACTAATGAATAAAAGAAATTAATAAAAACAGTTTGATCTCATAGTTGTTGATGACCCAAATTCACGTTATTTCTTGGCTATAAAAGCAAAATTTAGTTGCACATCATCGGCATCAAGCAACACAATTTAATTGAAGTAAATTGCATAAGCATCCAATAAAATAGAAAACGAGAGTAAAAGCAATGACAAAGAGGACAGCATCTTTGTTCTTTTCCTCCTCGCGAGACTAGTCACCAGCGCTCCCAAAAAAATTCTCGTCTCCCAAGTCTTGTTTTTTGTCGAGTACTAAAAGTCAAACGGCCTTCCCCTATTTTCTTGCTTTCAAGAATAAAACTACTTCTAATAGAAAAAGGAACCACTCCAAAAAGATAAGGCTAATTGTTTCCTAATGAAATCAAATCTCTAGAAGAAAAACTTTCTTAATCTCAAGTCGCTACTCTGCTCAGACTCCATCTTGGATTAGGAAACTCTTACGTGCAAATCCCGCATCTCCGCACTTGACAATCAACTTTGAAGAAAATTGTCCCTTTTTAGCAACTTTCGCTCCACCGCCCTACTATAGCATCAAATACCAAATATAAATAGAATCCAACAATTAAAACAATATTTGGCTAAAATAAAAGGGAAAACTAATCATAAATTGAATAACAATTTTGCACCCTATCAATTTCCCTCCACACCTAGAACATACTTGTTCTCAAGTATGAGAAACAACAAATCAGTAACTGAATCCCAACAATGGTTATCACTCAACTCATCTATTGTCAAAATATCATCAAAGTAGACATCAAGCGTTGATAGCCAAGTTCCAAGAAATAACTCTTCGGTTAGCTTTTAAAACCAAGGACTTCTCCAATTCCTGACTAACTAATCTAAGAAGAGTAAACATTTGACTAGCATTGATCAGCAAACGACTCAACTATTAATCAAAATCTCAACATCAAACCCATGGATCGACAGGCTAACATAATCAACTCTATACTCGCACAGTTTCTTTTTTTTTTGTTTTCTTTTTTTTTCTCTTTTTTTTTCTTTTTTTTTTTGTTCATTTTTCAGGGACAAGATTTAGTCCTTAGCCATTCAAGTCTTTTGATGTAAATTCTGACATCTACCAAAAGAAGGAATCCGGTTACTCAACTTTTTATCATTTAAGGGCCACATACTCATAGCTACCGTTACAGTTTAACACGAAAGTCGATACTTTAGGTGAAGACTCCCGGTTACTAGGTAGCGATAACCACCGGAATATAGCCAAACACTATTCACAAATTAGCAACAAAACAACGTTAAAAATCACACAAGGTTGCATCATTTCCTCAAACATGGAGAACTAAGATTAATAATCGAACCAATTTACATGAAAAATACTAGAAAAATATGCACAATGCCTAGAAAAGCTAACCAAAAATTGCAAAAGTCACAAAATCTCAAATATTCACCAAGGAGCCATTCTTAGACTTTACCCATATTGCCCTTGATACATTCTTATAAATAAAACTTGGTAATAGAAAAATTGGAATCAACTAACCATTGTCGATCCCAAATATCCATAAAAATACTCACAAATGACAAAAAGAAAATGAAAACACTTGAAATGAACAGTACCAAATGTACAACTCCCCCTACACCTAAATCTGATATTGTCCCGAATGGAAGAAATAAAGAAAGAAAAGGAAGGGGACAATGAAACTTTCCTGAAGAAAGTGGAGAAGGACTCCGGACAGCTATGGATGAGGCGGGAATGGCAGCGTAAAACCCACATAGTGGAAGTAAGCCGCAAAAGTCTAGGACATCTGGGACATGTGAAGTGCAAGATTAGTCAACTGTTCATCCATATGGTGAACTTGTGCACAAAGGTATCGCCACTCAGCATCCCAAGACGACAATGGAGAAGGTGCGGAGGTAGATGGTCCAAGCTTGCCAAGAGGTACTAGCACACGTGGAAGGACGATGAACGAGTACACAAGTGGGCCCCGAAAGAGTAAACTGCCAGGCGTCATCAACCTGTTCCACTGCACCCATTTTCTCTAGACAAACCATATCTAAAGGGTCCATGTTACAAGCCAAATGTAAATCATGGTCATAGGGATCAAGAATGTCTAAATGAATAGCTAAATGTGTGATGCAAGACCCAAGAATCAAAGGTTTGTTTTTCTTAACCATAATCATCTTGAATTGGGAAACTAGCCAATAGCCCAAATTAACTTTGATAGTTTTAGTTATATACCAAATAAAGAAAAAATTTAGGCTTAGAAAAGGTCTCGGAACTATCTTTCCTACCTGATTAATTATAGGCTAAAAAATGCTGAATATAACAGGAACTCAGGTCCTTGATATAACAACTCTTGGACCGGCTAGGATTATAACAATCACCATCAATAGAAACGTCCTTTCAAATCTCGGTGTGAAAAGAGATAAAATGGTCGATATAATCACAAGCACTCTCGGCATATTCCCTAAAATTGGCATACTCACTATCGATGAACCCACAAGCCAAATTAAACTAGGTAATGGAGAACTTAAACCCCCAACCCATCAATCGAAATCGAATCACATTCGGGGTTGTGACAGAATACCCCATGGATAGATCAAACTCAAAGGTGGCGTAAAACTCCCTAACCAATTCAACAAAAGCAGGACATCGTATTTCGGCATAAGAACACCAGCCTATGGCAGTAAACATTTGTGCAATATTCTCAAAGAAACCATGATGGGAGGGTCAAGATGTTTACAAGGAATAATTCACCACTCATAATAATTAGAGTATCTTTGCTTATTGACGGCTTTGGTGAGAGTCAAATTACCCCCAAAGTGGGAGAGTGAGGAGATATGGACCTCATTGTCCCTACCTAAGCATGCCCATTTACTCGAAAAAGAAGGACGAAGAAGGGTCAGTTGTGGGTATAGTTGGTTGGGATGGGGGAGTGGTTTTAGTCGTAGGGGTCTTGGCGTTAGTGGTCTTTTTTTTCTTAGCCATTTAGATAACTGAATCCAAAAGTAGCAGTAAACAACGTCAGACAATGGCGAAATACAAGCCTCTAATGTATGCCAAACGACTAAAGATAGCCAAGCAATCTCAAATCAAAGTGTACAGTAAAGAGCCCAGAGATGTGATACTATTTAATAACAAAACTAGAAATGTAAGAACAATACCCCCTATCAATATCAACAATCAGCAACTGGCAAGTAAGTAGCGGCAATTTCACCACAGTTTATAACCTTCAATCAGCATTGAATCCCCATAGATGCAAAATAGTAGTGCAAGTTAGTGGTCATCATCAGAAAACAAGCAGATGTCAGGTAGTGCCAATCCAGCAATTCGAGGAATACCCAATCAACAAATTAAATCAACCCTGCAAAAAGAAATTCTAATAAACTCCAAAGTAGCAACCCAACAATATTTAAAAGAGAAGGACAAGATTACCAAAATTTGGGTTAGTAGAAACAAGACAACAGAGAAAGTGCGGAGCGATGGCTGTCGTTGGCAGAGGATGGAAGTTCATGGAAGTTCGTTGGCAGCGGTGAATGGCACAGTAGCAAGCGACGGCAAAACTAGAGATGGGTGACAGCGAAACCAGCGATAGGCTTCGACGAACGGCGACGACAGCAATGGTAGCAGAGACAAACTAGCGAACGGCAACAACAGTGGATGGTGGGCGATGAACAGTAGGCAAGCAGCAAATACAGTTTTGGCCGTGCAGCTTGGGAAAAGAAAGAGCAAAATAAAGAAAGAAAAAAAGAAAGAAGAAAGAAGGAAAGGAAAAGAAATAGAAAAGGGAAAAGGCAAAGGAAAGAATAGAAAAAAAGGAAAGAAAAAAATTCTTTTGGGTTCAATTTGTTTTTTTCCCTTGCTAGGACAAGACGTGGGCACGTCTTATTGGTTGAAACTCTTTTGATGATAAAGTTGGCTAATTATGAGTTACAACATACCCTCAAGACGTGGGCACGTCATGTTGGTCCATAGTTTTCTGATGATGGAATTGGATATTTGTGCATTACCTAAGATAAACATAGTGAAACACATAATATTAGTGAACAAACAATAAAAAAAGAATTTGATTGCCTCCCAATAAGTGTTTTTTTTTAACGTCTTTGGTTAGACATGGTCGAATATTGCTCAAGCAGCATAAGTGGGATCTTCAAGATTTATTATCTCCACATTCTCCATTGAAACACTTTCATAATAGGGTTTAAAATGATGGCCATTAACTAGCTATAAATTTCTTATCTGTCTGCATACTCTGAATTTCCACAGCACCATAGTGAAAAATATTAATCACAACAAATGGACTAACCCAACGAGAGCGCAACTTACCTAGAAAGAGCTTTAGACAAGATTGATAGAGAAGAACTCTTTGCCCAACTATAAATGATTTCCTTGCAACCAATTGGTCATGAAAAACCTTAATCTTCTCTTTATATAGTGTTGCATTCTCATAAGTATCATTCTTCAACTCTTTCAATTCTTGTAATTGGAGTTTTCTGTGTATTTCAACCTCATCAAGATCCATGTTGCATTTCTTGATTCCCCAATATGCTTTGTGCTCGAACTCAACCGACAAATGACACGGCTTCTCAAATACCAACCTTTAGGGAGATATACTTATAGGAGTCTTATAGGCTGTCCTATAAATTCAAAGTACATCGTTCAATTATGAACTCCAATCATTCCTATCGGGACGAACCATCTTCTCCAATATATATATATTTAATTTCCCTATTCGAAATTTTCACTTGACCATTCGTTTGGGGTGATAGGATGTAAATACCTTATGAGTCACTCCATATTTACGAAATAGAGCCGCCAACATTTTATTGCAAAACTGTTTTTCTCGGTCACTTACTGTAATTCGTGGTACCCCAAAACGAACAAAAATATATGATTGAATGAAATATGCAACCACTTTAGAATCATTAATTCGGGTGGTTTTTGTTTTCATTTACTTCGACACATAATCTACGGCCAACAAAATGTAAAGAAAACCAAAAGACAAAGGAAATGGACCCATAAATTCAATACCCCATGCATCAAAAATTTCACAAAAAATCATAGGGGTTTGTAGTATCTAGTTTCTATGAGAAATATTTCCTATCCTTTGACATCTATCACATGACTTACAAAACAAGTATGTATCTTTGAAAATTGTAGACCAATAAAAATTGCTTTCCAATACTTTACGAGCTATTTTTTATGCTTAAATTGGTCTCCACATGCGTAAGAGTGATAAAATGTTAAAATTAAATTAAATTCACTCTCAATTACACATCTACGCAGTACTTGATCTGCACATTGCCTCTATAAATAGGGGTCATCCCATAAGTAATACTTAGCATCACATTTGAGGTTATCTCATTTTGTTTTCGAACAATGTGCAAGCAATTGATTAGTGGTCAAGAAATTAATAATATCTGCATACCAAGGAAGAGAGGGATTAGCAGAAATAGTTGTTCGTTAGGAAAAGTTTCGTCAATATAAAATCATCCTTAACAATGGGCAATCGACTAAAATGATCGGCAACTAAATTCTCTCCTCCCTTTTTATCACGGATTTTCAAATTGAACTCATATAAAAGCAAAATCCATCTTATCAATCTTGGTTTATCATCCTTCTTGGTCATCAAGTACCATAGTGTTGTATAGTCAGAATACACAATCACTTTATCTTCTAATAAATAAGAACGAAATTTTTCTAAAGCAAAAATAACTGCTAAAAGCTCATTTTCTGTGATTGTATAATTGAGTTGAGTTCCATTCAAAGTCTTAGATGTATAATAGATTGCATGTGCAGCCTTTCTGGTCCTTTGGCCCAGTACCACCCCTATTGCATTGTCACTTGCATTATACATGATCTCGAATGGGAGATTCCAGTCTGGATGTTATATGATGATAGGTGGGGAAATCAACAACTCCTTTAAACAATCAAACGCCTTCTTGCATTTCTCATCAAAATTAAATGTTACGTCCTTTTGCAAGAGTCTAAACAATGGTGTTCCAATTTTTTAGAAGTCGTTGATGAATCTCCAATAAAAACCTATATGTCCCAAAAAGGAACACACTTTTCGCAAATTAGTGGGTTATGGTAAGGAAGATATAAGGTCTATTTTTGCCTTATCAATTTCAATACCCTTAGATGATACAACATGACCTAGAACTATTCCGTACTCAACCATAGAATGACATTTTTTTAATTGAATACAAGGTTAGTTTCAATACATCTTTGAACAATTAGAGTCAAATTCTTAAGTCATTCATCAAATCTATCACTGACGAGTGTGGGATATACACATAACAATTAATTCATTCCACAATCAAATTTTACATTTATAAATCCTAAATACCCCACACATGATTTTTCGCAAGTATACGAGTTGTTTATTGAGTATAGGGGTATTAGGTGTCGATCCCACAGAGAAAATTGTCAATTACCGATGTTTTTCGAACTCCTTTATTATTTAGACTATCTCTAGTGCAATAAATTAAATTTACACCATAAAAGTAATAAAAATACAATAGGAAGCTCCTAGAGATATGGAATTCCTAACTATTCTTGCAAATGAAGTTACCGGTTAAGTGAATGCTATTATCTTGGCTAGTTATGGCGTAATTTCTTAATGTATGTGAAACCTACTCTCGTGGTGAATCAACTATACTTGTAGCTAAACCATACCCACTCTCGTATTTATGAAATTAACTACAAGCTCCTTTTTTCTATGAAATTACATGAAACAAGTCACTAAAGCCACAAAGGTGCATCTCTACTCTCGTAAGTGTACTCCCTAGGTTCATCACTTCCTTGAACAAGTGTTAAATTTCAATTCTCATTGCAAACTTAACACCTTAAGATTATCACAATTCATGGCCGGTTAATCATGATTAAATAAGCAAAAGTGATAAATAACTTGTTCAAAATAATATCATCAAATAACCAAGTAAATATCACTAACAAGATATAGAAAGTTCATCCATAACTCTAGGCATAAACTTTAGCAAAATATGAAATCAAGATCCAAACTTGTAGTATAGTTAAACATGAATTTAAATACAAAAGAGAAAGGGAAATGAGAGAAATCACCATTGTCACATGAGTTCTATCTCTCAATCTTTGCTTTTCAAATCTTCATCCAAAGCAAACTACAAATACAAGAAAGATAAACTATTCTAACTATACTATACTACCCTAACTAATGAACTAAGAAAACTTTAGTGAAAACTACATTCGGTTGTACGGCTGGAAAATTTTATTGGATGTTGCTAGATTGTTAAACCAATCTTCCAGCTTAGCCGATGGAGTTGTTTTGGGCATTTTAGTATGAAATTTGCTGGAAAGTGCTTGATCCTCACTTGGTTGTGTGTTTAGCTAACTAAATACTGGATGATCAAGCCCTGCATGAGATTAATTGGCTGTGTGTAAACCAGAAATTTGAGTGAAGCAAAAATCTGTTGCACGCATGTTTATTCCAGAATTTTGCATGATATCTTCTTGGGTTTCTTGTTTGTTTGGATTATGATGGTGGGTTTAGTTGTGGGCTTGGTCTAAAGTTGTGACGTTGAATTTAATTACATCTAATCAAGGTTGTGATAAAAATCTGAGTCATAAAAAATTTGCTGCAAAGTTGTTTGGCCGGAAACATTGCTGAAGCTGAAACTTTTTATTGTTGCTTGCATGTTATTTCAGACCTGAATATAATGTTTTTCTGGGTTGTTTGCTTGCTTGGATCATGGTTGCTCAAGCCAAAGTTGTTTGTTGCTTAATCTTGGTCGAAGTTATGTATTTGAACCAGAAAATTTGAGTTAGTTTGCAAGTAAAAATGCAGCAGATTTCACTTTCAGCTATAGCAGTTTTCATTCTTCAATGTTTGCATGTTCATTCTTCAACGTTTGAATGATTTCCACCTTTGTCTTTGCTGATTTGGGATGTTAAACTTATGTTTTTACTGTCTAAGTTTAAAGTTTTGGATGTTAGCTTTGGTTAAGGTATGTGATTGGATGTGGAGTTGGCATTTGGGAGTGAAACCAAGGAAATTGCAGCAGTTTTATATCCAGTGCTGCATGCTTTCTCTACCTGAATTTTGTGCTTCAAATCCTAAAGTTTTGTGTTGCAAAGTGAGATGATTAGGTGGTTGTCTTGTTGCTTTAGTTCATATTGAATTTGAATGTGTTTAGGAGCTGTGGAAAGCTTTGCGGATAAGAATTGCCGAAAAACTTTGCTGCACTTTCTTTTTCTCTGTCGATAAAAAATCAGATTTGTCATCTTAATCCTGCAAACAAAATTTCATGTTTTGATTTGGGTCAATAATTTTTGGTTTGGTGAACTTGTTTGTATGATGAAATGGATGTATTTGCTGCTAAAAATTGCTGAAGTTTTGGAAACAAAAGGGCAGCAGCATGCGTTGGTTCTTGATTTGCAGAAGCTTGTTTTGTAGCTTTGAATGAAAACCTGCATGAAACTTTTCCAACAAGTGCATTATTTAGACATGTTCAGCCATGTTTTGATTGGAACTTGTTTCAAAGCCGTGGCATAAATTTGGTTTGCTGAGATTACGTGAAGTTGCAGCAGCTTTCTTTCTTCAAATGTTTGCATATGTTCCAGATTTTTGCACTCTTTTCCCTCTGAACCTTATGCTGAACGTAGGAGTTTAAGGTTAAAGCTGGGAAAAACATTTGATGATCTTGCTTCTTTGATCTAAGTTTTAGTTTGTTAAGCCATTAGCTGAGTCGGTTTGGCAAACAATGGGTTTTGTGCATTTTTCTGGTATGAAACATGCCTGGTTTGGAGATGCAAGAGTTGCGGCAGAAATTGCAGAAGAGTTTCTACGTTGATTGCATGGCTTTTGCATGAAAATGACTTTCAAAAATCGCACTCCAACCCCTTGGCTTCCATCTAATGCTTCCATGGCCCAATTAATTGGAAACTTAATTAATTTTGTCCTCCTAACATGCCATTTCCTCTTTAATACATCTTGATTTGTTTTGGGTAAATACTTAAGGGATTGTAGAATGAATTTGAAGGGTCTAATAATTTCTTTTTCTTAGACTTGTAGTTAATTTGATTTTTTTTTTTTTTTTTTTTTTTTGGATTCATTGGCATTTGGTTGTTTAGCTACTAGTAAATTGCTCCTCGTTTACCTTTTTGTGAATTTTCTAGTTTGATTTGGTAAGTTTCACCTTAGATTCTTAATTTTATTTTATGTTTTTTAGTTCTTTAGTGTTTATAATAGTAATAAATTGGCCCTTTAGACCTCTTTATTTTTTTTTTCAATTGGGTCTTTGTTTGTCTTAATTGGTTAAGTACGAGTAGTTTACTTGCCTTGGAATGCTTCGAGTGATTCAATTGGATGGTTGTTTCCATTTTCTTTTAATTTTTCTCAATTAAAGTGGTACCTTGACCTTTTTATTGTTTTGAAGCCGTTTTTCTTTCATTTGGACACCATTCAAAGGGGGCGGTATATTTTCTTTTATCCTTTTTTTGTGTTTCTTCTATGTGATCCAACGTGTTACGTGGAAATTACATGACTATTTGCTTTCATTGCCTTTCTTTAGTTCTTTCATTTCATTTACTTTTGCTTTTATTTAAGTTCATCTTTATGGGGTATGTGTACACCTTTTGGCTTGTAATAGATAGGGCTTGGAGGAGCATTCGATGAAGACCTATCGAAGACGTGTGCCTAGCTAGCAAATGTAATAGTTAGGGTTTTAATTGCCTATGTGTTATGTGTTACTTGCTTTAATTAGGTTCTTGCATCTAGTTGAGCATGCTAAGTGTTATGTGCTATGTGTTTATAAGTATTTGGCATGTCTACTCGCTTTCCATGGTCATGAATGAATGTGATGGACGAATGTACGTTTCCACTAGTCCAACGCTAGTCGGAATTCATAGAATGGGCTAGTCCAACGCTAGACCCTTAGGGACTTCCCCTCGTTAGTACATGCTTGCATGTTCATTACATGTCATGCATTTTTTTAGTTTTATCATTTTGCATGCCCCTCGAACCCCTTTTCCCTCCATTTTAGGATTTTTGCATTTCATGCTAGTTATAGGGTTCCATTTGCTTGAGGGTCCCCTTAAATATGGGATATAGACGAGTGTGGCTTTTTCTAAGCCTTAGCACGCTTGTATTCCCTCTATAAAAGGGCAAATTGAGTCACGATTTAGGTCTCCCCGTACCCAATATGCATGAATTCCCTAGACTCATGCATTTTCAAATCCACTCTACCATTTTATACCCTCATCACACTTTCATTTTTCCTCCCATTTTGCACATGTGCACCTTTATGTTTCTTCACTTGCACACGAACACTTTTATCATCACTTGCACACATGCACTTCATATTATCATTTCACATACCGTACCTTGCCCACTCACGTGCACATTTTCATTTACATATTTATTGTTTTTTATTACTTTTTCAAACTCATGTCCTCACATTGCATACATGCATTTCATTCATTTGCATCCCACTCGCATTATTCGTGACCTCTCCAAAGGGTCATTATTGGGCTTCACAATTAATGTGATTGGCACCATTCAACCTTTGAAGAGAAATTTCCCCCAATACCCCTAGGTCTAGGGTTTGCATTCATATAGTGCATCCAAATGTAATAAATTTTTGGTTAAAACAAGAAAATATTTGATTAAATCACGCAACTAGCCTTGGCTAGGTCGAAGGGGTGCCTTGGATTTTTATCCTTGCCTTCCCCTTCGTCAAATGTGACTTCCGAACCTTTTTCGTTTGGTTTACGTGGACTAGGAGTCGTTTAAAAGGGGTTTCTTAATATTTTTTCCTATTTTTCTTTAAAAATTCATTTTTTAGGTGACTTGGTACACCTTAACTCATTACCAAGTGGCGACTCCGATTTTTTTATTTCAAAAACCCTTTTTAAACTATAATTTTGGGTCAAATCGTCGCATTCTTAAACCCCCATTTAGACCCATTTTTCTTTTAAATAACAATTCATTTTCCAATCACAAATTGAATCAAAAAATACATTTTTTTTAAACCAAGTATTTATTTTTCTTATCAAAAATGGGGCGCGACAGTTGGCGACTCCACTGGGGACATTCGAGAGTCCAAGCAAATTTGATTTAATCAATCTTTTTCTTCTTTTAACCTTTTCATATATTACATTTGGGTGTTTTAGGGTTGCATTTTTCCTTTTCTTAGGATTTTTGCATTTCGCGCGTATCAAACTACTCCCTCACTCACGTATGTATGATTGGTTGATTGGATGTATGTTTACTTATTTATCTCGCGCTTTGCATTGCATTTGGGTGGGGGACATACCCTAGAGCCTCGCGTTGGTTCTTGATCCCTCCCCTCCAAACGAGCACTAGCATACGTGCATACGCTTTAACTTTTCACCCCTCATTTATTTTTATTTTAGTGGCTTGTCACGCCACTCCACCCTATTAGGATTTTAGACGACCCACTTGGACATGTGATCGTGTCACGACGTGCGCGTAGCATGATCCGAGGGGTCACTCGATCTTCCGCTTTAAACTTTAGGTTAATGACCTATTAGTTTTTAGTCGAAGGTTGAGGATTTTTTTTAGATTCGCCCAGACGGGTAGCCGTGACACGACGTGTGCGTAGCAACGCCTGGGGAATCGCTCGAGCCACCGACAAGGAACCTTGGGAGTGATGACCCTTGGTTTCCAAGTCTGAAGGTTTGGGGACCTGAGCTTGTCGAGTCTAGATGCATTAGCGAACCCTAACCTCATGCATCCATTTTAGAATTACCTAGGGTAGAGTCGACCTTACCTTATTAGGTACACCATTCACGAGGGGAGGGGTCCAACCCCTTTTTCCTTTTTATTGCTTTATTTCCTTGTGTTGATTTCGTTGCTACAATGTGTTATATGTATTTATCTGACTGAGCTAACTTTTCTTGGTTTTGTGCCCCATTGCATTCACAAACATTAGCAAATAAGAGGTCGGACATGATCCTCTTTTAGGACCTACCCTTATAGATAGGCTATTGCATGTTTAGAAATTTCGGTGTATTTCATTCGTAAATTAATAATGGCATGTCATTTTTAGGCTTACCCTGGCAAACAAAGGGCTCCTTAGGTCACGTCTCATTTCAAATTGCATTTTTCCCTGCTTTGATAAAAATGGCATCATGCATAAGCCTTAGAAAGGGAATGCCACTTAGGGAATCCCACATTAGGGACAAGCCAACCTAATTCCCATGGGTATTTAACCCAATTTTTGGGATTTGCACGTTTAAATTTCTGTTAACCAGAGAAATGGGACCTGTAGGTAAGGTATTTGACTCCGGTTTTGGTTTATAGATGGAAAGCCCTCGCCGAGTGCAACAGATGTTAGTAGTGTCGCCGGAGGTACAAAGATGGCCCACATTACTCTCACCTAATGAGATTAACCAAATAGCCGATCGATTAGGACACATCGGGGATTTCAAGGACATTAAGTCCGATGGATATTTGGTAGAAGCTTTGGTGCATCTATGGGACCCCACTTGTTCTGCTTTTAGAGTTGGAAAAAGGGAGATGACCATAACGATTGAGGAAGTCGCCGGATTTCTCAATTTGCCGATTCAAGGAACTGCCGTGGTATTGCCGCTAGTATCTAACAAAGCTGAATTTTGTCGTTTCACTGGGTTAAAGGAATCAGTACTACAAGGGGCAGACCAAAATATAGAGGTGAAGTTCTTATTTGATCGATTTGCGCTAAAAGATGGTTTTGAGAGGCATCGAGGGGACTTCTCGTTTACTTCCAAGGAAGCGTGGGGTCGAAAGAGAGTCTGGGTATACGGTTTAGTCATGACGGGAACCTATTTTTTTCCTAGGAAAGACAAAAAGATAGCCTTCAAACTCACTAGAATCCTGTATGACTTGTTTCTCGGAATTAATGATAGGCCGTGTTCCATTATTCCTACCATTTTGGCCGACATCTTCATAGCCTGCACTACCTGTCAGAAAGGGAAAAAGTTCTTTTGTGGTTCAAATTTGATCTTACATATATGGGGAATGGAGCATTTCATGAGACGATCGGCTATTTCATCGAGTCTACCAATGTTCACATACAATTGGATAACCACACATCACAAGAGAATTAACAGAGACAGTCTGCCGTGTAATGCATCTGAGTTTGTGGATTTTTTGAAGAACGTGACCGATCAAAATATTAGATGGGTATTGGATTGGACCGATTGTACTAAACCCATTCTTCGCACTCAGGCATCCGAATTCATTTTCCTACTGGGTACTCAAGGGATTACCGCGTACGCCCCAAAAAGGTTTCTCAGACAATTAGGGCGTACTCAAGAAATACCACCCGTGCTTGACATGAGCGAAGTCACCATTATTTTTAACTGGGGAATGTGCCCAAATCAAATCCCTATGAAAGATCGGATTATTGACGCCTGGGTGACGCTATCTGATGATGTGAGTTTTAGATACATCCCGGAGCTCAAGCAGAAGGGTTTGACGACTTCACAATACGAAGACTGGGTAGGAAGATCCGTTGCGCAAGAAATTCAAGATGAGCCATCTGAGGAGGTGAAAAAGTTGAAAGCCATTATCGAAACAAAGGATAAGGAAATTCTGCAGTTAAGTAAGTCTGTCGAAGCATACAAAGGGATGACCGAGCAAAGCAAGCAATTGTATGAAAATGAACGAGGAAGGCATCAAGAGCTGAAACGGAAATGTGCAGAATTATATGACCAAACTGAATGTGTTAGAATTCCATATGCTAGGGAAACAAAGGACTCTGTATTAGATAGGTTCAAAAGTTTTGGCAATCTTGTACGGAATCGTCTTCGTGACATGATGTAAATATTGGCAGGTTTATCAATGAAGATGATTTTTCTTTTGCTCTCATTTTGGATTATTGTCGAAAATAGGTTTGTATTACGGGTCCCATTTCAAAGGTGTTGCATCATGCTAGGCCTACCCTTGGCACAAAAAGGGCCCCCCCAAATAGGACATGCATCCGAATTGTTCAAATAATTACTAATTCATGTCTTTTTCTTTCTTTTTCTTTTTCTCTTTTGAATAAATTGCAGAAATTCAGTAACGATTGGTTTATCTAAAGAAGCCTTTTGCATTCTCAGGTCAAATTTCAAAATAGCTTTTCGGAAAAGCCCCATTATTACGCGATCCCGAAGTAAGGCCCAAAGGAATCGTGTAGACATGAGTACTCAACCAGAATCATCCGATAAGGCCGTTGCCACTACCCAGCCGGAAGCTGCAAGTCCTGGGGTTCAGTTGACAGAGTTACTCACAAAATTTGGGGAAATGGCGTCAGAAATGGCCGCTCAGAAGAAGTTGATTGACGAGCTCGTTAGTAGCGGAGTGCAACCCGAGCCTGTACCCGCTACACAACCACAATCCGAACCATTTGTTATTCCTCCATTTCAAACCACCTTCGAGGGAACTTTTAACCCGCAATATGCTTTTACTCAAAATCCTCCTTTCTACCCTCCTTATGGTCAAGGATTTCAGCCTCAAAGCGACCCAAACATGCATCAGAACCCACCAGCTTTTTATCAAACCACCGCAGAACCCGTTGTGCCGGAGCACACTTTTCAAAATAAGCCAGAAATGGGAGAGTCGTCTGCCCAGATTGATATGAAGCTACTTAAACGCTTGGATCGTTTTGATGAATTTATCCGGAAAAGCCAAGGTTTAAGCAAACAAGGGGTGTTGGATTATGATGATTTGTGCCTGTTTCCGAACGTGCAACTGCCAGTGGGGTTCAAGACCCCTAAATTCAACAAATATGATGGAACAAGCAACCCTAAAACGCACTTGCGTTTGTTTGCTAACAAGTTGGGCAGGCCAGTGGATGACGAGAATTTGCCGTTGAGATTATTTCCAGAAAGCTTAGAAGGGGATGCTCTCGATTGGTATTCCAACCTAAAGCCAGAGGAAGTGAAGACCTGGCTCGATCTGTCCAATGCCTTCATCAGACAATATGAGTATAACTGTGAGCTAGCGCCAACTCGGACTACTCTGGAAGGAACGAAAAGGCGACCATCTGAAGATCATAAGACATATGCCAAGAGATGGAGAAAGATAGCTGCGAAGGTGGAGCCACCGATGACTGAGGATGAAATTATTCGCACATTCATAAAGGCGCATGATCCTCCATATTTCGAAGAAATTTTCCGTATGACTGGATGTTCGTTTGCTGCAATTGTAAATAAACTTGAGGAGTTTGATGACTTTGTGAGAGCTGGGAAGATCGTCAATGTCTCCGCCCTTAAATCTCAGTTGGATGCTTTACAAGGGCAGGGAAGCAATGTGAAGAAACCGCCATTTAAAAAGAAGGAGGGGGACGCAACCTTTATTTGGAACCAAAACCCTTTGCCTAGACCCCAATATCAACACAATCCAACTTACCAACCACCTTATCATTACTATTTGAGCCAGTACCCTGTATATACTACCAACATCCACCACCCTCGACCTCGCCCAAGCTATCCAAACCCACCTTCAGCCCCTTTTCAAATTTCCCAACCAAATCCACCCCAAAACCGACCTCGCCCTCCATATAACCCAAGATTTCCTCCACCAAATAGACCTGTTTACAACCATCCTCAACCTCCTGAACCTTACAACCGACCCCCTAGCCGTACATTTACCAATTTAGACAGGCCTCTGGACCAATTGTATGACCAGTTGAAGGCCGCCGGGAAAATTGGTACAGTACCCCCTCCTACCTACCCATATGGCATGCCCGCGTGGTATAATCCACAAGCTGTCTGTGCTTATCATTCTGGGGCCCCCGGACATGCCACCTTTGATTGTAAGGCGCTTAAGCATAAAATCCAAGATATGGTTGAAGCCGGGGAGATTGTAATCCGGAAAAGGGAGGCGCAAGGGCCGAACGTAAATAGGAACCCTTTGCCGGACCATGTTAATACCATTGGGGTCATTATGGATGACACGGAGTATATGGAACAAGTCAAAGATTTGGCAAGAGAAGCTGAGGTAGTTGGGGTCACAGACCAACCATTCATCATAGAGTTGCCATTCGAAGAAGATAACCAGCCTTTTGTCTTGGATCTCACGCCAGCAGAGAGTGAAGCTTTGAAGCCGGTATTCATCGAATTCCCGAGGCAAGAGCCTGTTTTGAGCCTGCAACAAGTGCCGTGGAATTACGACGAACCTATTATACAGATCGGGGAAAATTCAGCTACAAAGAAAGAGGTGTCAGTGGTTACCAGATCGGGGAGGACTGTAAGTCCATTTGAAACTACTATCCCGATTCAAGATAATTCCGAGCCGCCCATTAAGCCAGCAATCACCGAGAGAGAAGCCCTGGATTTCCTTAAGAGACTTCAGAGAAGTGAGTACAATGTAGTTGAAAAGCTGAGCAAGTCGCCTGCCCAGATATCCATGTTGGATTTACTTTTCTCTTCAGACGTGCATAGGGATGCATTGATCAACGTATTAACTAAAGCTCAAATTCCGAGGGACATTTCTGTTGATAATTTTTCAAACGTGGTTGGGAGCGTATTATTCAACAAACAAATTGCTTTTTCTGACGATGAATTGCCGACAGAGGGCATTGGACATAATAGGGCGTTGTACATAACAGTGAGGTGCAACGGGAAAATGCTGCCGAAGGTGCTAATTGACAACGGGTCCGCGCTTAATATTTGTCCTTGGAGTATCTTGGAGAAGCTAGGATTGCAAGACATTAAGCTGAGGCCTTCAGGGACTATCGTTCGAGGGTTTGATGGAGCTCAAAGGGAGCCGATAGGAGAGGCAGATTTAGTAATCGAGATGGGACCCGCCCAATTTCAAATAACTTGCCAAGTAATGCACTTCCCGAGCATTTACAATATTTTGCTTGGCAGGCCATGGATTCACAAGTCTGGGGCTGTGCCTTCTTCATTGCATCAATTGCTGAAATTCGTAGTAAATGACAAGCTGATAACTATATTTGCCGAGGAGGATTGCCTTGTAATCACCGATTCCGAGTCCAAAGAAGAGGGTAGCCGAAGCTCCACAGTGACCCCTCATAGCACATCTGATATTGTCTCCGTCAGTTGGATAACAAAGGAGGAGCAAGCTCTATCAAGGGCCAGTGTCATGATGGCTAAGGAGATGATCCGTGGAGGCTATGAATTTGACAAAGGGCTGGGACGAGATCTGCAAGGAATTTTGAAGCCAGTGGAGATTATTGAGAAAAAGGATTCGTTTGGTTTAGATTTCCAACCAACCGCCAAGGACATCAAAGAGATGAAGGAGCGCAAAAGAGCAGAGAAAGAGGGCAGGCAAAGGGTTTTTGACATTCCACCACTACGGTATACTTTTCCACGACCAGCCGAGGTGATCATATCAGAAATCAACCCAGTTGACGAAATTGAAGCTAGTTTGGCCCAATTGTTCGTTGGGGCAACATTTGAAGATAGTGTTCCAGGCGAAGCTGAATTTCCTGACATCCCCGAAGGATCAATTCCCAATTGGACAGCCGAGTTCCTGCCCGTTCGGAGGGAGTTTCGGTAAATTGAAAGGGGTTTATCATTCATGTGAATTCATGAAAAGTTGCATCTGTAAATAGCCAATGAAAACAATTTTACTTTTTGACTAACATTTTCGCATGTAAATATTGTTAAGTTTTCATTTCCATTTGCTTTCAATCAAAGGTTTTATGAAAATGTACAAGTTGTTCTTGTCATGTTGTTTTGTTTATTCATTTGTTTATATTTTCGTTGTATTGCTTGACCATTTGTTTGTTGTATGCTTATTTGCTTATTATCCCACATTCGTTAATTCTTTCAGATGGCCAAAAATAAAATTATTTGACCCTTTGGATATCACAATTCTGGAATTCAATAACGGCAATCTCTATATCACTCACGACTTGGAGGTCTGTGAATCCGAACTCCAAAGCGAGAGTGATAATGAGGAGGTATTCGATTCTTTTGCAAAGGACCTTGAACAATATGAGGAAAAACCAAAACCGAACCTGGAAGAAACAGAAAAGGTTAACATTGGCACTGAGGATGAAGTTAAGGAGGTGCAAATTAGTATTCATTTGAATGAGAGGCAGAAAAAGGAGATGTTTGAATTTTTGACTATGTTCCAAGATGTCTTTGCATGGTCCTATGATGATATGACTGGCATTTCAACTGACGTGGTAGTGCACAGGTTACCCACAGATCCTTCTTTTCCACCCGTAAAGCAAAAACCCAGAAAATTCAAACCAGATATGAGCCTCAAAATAAAAGAGCAAATTGAAAAACAACTCAAAACCAACATTATCATTGTTTCCCATTACCCAATTTGGCTTTCAAATCCAGTCCCTGTTCCAAAAAAGAGTGGAGAGGTGCGAGTTTGTGTTGATTATAGAGACCTTAATAAAGCCAGTCCTAAAGATGATTTCCCTCTACCAAACATTCACATTCTCTTAGACAATACTGCCGGACATGAGATTGAATCCTTTTGCGATTGTTTTGCTGGCTACCACCAAATTTTGATGGCAGAAGAGGATAGGGAGAAAACTGCTTTCATTACCCCTTGGGGTACCTTTTGCTACCGAGTCATGCCTTTCGGTTTAAAGAATGCTGGAGCAACATATCAGAGGACCATGACAACCCTATTTCATGATATGATCCATCGGGAGATGGAGGTCTACGTGGATGATATTATAATCAAGTCTAAAATGGCAGAGGACCACTTGGTTGATCTGAAGAAATTATTCGAGAGGTTACGGAAGTACAATTTGAAGCTAAATCCTGCAAAATGCGCCTTCGGAGCACCTGCGGGTAAGCTGTTGGGTTTCATTGTCAGCAAGAAGGGCATAGAGATAGATCCAGCTAAAATCAAAGCAATTCGAGATATGCCAGTGCCAAAAACTCAGAAGGACGTGAAAAGCTTCTTAGGGAAGATTAATTTTATTGGGAGGTTCATCGGCCAACTAACTGCCACATGCGAGCCGTTGTTCAAATTATTGAGAAAGAATGTGCCGTTGTATTGGAATGAGGAGTGTCAACAGGCTTTCGACAAGGTTAAAGATTATTTGTTGCATCCACCAGTCTTAGTGCCGCCCAAACCGGGCCGACCTTTGATTATGTATTTATCTGTACTCGATGGAGCAGTAGGGTGTGTTCTAGGTCAGCACGATGAATCCGGAAGGAAAGAACAAGCCATTTACTATTTAAGCAAGAAGTTCACGCAGTACGAGGCTAATTATTCATTCATTGAGAAAAGCTGCTGTGCATTGGCCTGGGCAGCCCAGAAGTTGAGACACTATCTGTTGAGTCATACCACGTATCTTATTTCCCGGTCTGATCCTTTGAAGTATCTTTTGGAGAAGCCGATGCTGACTGGGCGTTTGGCGAAATGGCAAATAATTCTCTCAGAATTCGATATTGTTTTCACCTCACAAAAGGCGGTCAAGGGGCAAGCTATAGCTGATCATTTGGCGGAAAATCCAAGGGATGATGATTATCAACCACTCCGTACTTATTTTCCTGACGAGAGGGTCCTATTTGTAGGCGCTGCAGATGATATAAATGAACAAAGTCCTGAATGGAGGCTTTTCTTCGATGGAGCTTCGAATTCTCTCGGAGTTGGAATTGGAGCTGTTTTGGTGTCACCCGAAGGGAAGCACTACCCTGCCGCTGCCAAATTACAATTCGCTTGCACGAATAACATGGCTGAATATGAAGCCTGCATTTTTGGTCTCAAAATGGCTTTGGAAATGGAAATCAAGGAGTTGATAGCTTTTAGTGATTCAGATTTGCTCGTGAACCAAACTTTGAAGCAGTGGATAACCAAAGATTCAAAAATTCTACCCTACCATTGTAGTCTGCTCACTCTGGCCAAGCAATTTCAAAATTTGGAATTCAGACATCTCCCTCGAACCCGAAACGCATTTGCTGATGCTTTGGCCACCTTGGCTTCCATGATCCAGTATCCAGATGAATTAAAGATCGAACCAATCCAAGTTCAACTTCAAGACAAGCCTGCCCACTGCTGGGTTGCAAATGAGTCTTTTGACAATGTTCCTTGGTATAGTGATCTTAAGGAGTTTCTTAAAACTGGGTCCTACCCTCTGCATGCTGGTACAAAAGACAAGAATTTTCTGCGTAGAATGGCTTCCAAATTCTTTTTAAATGGAGAAGTGTTATACAAAAGAACCTCGGATTTGAATCTTTTAAGGTGCATTGATGAAGATGAAGCTCAATATATGATGAAGGAAGTGCATAGTGGCGTTTGTGGACCTCACATGAATGGCCATTTGCTAGCGAAGAAAATCATGAGAACCGGATACTTCTGGCTTACTATGGAGCATGATTGTATAGATTTTGTCCGGAGATGTATAAAATGCCAAATGCACGGTGACATTATACGCGCTCCACCCACTGAACTGCATAGCATGACCGCCCCATGGCCCTGTTCAATGTGGGGTATGGACGTGATTGGTACAATCGATCCTCCCGCTTCAAATGGACATCGATTTATATTGGTGGCAATCGAGTACTTTACCAAATGGGTTGAAGCGGAGTCATTCAAACATGTCACGAAGAAGGTAGTGGCCAATTTCCTGAGAGATCACATCATCTGTCGCTTTGGAGTACCCGAAACGCTTATCACGGACAATGCCAAGAATCTGAACAATGACATGGTAGATGGACTATGTGAGCAGTTCAAAATCAAACACCGCAATTCTGCCATTTATAGGCCTCAGATGAATGGAGCTGTAGAAGCCGCAAATAAGAATCTGAAGAAAATTATCCGCAAAATGACAGAAAAGCATCGCGATTGGCATGAAAAGTTGCCTTATGCATTGATGGCGTATCGGACTTCTATCCGGACATCAACTGGGGCAACGCCGTATTTACTCATGTATGGGATGGAAGCTGTATTACCAGCTGAGGTTGAAATTCCGTCGCTACGAATCCTTATGGAAGCTAAATTGGAGGAGGCCGATTGGATCAAGCAGCGCCATGAGCAATTGACTTTGATAGATGAGAAGCGATTCAATGCTATCTGTCATGGGCAATGCTATCAAAAACGTGTGGCCCGATCTTACAACAAAAAAGTCCATCGGCGGGCATTTGAAGAAGGTGATAAGGTACTGAAGCGAATTTTGTCAATGCAAGATGAAGCTAAAGGCAAGTTCGCTCCAAATTGGCAAGGGCCGTTCATTATCCAAAAGGTATTACCTGGCGGAGCTCTTATTTTGGCGGAAATGGATGGACGGGTTTTCCCTCAACCCATCAACTCAGATATGTGCAAAAAGTTTTTCATTTGATCATGCAAATTTTCTTTAGAAATTCATGCAAATGGCGAAATGCAAGTCAGGCCATCTTCTTTTACACTAAAAACATTTTATCTCTACTTGTCCCCTTTGAGCCATCAGAATTAACAATTTTCGTTTGATAACCCTTGAGAATTGCAAACCCCACACTGGGGCAAATTTGTTTCGAAAAAAAAAAAGAAGAAAAACCCTAAACTGGGGCAAATTTAGTTTTCAAAGAAAAATGCAAAAAGTGAGGAAAATACAATGAAAAATGCAAAGAGAGAAAATCTGATCAAACTGGGGCAAATTTTCCTCAGTATCGGAGTTGTTTTCAAAAGGGTGCAATCTCAAGTTATTTCACCCCTCGTATCAAATCTGCCTTCAAGCCTCAACCTTTCTTGAAAAACACCCCACCGGACCTCATTACAAAAGCCCAAAGTCCTGGTTTTCGTCACTTGCTGCATTTCTATTAGGAAATTTGTTAATCAACTGGCATGTGATGTCTATAATGCTTTCGCCTAATCTCACAAGGGAAATGCATTCTACTGATGCCAGAAATCTTCAATTCATATTTCTGAGCCGATAATGGTCGAGATATTGCATGGTTCTTTAGGTGAAAACCCGAAAGGGCGCCTCAGGTAAAAAAAAAAAAAAAAAAAAAATCAACAAAAAGGGTGGGGGCAATCTTGGTGAAAACCCGAAAGGGCGCCTCGAAAAAGAAAAGAAAGAAAAAAAAAAAAAAGAAAAAAAAAAGAAAAGGAAAAGAGAAAAAGGAAAAACAAAACAAAAACAAAAAGGGTGGGGGCAACCTTGGTGAAAACCCGAAAGGGCGCCAAGGTAGGTTTTCTCAGCAGACAAGCTCAAGAAGGAACAGCCGATGACCTGGTTCATTTGGGGTTTTCCTCATATTTGTGATACTTCTGCCAATATCGGATTCCGAAGAGAAAATATCCAAAGTTTTGAATATGATATTCGTTGGTTAAATTTGTATTTGTTCTTTACAAATATTCTTTTGCAAAATGTATCTTTATAAACCTCTTGGTTATTCTCAAATTATTTGTGTATGAATGCTTATGATCGTCTACATTCTTTTGCATGCTCATCTTTGCCTAACATAGGAAATCATCTTGCATATACATTGATTTTTATATGACTAATTTTCATGCATCATTCTTTTACCATTAAATTCAAATGAATGATAAACCCTGAGGTTTGTGCAAAGATAGGGGATTCAATCATCAGTTACGGTGAGTAATATGCAACAAAGCTACCACCTGGATTGGATGACGTGTTGAATCTGTATTTTATCAGTCTCAGAATTTGAAAAGTTTCAAGTTCGACTAAGTCAGAGGCCGCCGAGCCGAAATAAAAGCATCAAAAGACTCATGTTTACACGATTCTCAAGGCAAACCGGATCAAATAATGGTGGCAAGCCCATTATTTCTTCTTTTCTTGCAGGAATGTTGCATTTACAAACAAAAGCAGCCACTCTCTTTTTGGCACCTAAACTGATGTCAGACAAAACTTCCCAGTAAACAAGGATCGATGTTATTTGCAAGACTCGATCATAAGAAACAACATCAGCTATCGTTTCAGTCACAGAAATCCAAATTTCCCTCTTGGTACAAAAGTTGAACTATTCTCAGGTGAAAAAAAAAAAAAAAAAAACTCAATTCATTGTTTAAACTTCCCCAGTGAAGTCCCGTTTTAAATTCTTGTTCGGGTCAGTCCCGTTTTAAATTCCTGTTCGGGTCAGTCCCGTTTTAAAATTTCTGTTCGGGCCAATCCCGTTTTAAATCCTTGTTCGGGCCAATCCCGTTTTAAATTCCTGTTCGGGTCAGTCCCGTTTTAAAATTTCTGTTCGGGCCAGTCCCGTTTTAAATCCTTGTTCGGGCCAGTCCCGTTTTAAATCCTTGTTCGGGCCAGTCCCATTTTAAATCTCTGTCCGGGCCAGTCCCGTTTTAAATTCTTGTTCGGGTCAGTCCCGTTTTAAATTCTTGTTCGGGTCAGTCCCGTTTTAAATTCCTGTTCGGGTCAGTCCCGTTTTAAAATTTCTGTTCGGGTCAGTCCCGTTTAAAATTCCTGTTCGGGTCAGTCCCGTTTTAAATTCCTGTTCGGGTCAGTCCCGTTTTAAAATTTCTGTTCGGGCCAGTCCCGTTTTAAATCCTTGTTCGGGCCAGTCCCGTTTTAAATTTCTGTCCGGGCCAGTCCCGTTTTAAATTCCTGTTCGGGTCAGTCCCGTTTTAAATTTCTGTTCGGGTCAGTCCCGTTTTAAATTCCTTGTTCGGGTCAGTCCCGTTTTTAAAAGTCCTGTCCGTTCAAATCATTCTGCCACCGAATAAAGCAGGTAAGTATTGGGTGTCTACTTCTTTGTCTCAAATTTTTCCAAAACTCAGACAAAGAGGGGCAAACTGTAGACACCAAATTTTTGGTGTAATTTCTTTTACTTTTTATTCTCATTTGTCGTGGTTGCTTTTAGTTTTTTTTTAGTTTCTAGTTTCTATTTTAATTTTTAAGTTTTAACGTAGAAAAATTATGGAAAAAGAGAAAAAAAAGGAAAAGCATTCAAAAATTATGCTTTAGTTGTTTTGATTTAAATTTAATGATTTCTTGGAAAAACATGAAAAATGAAAAGAGGGGGAACCCCGATTGCGGGTTTTGGGCTATTTAAAAAAAAAAAAAAGAAAAAAAGGAAAAAGAAAGAAAAATTAGCATTTCATTTTTATTTTTTTATGCCTAGTTTCGCTCATTTTATTCAATCTTTTGGCATTTTGTTTATTTTTGTTAAGTTATTTTGAAAAAAAAAGAAAAAAAAAAGAGAAAAACGATGAAAATAGGAAATGGAAAAGAAATGGAAATTGCACTTTATTGTTCTAGTTTATTTTTCATCAAATGTTAATTATTTTGTTTTGGTTATTTCTTTTTATTATTATCAATTTTGTTTGTGTCAAAAAACAAAAAAATCAAAAAATCAAAAAATCAAAAAATCAAAAAATCAAAAAATCAAAAAATCATAATTCCATTTCTGCCGAATCCATTTCCATTTCACTTCCCAATCTAGCACCTTCCATTGCTATTGCCGACCAACCCCACTCACAATAACCTCAATATAAACATTCCATTAACCATACACTCCACAAGATACCATTCCCAATGCACTACAATAGCACTTCCATTTTTTCTTTCGGCCGTGGGCTGTGAAGTGATCAATCTTCCTTAGAAATAACGACCGAGTGAGAGAGCCGAATTCCTTGCTCATTTCTTTTCTGTCCGTAAACTAGAAAGAAAGGAAAGAGACTAGCTGACTATCTTCCTTTCATCCGTGAGTTGGTGAAGAGATTGAGAGCCACATTATCTTCATCCTAGTCGCAGGTTGGAGCAAGGGAGAGGAAGAGTTGCAGGCTGCATTTCTGGACTGCCGAAGGGAGGAAATATTTTTTGCAGCTAGCCGAGGGTGTTGAGCTCCAAACTGAGGTAATTTCTGGACCTAGACTAGATGTTTATAGGTTGATGAAGTTGTTTAAGGGCATGCATGTGAGGATTGTGTGGCTAGATGATAACTTAAGTTATAGAAAAATCTGTTTGTGAAGAAAATGGTTGCCGAGAGTTCAAGCTGGAAATTTGCAGCTTCGGTTGACCAAGTTTTGATGATCTGAGCTATATGTATGTTTAACTAACCAAAGTCTGGATGATCTAGCTCTGCATGAAGCTAATTAACTTGGATTAAACAAGAAAATTGAAGGAATACCAAAAATCCGGTTGCATGCATGTCAATCGAGAGAATTGGGATGAATTTCTGGTTAAATGGTGATTTTGATGACATTTGAACTTGATTTTTGATCCAATCTGATAGATAGTTTGTTATTTGGTCTTGCATGTGATCTTTATGGCTGGGAATTCGGTTGTACGGCTGGAAAATTTTATTGGATGTTGCTAGATTGTTAAACCAATCTTCCAGCTTAGCCGATGGAGTTGTTTTGGGCATTTTAGTATGAAATTTGCTGGAAAGTGCTTGATCCTCACTTGGTTGTGTGTTTAGCTAACTAAATACTGGATGATCAAGCCCTGCATGAGATTAATTGGCTGTGTGTAAACCAGAAATTTGAGTGAAGCAAAAATCTGTTGCACGCATGTTTATTCCAGAATTTTGCATGATATCTTCTTGGGTTTCTTGTTTGTTTGGATTATGATGGTGGGTTTAGTTGTGGGCTTGGTCTAAAGTTGTGACGTTGAATTTAATTACATCTAATCAAGGTTGTGATAAAAATCTGAGTCATAAAAAATTTGCTGCAAAGTTGTTTGGCCGGAAACATTGCTGAAGCTGAAACTTTTTATTGTTGCTTGCATGTTATTTCAGACCTGAATATAATGTTTTTCTGGGTTGTTTGCTTGCTTGGATCATGGTTGCTCAAGCCAAAGTTGTTTGTTGCTTAATCTTGGTCGAAGTTATGTATTTGAACCAGAAAATTTGAGTTAGTTTGCAAGTAAAAATGCAGCAGATTTCACTTTCAGCTATAGCAGTTTTCATTCTTCAATGTTTGCATGTTCATTCTTCAACGTTTGAATGATTTCCACCTTTGTCTTTGCTGATTTGGGATGTTAAACTTATGTTTTTACTGTCTAAGTTTAAAGTTTTGGATGTTAGCTTTGGTTAAGGTATGTGATTGGATGTGGAGTTGGCATTTGGGAGTGAAACCAAGGAAATTGCAGCAGTTTTATATCCAGTGCTGCATGCTTTCTCTACCTGAATTTTGTGCTTCAAATCCTAAAGTTTTGTGTTGCAAAGTGAGATGATTAGGTGGTTGTCTTGTTGCTTTAGTTCATATTGAATTTGAATGTGTTTAGGAGCTGTGGAAAGCTTTGCGGATAAGAATTGCCGAAAAACTTTGCTGCACTTTCTTTTTCTCTGTCGATAAAAAATCAGATTTGTCATCTTAATCCTGCAAACAAAATTTCATGTTTTGATTTGGGTCAATAATTTTTGGTTTGGTGAACTTGTTTGTATGATGAAATGGATGTATTTGCTGCTAAAAATTGCTGAAGTTTTGGAAACAAAAGGGCAGCAGCATGCGTTGGTTCTTGATTTGCAGAAGCTTGTTTTGTAGCTTTGAATGAAAACCTGCATGAAACTTTTCCAACAAGTGCATTATTTAGACATGTTCAGCCATGTTTTGATTGGAACTTGTTTCAAAGCCGTGGCATAAATTTGGTTTGCTGAGATTACGTGAAGTTGCAGCAGCTTTCTTTCTTCAAATGTTTGCATATGTTCCAGATTTTTGCACTCTTTTCCCTCTGAACCTTATGCTGAACGTAGGAGTTTAAGGTTAAAGCTGGGAAAAACATTTGATGATCTTGCTTCTTTGATCTAAGTTTTAGTTTGTTAAGCCATTAGCTGAGTCGGTTTGGCAAACAATGGGTTTTGTGCATTTTTCTGGTATGAAACATGCCTGGTTTGGAGATGCAAGAGTTGCGGCAGAAATTGCAGAAGAGTTTCTACGTTGATTGCATGGCTTTTGCATGAAAATGACTTTCAAAAATCGCACTCCAACCCCTTGGCTTCCATCTAATGCTTCCATGGCCCAATTAATTGGAAACTTAATTAATTTTGTCCTCCTAACATGCCATTTCCTCTTTAATACATCTTGATTTGTTTTGGGTAAATACTTAAGGGATTGTAGAATGAATTTGAAGGGTCTAATAATTTCTTTTTCTTAGACTTGTAGTTAATTTGATTTTTTTTTTTTTTTGTTTTTTGACACAAACAAAATTGATAATAATAAAAAGAAATAACCAAAACAAAATAATTAACATTTGATGAAAAATAAACTAGAACAATAAAGTGCAATTTCCATTTCTTTTCCATTTCCTATTTTCATCGTTTTTCTCTTTTTTTTTTTCTTTTTTTTTCAAAATAACTTAACAAAAATAAACAAAATGCCAAAAGATTGAATAAAATGAGCGAAACTAGGCATAAAAAAATAAAAATGAAATGCTAATTTTTCTTTCTTTTTCCTTTTTTTCTTTTTTTTTTTTTTAAATAGCCCAAAACCCGCAATCGGGGTTCCCCCTTTTTTCATTTTTCATGTTTTTCCAAGAAATCATTAAATTTAAATCAAAACAACTAAAGCATAATTTTTGAATGCTTTTCCTTTTTTTTCTCTTTTTCCATAATTTTTCTACGTTAAAACTTAAAAATTAAAATAGAAACTAGAAACTAAAAAAAAACTAAAAGCAACCACGACAAATGAGAATAAAAAGTAAAAGAAATTACACCAAAAATTTGGTGTCTACACTACATTTTTGTGAAATTTTTCTAGCCTTTCAAAGTTGTGAAAATAGTCTCCAAAGGTTGCTATTTATAGAGGAATTCCATGCAAAAGACAAAGTGCTAAATCATGTTAAGATTCCTCTTGAGACCATAAACAAGCTAGATTTGAGTTGTAAAGCTTCTTTAGCAGCTATCTTTGTCACTTTCCACCAAAATTCTTGCAAGAAAATGGGTCAAAAAGCTTGCGTGAACATAACACAAGTTGAAGAGCAAGTTACAGCCGAAATTGGAGCGACCTTAGGTTGTGAATTGTCTACACATGTATTACTTTTGTAGGTTTGCACTTTCTGGGCAGAATTCATCCTGTCTCTATTTTTTATCCAATTTCAACTGATATTTTCTCAATGATGGAGGCTGAATTAGCTCTTATGGAAAACATGAAAGTTGTATCCTTTTGAATTAGCTTTCCAATGCCTCAATAATCATCCAATTTGGAGCTCTGTGGATTGAAAATAACTAAAATACCCTTGACTGGTCAGAGCTCTGTTTCAGCTTTTGATCATAAAAATGCACTTCTGTATTTCAACTTTTTGACAATGAAAACAACTGAACTGGACTTCGATGTCTCATATTAAATATAGATCTATTGGTTAGCTTCAAAATGGTTCAAGAATCACATCAATCCAATGCTTGTGACTTAAGATATACCCGAAATACCACAAGGTATCAAAACTAGAAAACTTCCTTTAATTGCATTTGATCTCTTGCATTTCATATTCTCTTTTTATCATTTCAAACTATCATCAATCATCCAATTATCTTCTCAATTCATGCCATTTGATAATTGAATCATTAAATCTATAAAAACATGAAGTTTTTAGCATCAAAATCCACAGAAATGCAACTTTCACACTTTAAACCACAAAATGCATATTTTCACTAGTAAGTTAGTTAATTAGCTATAAAACTAAATAAACACACCAAAACTAACTAATAAAACACACTTAAAACACATAAAATATGCACTTATCAATCACCATAGACACTGAATCATCCATAAAGACCTCTATTATTTTCTCAACATATTCAGAGAAAATACTTACCATACACCTCTAAAAGGTTGCGGGAGTTTTATACAATTCAAAGGACATTCTTCTATATACGAAGGTATTGAATGGGCATGTGAAAGTAGTTTTCTCCTAGTCCTCCAGTACTATTCCAATTTGAAAATACCCTAAAAAAATCATCCAGAGAACAGTATTAACCATGATAAGTTAATTTTTTAATCATTTGATCAATGAAAGAAAGAGAATAATAGTCCTTTTTTGTGATTGCATTTAGTTTCCGATAATCGACACACTGGCGCCATCTCGTTGGTTTGTGAGCAAGAACAAGCTCCCCATCATGATTGACTTCAATTGTGACTCTTGCCTCCTTTGAAACCATTTACGTTGGGTTCACCCATAGGCTATCAAAGATGGCATAAATCATCCCCACATCTAGAAACTTGAGTATTTTCTTTTTTACCACTTCCATCATTAGGGAATCTAGCCGTTTATATGCTTGTCTTACAGGCTTTGCACCTTCTTTATGCCATATTCTATGCATGCACACAGAGGGACTTATGCCTTTAATTTCAGTTATTGTCCACCCTATCACCTCTTTGTGGTTCCTAAGGATTCGAATCAACCTGTCCTCTTGACTAGGTGGCAGAAATGATGATTGGAAGAGTATTTTTATCACCCAAGAATGTATACTTCAAATGACCCAGCAGGGGTTTCAATTCCACTTCAGGTGCTTACATCACTGAAGGTAGCAACCTTTGATGAGAATAGGGTATAAAGAGTAGTGCAAGTTCATACCTTATTATAGTAGGTGCCATTGACTGTAGCGCTCTAACTATGCATTTCAACTCCTCACTCAACTGCACATCACAGGTTGTCCCCAACTCAAGATATTTGGTGAGAACAACTTCTAGTTCATCCCTGTCATCAATCTCAGAAATTTTCTATACCATAGGGTCAATTACACTCATGGCAAAAATAGTATGAGAGTCAGATAGGTATTTCATAGTTTTAAATATACTGAAATGGATCACCTCCCGATCAAATTTCATTGTAAGTGTGCCCTGTTTGACATTTATTTTTGTTTCGACTATACTCAAAAAGGGTCTCCGTAGTATAACAGGTGATGAATTTAGTGAACACTTATCATTCATGTAAAGCAAATGAAAGTTAGTTGAAAATACTAATTCATTAATCTGAACTGAAAAATCTTCAACTAACCCATCAAGATATGCATTAGTCCGATCGGCTAGCTGAATTATAATGCCTGTTTCCTTTAAAGGTCCTAGATTTAAGGAGGTATAGATATTTTTTGGCATCACATTAATGGAAACTCCTAGATCTAGTATGGTCTTTCTGGTCTTAGTATTTTCAATACGATGAGGGATAGATATA
The DNA here is from genome assembly GCF_036785885.1 of Coffea arabica. NCBI lineage: Eukaryota > Viridiplantae > Streptophyta > Magnoliopsida > Gentianales > Rubiaceae > Coffea > Coffea arabica. The sequence goes on along the minus strand of NC_092314.1, from coordinate 9,772,406 downwards.
AAACATACTTGAGTCTCCACATTTGGGTGGAAGTTTCTTTTGTAACACGGCTGAAACATTCTCCCTCATCACAATTCTTTCATCGCCTCTCAATTTCTTTCAATTGACGTATAAATCCTTTAGAAATTTGGCATATTTGGGCACTTGCTTAATTGCATCCAACAGAAGGATGTTTATCTTCATCTTCTTGAATACCTCTAAAATCTCCTTCTTCTTATCTTGCCTTTTTGGCTTCTCCAACCTACTAGAGAAAGGTGGTAGGTTAGTATTAGTTTTAAATAAAGGGGTCGAAATTATCTCAGGAGTTAGCTTGCTTATTCCTTCTTCTTTCAACTCCTTTTCAATTTGATCTTTGCTCTTGTCCTTAGGAACTATAGGTTTTGGCCCTTCAACTTCATTTCCACTTTTGAGGGTCATGACATTTATGTTCTTTAGATTCATCTCAAGTTGAGAAGGTAGTCTTCCTTGCCCTTGAAACTCCAGACGGTTCATCGAAAAAGCCAACTGACTTATCTGAGTTTTCAGATCTTGTATACTTGCCTCTGTCTGCTACTAAAATTGCAAGGTGTTAGCAACCAATGTCTTGACTATATCTTCAAGAGACGTGTTCAAATGAGATGAAGAGGGTTGGGGTCTTGATGATTGTTGTGGCTGAAACACTTGCTGTCTGTTGGGGACCAAATTTTGCTTATTTCCCCCATAATTAAAGTTTGGGCGGCCCCTCCAACCCGGATTATATGTGTTGGAGTAAGGGTTATACTGCCTACAGGACGCGGGTACGTACCCACCCATGTTTACTTGTTTCGTGTTATCATCTTGTAGCATTAGGCATTCATCGGTGGGATGGTTTACATCCTTGCAAATTTCACATTTTTTGACTTGTTGCACCTTCCCCATTGCCATTTGGCGAAACATAGAAATTAATTCAACCAATTGCTCTTGCATCGATGAAATGCTCACCTCATTCACACGACAACTTGAAACGTCCTCTCTTGTGCCAAATTATTGGGAGTTCTCACCCATCTCTTTGATTAATTCCTAAGTTTCTCGAGGGGTTTTGTTCACTAACGCACCTCTACTTGCAGCATCGATGAGACTCCTATTTCTGTAAAGTAGGTCTTCATAGAAGTATTGGATAAGGAGTTGTTCGCTAATCTGATGTTGGGGGTAACTCGTACACAACTTCTTCAATCTCTCCTAGTATTCATAGAGAAATTCCTCGGGACCCTGCTTAAGACCACCTACCTGTTTTTGTAAACTGACAGTTCGGGATGCAGGGAAGTATTTTTCCAAAAATTTTCTTTTCATATCCCCCTATGTCGTGATACTCCCTGCGAGCAAGTAGTATTGCCAATCCTTAACAGCCCTTTTTAATGAAAAAAGGAATGCCCTTATCTTAGTTTGCTTCTCAGTGACACCAGGTGGCTTCATACTTGTGCATACCACTGTCAACTCCTGCAGGTGCTTATGATGTTCTTAACCTAGCAAACCGTGAAAATGAGAAAGGAGGTGTATTAGCTCTGATTTCAATTCAAACATTACATTTTCAGCAAAATCAGGAAAAGTAATACATAGGAGCAGTTGGTTTAAATTCGGAGTAGCCAACTCCCTCAAAGTTCGGTTGTTATTTGCCATAATTGACTCTCTTACTCAGAATCACTTGAAGATTCCAATAAATCCACAGCCAAATTAAACTTGGAGACGTAGTAGATGACTACTCTCTCTTTCGCATTGTGGTTTCTCTTCATAGACTTTGCGATGTGTTCTCAACCTTAGGATAAAAAATTAACTCACTTGTACAAGAAGAACGAGGCATAAACTAGTAAAAATACTAGAAAATAAAATAAAATAAAATAAACTCAAAAAGAGACTAATTAACCAATGCCAATCTCCGACAATCGCACCAAAAATTGACAGGTGTCAGGTCTGTGTAATAATAAATTCCTACTCACAAAGATATAAAGGAGTATAATGATAAGTAGGGTCGTTTCCACGGAGATTAGGAGGAAAATTTGCTTCTTTCTAAGTGAAAATTATTTGGGAGATGTTTGGAAAATTGCAATTAAAAGTAAATAATCAATGCAAATTGAAAATAATTAAACTAAAGCAGATTAAATTTAACTCGAGGATAAATGAGCTCTAACCAAGGAAATGACCCCAGAAGCGGGTCAAACAATTGCTCATCGATGCAAGAATTATTACATTTATTTGTTAATAAATAGGTTATAGTTGCAAAACACGCGATGACAGCTAGCTCTTCCTTAGTGTCTCGATAGTTAAAGCATTTCTGTTAACTACTTCCCTAACCAAGAAACAACCCTAAGTACACCCATAGAATTTAATTCCTTGGTTGTATTAGAAACTAGAAAAACCCTGTTCTAATCAATAAATACACTAGTAGCGTTTATTTAAATTAGATCGTATGACTGTCTAACGTGAAATCAATCATACTAGTGGCCACTAATTTAAAACAATTAAACAATTGCAAATTTAACTGTCTTAACTGGCAATAGTTCGTTAGCTTGATTTAAATATCAGACGCTTTTGATATTCAAACAACTAACACCTATGAGTAATTAAACCAGAAAATATACGAATACTAACGAATAAAAGAAAGTAATAAAAATAGTTAGATCTCACAGTTGTTGATGATCCAAATCCACGTTATTCCTTGGCTAGAAATGAAAAATTTAGTTGCACATCATCGGGATCAAGCAACACAATTTAATTGAAGTAAATTGCATAAGCATCCAGTAAAATAGAAAACGGAAGAAAAAAAAAAAGACAAAGAGGACAGGCTCTTTGTTGTTTTTCTCTCCACAAGACTAGTCACCAATGCTCCTAAAAAATTCTCGTCTCCCAAGACTAGTTTTATGTCTTGAGCCGGAAGAAAAGAGGAGGAAGGAAATGAGACAGTAAGAAGAAGAGAGAGAAAGAGAGTTTATTCAGCATTCTTCTGTTGGCCATCTAGTACATATAGCAAGTGATTCCCGTAACTACTTTCTAACAAACCGGCCACGTCAGCAATGGTGGTTATTCCTTGCTCACTACTTTTCCCGCGCAACCAATTCTACTGTTATTAGTCAAAAGTAATTGAATTACAATTTCCCCCATGAACTAAAAGTTGCTTTACACTTCAGTCCTTGAGATTCATAACATAAGTTCAAGGAGGCATACTTTTACAATCCTTCGAGTGATCAATATACACAAAAATAATCTTTTTTTTTATAGCAAAGTTTTTCAAGCAATGCAACAAGAATTCTCCAAAACATTTTAAAGTGAAATGCCAACTTCGAAAATGTAAATATTGCCAAATCAATATGTTATTCATGCACTAAACATGTATGATCTTTAAAACAAAAATTTACAACAGACTTAAAATAATAGCACAGATTACACAATAAATATTGAATTTCATGCGCTTCTGGATAAGTATTGCACTAATGAAGTCTACTTAAAGAGGCCCTTAAAATGGAAAATAGATGAGTTCACTAACCTAACCTTTTTTAAAATGAACAGTCGGCAGGGATCTGTCAAAATCATCAAATCACTTTAGTAGATGCTTGGCAAAAATTAGCCTATATAGATGCCGGATTTGGATTACCACATCATTTCTGACACTAAATTAACAGAGTCTGTCATGGGAATAGATGTTCTCAGTCAGCAACATTTCCAAAATCTTCTTCTACTAATGTGCAATATCGTTCATCATGAAAATAAATGTTCTGAGTCAGAACTTTTTCCAAAATCTTCTTAGACACAAATTTAATTTAGATTTGAGGCATTGGTAGGAAGAAGAGTGTAATGCTCTATGTCTAAGCACTAACCCAATAACTTTCTGGACAGAAACCTCAGCAAAAAGGTCGTTAACCAATTTATTATTACCCCATATACCTTGAGCTTATTTTCCAATCCTTTTCTTTCTTCCCATTTGACGTGGGATTAAAACACTTAGCTCTTGTATTCCCTTGCATATTTTGAACTATAGCACCACCGGTCCAAACTCACCCAATGTGGAAGCATAATGCCCCAAATCTAACGGTTGGCCACAAATTGATGTGGGAACTTAGGGGGATCACGAAAAGGCACATTACAATTAATAACTTTGAATAACTGTAGTATCAAATACAAATTTGAGCAACTAACAATTTCTACATACTAGTCTCTTAAACATCAGCTTGACATGTTGAAACTCCCACAATTTGTACAGCTAAGCATTTCAAGAAATAGGAGCAGAGATATAAACGTGTGTAAGTCATCAATATCAGGTTTTACCATCCTTTAGTTTTCATTGTGTACATGCCAGATCTGAATTAATAACTACATCTAATTTTGAAAAAGAAAAAAGAAAATTCCGATTGTGTTTAATTTTTTACTTCTGAAATAGAATATTTACGAAATCTCCATAAATAAGATCAATCCTTATATCATATATGCTTAGCACATACTTTTATTTTGTTTAGCAAAATCAAGTGTAGCGCACGTGCTTTTTCTAGTAGAATATGTGCCTTTTTAGTAGATTATAAATGCACCATCAACATACTTATATTTATTATATAAGTGCATTTAACATACTTATCTTTTTTTTCCCTTCCCATCTTTCCCCATACCCTTCCTAACCTCAACTACCAGGCAAAAAGTTCGAATTCTGAATCTTGTAACAAAGAAAACTTCAAGAGTTTTCCCCTGACTATTGGGTCAATCCCAATGGTTGCATTTAACAAACTTATCAATGTACATATGTTAGAGAAATAGGAAACAATGGAAGTAATTAAAGAGACACCGTATCAAGCAAAAACTGCCACAAGAATTATGCATGCCATCTGATTATTCTGAAACTTCTTAGAGATTACACAGTTTTGTCCATCAATTACCTGGTTAGACTGCCCAAGTTCAAGTTCAAGTTCACAAATCCTTTTCTTAATTCTACAGAATTTGGTCTTTAAACAAGAGAACTTGTAGAAAATGTTTCTTTCAACTGTTTTGAAGACCACATGAAGATCTCAAGATGGTACTTCAGTATTTGTTGATAATCTGACCATCAATGCTGAAAGTAGACTCTAAAGCCAGTAGTAACAGGAATACTCAAAACATCTCGTACCATCAATGAAACCACTGGATACTGGAAAATGTAGCTCATTCTTTCAATAATAGCAAACATATAAGAATTATAATCACCTTAACTGTCTGTCGAATAAAGAGGTGTCAAAATTCCAAGAATTTGAATTGTCTCTATACCAAGTTTTGTCTGTTAGCAAATGGTTGGCCAAATAACAAAGCACCAAAATTAGACACCGAAGAGATGGCAAGCGTTCCTTTTTTAACTCCAACTACCATGCATCAATCATTCATTAGTTTGTTGCAAATATCAAAACACTAGTAAGGTTGAAGCATACTCTGTAATTTTCAACCATTGAATTACATGTAGCATAATAGTGGATAAAAGTGCAAGGGAAAAGATCAACAGGTAAAATTTCAAGGACATGCAGATTGTAGAAATATAATAAAGCAAGTCCGTTCACCAGCAAAAGGACATAAGTTTACAAGAATACCTAGAATTCGTATCAGTTGACTCGGTGGACAAAGCAGAAACTGATATTTAAAAATGGATGGTGCTCTAATCGCCTTTGCAACTCGGAGAAAAGGTAGGCCTTGCCTGTGACGGACCAATTGCACTCTGGCGTCTAACAATTTTCCATTCAAATTCTTAGTCAGACATATAATGGTGCTGCAAAATATGACTTGAAGATGAGCACTGATGGAAATATCCTTACTAAAGAATGGAATCCTGTACAGCAAGCAAGGCCAGATGAGCTGATGCTTATGCGTTATAACCTACAAATTCAAAACATGAACAAGCATAGCACTTAATATGAGAAGTGCTAATACAACTCATATAGCGAAACTCAAATAGGAGAACTATTAATATTGTTGAAAAATTAAATTTATGAAATAGATGCATTTTTTGGATACTATATCAAATAACACCGTACTATTTGAGTAGTTATACATTTTCTTGTTTTAAATGCCACTAGATTGATGGTATACGTGATTGAATAAATTTCAATCAAATATATGAATATTAGATAAAGATATGATAGATTACAGACATTAAACAACAATTTTCATATTTATAGATAATTGAGGAGGTAAATTTCCAAAAACCATTAATATGAATATGTTTATCACTTTTTTTTCCAATTTTAACATACTTTCACTCTAGAGCAATAAATATTTTTGCAACAAATTATGGAGTTAAAGTTAATTTAAAAATCATAAATTGCTATTCATTATTATATTAGCTAGTTAAATGATGCAGTTTATGCAAGAAACATTCAAACACCTAACAAAACTAAAAGCCTATATACTGTCAATTACTTGATGAGGATGCTATGCATGGAATAATACCAAAAGACTACAGTTTAAGAACTCCTAGAAGTCATTCTTCTATATTCATTCAAGAAAACATTAATCTTATTTACTTAAGAAGAACTCTAGTTGAGGATCTTGCAAAGGCCCCTGAGAAGTTTGAGGGTTAATTAATAGGGAGTTTTGTGAAGATCAAGTTGACCCAACATGAAAAAAAATCCTTCTAGGTTAATCAAGTTATTGACACAAACATAATTATTAAAATTCACACACAACTTTGAAATAACAGACAAGATGTTCCTCTTAACATGTTGTGGAACGTGTGGATTCTCAGGCCTAATGCTATAGAATTTGAGGTGAAGGCTAAAATGTTGCATGAGGATATAACAAAGCATGACCTTCAAAAAGAGCTTGCCAGGTTGCAAAATCGTATCAATCATTACAATGAAAAGGAATGGTTGTTAGAATTAAATGAGTGTTTGGACAATACAGAAGAGTTAAGAGCAACCATTTGAACTAGAAGAACATCTCTCTATGAGCCCCAAGGTTACCACTTATGGATCACAATCCAAACAGTTGATGATTTAGAAACAAAAGAAGCAAAAGTTCTTCACCAAAATTAAACCGTGGGACAATTTTAATTAAATAGCAATCATCCTAATGTTACTTATCAACACCTGAGAAAAATGATTCATCAAAGATATGCATGAAAATTTGAATGGGCCAACTCCACACCCATCTTATTACTCTTACAAAATGCAGTCATCACCTCAAGTTCTAAGGGAAAGCATTGCTAAGTGTCATCATATTTCTCACATCATTATATTGATTTTAAGGATTGTCTCCATCTGAATCTTTTTAGTATGCAAGATTTTAGATAATGTGATGATTTCTCGTATCCTAGTTCTCTTAACTAGCACCCTAAAGACTTGAATGCCAAACACTTCTTTGCAGGAGTGAATTCGAAGTGGCTCTCTCATACGGTAAATATTAAAAAAAGAAACGACGCATTTTAATGCATGACCTTCAAATATGCAAGCCTTTGTTTTTTTTGTTTTTTTTTTTTTGGGCAAAGCCCCAAATTGGGGTAGGGATGCCATCCCCTAATTTATTTATATCGAAAAAAAATACAGCGAGTTAGAGGGGGGCCAAACCTAACCTCTGTTGAAGTAAAAAAGAAAGACAGTTATGGATCAAACATATAGAAAAAAAAAGATTAAAACACATAACAGATCAATCGAACGAAATCATCCACACGAGGGTGCCCCACATTTGTGGGATTGTGAGTCAGCATGGAACTTTGGTTTAACATCTTGACGTGTTTGCATTGTTTTACCTTGTTTTGAGAGCTGCTTCCTCGTTTTCTTTGACATCACTTGGGTAAATTGCTCGTGAACTAGTTTCTGGTCGTGATATTTGTCTTTATCACGTTGTGAATCATCCTTTCCCTCTTCATTTTTGTTATCAGTGCATTTTGTACTTGAATGAAGAAAAGGTTTTAGATCATCTTCAAACCGGGACTTTTCCGTTTCTGTTCTTGTAATTGTACCCACAAGGGGTGTGTCTCCAACTAATACCACATTATGTGGATCATGACTTTTGTCTACCTTCTCAAGTGCATCGTTTCCCACTTTAGACGTAATTTGCTTACGTTGCTGCGAAGAATCGCTAGTATCCATCACCTTCTCTTTCGATGCAGCCTCTGTGAAGGTTCCATTAGCTGGTGAATGGCCATCCTCAGACTCCGAATCAGTGAATTCCCCCTCATCAAGTTGGTTCGTAGCTTGGGGCTTTACCGAACGCATCTCTTCGGTTTCCCGAAACACTTGATCAGCCAACTTATGAATGATTTCACCTGCGGTAGAAACAATGGTCTCCTCTACTAACGCAGCGACAGACAACCCAGGCTGCTGGGGTTGGGGTGAGGGGGGCGCCGCTGGAGAGTATCCACCATCCATCACCTGCTGCACCCCAGGCGATGGGACAGTCCCTGCCGATGTATGCTCAACCCGCAACTCGCCCTCTTCCAGCGCGCTTTCCAGAGCTTCCTCTAAGGCATTGCCCCCAGGTTGCTGCACCTCCGGAGTCAGAGTAGGAGCCCCAGGCCTCTCCGTGGGAGTCACCGCATCTCCCATAGTTATCTTGTCCAACTCCTCACTGCCGTTTGTCTCCTCGATAGCTGCTGTCGTACCCTCCTTGTTGCTCGTAGCAGTGGGTTTCAGCCCATGAGTTCCGGCACCCTTCGCTGGTTTGAGCGCAGGGTTCTTCCTAAAGCATTCCGCTTCCGCGTGGCCGGCGCGCTGGCAAAAGGAACAGAATGCAGGCCAGCTCTCGTAGTCGACCTGCTGCCAGTGCCCATAGGTGTCGTCTCCTATCCATATACGCTTGACAGTTTCCATCGCCAAATCTACTTCAACCAGAACCCGAGCCACCGACGGCCGCTTGAAGGAGGAAGTCGCGGAATCTGCTTGCAAGGGGCGACCCAACAGCGACCCCAGTTTCATCAGGTACTTCATAGTGAAGAGTGGTAAGAGAAGGCCCGGGAAGCAGACCCATACAGGTGCTATGGAGGAGTCTTTGTTGGACTTGAAATCTAGCGTCCATTTAGAAACAGTCATTGGAGCGTTGTGAATGAACCAGGTCCGCCGCACAAAGAGCCGTGTGTAGTCCTCCTTTGTTGAAGGTTGAATCAGCACGTGGTTCGCATCCAGTGCACTCCCCCTTCAGACCAAGGGTCACAAAGAACTTCCTAATCACCTCCATGGATGGGCGGCGCAGGACAAAACGCCCCACCAGTGCGTTCTTGAAAGGCTCCGCCAGCAACGACAGTTCGCTTCTGGACAGGAGCAACGCCGGCTCGCCACGATATGCACCCAGCCCACCTAGGTCTGGGCCCGTCAACACGCTGCATGAGTTCGCCACCACTGCGGCAAAGGATACACCAATGTTCGGCGGCCAAGCGGCCGCCATGGCAGACTACCCTAGAAACTTTCGGAAGGTCAATATATCTCTATTTCGTTTCGAAGAGCAGCGGTTGAAAACTCTGTGAAAAACAAGTACAATTAGTGTGAGTGGGGACTGTTTATGCAAGCCTTTGTTAGTTAATTGTATTCTTTATTTTGTGTGCAACTTTGTGGCAAAGCTCCTCTTTAGTTTGTATATTGAAGCACCAACATACGTCTGATTAGAATTCGATCTGCAAGCGTAGGAACTGAGGATATTGATTACCAACATCTGGAATAATACAATATTACTTCTAAGTTCAAAGTTACTTCATCGGATGGATTTCTCTTTTTTTTTTTTTTTATCGGGGTGCATTTCATGCTAACACAAAAGTACTAACTTTTTTTTTTTTTTCTCTTATGTTGTGAGTGGATTTTATGCTAACACAAAAGTAGTAATTCGTTTGTTATATTATGTTGTGATATCTTGGTTTTAAAAATGTGAGCTCTAAGAATGTAAAATAGTATCGAATTTTAAGTGCTTCGGTTTGCAAGACGCACGTCTGCAATCATATTTGAATATGACAACCAATTTCCTCAATTGCAACACAAAACTCAAATTGAAAGCTAAACATGTGGTTGTACGCTTCAAATAAAAATACATATTGGTAGAGAAGTTACTTTATATTAAAAAAAAAAAAAGGAATACAATGGAGATATGGTTGCTAACTCATTTAACGTTTGTGAGCTAAAATGCAGCTCCAGAGGTTTCAATGTCTGTAGTAATTAATCTTCAAAAGCAATGAAATTAACCCGCAAACAATTAGATGTGCTAAAATACAACCTTTAACTTAAGTGATCTTTCTAATTTTTTGCTTACTTTTGTATATAGGGTAAAACCTAAAAAACTCTCCTATGATTTTTTGTGAAAGTCAAGAATCCTCCTTATAATTTAAAACTATCTATAAAATCCCTTTGTGCTATTAAATGTTTTGAAATTTCGACAAAAGTTGTCGAAGTTAACAGCAAGTGAATTGCACTCGCTTCATATGCGAGTACAAGTGATAAATAATTACTTTTTGGCATAAAAGTTATACTTTTCTCACAAAAATATCCTCATTCTATCAAACAAATTTTTTTCTTTTTTTTTTCCAGCTCCCCTTTTGCTTTTCTTTTATCTTTTTTTTTTCTGTTTTTCACATTAAGTTACTTTTTGTTTCTGTCTTTTTTTAAAAAAAAAAAAATTTCTTTCTTTCTCTTTTCCATTTATTTCCTTCTTCCTTTTCTTCTTCTTCTTCTTCTTCTTCCCAAGTGACCACCATTTTGCACCACCAATAATTTTACCCCAACCAAGAGACCTTCAGCTCTTTCTAACTGTTCTATTCTTTCTTTATCTTTTCTGTCTTTTTTATTTTCCTTTTCTTCTTTTTCTTCTTAGATCACTACCCCTTTGCACCACTACCAAAGCCACCAATTCCACATCCCACCCCAACCTAGGAAACCCATTGTCCATTTACCACCATTAAACTCACCGCCATATCCTCCACTTCCACAAGCCAAGCACAATCGAAGAAATTCTGCTATATACTGCCACCAAGATTATCCAATCTCCTTGCCAGAGTGCTCCAAAATCAAAGGTATCTAGACTGTTAAAGCAGAAGTTGTTGGATTCTGGCATTTGTTGAGGTGGTATGATGGTTTTATTATTCCTTAATGATTCTTTTCTTTTTGTATTTTTGGCCATGAAATCTGCTGGTACTTGAGCTTAATTTGAGTGAAAAAGAAAAAGGAATGTGGGTCTTCAGATAAATGTTGCCTTTGTATTGGCATTTGCTGATTTGTTGGTTCTGGTGTTGGCTTCGGTATGGCACGATGGTGGTGATGAGGTTGGTGTTGCCATGAGTTGAAGGCAGTGACAGCCATGGTCGTGCAAAATGGAAAAGGAGAACACTTTCAAAATTTTCAGTTCAACTCCCCAAGTTTTCTATAAATCCACAAACATATTTTGAAAATCTCATTTTGACCATCTAGGAATTCATATGGCAATGTATTCTCTTAACATATCATTGTAAAGAAGGATAGCTTTAATTTTCCAGTTTTCTGTTCAAATTCTAAATAAGTTTGAATCACAAGAGGGTTTTCTAAATATTTTTTGAACCATTAGAAGGCTTTCTAACTTTTTCTAAACCACAATTTGGTTTTCAGGATTTCACCCCTGTATTTATATCGTCTTTTAGGCCTCTTGGCGCAATCTTTATCTAGTACAAAGTTATGCTCAATGGTTTTTTACTTTTGCAAATTTTGTAGTTGTTTTTTTTTATCCTCAAAAGCAGCAGTAGAGGAAACAGGGTTTTGGTAGGATAGGTGGGTAGATCTTTGGCATTGGTAGATAACGAAGAAAAAGCATAGAGTGGAGAAGAGAGAATATACTCATCAACATGTGTATTAATAATAGAAATCAACATCCATTACATACCACATTTCAATGTTTTTTATCCTTAACTTTTTATAAGTAGACAAATATTTCGTGCATGAAGTGTGCCAAACAACTACTACTTTGACAACAAAGACTTATTTATATTGTTTGAGTTAAAGTTTTACCTGTAAAATTTTTCAAAACTTCTAGTGACAATAAAGTGTAATATTTGTCACAAGAAGCAAAAACAATTTAATAAAGCAAACTTGATATTGATAGGCTTATAATTGTAAAACTAAACTACATAATTTGACAACTTTGTTTGATTAAATCTTTTTGTTTGTGAATTGTTATTTAAAGCCGAACTTTGTCTAACATATACCAAAATCAAATATTCTCCATTCTTATATATCACTGTTTGTGCATTTAGGACTAAAGAGTTAATACCGAGTGAATACTACAAAAAAATTAATATGAAGGTCTCTTGTATCATTTTTTTTCAGTTTTAATAAACATTGACTCAAGTGCAACAAATACCTCCCTACACATTGTCAAGTCTGTGCACCCCTCTAACTGTTAACCAGCATATCTCAACTCATAAGAAACTACTAATTGAAGATATAATTACATCTGCTATCTTGATATTTTTAATTCTCTATTTAGTTCCCAACATGAAATGCCCAATTCTCAAAGGACAAGTGATTGGGACTACTAAAGGAGCACACTTACTTAACTTTTACGAATTCTCATTATCAGTTCATCCTGATTTTGGTGTCCATGCCCCTCCAATTACTAGCCAGCAACTTTGCAACCTGTTCTTTCTGTAGAAAAAATGGTGTAAAACAAAGTACACCAGCCCAGGACCAATAACAAGCTGTGAAAAAGATAGCTAAGAGAAAGCTGTATTCAACAAGAAAACAATTCTAGACTCTACAAAAGGTAACATTGGAAAATGACAAACTAATGGCTCTTCATTAGTCTCAAAAAATCAACTTTAATGTTCAACACTCCCCCTTAAAGTGATTTTTTGGAAACTAATCCAATTTTGGCCCTAAGCACCTCAAAAGCTGCCTTAGGAAGTGCCTTAGTCAGAATATCTGCAACATTCTTATCACTTCGAATGTCTAAGACTTTGATAGTACCATCAAGAACTTTCTCTCTAATGAAATTATGCTTCAATTCAATATGTTTGGTTCTTGCATGACAAATTGGATTGGAGGCAAGCTTGATAGCACTCTGATTGTCACCAAAAACTTCAGTGGGTCCAGAAATAGGAAGATAAACATCTTCAACAAGCCTTCTAAGCCATACACATTCCTGAGCAGCAAGAGCGGCAGCTTTGTATTCTGCCTCTGTTGTTGATAACAAAATAGAATCCTGTTTCCTGCTACACCACGACACTCCTGTTGAACCACATAGAAATACATATGCTGAAGTAGATTTACGGTCATCCAAATCTCCTCCCAAATCAGCATCTGTGTATCCATGTAGTGAAAAATCAGCACCACTCTTGTACAGCAATCCCATATCAGATGTGGTATTTATGTACTTCAAAATTTTCTTTGCCACTTCTAAATGTGGCTTCCGTGGTGCTTGCATGAACCGGCTTATAAAATTGACTGAAAACACAATATCTGGCCTTGATATAGTCAAATAAAGAAGACTTCCAACCAATGCACGAAAAGGACGAGGATCCAAAAGAAGTGAGCCCTCCTTGCTCTGAATCTTTGCATTTGCATCAAGAGGAGTAGAACATTTCTTGCTACTCTTCATTCCAAATCTGTCAACAAGCTTCTTGGCATATCCTTCTTGTGTTAAGAAGATTCCATCCATTACGGACGTCACTTCTAAGCCAAGGAAATTACTTAACTCCCCAAGATCTTTCATTTCAAATCTCGTTGAAAGTTCAACTCTTAGATTTGCTACTTCTTTTTCATCATTTCCTGTCACTATCATGTCATCCACATACAACAATACCACCATATGTAGATCTCCAGAATTTTTAATAAACAAACTAGAATCAGAATGGCTAGCAAGATAACCACAAAAAAGCAAATATTCAGCAATCTTTCCATACCAAGCTCTTGGAGCTTGTTTTAATCCATAAAGTGCCTTTTTGAGTTTGCAAACAAAGTCAGGATGGGTCTTAGAGATGTAACCTGGTGGTTGTTCCATGTAAATATGTTTATCCAGCTCACCATATAGAAATGCATTTTTCACGTCAAGCTGCCATAGTTTCCACCCTTGAGATGCTGCCAAGGAGATTAGAACTCGAACTGATGTCATTTTTGCCACAGGACTAAAGGTTTCCTCAAAATCTTCACCGTGCTTTTGAGAAAAGCCGCGAGCAACCAGCCTTGCTTTGAATCTGTCTATGCTGCCATCTGCTCTCCTTTTCAGCTTATAAACCCATTTACATGTGATAGGATGTACATTTCCTATTCTTGGGACAAGATCCCAAGTTTCATTCTTCATTAGTGCTTTCATTTCTTCATCCATAGCAAGATTCCAATCCTTTGAAGCCTTGGCCTCTTCATAGCATGACGGTTCATCTTCATCCATAGGTCCTGCAAAATAGCATGAGTAAGTAGTGACAAAGTTCTCATCTCGATAACGGGCTGGTTTAATGATACTTCTCCTTGGCCTTTGATTTACTGATTCCGATGATTGCTCTAAGGAATCATCTTGAATAGATTGCTCAGTCTCATTTTGACAGCTTATGCTCCCCCTTTCACGTGACATGGAACCTTGAAGACTAGAAGAACCATTTGCAGCTTCAACTGACATAGGCAAGACAGTTGTCTCTGGTACTTGAAGATTCTGTTCTGAAGTGGTCCCTTTTGGGGTGTAGTAGCTTGATATCTCATCAAACACAACATCTCTAGAAACCGTAAACTTGTGGCTTTTAGGATCCATGCATTTCCAGCCTTTCTTTCTATCATCATACCCTATAAAAATGCACTTCTTTGCTTTTGAATCAAGCTTACTCCTTTTTGAATCTGGAACATGAACATAGCAGACCGAACCAAACACTTTAAAGTGTTTGACACTAGGCTTCTCTCCGTATATCAACTCATATGGAGACCTCATATTGGTTGGACTGAGAGGCATCCGATTAATGACATATGCTGCACACATCATACCTTCTGCCCATAAAAATTTAGGTAAATTCTTGGCATGTAACCAGCTCTTGCAAGTCTCAGTAATATGTCGAATTTTTCTTTCGGCGACCCCATTTTGTTGTGGGGTCTCTGCACAAGAGAGCTGCCTTCTTATCCCGAGTTGTCGACAGAAAGAAAAGAAATCATCAGAAGTGAACTCTCCACCATTGTCAGTTCTTAGCCGCCTTATCTTCATGCCAGTTTCACCTTCCACCATTTCTTTAAATTCCTGAAATCTTGATAAAACATCTGACTTTTGTTTTACAAAATAGACCCATGTAAATCTTGTAAAATCATCAACTAGAATTAACATAAATCTGAATCCAGAAAGTGAAGGTGTTCTAGTTGGTCCAAATAGATCTCCATGAATGCATTCCAAAGGAGTCCTGCTTCTTATGATAGACTTATCAAATGGGAGTCTGTGAGACTTCCCAAATTGACAGCCTTCACAAATTTCCTTCTGGTTAAAATTAGTTAAATTGGGCAAGCCATTAACCAATTTCTTCTATACCATTACTTTCAATTTTTCCATGTTGACATGTCCCAATCTTGCATGCCAGACAGAGACATTATCATTGCAGCTCATTTTTTCAACGTAAGATGAAGAAGCTGATAAAACATATAGATCTTTAACTCTTTTACCCGTGTGAATAACATCAGCATCCAATACTCTTATGTTTTTAAGAAATTTAACATTCTTTGGGCCAAAAAGAACAAAGCTACCAGAATCCACAGCATTATTAACTGAAAACAGATTTTTCTTCATCCCTGGAACATGAAACACACTATTAAGAGTAATTTGATCATTGTCCTTACCATTTATGATGACCTTTCCTTCTTTTGACACTGAGTGTATGGAGTTGTCTGCTGTAACAATGGCATGTTTACCATTATATTGATGAAAATTTGAGAACTTGGATTCGTCACCAGTCAAGTGATGCCCGCAACCAGAATCAACAATCCATTCGTCTTCAAGATTGATGGAAGCCAATGCATCAATATCTTTCGTTTCAGCCACAAAACATTTTCCCCAATCTTCATCAGATTGATCATCCTTTTCTGCTGCTGCAACATTAGTTTCTTGTATGCTGACCTTGCAGTTCTTCATTATATGTCCAGGTTTGTGGCAACGGTAACATATTATTGGCTTTCTACCATCTTTCTCTGAAGACTCAGCTCTTCCTCTACTCCAGTCAAATTTCTTCTCTTTTCTTTTGAAGTTCTTTCCAGCAGCCAACAAGACTTCTCCTTCCCCTTCTGAAACTTGAATACCAGCCATTTGCTTAGCTAAAGACTCCTGTGAAGTCAAAAGATTCTCCAACTCTTCCAAAGATGGTTGTTGTGCCCATCCTTGAATAGATGTAATAAAAGGAGTGTACTCTGGTTTCAAGCCTCGAACAATGTGACGTCTTAACCGTGCTTCAGAGATTGGCTCATCTGGATCTAGTAATGATATCTCCGAACACAGGTTTTTTATCTTGACAAAAAATTGAGAAATTGAGAGTTCACCTTGTGTTGCATTTGCCAACTCATTCTCTAGCATTTGCAGCCGACTTACATCCTTTTTGTTGTATAGTCGATCAAGAGTTTCCCAAATCTCATTTGCAGACTTGCACTTGATAATATGCTCAAAGAGACCATGAGAGATAGATCTTTTTAGAGCAAACTCAGCCTTGCCATTCAAACTTCTCCACTTCTTGACAGCTTCAGCATTTTGTTCATTAGATTCTAGTGGCTTAGTTTTATCACCACCAACTACGTCCCACAGATCTTCACCAACCAAATAAGATTCCATGCAGGACCTCCATATCTTGTAATTGGACTGATTCAGCAACTCCATTCCCAGCCCATTAAAACGACATGTAGAATCCATTGTCACAGCTAATCCTTTTCACCAAGAGATAAGACAGAGATAGCAATCACCCTTGGAGCTCTGGTACCATGTAGAAAAAATGGTGTAAAACAAAGTACACCAGCCCAGGACCAATAACAAGCTGTGAAAAAGATAGCTAAGAGAAAGCTGTATTCAACAAGAAAACAATTCTAGACTCTACAAAAGGTAACATTGGAAAATGACAAACTAATTGCTCTTCATTAGTCTCAAAAAATCAACTTTAATGTTCAACACTTTCATATGTTGAGTTCGATATTGTTTCCCTCTCCTAGGTCATTGATGTTTGTATTAACTACTCTAGATTATGCAGCCTTTCTTTACAATGACCCTAATGATGTGGGTACCCTGACTGACACAATGCCTCCATCATACTAGAACTGATTGAGTCATTTGGGATGCCAATGTTTGGATGAAGGAAAAATTTTATATTCATCACCAAAATTTATCTCTCCTAACTTAGATCTCCTAATAACTGATGCACTACGTGGTTTGGCTTTTAGTATGGGTATAAATTTGCTAGTTACTTCTAATATTATCTCTAGTTTCTTTGTTGATCTGACATTGTTTTTTTCACCACACTAGATGGCGCGAATAAGTAGACGGATCAATAGAAACATTGTGCAATAAGGTGTTATAATATGAATTGAGTTGAATCAGAAAAAAATTGTTCCCTTGAATATAATTTGCTTCTTTTTCATGCCAAGTATGGGCTATTAGAAATTCTAAACTTTACTTATTTTAGAGGAACCAAATCCACGTATATATTCTTGATCAAATAACTAAGCCTCCGTTTGGATTATAGCTGTTTTTTGGGGTGTTTTTGAAAAAGTTTACTGTAGCAGAGTTTTTAGATTATATTTTGGGATATTTTTAAAAAATATTTTGGGATATTTAAGAGTAGAAGAGCTTATAGAATATATTTTGAAATATTTTTAAAATTTAAAAAAAAATTAAACTAATTTTTAGATTACCTTTTAGAGTACTTTTTAAAAATTTTTACTATATTTGAAAAACTAGTTTTTGAAAAACAGGCCCAAAATTTTTACTTTTAGAATAGGATTAATGTTAATTTTTTGTTCAAAGTTAATGAAAGGATTTATGTCAAACTAAATGCTTGCATAGAATAGAGATAAAGGAATGAGATAAATAATGTTTGGCATTCTCCAATAGTAGAACAATAAAATACTAAATCCACATTTCTCTAAAACCAAATAAGTCCATGGCATTGGGTGATTAAAATGGATCAATCGATCTAATCCAAGATTATAGCCGATTAACCAACAAGGTAAGAGAAAATACAGATACTTTTGTAATTCAAGGTATACCAGTCTTGTAATCTAGGTTAGTGTCCACATATTTCAATGCTTCTCTTTTGACAAAATAAACTGACTATCAACTAAAGATCATCAATGCCTAACTGGCCTGTGATAGTGATATTGGAGTTGTAAATGCAACCATTGGAATTGATGATATTAACTACCATAATCCTACTACCCTACTCTCTGGATAAGTACATTTACTTTTGAATTCAAAGTTACTTTATAGGTTTGAACTTCATGCTAACGCAAAAGTAGCGGTAGTTTGTTGTCTTATGTAGCATATTAGTTGAAAATCTCTTTTCTTCTTCAAATTGTGATCACTATGAGTATAAAAGAGTGTTGAAAATTTACGTGCTTTGGCTTTGAAATACACGTACGAAATCATACATTTTTGTGTGAATATGCGATTAGAATGTAAATGATAAGTACTGGTAGATTTAAAACCAACCATCTTTCTTTCTAAAGAAAGGAACCAAGTTACTTCACATGGATATTTTGGATGACATTAAAATTTGAATTGAATGTCATTCAGGCTTGAGTACTGATTTAATTTTTTTTTTTTTGGGTATATTTGAGGTGGAAATGCTTTTTCATGTTCTTGCGTAAAGGTTGGTGGGGTATTTTATGTATTTATGGATTGCCCGTGATTAAAAAGAATTGGAAGAGATTAGAACAAAACCCACAATAATTGTAAAATTTTAACATAATATTCATATTAAGATCACCTTGTCAAGTTAGTACATGCCTTGCACGGTTCATGCAGTCAACATTATCATCTTATAGCTCTGCAATTACAAAGAAATCTAGTACAACTTGTTTCAACTATAAGAGTTTTATATCCTGGATATACCTTTGGTAATTTAATTTTGTTCTTATTATATTTTATCATATGCAGTTAATTGCATTTTTTAAAGGACAAATTGAGTTCGATTAATGATCTAAGTTGAGTTCGATTAGCTTGTGAGCTTTTCTGGTTTCTGGTTTTGATGTAAATTATTACGTAACATCAAAAAGTTTAAATGGAGAAAGCGACAGATAAATGCAAACCTCTTCAGAAATTATATATGTCGGAGTAAATTAGGTACCATACAATTGGCTTAACAAAGTAATGGATAAATATAGAATTTGTCATGCATAACCATGCCAATATTCTGAAACTTCAACAATACAATTTTGTTGTAGCCTAGTTAGACTATTCAAGTTTAAGCTGAAAAAAAAAAAAAAAGAGGATTGTCGAGTACAATAAATACAATATGCCTCTCAAAATTGTTGAGTACCTAAAAAAAGGAAAAAAGAATAACACTTATACAGACTATTTATTCACGTAAAAGAATATGGCTTTGAATTTAAATTGACATTATTTATCATGCATCTAAACCTATTCATGTAAAACAATCCATACGCAATAAGCAAGAAACATTAATCCCTGAATTCGTTACTTCTTCTTACAAAGTATAAGCTTTTCTTTTTAAATTTAACTTCCGTCCTTGAATTTGACACATAGATTTGAAATTTTTAACAGGAAAGTTGCTCTGGATGTATAAAGATCTTGATAGAGATAATTAAAGCTCTATTACACCAACTTAGAATCAGTAAATTTCTGAAATGGATAGAGGTCTTTAGGCCTTTAGACCCATGAAAATGAAAGTTTACCTAAACAAGCGAACGAAAAAGAAAAAGACAGCGAATTTGATATGCTGTCCAGAGATGGAGAAAGTTTACCTAAACAATCAAACGAAAAAAAAATGGAAATTGATACTCTATCCAGAGATGAAGAAATAAGCACATTATCTTATAATGCTTAACTTTATCATTCAAGAATGACGGTTACTTATATAAGGACAACAAATTCTTTATTCCTACGTGCAGAGACTGGAGACTTGGACAGCTACATCAGTCAATGAAGCGTGGACTTCAAACTAAAATTCTCAGCCTAGTGAAGAAAATAGAGGAAGATGATATCTCTTAAATAAGTAAACAATACTATTGGTCAGCAATACCAGGCACAGCTACTTACGTATTTTCTTTGCGCAAGGCAAGGTGTTCCCAACCTAATTCTTATAAATAGGGCAGCAGCTAAAGGCTCTTTTTACTAGACCTCAGTGAGTTTAACACATCATTATCATTTTGAGTGAGATTGTGATCAAATGGCATCTTCAAGAAATTTGGTCTTTCGCTTTGGTGCTCTCTTTGCACTTGTGCTCCTCATTTCCTCTGATGTAACAGCCGCAGGTGCCTAGTCTTTTTTCTTTTTTCTTGGTTGCACCTAAATACTCAAATGAATAATGGAGCTCTAGGAGACTCATTATTGAGATGCCAACTTTTATCATATGCTATTTATATAGCGTCAAGCAAGATTTATTAATCTGCTGATATCTTTTCACTTTTTAACAGAAGTAAATTTTGGTTGCTTCTGTCAATGGTTAGTGACACATCTGATATGTCATCCTATAATATTACTACAAGGATGCACATTCCATAATATCACACTATAGTTTGACACAATAAAGACCAAAATAAGGTCGATAACCAAATTAAAAATAGTTTTATCTCTACCTCATTGAGTAGACTATAAGGCAAATTAATTCCCATCCAAGTCGCACCATTTATATACCTGACCCTTTTTTTAGTCCATAATATACTTTTCTTTGCATATTTTTTGGGGTAAATTTTTAGCCTAGCCAGTCACCTCACGTTTTGCAGCTGAAGATAACACTCCTAATAGTTATGTCTCCTTGTGTCTTGAAACAGATCAGGAGAACGTGAAGACCACTGGAGTCCTGGATGCCAGTTCGGGTGAGGTTCATCAGGATACCGTAACCTTAGTTAGTTGCAGACATGGTTGCTGCCGTTGGATCCCTCATAAGGGATGCAAGAAATGCTGCGCAACTGCTGAGGAGACCCCTGAAGCTACATCTGGAGATGAGGATACCATAACCGCAGATCGTTGAAGCCATGGTTGCTGCCGCTGGTACCATGGGCATTGCCAAAGATGCTGTCCACCTGCTGAGGAGACCCCTGAAGCTAAATCAGGAAATGAGGATACCGTAACCGCAGATCGTTGCAGACATGGTTGCTGCCGCTGGTACCATGGACATTGCCAAAGATGCTGTCCACCTGCTGAGGAGACCCCTGAAGCTACATCCGGAGATGAGGTCAAAAATTAATGCTAAATAAATCAGGGTGTGACACAGGATCCGTGACACCTATATTATTACCTTAATATGTTATGTTGTGTTTGCCTTTGATGGTTGATTTCCTATATGTGTAAAAGACTTGTGCGGCTTCTCTTTGAATTGGTGTAGAATCAACGGGGGAAGCATGTAATGAGTACTCAGTTCGAGTGCTCTTCTTATGTTGTTGTCATGTTGAATAAATACATCTACTTGATCATCTACTACAATTGATGATCTCTATCTCAGTTACATCAGAAACTTCTGTACCTTGGACCTGCTAGAATTTAGTGTGATTGACATAAGACGTGCAGAATGTTCAATATATGTATATATGTGCTTCTTCATCGTGCCATGCCATTACAATGTGAAAGAATTCAGCATCGACGGAGTGAAGCGTACCCAATCCTGCTCCTGAGAAAGGAAACAAAGTCCCTCAAAAATGGATATTTTGGATGCCATCAAGATTTTGAATTGATGCCATTTGGAGATCTGAATGTTGTTTTTTTTCCTTTATCTTCGTTCAAGATTTTTTTTGGTGGAAATGCTTCAGTTAGTAAATGCTTCTATTACACTTGTACAATACACATTTAAAAGTATAACACAACAAAAGCTTGTGTAGTTCATATATGTAAAAAATATTCATACTTTTCAGCTAACCTATAAAAACACGTAATAAATTCTTGATACATTACACTTTACTAACTAGACTTTAAATTTTTTCAAAAAAAGGAAGGATGGAATTTAAGCCGCAGAGAGGGAAGGGGAATTTGAATTCAAAACCTCTAATTTCTAAGTTTTTCACTAAGCAATCGTCAAAACCAAAAAAAAAATTTAAAAATAAAAAGTAAAAAAAATATATGAGCACCTTGGGGTCAATGCTCCTGTTCGAAGATTTATTCCTTTGGTTTGTCATCATCTCCCTCTATTGAAATCTAAGTACCCTTGGTTGACCATTTGTTTCCCTGAGCATCCATCAACACTTTTATATAGTATTAGATTAGATTAGGTTATCAATGCAACATCAATATCCTTAAATATAAAAGCTTAAGTATAGTAATCAAAATACCGTTAGTAATCTGTATGATTATTTTTCATCCTTTAATGTTTTAGTTTTAGAAAGATCATAAATGTTGCGTATAAAGCATGCTATAGGCTAAATTAAGATAAATTAAGTACATTGCTAAAATGGAGAGCATTGCTGTAAGTCCCAAAGACAACCAAGAGGGGGGGTGAATTGGGTTGATTAAAATCCTAACCAAATTTATGCACTTTTTCTTTAATAAAAAATTTACCTTCTTTTCTAGTAATGATTAACCAAGTAGATTAGAAGACAGGAGCAATATTGATCAGAAAAATAAGTATAGAAAAGCAATGAGAATTTTATTAAACAGAAAAGTAAAATAGGGAATCAAACCAGGTGTCTACCAAGCTATCCTCAAACTTGAAGACCAAACACTAGGAAGAGCAACTTCTCTTTGATGAAAGAAGATCAACTAGATGTACAATGGAGGGAGCACTTCCTCCTCGCCCTAAGCCTCACTTAGTCAAGCTAGGAAGTTTTACAATCACTCAGAAAACCCTCAACAAAGCTACACTAAAGATCCTTTCAACCACAAAAGAAATGCTCAACAGAAATTCACACCACTTTAATACAAATCTGCTTTGGAGACTATTTTCTAGCTAAAATATCTCTTGAGAACTTGTAAACAAAGTGTGCAAAAGTCCCTACTTCGTTCAGACCAGTTTAATTTTAAAGGGAACCAGAAATGGGCTTCATCAATGCTTCCAACGGATAGAAGGCAGCTGAAGAGTCAACTAGCCGTTGGGGCTGTCGGACGTCCGACGATCGAATCATCGTCCGAACCAATCGTCCGATGATAGCCATGTTGAGGTTCGGACGTCCGATGAGTTTTTTGTCGTCCGACAGCACAGCGTCCGACCTTGGGCCGAGAGCTAGCAAGTTATCTTGGAATTTTTCGGACGTCCGATCTGGTTGATATGCGTCCGAGGTGTGCGTCCGATCCTTCCGGACGTCCGATGCTCCCATATGAGCGTCCGACAGAGCTTCCTTCCTGATGTTCTTCATCCTTTCGGACGTCCGACAGATTCCTTTCGGCCGTCCGACCTGATTGTCCTGTTTTTGCTTCACATTTTGGTTGTTTTGCTTTTGATGACATATTCGAACCTGATTCTTGGATAGACAAAAACACTTGTTTTCGAAGAAGGTTAGATAAACATTTCAAAGTGCCAAGAATGACACACAAGACACACTTAAAAGACAGTATCTTTGATCGGAACAAAACAATTACTAAATTCATTTATATTATTTCAATCTTGTTTGCCACATCCAAAGCATCGTAGACTGGAGTCAATCAGACATATGCTTTCCTTGTTCCATCAGGCCTGATCAAAGTGTTCACTTTCTTGGTCTGTATAAACGAACTTTTGTGATCATCAAAACCAAGAATAACATTCTCCCCCTTTTTGATGATGACAAAACAAAAGTTTGAAATGAAATTTGATGATTGCAATGAAAACTCCCCCTTTCAAAATAGACAAGAACTCCCCCTGCCTTAGTGAATCATAAAAAGTTTGAAAACCTCCCCCTCACTAGACTGCCCAACCGAGTTTAGACAATTATCCAAAAACATGACAATTAAGCAACTCACAACCAACATATCACCAATTCAATCCATCAGCAAAATCCAAATTTAATTAAACCATCAATCAATTCAACATATCCAACATCATCAAATCCTCATCAAATCCAACATATCAATCAATTAGTATATCATTTCCATTCTCCCCCTTTTTGTCATCACAAAGGGCAACCAATTACATCAACACATCCACAAATACATTCATCAATGAAAACCAAAAAAAAATTCATTATATTCACACAATTAGAATAGACAAACAAACATCCATCAAGACAGTGCTTAAACATCCATCAAAACATAACTTAAACATTCATCAAAAACATACCAAAAGAAACTTAAAATATCCATTACATTACATATTCATTGTTGAATACCACAAACACATAAACGAGACAGACAACATGCAAATGTCCTAAATGATGAACTAAGTGGATCCAGGTGTCCTCCGAGAGAGCTGATATTGGTCAAGATCCTCCTCTTCAGTCTCTTCATCATCTTCAGCAGCCTCTTCAACTGGTGCCTTGCCTTTATCTAATGTAGAGGTGCCAAGAGGAGTCACAGGGGTTGAAGAACCAGGATCCGGAATTGATGAACTTGGATCAGTGGGGTGTGACTCTTTGTCATGGGAAACTTCCTCAACCACAGGTGGAGGAAAAAGAAGATTCTTTTTGTCAAGAAAGGCAGTTTGTTGCTCAGAAGACATGGTGAGCATTAGGCCATGTTCTAGAAGAAGAACATGCTGTTTGAGTTCATGAAGAAGCTCAATTACTTCATTACTTGAAGAGGAAGATGCTTTAGTGGCAGACTTCCTAGGGTGAATGGGAGTGAGTGAAATGGGTGAAGGATCATGTATAGTCTTAGACCTCTGTTCACTAGATGATGCCCCCTTATATGCCCACAGATTATCTTTAAAAACAAGATTTTTCCTTTCAAAATATGCTCTGGTAAAAGCATAAGAAGATGCTTCTTTGGGACAAACACCTAAAATTGGAACTTTGTAAAATTCAAAAATCTTTTGAAGAAACTTTCCATAGGATAGTTTTCTTCGAGAGTCAGTAGCATAGCGAAGTAAAAACTTGCACATGACAAAACCAAAATCAATCCGGATTTTTTCTCGAAAACAATAAAAGAGATACAACTCCATTTTGTTTGCATCAGTTCTGTGGCCATCAGTGGGCACAAGCAGGTTTGAAATGATAGAAAAGGCAATTAAATTCACAGGGGCCAGATCATTCAACTTAGCATCAGCAGGTGAGGAAAAACTTCTTTTGAAATAAGTTAACATTTTTGTCCCATCAAAATGATTTGCAGCAGTAGGGAGCTCTTCATAGGAAAAGAAATTAGCAACCTTATCTTTGCATAAACGTTCAATTGTAGTTTTTAAAATGGAATTCACAGTATCAGAATCAAAGATGAGGTCTACCCCATTTACCCTAGACATGATCTCAGTTTGGTCAGTTCCTTTCCTAAGGTTGGCAAAAAATTGATGCAGCATATCAGGATAGTAGACATTGGGCATGGAAATGAGATGTGACCATTTCTGGAAAGCAAATAGATTCAGAATGGATTCTAAACCTATGGAGCGAAATTCAGAGGGGTTTACAGTTCTTTGAGGGATGACACCCTTCTGGGATATCCAGGCGTATCTGTCTTTCGCAGCATCATCAAAGAATGGAGGGAGAGGGACTGATTTAGGAGGCGGTTGAGAAGAGGTCCCCTGTCCAGATTCTGGTTGAGAAGTGGGTTGTGGAGTAGGTCGTGATATCTGACCCTTGATAGCTCCCCTTTTGAAGCGCTTGGATGTCCGTTTGACAGTAGGAAGATCCTCATCCTCATCCCTGAGTGGATACTTGCGTCCGGCAGTAACTTTTCCTCCCCTTAGATTCACCATTTTTCTAAATGTGTGGAATGGAGGATGCAAATGATGCACACAGCAGTAGGGAAGTGAATCGCACAGAAATTTTGGGACAAAAACACCTTGAACGAGATTTGACAGAGCGGTTATGCAAGAGTAGGGTTGTGAGGAAAATTTGGGGATTTGCGAAATGTTATTCAGTTTGGTGAAATGATCAGGAGAAATGAAACGCAAACGATGGGGAAATGTTTTGGTTGAGTCAATTTGGGAATGGTAGCCACAAAATGGTACGAATTTGAGAGTGAGGGAAGAGAGAGTTTTCGTCCGAGAGGAAATAGGATGGGAAGAGTCTGAAGCAAATGCGGAAGAAAGTTGTTTTAAAAAATGAGCCGTTGCACTGTCGGACGGCCGAACGAAGTTGTGCGTCCGACAGTTGCGTCCGAACAGACGCAATCTGGAGAATGGCTGAAGAACATCATCGGACGTCCGTTCATCTTCTTTCGGACGTCCGAAGACCCAAAGAAAATTAAGATGATTTTTCGATTATTCCTAATTTTGATCTTAGATGAATGAACTGTTCTAATGGCAAAGCTTTCGTAAAAATATCAGCAAATTGATCTTTAGAACAAACATAATTTACACATATTTCACCTTTTTGAACAAGATCACGAATAAAGTGATGCTTTATATCTATGTGCTTTGTCCTAGAATGATGAATAGGATTTTTGGTCAAATTGATAGCACTAGTATTATCACAGAATACAGGCATGCAGTCATACAACAATCCAAAATCATTCAAAGTGTGCTTCATCCATAGAAGTTGAGCACAACATGCACTAGCGGCAATATATTCCGCCTCGGTGGTAGACAAAGAGATTGCACATTGTTTCTTGCTAAACCAAGAGACTAAACAATTTCCAAGAAAATGACAAGTTCCACTCGTACTCTTTCTATCCACATGACAACCTCCAAAATCAGCATCCGAATAACCATATAGAGCAAACTCATTAGATCTAGCATACCAAAGACCATAGTCTAATGTACCTTTCAAATACCTAAAAATTCTTTTTACAGCATTCAAATGTGATTCTTTTGGACAAGATTGAAATCTAGCACACAAGCAAACAGCAAACATAATATCAGGTCTACTTGCGGTTAAATAAAGTAGGCTTCCGATCATACCTCTATAATGCTTTTCATCCACATGATTACCTTCTTCATCTTTGTCAAGCTTTGTAGAAGTGCACATTGGAGTTCCAACTTGTTTTGAGTCCTCCATGCCAAACCTTTTCAGCAATTCCTTGGTATATTTTGCTTGATTTATAAAAATTCCCTCAAGAGCTTGATGTATTTGAAGTCCAAGGAAGAAATTTAATTCTCCCATCATACTCATTTCAAATTCACTTTGCATAGTGGTGGAAAACTCCTTACATAGATACTCATTAGTAGCACCAAAAATAATATCATCAACATATATTTGCACAATAAGAAGGTCATTCAACACATGCTTAGTAAACAGTGTGGTGTCCACAATACCTCTTTTGAAACCTTTTTCAATCAAGAACCCACTTAATCTTTCATACCAAGCTCTTGGAGCCTGCTTTAAACCATATAAAGCTTTAGAAAGTTTAAACACATGACTTGGAAATTTTGTATTTTCAAAACCGGGGGGTTGATCCACATACACTTCTTGATCAATAAAACCATTTAAAAAGGCACTTTTAACATCCATTTGAAACAATTTGAAACCTTTGAAGCAAGCAAAAGCAAGAAGCATTCTAATAGATTCTAATCTTGCTACGGGAGCAAATGTTTCATCAAAATCAATGCCTTCTTCTTGTGCATATCCTTTAGCAACTAATCTGGCTTTATTTCTTACTACAACACCTTTATCATCCAACTTATTTCTAAAAATCCACTTTGTGCCAATGATAGGTTGATTTTGAGGTCTATCAACAAGTGTCCAAACTTCATTTCTCTCAAATTGATTAAGTTCCTCTTGCATTGCCAAAATCCAGTTTTCATCCTTTAAAGCATCATTGACATTTTTGGGTTCATAAAGAGAAACTAAAGCAAAATTGTCAATCAATTTTCTAGATGAGGAACGAGTGTTTACCTTCTCGGATGGATCACCAATTATAAGCTCTTTTGGATGATTTTGGTTGAATTTCCAAGCCTTGGGAAGATCTTTGAGTGGATCATCATTTTTGTCTTCATCTTCCACTTCTTGATCATTATGAACTTCATTTTCCATTTCAGTTGCTGCTGGTTTAGAACTTCCTTCATTTCCAATTGATAGTTTTTCCATTCCTTCTCGAACACCTACATCATCATCCTCACACAAACTTTTGGAATTATCATCATTGGCTTCATCAAATGTTATATGTATAGCTTCTTCAATCACAAGTGTTCTTCTATTAAAAACTCTATATCCTCTTTTATTCTCACAATACCCCAAAAATATTCCTTCATCAGATTTTTTGTCAAACTTACCAAGATGTTCCTTTAGATTCAAAATAAAACATTTACAACCAAATGCTTTGAAGTAACCAACCGTAGGTTTCTTATCAAAAATCAGTTCATAAGAAGTTTTCTTCAAAATAGGTCTCAAGAGGATTCTGTTCATCACATAACATGCGGTGTTTACCGCTTCAGCCCAAAGATATTTAGGCAGCCTACATTCATTCAACATAGTTCTAGCAGCCTCTTGGAGAGTCCTATTTTTCCTTTCTACAACACCATTTTGCTGTGGAGTCCTTGCAATAGAAAACTCATGTGTTATACCATTATGATCACAAAATTCTGGAAAACCACAATACTTGAATTCTGTTCCATTATCACTTCTAATCCTAACAATTTTTAACCCAAGCAGATTTTGCACTTTAGCAAACATTGAAGTAAAATTCTTGAAGGCATCATCTTTATGAGCAAGAAATATCACCCAGGTGTATCTAGAATAATCATCAACAATTACAAAACAATATTTCTTACCTCCCAGGCTAGTGATTTGAGTGGGACCAAATAAATCAAGATGCAAGAGTTCCAAAGGTTTTGAAGTAGATACACACATTTTTGGTTTAAAAGAAATTTTAGTTTGCTTCCCAAATTGACATGCATCACATATTTTGTCCTTATCAAAACTAATTTTTGGCAAGCCTCTAACCAACTCCTTTTTCGAAATTTCCTTTAGTAAATCCATGTTAAAATGACAAAGTCTTCTATGCCACAACCAAGGATCTTCATTTGAAGCTTTGAGACATTTTAAGCTAGAAGAATCAACTTTATCGAGAATCACAATATATATGTCATTAAACCTCTTACCTTTGAACACAACATTATATTTGGAATCAAGTACAATGCATTCATGCTTTTTAAACAACACATACAAGTCTTTATCACACAATTGACTAACACTAAGCAAGTTATAACCTAAGTTATCAACCAAGAGCACATTATGAACAAAAGTTTCACCATCCTTACCAACATCACCTATTCCAATTGTCTTAGCTTTCACATCATCACCAAATGTTACCTTTCCACTTGATTTTGATTTCAGCTTTATGAACAAGGAAGGATCACCGGTCATGTGCCTTGAGCAACCGCTATCAATGAACCATTTGGACTTGTTTGAGCATTTTTCCTGAAAAGAAAAGGTGTTTGGTACCCTTTTTAATTTTTGGGTCCATAATAGTTAGCATTGTATCTAACTAACCACATGCACTTCATCCCTTTGTTCAGATTTCTTTTCACATAGCAATTACCTTTCAAATGCCCTCTTTGACAACAAAAACCACACATAATGGAAGAGTCCTTAACATGTACTGGTTTGATATATCTCAATCCACCTCTTCTATATGTTGTGAACCCATGTGCAATTTTGTTGTGTGCAAATGTTCTTTGAAAAGTAGTAGGATGGGTAAATAACATGTTCCTTTTGCTAAACTCCTGCTTTCTTGCTTTCAGAGTCTCATCCAAGTTGTCCATTCTTTTTTTCAAATCACCCTGTCTTTCCTTCAGCATTTCACAAATATTTGTCTTTCTATCAAACTCATCTTGAACATTACATCCGGCTCTTACTAGACTTTCATTGTCGGTCTTTAGTTGTTTATTTTGTTGAAAAAGACTTGCATTTTCTTGAATGAGAAAAGCCATTTTCTGTTTTAACTGCTTGTTTTTATCATAAGATTCCTTCAAGGCATTATGCAGTTTTTCAACAAAGGATTCAAGATCATCATCTTCATCATTATCACTTTCAGATTGAGAGTGTGTGGAAGTTACCTCATTATTTCCAATAGCCATGAAAGCCATTTGAGCAGATTCTTCTTCTTCTTCAACTTCCCCTTCGGAGTTGCATTCATTCCAAGTAATCTGAAAATTGTTGAATCTTGGCTTTCGATCAGCTTTTCCATCTTTCATCTTCTTCATAGGGCATTCGTTTGCATAATGTCCAATCTGTCCACATTCGAAGCATTTGTCCAACTGTTTCTTGTTGAAATCTTGTTTACCTTTATACTTTGCGATAGATGGCTGATTCTGGAATTGATTGCTAGATCCTCCCCTTCTAAACTTTCTTTTATTCAAGATTCTTTTGAATCCTCTGGTGATGAGAGCAAGATCATTATCGTCACCATCCGAGTCTTCATCATCCAGGTGAGCAATATCATCTTCACCTTGAGTAGTCTTTAGAGCAATGTTTCTCTTTGCTCTAGCATCCTCTTCCTCCTGCACTTTAGTTTTCAGTTTCAACTCATAAGAGGTTAGTGAGTTAATGATAGATTCAATAGGCACAGAACTTAAATCATTGGCCTCCTCTATTGCAGTCACTTTATTTTCCCATTCTTTGCCCAAGGCATTGAGAATTTTCCTGTTCTTCTCTCCCAAGGTGTACTCTTTGCCCAACGCCTCGAGATCTTTGATCAAGTCAGTGAACCTGCAATACATTATGTCAATATCCTCAAGAGGTTCAATTTTAAATGATTCATATTTCGTGACCAAGATGGCCTTTTTCTATTCTTTCACATAGTCACCACCCTCATGGATTTCTCTTAGTTTATCCCACATTTCTTTAGCCGATTTGCAGCCTTTTACTCTGATTGATTCATTTGAATCTAGGGCACTATAAATAACATTCATGGCCTTGGCATTCAATGTGAGGTTAGTCCTATCTTGAGCATTCATTTCAACTCTTGTTTTTGGCCGAAGCAACCCTGTATCTGCATCAAGAAAGTTAGCTTCATGCGGTCCTTCACTCACAATAAATCATAATTCAATATCAATAGATTGCAGAAAGATAATCATTCGTTCTTTCCAGCTAACATAGTTGGAGCCACTGAACATGGGAGGCCTAGTAACAGATTGCCCCTCAACAAACATAGCATGACTGGTTGTCATCTTTACTCCAAGCCGTTAGAGCTTAATCTCAAGGAGACCAAGCTCTGATACCAATTGTAAGTCCCAAAGACAACCAAGAGGGGGGGTGAATTGGGTTGATTAAAATCCTAACCAAATTTATGCACTTTTTCTTTAATAAAAAATTTACCTTCTTTTCTAGTAATGATTAACCAAGTAGATTAGAAGACAGGAGCAATATTGATCAGAAAAATAAGTATAGAAAAGCAATGAGAATTTTATTAAACAGAAAAGTAAAATAGGGAATCAAACCAGGTGTCTACCAAGCTATCCTCAAACTTGAAGACCAAACACTAGGAAGAGCAACTTCTCTTTGATGAAAGAAGATCAACTAGATGTACAATGGAGGGAGCACTTCCTCCTCGCCCTAAGCTTCACTTAGTCAAGCTAGGAAGTTTTACAATCACTCAGAAAACCCTCAACAAAGCTACACTAAAGATCCTTTCAACCACAAAAGAAATGCTCAACAGAAATTCACACCACTTTAATACAAATCTGCTTTGGAGACTATTTTCTAGCTAAAATATCTCTTGAGAACTTGTAAACAAAGTGTGCAAAAGTCCCTATTTCGTTCAGACCAGTTTAATTTTAAAGGGAACCAGAAATGGGCTTCATCAATGCTTCCAACGGATAGAAGGCAGCTGAAGAGTCAACTAGCCGTTGGGGCTGTCGGACGTCCGACGATCGAATCATCGTCCGAACCAATCGTCTGATGATAGCCATGTTGAGGTTCGGACGTCCGATGAGTTTTTTGTCGTCCGACAGCACAGCGTCCGACCTTGGGCCGAGAGCTAGCAAGTTATCTTGGAATTTTTCGGACGTCCGATCTGGTTGATATGCGTCCGAGGTGTGCGTCCGATCCTTCCGGACGTCCGATGCTCCCATATGAGCGTCCGACAGAGCTTCCTTCCTGATGTTCTTCATCCTTTCGGACGTCCGACAGATTCCTTTCGGCCGTCCGACCTGATTGTCCTGTTTTTGCTTCACATTTTGGTTGTTTTGCTTTTGATGACATATTCGAACCTGATTCTTGGATAGACAAAAACACTTGTTTTCGAAGAAGGTTAGATAAACATTTCAAAGTGCCAAGAATGACACACAAGACACACTTAAAAGACAGTATCTTTGATCGGAACAAAACAATTACTAAATTCATTTATATTATTTCAATCTTGTTTGCCACATCCAAAGCATCGTAGACTGGAGTCAATCAGACATATGCTTTCCTTGTTCCATCAGGCCTGATCAAAGTGTTCACTTTCTTGGTCTGTATAAACGAACTTTTGTGATCATCAAAACCAAGAATAACAATTCCAATATAGTGTATGATTCATTGTTGAAACTGCCACGATTGGTTGTGGAGACCTCAAGTTGGATAGGTTAGGTTATCCTAATTTTCGGGTTTTCTAAACCTTTGTATTTGTGGAGTGGAACTCTAGGAGGTAAGGTTTTCTCCTCCTCTCTGTAATTTTTTAATTAATAAGAAAAGTATTATTGTTTACAAAAAATAGTGGTTTATATATATTAACTGTCAATGAATGGTTGTATTTGAGTTATAATTTGAATGGATGTTGCCTAATTTAAGTATATGTTGGTTTTTGTGGGAAAAGCATGCGATTGAGGAGGAAATGAATCGAAAACGCAACAAAAGGAGAAGAAACGTTGGGTTGCCAGGACACAAGGATCCGCGGGTGGATCCTATGTCCAAAGCCAAACATTGAAAGGGACTTTGCGAGGACTTCTTCTAGTTCTAATGATTTGTGAGCCCCAAAACAAGTTCGCAGCCAGAGTTAGAGCCGGTCTTCGAGCCGAACTTTATTGGAAAACCCAGTCAAACTCGATTTTTGGTAAGTTTTCAAGACCTATTCCTACCATATTTCGGATACAACTTTGAGAGACTATAAATAGGACATTCTAGGATGCTTTTAGGTTAGAAAGCATTTAGCTAACATTAGTTGATCCTTTTTATATCTTCTTTTCTTGAGAGATCACAAAGGAAGTGTTGAAGAATCAAAGAGGAAGTTCAAGATGGAGATTGGAGCAGGGAAAATTTGAGAAGTTTTCTTTACTTATAACTTCTTATTTTGTCTTTCATTTGAATTCTTGGAATTATCTATGAATATGTTGAGCT
This sequence comes from Coffea arabica, assembly GCF_036785885.1. Classification (NCBI taxonomy): domain Eukaryota; kingdom Viridiplantae; phylum Streptophyta; class Magnoliopsida; order Gentianales; family Rubiaceae; genus Coffea; species Coffea arabica. The sequence goes on along the minus strand of NC_092314.1, from coordinate 9,739,074 downwards.
AATTTATATCTAGAGTTAGGATTTTGTGAAGGAGATTTGATTATTTGTTCTAGATAAATCGCTTTTGTTTTGATTTATCTATCTTGTCTTTATTACATGTTTGTGCTTGGCCACTATAGATACTCTCTTAGGGTTTGTATTGAGTTGAGAAGCAATATACAACCATATATTAGATAGATAAACATACTTAGTCTTATCATGAAAGTGGATTAGGCTTTGTATGGCATAATTATATCACCTAAGATCTTAAAAGATTTAATTAAATACCTATGATTTCGAGAGCAACGTGAGATTTCATTAGATACAATCTATATCTATATCTATTGCAGAGTGGATTTTTAGGAGAGAGCCTCTCAATGGCTTCCAAACTTCTCATTCTTTTTTCTAGATTTTTGTATTTATTTTAATACATAAAAAGTAGTGGGTTATAACTAACCCTATCACCAGTCAAATTTAAAATTTAAAAATTTCCCACTATTTACTTCATAAACCGTTTATAATTTGTGATGTGCAACTAAATGTAAAGTTGAGGGGGTAAAGTGCAACTAAATGTAAAGTTAATGGGTTTACTATATTTAACCCTAAAAAAAATCGCAAGAACGGAACAATTATTTTTTTTTTCGCCTTTAGGATGTCCAGACATCCATGTCCAGTGACCAAAAAATTTTTCCTTTCTTAATGAACGTAAGATGGCCAATTTATTTATTTTTTAAAAATGAATAGGGCTGTTTCAGATCCCAAAAAAAGAAATAAACCTAGGTTCCTCCATTGTTATGATTTTTTTCACCATTATTCTAAGAAATTTGCTAAATTGAATTCTTTAGGTCAAAAAATGAGATTTGTGACCAATCCCTTTTTTTTTAATTTGCGTGACCAGCCTATTGTTGACAAAAGTTTAAATTTTTTAAAAAGCATACAAAAATTAGGGGAGATAATATTAGGAGTTTATAGTAAATTTGCCACACTTCTGGTGTGGTTTTCGCCTGTCCAATACCATGAAAGAATAGAATAAGCCATTTTCAATTATTACACGCTAAATAGAATTTGGAAGCATACAACATGATCAAGAAACAGCAGAACCAATTAGGACTAGATTTTGACCTCAAAAAAAATTAGGACTAGATGTCACTGGCACGTTGCCGTAACTTGCAATGGTAATTAGGACTATATAGCGCTTTTTTTTTTTTTGCAAGGAATTAGGACACTGTAAAGTTTATTTAGGTAAACTTTACCTCATCGGTGATTTGAGTATACTATCAAGTTATTGAGTATACTACAAATCCTATAATCATGCTCACATTTTCCTCACATTTCCCACTCCAATTAAGAGTCCTCCAATTTAAGAAATATTTATCTCTTAACTAATCCTATAACTGCTTCTAAAAATCCTATAATCATGCTCACGTTTTCCCTACATTTTTCCCACTTTCCCACTCCAATTAAGAGTCCTCCAATTGAAGAATTCCACTCCAATTAAAAGTCCTCCAAAACATAGCTTTCTCGTTCAACTTTCTTGTATGCTCACTCCAATTAAGAGAACTTTCTTGCATTTTTCCCAAGAACTTATTATCTCCTTCAACATTTTTATGGTATCCATCTTAACCCTTAACCTAATTTCACTATGGAACATACCCGCCTACAAGCATTTCAACAATAGCTAAATTTCAAACTCGTAAGATTGCAAAGGAGGAAACATTTGTTTAAAAAATGAAACGTACACCGTAACGATTCCACACAGCAGTTTTAAAAGTTTCAACAATTTTGCATTGACGAAAGAGAAATCTCACATCAAATTCGAAGGACAAAATCCCAACTACACCGATTAAAACGTCGTTCGCAACAAATTAGAAATTCTGGTACTGTTTATTCTTTAAACATTTGCATTTCCATTGTTTTTTAAATATTATTCCCAATAATGTAATATTTTTGATTGATTATTGTTGTTATTGTCTTTCGTCTTTAAATAGAAGTGAAATGTTAGGTAATAGGTCATCATTTTAGACTCATTTTCTTATAATTCAATAACAACTTATTACGCAACAGTAAGCATAAAAATTTATTTTATGGTCAGAGCAATAGATGTCCGTCATTGTTTTTATGTTAAATTTTTCCCTATAGCACAAATATTGGTATTTGACTTTTGAAGGAACCAAATTCCCTCTAGATACAAAAATGATGGAATTTGATATGAGAAATTTCTTACGATAGAAAATTTACATTTTCAGATTGTTTGCGACTTAGTAGCACCGTTGTAAGTTAGCTCCGTGTGTAGCACGGATATTCACACTAGTTTAGATGTATCAAAAGATAATTTAAAGTACCTTTACGTGATACGTCTTTGACTTGTTAAGAAAATAATTGGATATATAATTCCAATTCTGAATCAAAATTTGAAACTCTAGTCTTTTGCTAATTGTTTGCTCAACTATATCTTATTTGATTTAATTTCTTAATTAGTGATTAAAAACCCTCTGAATTTAAATTTTGTTATTTTCATTAGAGTAATTAAAGTAGGAAAAATTAACTCATTCTTGTAGGTTCGACCCCTAGAGTATTCCAAGTAAATTATTATTACAATCAACCCAATACAGTTATAGAAATTCGTCAATCACACAGCAAATAAAAAAAATTAATGCACAATAATGTCAAGAGCAGAAACAGTTCCCATCTTAGTTGTTCAACATTCACGGTGGATTTCAATTGGTGGTCAACACATAAAGGCATCGAAAAAAGTAATCTAACCAGACAAGTGAATTTATGCTGCAACATATTTCTTTTTTCTACCACAAAAACTTAACTAATTTAAGACAATGTAGTCCAAGATAATTGAAGATTAATTTTCCCTAAAAAATGTTCATGATAAAAACTCAACAAAGAGATAATACAACACCTTTTGGTGCCATAATGATCTCACACTTCCCAAAAATAATCTACATATTCCCTTAAATAATAACGATGATTATATTTCTGATGAAGATTCCAGTACCTATTAGATAATTTAATAATGGAATAGAATTTGATGATTCGGATTAGCACTATCCATCTCCTTAAAATGGAAGAATGTCAAATATGTGATTCAATGTTATTTCTTATTAAAGAATATGCATATCAATTACAACAATTAAAGTAATGCTATTAATTGAACTAGGTAGCTCGCGAGCCGAGCTCAACCCAGCTCGATAAGGGCTCGACTTGGCTCGTTTACTGAGAAAAACGAGCTAAGCTTGAGTTGTCTATATACTCGTCTATTAAATGAGCTTAGCCATGCTCGACTCGCTAACAACTCGATAGGCTCATATAGTAGAGGCATTAGCGTCATTTCATTTTGTATCTAATAGTTTTACCCTAATTCATTCCTGTTCCTGGCCCTAATTTTTCTTTCCTCTTTCCTGTCCCTGTTCCACAGCCGCAGCTGTACCTTTGCAGTTCTCACCACTATCACCAATCCATCCACCATCTCACCTCCATCACTAATCCATCCACCAATCCATTTCACCGCCATCACCAATCCATCCACCATCTCACCGCCATCAATCAATCCGTGAGTCCATGACTGTGAGCACCATTTAGGGACGCACCGCCAGTTCTCATAAATCCGTGAGCAATTTGCTGTGAGTCCGCCACGGAGCCACCTCGGTAGAGTCAGGGGCTAATACCATATCGCCGATTGGCTACATAATCTGGTAACCATTTCCTGCCATTGCAATTTATTTGTGGTTTTAAGAGGCTGTCTAGGTTTTGCTTAATCTGGTACCATTTCTCATCTACTATATTTTAATCTACAGAGCTTTTGCACTTTGCACTTTAATGCACTGCTGACACCTTATCAATTTACAATTTGCAAACTCACAACTTTCAGTTTACAAACTTGGAAATATTTGCCACCTATTAACCTGTATCAACCTTGGTAACCAAAGAATTCCAATGGCCAGTCATAAAGGACCAGGCTTATAATCAGAAGTTGGTCCGAACACTTGAACTGCTATACCAATGAAGACAAGGGAAAGGGTCCCGTTTTGTAGATGCTTGTTTCAACTGTCTGTACTCATGAAATTAATTTTCAATCCATGCATAAATTACTTGCAAATGCTTATCATATAACTGAAACTTACTTAATTATGAAAACCACAGAAATCAGGAACTATTCTGTTGCCTATTATGCAATAATACTCACAGGATCAAGAACTTAATTCCTTGCCACAAAATTTAAGACTCTAAAATTCCTGAAACAAATTACTCAAAGATAACAGTTACTCTTTTTTTTAAAGAGGACAATTGCTCACCAAAGGACAAGCATCTGAATCATGCAATAGACTAATGGAAGCCAAATGAATTTGTGAACCAAAAGTCACATATAATTATGTCATTGCAAATATTTTTTTGCTTTGCTTTGGGAAATTTTGTTATTTGCTTTGCTATGTTATTGATTAAATTAATGATTGTCTTGCTGATAATGAAAAAAATTTTCAGAAACCAAGTTTGAAAAGGTTTAGATATATGTAGGGACATGTTTGAAAGTTTTAATCGTAGGTTTTAGATGTTTCTTAGTTATTTCATTAATCTGAATTTAAGCTTGAGATAGGAACAAGTTAAAGAAATGTTAAAACTGGCTGGCATGAAAGAATATTATTTCGTGGAATCTGTTTTGTTACTTTTGTACCTTATTTCCTAGAAATGTTATTCTAAATTTCTGTTTTGGCCAAGCAGAAGCTGTATTGGTTATTGCATGTGTTTTGATTAAGGTATATACAGCTCTCCATTCAACTCATTTCAAGGTTCATCATCAAATCTTGTGATGGAGCAAAATAATGAAGACGTGGAACAATTGAACTACACTGAAGAAAAAATTGATGAGATTAGTGAAGAAGAGATGGAAATGATAGAAGGTGAGGGCAATGAAGGAGAATAGAAAATAGATGGAGATGAAGAAGATAGTCCTTTTGAGAAAAAGCAATGGAAGAAGAAATCCAGTATATGGGATGAAATGACAACAGTTGCGCTAGATAATGGGACAATCAAAGTGAAGTACAACCATTGCAAGGAACTTTTTGCCAAGAGTGCAACCGGAGCTACATCTCAGCACAAGAGGCACCTGAATTCTTGCCTACAGACGAAGCTGGCCATTGGGGAGCAAATCAAACAGAAGCAACAAGTGCTATCATTCACTGAAGGTCCAAGTAATGGTATCACTTCCATCACAAATTTCTCGTATGATCATGCCAAGGTAAGAGAGCTTGCATCACACATGATTCTTGCACATAAGTACCCCTTTTCTATGATGGATCATATAGTTTTGAACAAATTCATAAAAGCAGCATCTCAATTTTTGACAGGGTGTCAGCCTGCGCAATAATAAAATTAAACCTAATTGCCAGTTACAATGACCAAACCCAATTCCAAGTACTGGAGCAGGGACTCTAGGTGTGCAATGGGTTACTTGATTCACCATGTTCCCGAAGAGTTTGTTTGATCCGATATACCCGAATGGAATGGTTATTTCTTTTCACAAATAATTATGAATTTGTAGAAAGGGCAAGTAGGATCGAATTCACAGGAACTGGGAATAACTGTTTCTTTTCAAATTCACAGTGACAAGGGGGTGTTTTTATCTCAGGGGTGACAATTTAAACAATTCAACTAAAAATAAAAATAAAATAGCCAACTCGAAATTAAATAACAATTTACTAAAATCAAAGGATCTAGCCAAAGAATAACTTCAGCAATGGTTCACCTAATTGATCATTGAAACAAAGGCAATTCCAATTATTCACTAATAAATAGGTTATAACTGCCAGACAAGCGATGGCAGTCAACCCCTCCTTACTGTGTCGGTGATCAAGGTACGCCTGTTAATCACTTCTCTAATTGGAAAACAATCCTAGGTACGCCCGTAAGATTTAATTCCCCAATTGCCTTACGTATTAGATGAGCCCTATTCTAACCAAATAACGCACTATCAGGGTTATTTCAGATTAGCCTGCGTATTCCCCTGACACGAATCTAATCGTGTCAGTTGTCACTATTTCAGAACAATTAAACAATTACAGATTTAACGTCCCAATTGACAATAGATTATCAAATTAACTAATTATCCGGATCCAAGACAATTAATTAATTAAACAATCATAAGCACTGTAACCAGGAAATATGCAAGTACCAATAAATAAAAGAAAAAGATAAAATTAAATCGATCTCACAATTTTAGGCGACCCAAGGCATCCGTTGTCCCTTGACTAGGGTGAGAAAATTAGTTCATAGTTGATGAACAAAATCCACAAGAAATTGAAGCAAAAGCTGCGGCCATCAATTCGGAAGTTGGGCGAATTCAATTCGTCTATTCAATAAAGAAAGAAAGCTACAAAAGGTAATTCATAGTTTTCCTTCGGTCTGGACATCCGCAAGAAGCAAACCACTAAAAGACGAAAAAGGAAAAGTCAAAAGCTTTCCAATCCTTTTCTCATCACATTCACGGAGAAAACCAAAAGGGAAGAAAGGCATACAAAGGAAAAGTTAAAAAGAAAACAAGCCTAAGCTACTGAACGGAAAGTTCCCTTTCAATTTCTTCTAAATCCTATTCTAATGCTCTCCTTGTGCAGCGGCCCCCTTGCGGAGAGGACGAAGCCTCTGGAGGAAGAAGAAGCAGAGCCCCCCTGCGGCGCTCCAGCCCTCCAGTAAAAATAGAAGCCTCTGCCCTGCTCTCTTCTTTTGAAATTACCAAAACGGGCAAAAATCTTCCTTTGCCAATAATGCCCCTGAGATAAGCTATGTTATTTGGGGTCTTTTCTTGTTAAATTGGCACTTGTTATCATATTTTCGTTCTACTCCCTGAAATAAATGCAAAGTATCAAAAGTGAGTAGAATTTAGCAATTAATTCACATTAGGTAAGATAATAAGGGAAATTAATAATAAAATAAATAATAAAATTGTAACCTATCAATTTCCCCCACACCTAAACCATGCTTGTGCTCAAGCATAAGAACAGTAGACAGATACCGAAATTTGATAACGGCTGTTGCTCTATATACCTTATTGCCAAGATACCAAGAAAAATAATAATCAAGCATCAATGGTCAAGTCCAAGAAACATCACTCCGGTTAGCTTCTAAACCATAGACTTCTTCAATTTCATGTTAACTGATCTAAGAAGAAGGAATGACACATAACATTTATCCGGAAATGGTCCAGCTATTAACCATAATCTCAGCATTAAATCCATAATTCGGCAAGCTGACTTTTATTATACACAAACACAACATTCACTTTTTTTTCATGTTTTTCTATTTTTCTATTTTTTACCTCTTTTTTTCTTTTGTTTTTCTCAATAGTAACAAAAGACTTAGTCGCTAGCCATTAGAGTCTTTTGACGCGAATTCCAACATTGGCCAGATGAAGGAGCCCGGTTACTCAGCTTCAATCGCTGCGGGACCACGCACTCGTAGTAGCTACTATCTTTTGACACGAGAATCGACACTTTAGGTGAACATCCCCGGTTATTCAGTAGTAATAACTAGCGGAGTACAGTCACCTCTTATTTACAATCATATAGCACAATAACTAAAAATAACATAAAAATAACAGCAGCCAGCCTCAAATTCCAAATATGGAGAACTAAAATTAATAATTGGACCAATTCACATGAAAATGCCAACAATCATTCCCTATACCTAGAAGAGTTAACCAAAAATTGAAAAAGTCAAACAATTACCGATATTCACCAAAGAGATAATCCTGAACTCAACTACATTAACTTAATACCCTTTTATTACTAAAACTTGGCAATAGCGTAATTAGAGGCAACGATTCAGCATCAAAACTTGGTAGTCATAGAAGAACCACTAGAAAAAAGAAAAGAAAATAAACGAAAAGGGAGATAAATATCAAACTAAAAATAAAGGAAAAACCTTTAGAAACTAAAAACAAAAATACTAGCACCCCAACTGATCTCCCCCACACCTAATCCACACATTGCCCTCAATGTGATAATGTAAAAGTAGAAGGAAGGAGAGGAGCAATGGTACTTCCCTGAAGTCATCAAAACAGGGGCGGTTCAGGTGGAAATTGTGGATCAAGGCCTGCATGGTGCATAAATTCTGCGTCAGGTTATGCAGATTGACGTCAATGTGCGTCATCCGAGTCTCTAGTCTCTCAACTCGCATCTGGAACTGGTGCCATTCGTGGCTTCACCATGGACTCTAGATATCACTCTAAGCAACAAAAGACTACAATTGCCAACAAATAATGAAAGCTGGAAATTCAAAGCAAGAACAATTTAAAGCCAACCTAATGAACAAAATGCACAATTCAATCACCTAGAGGTCATTCATACACCCCAACACTTATAGCAATGGCAATCAATACGCACTTGTGGTCCCAATTCAGTCAGATGTAGAAACAAAGCAGTCCGAGATTACCAACACAACTAGTACCATTGGTGCACAAAAGATGAATAAATTATAAGCCAAACACCTCAACCAGTACCATTGGTGCACAAAAGATGAATAAATTATAAGCCAAACACCTCAACAAAATGCACAATTCAATCACCTAGAGGTCATACATACACCCCAACACTTATAGCAATGGCAATCAATACGCACTTGTGGTCCCAATTCAGTCAGATGTAGAAACAAAGCAGTCCGAGATTACCAACACAACTAGTACCATTGGTGCACAAAAGATGAATAAATTATAAGCCAAACACCTCAACCAATACCACTGGTGCACATGCAGAAAAGAAGTAAATCACGCGGCCAAACCAAACAATAAAATGCACACCTAAGGCACCCAAAGGCCGTAAAGGTACCCCAATGAACTAAGTAATTGAGATGAACAAGACAAAATACTCCCACACAAGGCAATTAGAGGCAACTCACTTCAATAAGCAAATGCAAAGTCACATTCATATCCTAATTCAGCAAATGGACGCAGAAAAGGACCCACCATACCCAAGCACAGCTCCCAACAATGCAACAAAATAACAACTCGAACAACTAAGAGCGGTGCTAGTGGCTAATCAAAATAACAAATTCAGCAATTGGACACAACTCCACCCAAAATCTCAACAACTGTCTCCAATTGGACAGTCAATTACACAGTTCAACCGACTAAAAATAGCAAATGACCCCAGAGAGGGGGAATTCCAGCAATCACAGTGCAAAATTCGGGCAACACTTTAAGCACAAGAGCCTAGTAGTCAATTAGGCAGTCAAGCACTTAAGATTAAGAAATTTGAGGCAAACTACTGCTACCAGTACCACTGGTAAATGCTCAAGGAAAAAGTAAATCAAATGGCCAACCAAAGCCACTAAGAAATACAAACAGCACCAGACAATACTCCAAGAGCCTAAACAACCGACAGTTATATCAGACTAGGCAAATCAGCTGCAGGACATAACCCAACCCACTGGCTCCAGTAACATAGATGCAATCCAAACAAATTTACTCAATGAAATCGCAATCATCAAAATCCCATCAACATCAAGAAATTGGAATCGGGGACCAGAAAATTAATAAAGAAAAACCTGGCACCAGGGAGGTTGGACTGTTGGCGTGCGGCGGTGGTCGAAAGGGTGGCAAGCTGGTGGTGCTAGCGTGGTGGTGGCAGGCGAGGAGGATCGACGCGGCGTGCTGGTTGTGGGCTCGTGGGCTTCGGCTGGAGAAAGAGTTCGACGAGGAGGCGGAGCTTGGGCAGGCGGCTGGTGGCGTCGTATGGAGAGAGGCGCAGCGAGCCTTGGTCGCGAGCTGGTGATGGAGTGATTGGGTAGGAGGAGCTGCGCGCAGGTGAAGATTCGGCCGTGGGCTGTGGGTGAAGTGGAGAGAGAGCAGAAGAAGCTTGGTGGCAACCTTGGTCTCTGTCGGCAGCTGTGGTGGCGCGCGAAGAGCTAGTGGCACACAAGGTGAAGCTGGAGCTGGAGGGAGGCGTGAGGTGAGGCTGAGCTAATGGTGTGGGGGGGGAAGCGATGAGCTGGTGGTGGCGCGCGATGCTGCCGCGCGAGAGAAGTGGCCGCGTGCGGGCGGCGATGGCGACTGGGCAGTGTGGAGAGGGCTGCACGCGGAACTTGGCGAGCTCGTGAGGTGGTGGCTAAGGTGGAGCTGACTAGAGAAAGGAGCGGCGTGGGCTGGACAGTGGCGCTCGAGGAGGTGGACGGCGCTGCTGCGGTGAGATCGAGCTGGTGGTGGCGCAATCTGGCGTGCGGCGGTGGAGCTTCGTGCGCAGAGCAGCTGGGTTGCGCGCGAGGTAGAGCTCGGGTGGAGGTGGGCTACTCGCGCGGTGAGGGAGCGAGCTTCGGAAGAAGAGCGGCGGCGGCGCGCAACAGGAGGCAACAATCGCGGCGTCGGCATGCGCAGAGAGAAGGAGGGCAGCGGGGAAAGAAAGAAAGAAGAAAAAAAAGAAGAAAAAAAAGAAAGAAAGAAAGAAAGAAAGAAAATAAGAAGAAAGAAAGAAAAGGAAGAAAAAAAAAGAAAGAAAAGAAAAGAAGGAAAAAGAAAGAGATTTTTTTTCTTTTGGAAATTTAAGCTACAGTGAAAAGGAAAAATTTTTTTTTAGTTTTTTTTAAAATTTTAAATTAAATTTTTTTTCCTATAACAATTGCAAAACTCAACCTTCAGCTCTCTGACGAAGGCACGGAATGAGAACGGGGGAGCTCTCTGACCTTGAGCTCTTCATGGGTCATGACGCGGGCACGTCATGAGGGCAGGAATCCCTTCTGACGATTCTGACCGTGAGCTTTCCAGACGTCATGACGCGGGCGCGTCATGACAGAAAAACACCTACAAATCATCAAAAACGAAAATTGAAACCATAAATCAGTCAAATCCAAGGAAAAACATATTTAAACTAACAAATAAAATCAAAACAAACAATTAAAAGGGATAATTGGGTTGCCTCCCAATGAGCGCCTTTCTTTAATGTCTTTGGCTAGACATTATCATGTTTTGCTCATGGAGGATAAAATCTTGTGGCTCGCTTCAATGCTTCATCTTCAATGTGATCCTGGTAACCCTCATAGATGGAGTAATCTTTGAACACACGAGCTACGGTCTTCCATGGACTAGTTGATGGCGCCAAATAATCAAGCAGTGATCTCAATTTTTCATGAACTCTTCCATCAAGAGCACTCAACGGTTCAAGATATTTGACCATAACTACTCTTAACTTATTTCTGCCATGAGACTCAAAAACTTCCGGTATAGCAAAATCAATCTCATTAACAGAAATCATGGAGTAAGAGTTAAGAAAATGCGGGTTAGGGAATGGAGGTAGTGTCACCATATTTGATGATTTTTCACTGGATTCTTTCACTTGAATGGGTTGCGGTTGGGGTTCCATTTCTTCCTTTCCGGCTTCTTTTTCAACTGCATCTGTAGATTTCCCCGGCAACGGCGCCAAAAATTGACAGGATGTCAGCCTGCGCAATAATAAAATTAAACATAATTGCCAGTTAAAATGACCAAACCCAATTCCAAGTACTGGAGCAGAAACTCTAGGTGTGCAATGGGTTACTTGATTCACCCTGTTCCCGAAGAGTTTGCTTGATCCGATATACTCGAATGGAATGGTTATTTCTTTTCACAAATAATTATGAATTTGTAGAAAGGGCAAGTAGGGTCGAATCCACAGGGACTGGGAGTAACTATTTCTTTTTAAATTCACAGTGACAAGGGGGTGTTTTTATTTCAGGGGTGACAATTTAAACAATTCAACTAAAAATAAAAATAAAATAGCCAACTCGAAATTAAATAACAATTTACTAAAATCAAAGGATCTAACCAAAGAATAACTTCAGCAATGGTTCACCTAATTAATCATTGAAACAAAGGCAATTCCAATTATTCACTAATAAATAGGTTATAACTGCCAGACAAGCGATGGCAGTCAACCCCTCCTTATTGTGTCGGTGATCAAGGTACGCCTGTTAATCACTTCTCTAATTGGAAAACAATCCTAGGTACGCCCGTAAGATTTAATTCTCCAATTGCCTTACGTATTAGAGGAGCCCTATTCTAACCAAATAACGCACTACCAGGGTTATTTCAGATTAGCTCGCGTATTCCCCTGACACGAATCTAATCGTGCAAGTTGTCACTATTTCAGGACAATTAAACAATTACGGATTTAACGTCCCAATTGACAATAGATTATCAAATTAACTAATTATCCGGATCCAAGACAATCAATTAATTAAACAATCATAAGCACTGTAACCAGGAAATATGCGAGTACCAATAAATAAAAGAAAAAGATAAAATTAAATCGATCTCACAATTTTAGGCGACCCAAGGCATCCGTTATCCCTTGACTAGGGTGAGGAAATTAGTTCATAGTTGATGAACAAAATCCACAAGAAATTGAAGCAAAAGCTGTGGCCATCAATTCGGAAGTTGGGCGAATTCAATTCGTCTATTCAATAAAGAAAGAAAGCTACAAAAGGTAATTCATAGTTGTCCTTCGGTCTGGACATCCGCAGGAAGCAAACCACTAAAAGACGAAAAAGGAAAAGTCAAAAGCTTTCCAATCCTTTTCTCATCACATTCACGGAGAAAACCAATAGGGAAGAAAGGCATACAAAGGAAAAGTCAAAAAGAAAACAAGCCTAAGCTACTGAACGGAAAGTTCCCTTTCAATTTCTATCTAAATCCTATTCTAATGCTCTCCTTGCGCGGCGGTCCCTTTGCGGAGAGGACGAAGCCTCTGGAGGAAGAAGAAGCAGAGCCCCCCTGCGGCGCTCCAGCCCTCCAGTAAAAATAGAAGCCTCTGCCCTGCTCTCTTCTTTTGAAATTACCAAAACGGGCAAAAATCTTCCTTTGCCAATAATGCCCCTGAGATAAGCTCTGTTATTTGGGGTCTTTTCTTGTTAAATTGGCACTTGTTATCATATTTTCGTTCTACTCCCTGAAATAAATGCAAAGTATCAAAAGTGAATAGAATCTAGCAATTAATTCACATTAAGTCAGATAATAAGGGAAATTAATAATAAAATAAATAATAAAATTGTAACCTATCAATTTTATAAAAAGATTAATCGACAGACTGTTAAGGAAGACTACATTAGTACTTATACAATTGAAAAAAGGAAGCTGAAATCATTATTGAAAGGTGCTGGTAGGAATAATATTACCACATATTTGTGGAAATCTGGTCAAAAAATTCAATATATGGTTGTGACTGGTCATTTTGCTGATTCTTATTGGGTGCTACAAAAACGTGTGTTAAATTTTTGCAATGTTCCTCCTCGTCATACTAGAGTTATTATGGCTAATGCTCTAATTAAGTGCTTTATTGATTAGGGGATTGAGAATAAGGTTTCTAGCATAACTGTAGATAATGCTTCATATAATGATGTGCGCATTAGGAGAGAGAGGATTTTTCTCTAAGTAAGAGATTAAGTATTGGAGGAAAAATTTTTCATGTTAGGCATTGAACACATATATTTAATCTCTTAGTGCAAGATAGTCTTGGTCAACTTGGTGATGTGATTGATGTTGTTAGAGAGGGGATAAAGTACTTGAACAATTCTCAATCTAGGCTTCTTGAATTTGCCAAAATTAAAAAACAGCTCCAGTTGCCCTCTAGAAAGCTAATTTTAGACTGTCCAACAAGATGCAATAGCACCTATTTGATGTTGGGTTCGGGTTTAGAGTTCAAGGATGTCTTTCCAAGATATGCAGACATTGACCCCGGATTTCACTATGTTCCTACTGATTCTGAGTGGATGAAAGTGGAAGAAGCGTGCAAATTTTTAGAAATATTTCATGAATCACTAACATGATTTTTGGATTCGAGTATCCAATAGTTAACATTTTTCTTGTGGAGCTCTATACGATTAAAGAGTTTTTAAATGAAAAGCTCTTGACCCTTATGAGCATATTCGGGCTATGGCTAGAAGTATGTCTACTAAATTTGATAAGTATTTGGGAAAAAGTAATGTACTGCTATCTTTGGGTGCAATTTTGGATCCAAGATACAAAATGGTTCTTGTTAATCATTCTTTTTTGGTGATTTATGGTGAGAATGCAGCTCCTCGATTCATGGCTGAGATTAGAGACATTCTTTTTGAACTTCACAATGAATATATTGATTGTCACATTATTGTTTCCCATTTTGAACAACAATAGAGGTAGGCTGTAAAAAGGAGACAAAATGAAGGTTCTAGTTCTTCTAGTCAGAAAGCTAGTAAAATGACTGGACCCACCATTTTAACTGGTAAAGAAAAGTTTCACATGCATCTGAGTGAAATTGACAAGGCTCCACCAGAAAAATCAAATTTAAATGTTTATTTAGAAGAAGGTAGGTATGCTTGTAATGCAAATGAGAATCTGGATGTTTTGGCTTGGTGGAAAGGGGAAAGATTGAGATTTCCTATCTTATCGAGAATGGCAGCCGATATACTCTCCGTTCCTATTACAATTGTGGCTTCAGAATCTACTTTCAATGCTGGAGGTAGAGTAATTGATGATCGACGAGCTTCTATGTCAATTGAGACGGTGCAAATATTGCTTTGCGGCAACGATTGGATCCGCAATCTTCATGGCCTAAAGAATAAGTCTCGCGTAAGTAATTGATTGGATGTTTTTGTTGTTGTTAAAAGTTTCATTAGATCTAATTTTCAAGAACTTTATAACTTTCATACTTTTGTTTTGTAGGAATCACTTGATGTAGCCGAATCAATCACATTTGAGGAAGTTGAACTTCTTGAGTCATTCACAATCTGATTTGGTGGCAGTTAATGTTGATTGGTGCAAGCTGATTTCATTCACATGCTGATTTCCTAAGCTGATTTCGTTCAAAAGCTGCATCATTCACAAGTTGTTTTCGCTCAAGAAAGTTGTTTTTAACTCTTGGACAATTGAAGTTAAACATGTTGGTCAACTTGGTTTAGAGTTTGGACATTTTAGAATCTGTTTAAAACTACTTGATGGCTGATGTTTAATTGTTTGGACTACTTGAATTGTGAACTGCTTGAATTGTGGTTTTTGTATCTATTTCAACCGCAGATTTAGTTGTGAATTTGCCTGAAAATTTTGTTAACAGATTAGACAATAATGGTTGCTAATGTCTAGGTGTTCGAGCTCGAGTCTCGAGCTCATTAGACTCAACTTGATTTTGAACTCGAGTTCCAACTTGAGTTTGAATTTTCAGTCAAGTTTGACAAGTCAATCTCGAGCAGCTTTTGAAGCTCGAACTACTAATCGAGCGAGCTCGAGCTAACTCGATCGCAGGTTCGAGTTGAGCTCGGTTATCATGTGCTCGAGCTTGACTCGGCTCAATTAACAACTCTAAATTAAATGAAAGAATTGCATATTATCAAGAAAGGTAGATACATGTCATTTTGTATGATTATAATCCGGTTACTTGCCATGATAGATACAAGATCTTAAGAGATGAAGAACATGAGAAATATTTAATAACTAATAAATATGTAGAACTCAATAAAGATTTTACTGCTTATTATAGAGAAGCTCATTTAAATCTACCATGAATTCTTACGAAATAATAACATACTGCCAAGAATGTCAAAATTTTATTAGCCAAGACCTATCAGCTAAATCTAAAATAAATAAGCTAAGATGACTTATTATTAAATATTCCTCTGAAGAAATAATATTAGAAGCATCAAATATATTTTTAGATATTGAAAAAGAAACTTAGAAAAAATTGTTTCAAATCGAAATTTACATTTAGTAAGAACGCATACATGAATTTGGATAACTATAAAATAATAGAACCTGGAAATTTAAAAATAGAGAAAGACCTATTTGAAATACAAAAAATGATGTTATATATATATATATAAAGATTTGAAGAAAGAAATTCAAATATTTAAAGAAAAACTAGAAAAAATTATTGAAAAAAAGAAATACAACAGTTTGTCAATGTTATTTTTGTAAAGAAAAAGGACACTTAACAAATCAATGTCCTAAAAAATTTAATAAAAAGAGATTTGAAGTGGATGATGATATTGAAAACTTGATTAATAATAATGAATTAATAGAAATAAATAGATTTGCAAAAATAGAAGAAGTTTCTTCTGATGAAAATATATTTATCTGTACAGATACAGAATATGAAATAAGCAGTGAAGATTAGTGAAATAGAAGAAGAGAAAAATAATTCTTCTAAAATAATAGCTATTCATTTAGAAAAATTAGGTGAATATAGTCAAAAAGCACTTATAGATAGAAAAATACTGGCAAAAATTCAAAAAAGTAATTTTTCAATAAACTCTTATAGCGGATTTAATGTACCTACATTAGAAATGATAAAATTTTATCTAAGAAAACACCAAATGTTCTATGGAATAAATCTCAAAGAAAAATCACTAGAATATAGTCTTACTACAAATAAAATAATGATCCCATTAATATCTAAAAAAGATATTTATAGCAAATTAGAGAAAATGCCAGAAAAAATAAGAGAATCAATAGGATGGATTCATATAGATTCTATCCAAATGATTATTAGATCTACATTTAGAGAAGGACTAAATACATCTACAGATCTTACTATAGCTGATAATCGAATAAAAAATAGAGAAGAAGCAACTTTTCGTATCCTTCAAGGAAATCTTAAATATCAAAAACTAATTTTTAATACACATCCAAAAATTTCTTATAATATACAAGATAAAGATTTTGATAAAACACCTTCCTTAATACAAGATTTCTTTTTCAATGGACATAGACCATATTCTATTACATATATGATTTTTTATGCTTTATCAAATACTCATCATACTGAACACTTTCCAAATATTGAATTCATCGGTCTTCCTAAATTATTTTTCGAAGTAGGAAAAATATATCCTCCAAAAATTACTAATATAGAATTAGATAAGTAATTCAATTTAGATATAAGTCAAAAACCCCTATTAGATAAGCCAAATATATTGTTACCCAGATTATCATATATAGGAAATATGGTTAGAAGTAATTCTCATCGTTTTCCAAATATGAATACTAATCAAAAAATAACGACAAATTATAGAATAGAAGCTAGCCATTGGAATGAAAAATATATGACAAACTAAAATATTTTACTAGATACAGGGGTAAATGAAAATTATATATCTCACAGATTGGTTGAGCACTTATCCATTTTTCAATTACAAGATCCTTATCAGCACACAAATTTTAATGGAGAAACTCATGAAATAAAGGAGACTGTGGAAACAGAAATTGAATTAACTGATAATCGAATTCCTATTCTCCCCATTCTTCGCCTGCATTTATGGTAAGAATCATGCTGAAATAGTAAGAAATAAACTTAGAATGGTTATTAATTATAAACAATTAAATAGTGAAACCATATTTGATGGATACTTTTTACCACATAAGGAAACTCTCATAAATATGAGTAAAAGAAAGAAAATATATTCTAAATTCGATTGTAAAAGTGGTTTTGGTAAATAAAAATGCATCTTGATAGTATTAAATACACACCATTTAATACTCCTCAAGAATAATATGAATGGCTAATAATGCCGTTTGGATTAAAAAATGCCCCCTCAAATATATCAAAGAAAATGGATAAAAATTCTTCAAAGATTATCCTTTCTTATATGTACATGTTGATGATATCTTAATAGCCTCAAATTCAATAGAAGAACATTTAGAACATTTAAATGCATTCTCTGATTTATGTCTAAAACATGGAATTGGATTATCAGAAAAGAAAGCAAAAACAAGATTAAAAGAAATTGAATTTCTAGGATTAGAAATAAATGGTGAAGGAATAAAAATGCAACCACGTATTTTAGAAAAAAAACAAGCATTTCCTGATAAATTAGAAGATAAAAAACAATTGCCAAGATTTTTAGGAACATTAAATTATGCAACTAATTTTATCTGCAACTTAGCAAAAACAAGAAAAGAATTACAACAATTGCTAAAGAAGAATAATAAATATGAATTCTCTAAAAATCATATAATTCTAGTAAAGAAAATAAAAGAACAATGTAAAAATTTATCATTTTAACTTTACCATCTGATGAAAATAATATTATATTAGAAACAGATGCTTCCGAAGAAGTTTGGAATGCAGTTTTAAAAATAGAAAATAATCTATTATGTAGATATGCATTTGGAATATTTTCTAATACAGAAAAAAGATATCAAATAAATGAAAAAGAATTACTTGCAGTAATAAGAGGATGTCATAAATTTTACTACTTTTTATTACCCAAGAAATTTAAATTACAAACGGATAATTCTCAAATAAGAGCATTTATTAAAAATAATATTAAATCACTGCCTCAAAATAAAAGATTAATTAGATAGAAAATGGCATTATCTGAGTTCATGATTGATATTGAACTAATAAAATCTGACGAAAATTGTCTTGCAGGTTTTCTAACTAGAGATGGAAGACCAAATGAATAAGCAAACTATCCTCTTGAATAAAGTCTTGGAATTATCAGAGAAAATTTCTCAATTGCAGACGTCATGCAATGACGTAATGGATATTATGAATTATCAAGATATAAATAAAGATGTTTCTGAACTTCTTATCAAGCATGCCGAAAAATGACAAAATACAGTTAGCCTTACGATAAGGTTGAAAATTTATTATATGACCCATTCAAAAGGGATGAAATAGAAAATCTTCCCCCTTCATCGAGACAAGAAGATTGTCAACAGATTGAGAGATCTGGAAAAAATTCTCTTGATGATGGGATATCCTTGAAACCGGATTTTAGCCTGAAACAGACATTTCAAAGGATACCCATAATGGATAATATAATTAATGAGTACCCGCTCGTCACTGAGTACAATCCTCTCATAAGAGAATTATATGCCTTACAAAATACAGAAACATATTATATGGATTTCATAAGGATCTATCCTCGAATAAATTATGTGTAGGGATGTGATTGCAATTTCAAAAATGCACAATTTTGGAGTAATCAATGCTAATCAATGCTATCTATATGACTACTCCTACTTTTGCTGAAATTTCCAAACTCCCTCAGTGGATTCAAGAAGGAGTTAGGCACATACGGTCCCAAAGACAGTTTAATGCTCAAGATTATTTCAGTTGGACCAGATTTTGAAGATTCTCATAGATATGATGCCTTTCATCATATCAAAGTTATGAAATTTGATGAGTTGGAAATAAAGGTCTACCCTCAACAGAAGGAATATTAATATTTTTCTAAAGAAAAATACATTATCGAAGAGCTCTTGGGATAAGGATCGTTTTTGCAAAATCTAGAAAATACACCCAAGCAAGGATTTCGTACATATGGAGGAAATGGAGCATTTTCTTCTATAATGACTACATATGCGGTGAAGACTCCAGAAGCAGCAATGAATTATTTGAATTGGAAAATACGCTTACTAGAAAGCAGCAGAATAAAATCCGGCAACAAAGCTAACAAGATTTTGTGCAGGATGAGAAAACATAAAAATAACACGTGTCCAACTTGTACTAAAAAGGAAGATAAGGACACGGTATCAAGCAATTAAAGTATGGAATAAGACGTAAGCACTTAGTCACCCCCAAGATCCAAAATATGTTGTTCAAATCCGCGAGATTGAAACCAGAACAAGTCCGTTGAAAAATCAATTCAAGTCCAATATTGAAATCTGCCAAACACCTATATAAATAGGTAGGCGCCATATGAAGAAGGCAATTGGAGAAGGAATTGAGGGAATCAAGAGTTCAACTCTCCGATTGTCTTGAAAATTTTCTCTCATGTATGGTAAATAGAGAGAGAGAGAGAGAGAGTGTGTGTGTGTGTGTGTTAGGCCAATGTCTTGTACTAAACTTTCTTCATTAATAAAAGAAGCAAGTTTCTTCACAACTTTCATTATTTACATCTGAGTACACTTAGAGGTAGGAAACAAAACTAAGCTATACTGCAAAATTCTGAAGCGGCCCTTAAAGGAAGTCACCTTAGTGGTTGGAGGTTGCAATGCCCAAGTAAGAAATCCTCGGGTAGATAGCCGGAGTTTTGTTGGTCAAACATCAGATTTAAGGTATGGAAGTGTGATGGACCCATTTCTTTTGTTGATAAGAAATTATTAGCCTTGATATGGCATGCACTCTATTCTCTTGCAAAAAAAATTTATAGAAAATATGTCAAATCTGTTTAGTACCTTATCAATAAATATTACACATCTAAAATACACTTTAGAAATAAAAATATCTTTTACATCAAGAATGATAAATATGAATATCTTGTTAGCGAACCCAAACTTAAACTTGGACTTAAATTTGGGCACCGTTACTTTGGAGGTGATCTTATACGGTCTTTAACAAATAATTAGCCACTTAAGCCTCTTTTTTTTGGGGACTACACATGACAAAATGAGGAGTGAATCAGTTGCTTAGTATCTAAAATTTTCCCTCCATATAATTAGTTCAACCTGATTTAAGACTAAATTTTTTTACTATAGGAATGTTCGTGATTCAACAATGAAACACCATAGAAACTTATTTTGGGAGATTGTCCTAGAAGATAAAAAATGAGCAACCACCAATCAGAAAGTCGTACTCACATATCCAAATCGATTCAGTCTACTTAATTCACCAGCTTGGTATATTTCATCCGTTTTCACATTATAGAAAGAACAATAATGCATGGCATTATCCATCATAAATTGCTCATATAACAGCAAGATATTCATGGTGTGGACCTCAAATGACTCATCATGTCTACTGGCTACATTTCAAACATATCTTATGGCCAGAATGTTCATCTGATAAACTTAACGAGTTTATTCATGGTACCATACCATTCAATTAAAAAAGTTTCCGCCTTTTACCTTTTATAGATGTCAAGGAATATAGCTGATAACGCACTTTTGGCGGCAATCTTCCTTCACCCAATTAAAGATTTTCGGAGCTTAAAGTTCAGCTCCTAAAGCTCTTCTCCAAGGCTCACCAACCAACAGAGAAATTACTTTTAGTAAAGTTGTTAAATTTTGGCACCAGGTTTTGATGGTATCTTGGTAAGATTGGAAGATTATATTGTGCTTCTAAGATAATGTTTAAAAAAGCTATTTTAGTGAGGGCATTATGGTCAATTTCCCCCTGATGATATGGTTTGTTTGGATTGTAAGTTATTTGAAATATTTTTACTGTAACACTTTTTGTGATGTGATGTATATGAGATAAAAAGGTAATTGGGAAGATAAAAATGTATATTGGAAATTGTAATGATGATGTAAACAAATATATTTGGGAAAATAATCAGCTGTCCAAACAAACCCAAATAGGTCCCATCAACATCAGAAGGGAGCTCATTGTATTATTGGATATAACAAGGGTGCTAGTGAAATTATGAAAACCCTCAAGGGAGGTTTTTGAAATTAACCCTAAAATATTCATTCCACGCCAGGCGTGGTGTTCCCCCCTAGTTCCTATAAATAGGGCTGCAACTCCATGCACTTATCACTCTATAGCAATAATTTAGCACATTACTTACATTTTGAGTGAGCTTGTGATCAAATGGCATCTTCAAAAAATTTGCTCTTTCTTTTTGGTGTTCTCTTTGCACTTGTGCTCCTCATTTCCTTTGATGCAACAGCTGCAGGTATCTAGCCCCCTTTTTTTTATTTTCTTCCTTTTTTGTTTTTTTTGGCTGCACCTAAATACTCAAATGAATGGAGATTAGGAGACTCATTATTGGGATGTGAATTTTTGTGGAAGGCTATTTGTATATTATCAAGCAAGTCATATTAATGTGCTATTATCTTTTTCATTGTTTAGCAAAAGTAAATTTTGGTTGCTTCTATCAATGGTTAGTGGCACATCTGATTTTTCATGCATCCTTATAGTTTTGCTGTAAGGATACACGTTCCATAGTGTCACACTAAAGGTTAAACTAACGTCGAAAACCAAATTAAATGCTTCTAATTATAATTTATTGAATAGACTATTAAAGCAAAATAATTCATATCCAAGTCGCACTATCTTATATGCCTAGACTGTTTTGTTTAATCCATGGTATTCTTTTCTTTGCGTACATCTAGCAAATTTTCAGCCTAACCGGTCACCTAACGTTCGCAGCTTAAGATAAAGCTCCAAATATTTATGTCTCCATGTGTCTTGACACAGATCAGAAGAGCGTGAAATCCACTGGCGTCCACGATGCCAGTTCAGGTGAGGTTCATCAGGATAGCATAAGCGAAGATCGTTGCAGACATCGTTGCTGCCGCTGGCACCATGGACGCTGCCAAAGATGCTGTCGAACTGCTGAGGAGACCCCTGAAGCTACATCTGGAGATGAGGATACCGTAACCGCAGATCGTTGCAGACATCGTTGCTGCCGCTGGCACCTCCATGGACGCTGCCAAAAATGCTGTCGAACTGCTGAGGAGACCCCTGAAGCTACATCCGTAGACCCCTGAAGCTACATTCCGTAGATGAGGTCGAAAATTAATGCTAAATAAATAAGGGTGTGACACAGGATCCGTGACACCTATATTATTACCTTAGTATGCTATGGTTGATTTCCTATATGTGTAAAAGACTTGTGCGGCTTCTCTTTGAATTGGTGTAGAATCAACAGGGGAAGCATGCAATGAGTACTCAGTTCGAGTGCTCTTCTTGTGTTGTTGTCATGTTGAATAAATAAATCTACGTGATCATCTACTACAATTGATGATCTCTATCTCAGTTACATCAGAAACTTCTGTACCTTGTAAACTCTGGGATTTCAAATCCCCAACCTTTTATCCTGGGTGGACGGTGGAGGTGGTGACTTAATCAGTCAAGATAATGGAAGAAGTTGTGTTCAAATTTCCAAGGAGGAAGCACGGTTTAAAGCGGCGATTCCAGTCATAGTCTATGACGCATACTTTAAAGCATCTAGTATTCTAGAAATTGTAAAAAAAAATTATTAAAAAACTATGCTAAATAAAAATAACAATAAAAATAAGTAAAAGAAAATCACTAGAATGTACTATTTTTACCAATATAAAAGTGGTAAATATATATAATCACTCTATATAATGGCATCACAAACAAAATCAACATAGCTAAAGAGCAAATATGGCATCACAAGGACCAAAGAGCAAATATTTAGTTTCATAAAGGACAAGATCAGAAAGAAAATGGACCACTGGAAGACAAAATTGCTCAGCCAAGCTGGGAAAGAAACCTTGATGAAAGCAGTGACATTGGCTACTCCTACGTATGCTATGTCCTGTTATAAACTCCCTAGGAAGCTCTGCAAGGACATTAGCACCATGATGGCAAGATGTTGGTGGGGACAAAAAGAAATGAAGGACAAGCAACATTGGATAGCATGGGATAAATTCACCAGGAGCAAGGCAGAAGGTGGGATGGGATTCAAGGATATTCAAATGTTCAATAAAGCTTTGCTGGCAAAACAGGTATGGAGAATAATGACACAACCAAATCTGTTGGTAAGTAAAGTATTGAAGGAGAAATACTTCCCAGGAGGGTCTGTGCTAGAAGGAAAAGTGCCAAAGAATGCATCCTGGATTTGGCAAAGTCTTATGAGTGCCAGAGAGGTGATCAAGGATGGCTGTCAAAAGAAAGTGGGAAACGGAAAAGGCACTAACATCTGGGATGATAAATGGATTAACAATGGTAGAGATGGAAGGATAAGGACACAGAAACCAGAGGGCAGTGAATTGAAAAAAGTCTCACAACTCATGGCCCAACACAGGTGGAACAGAAATCTGATTTACAAGGTGTTTCACAAGGAAGATGCAGAACACATTTTGAGCATTCCAATAAGTTGGTCTGACCAGGAAGATAGCATGATATGGAAGCACAACAACAATGGTCAATACACAGTGGCAAATGGATACAAAATCCTGCAACAAAAGGAAATGGACAAAAAGGAAAAACGAAGCAGAGAGGAAGGATGCAGCTATCAACAAACAAACAAACAAGGAACTGTGGGAAGCTCTATGGAAGATGCCTATCAAACACAAAATGAAAATATTTGTGTGGAAATGCATCAACAATGGATTACCAGTCAAGGCTCAGATTTTCAACAGAACAAAAAAAGGAGAACCAGTATGCTGTGGGTGTGGAGAGAGTATGGAGACCATCGAACATGTACTACTGCAGTGCAAGAAAGCAAAAGAAATATGGAAATTTGCACTGGTACAGTGGGATGGACTTCAAGACCAAACTGGATGCTTCAAACAGTGGTGGAATATGATGATGAATGCAAGAGCTAGGAACGAAGGGGATGATCGCATAGCCTTAACAGTTAATGTGCTATGGCAGATTTGGAAAGCGAGAAATGCAAGAGTTTTCAACTCATTGCAAAAGGAGCCTTTTAAAGTAAGTGAAAAGGCAACTGCAGAATGGAAGGAGTACCTGGATGCAGTTCAACACAATCAGAGGAGGAGCACAGCAGAAACAAGAAGGCAACAGGAAAGTGGACAAGGGGAACAAGCAGACACGAAGGCGGTAACTCTGAAGCTTGCAATCCAACATCAGAAAGGAAATAGTTCCTTTGGCATTGGCATCACAGCCTTGAATGCTGCAAACCAAGGAATAGCAGCCTGGTCACTAAGAGAGAGATCATCAGGGAACAAAGATCAAGACCTGGCAGAGGCAGTGAGATTATGCATGGTCAAGGCAGCAAGGAAAGAATGGAGGAAAATCAACATAAGGTTTGAAAATAAAAACATGATGGCACAGTTCCAAAGAGGGAAAGCATGGAATATAGCGTTAGATGTCATTTTAGAGGATGTCAAGCAAATGTCATTATGGTTTCGAATGTGCTCTTTTGGAAGATTGAATGAAGACAATGATAGCTTATGCTATAGCTTGAGCAAAATTGCTCTGTTGAATTTTTGTGATTTGGAGTGGAATTATGCCACTTTGTAGTGCTAAATGCACTCTTGTAAAGATAGGAGCCTTTGCTCCAAAAGTGTAAAACTTTCTCAAGTTATAAAATTCTATCGTTTCGGAAAAAAAAAAAACAAAAACAAAATCAACATAGCACAAAACGCGAAACATAATTAGTGTATACATCAAAATCATCTTAGTAGCTCATGCTTCGTGATTACTGCTAAACATTTAAATGTAATTATTCATTAAAATCCATTTGCCATATATGGAAGATATAGCAAGATTACATGAATAGACTCTAGGAGATATCTAGTATAAATTAATTAATGAATGGGAAAATTTATCTTGAAAGGTTTAGCAAGGATTTTATTATTTTTCATTAAATATTGAATGAATTTGGGCTAATCTATTATATGAGTTGAGTAATTGATGAGATAAGTCTCAAGACTTCATCTGGCCCAAACTGCATCCTTACAAAAGAAATATGTAAAATGAATCCAAATTTCTAAACTTTAATTCGGACGTAACCATAATTAATTTGTTTTGACAAAATACACAAGGGCCACGATCAATCCAAAATGGAATTCAAATTTATTACCTAAATTAAGTATGCACAAATCTTAAAGAAAAAAATTAATCTAATTTATGTCAGGACCAACCCAATGACTTGTAGAGCAAAAATATGGTACCAATCTAACAAGAAAAAATAGTAACAGGCACGAGTTTGAGGCAAACTACGGCTGTAAAAAAAAATGGGAAAAAAAAACTGTAGTTGTAGAAAAGAAGAAGAACGAGAAAGGGAAAAATAACAGGAAAGAGGGAGAATTTTTGGTCTGATTGTTCAGATGTGATTTAATTGGGGAAGAAACATTTTTTTTTTCAAATTGAAATTATGCCCCTCAACTAACGTTCTTCTAAAATAAATTAAATGAATTTTTTAAAAGTGCAATTAAGCTCCTAAATTAACTTCTGTTACTTAGGAAGTAAGGGTAGTACGGAAATTTCAAATTTTTCTATTAATATTGATGGTTTATGTCCATATTTCAGATAATTTGAAATTCTCTAGGTTTTTTTTTTTTTTTTGAAGCATCTAGGTATTTTTAAATGATATAGGATTGAAGAGTTCCGTGTATTTTATACCATACTTTATTCACGTACTGATAAAGCATAATCATTCTGTACCGGTGAATACCACCATTTTTAGGCCCATTAAAAAAGATATATACGGGCCGGCTTCACTTATTTGGATGTTTCTCAATCATGACATCTCTGGGCGGATCCACTAGATTGTCACTTGTTTCAACATTTACCTTTCAACGAATTAGCTGATCTCAGGGCGGGCGCGGGTCGGGTATCCGTCCCATTCATACCAGCGAGTACCCTACGGGTCAATTATTTTTTTACCCTTACCCGTCTCGCATATCAGCGAGTACCCTATAATCGGGTACCCGCTGAGATAGGGTCGGGTCAACGGGTACCCGCCCCGCCCCATTTATCATTTAATTAAAAAAATGATTTATACCAATTTAATTTTATATTTTGCACATTCATCTAAGATTTAAGAAAAAAAAAATTTTTCTAAAAAAAGGTTTCCCACCAAGAAACAAGCATGTGAAGAAAATATAAGATAAAGGAAAAAAATTAAAAGAATTCGAAATTAATAAAAGTTTGAAACAAGTAGCACAATTTTTTATATATATGTTCCACATTAATTAAACTTTTTTCTATAAAATATAAGGTCATGACCTCTACAAATGAATCTTGTAAATAAACTATAGTCTCTCATATTTGTAATGCAATTTGTTCAATAAAATTATTTATTTAGTTCTTATTATTTTATAGTGTGTGTATAAAAATAAAAATAAAATAAAATATATATATGCGGGGCGGATCGGGTACCCGCGGATTTTTAATTATGTGACCATAACCCGCCCCGCATCTTAGCGGGTACCCGACCCTTTTTTGACCCGATCAAATAATAAAAATCGGATATCCTAATTTTCGGATCGGATATGACGGGTTTTCGGGTTAGCGGATAATTTTGCCCACCCCGCCTGATCTTCTAATTTGAATCACCAATAAGTTCCTTTACCATTTCCAAGACTAATTCACTCAATTAGTCTTGAATGATCAAGTTTTTTGAAAATGCAACTCCTCCGAAATTTTCTTGTGATGCCCGAAACGTTTATACTAAACAATAAATGGTGTGAATTTTCCTATTATAAATGTGGCGAGGAGTTTTAAATTAGACTCAAACTTCCGCTACTGCAAGTGTATAACACTACACTGAGAAACATAAATTAAATAAAGAAACAAACATGAAAGTAGCTGCTAGAATCGATTTTCTCTCTAAACATGCTAGATAAATGACCTGATAATCACAAATTATCACCTTGGCTAAGCATGGCATGATTTCTAATGTACGTGAAACCTACTCTCGTAGCAAATCAATTATTCCTATAACCAGTTCATGCCTACTTTTGTGGTTTTGAAATCAACTATTTGCTCATTAATTTCTAGAAAATTACATGATAAAAAATCACAAATGTACTCTTCTACTCTCGTGAATGAACTCTCTCGATTTAGCACTTTTTTAAACTAGTGTCAAATCTCAACTCTTTTTGATGATCTAATACAATTGGATAATCATAATTAATGACCAGTTAATCATGATTTTACAAATAAAAGTGCTAAATACTTGCTCACAACCAAGTTCATTTCATCCAACAACGGAGAGATTAAATCTACCTAGATATGAAACTTTAGAACAAAATAATGAAAATTAATGAAAAGACCAAACTCTTCCAAAACAAAATCCTCACTCACCTGGTAATAGGGACCAAAAAGAGTATATATATATATATATATAAGGCCAAAATCACATAGTATACTAATTTCATCCGTGAAAGTTACAAAACGTATCACCATAAATAAACTTAGAATCAAATGATAACCATATATAATGAACTATCTTAGACTGTATGAATGAAATTCATATATGTAAAAGGCAAACGTCATGAATTGCATCAACTAAAGTTGAAGATGTTCAATGTTGTAAATTTTATTCATTCAACATCCTATTAGATTTTCAGAAACAATTAATGTTTCACAAAAACAATATAAATACATTAACACGAAAGGACCATCATCTTGTAATCTTGCTAAACTTTAAAAAAAAAGGTTAAAATGAACAACCAGAAACTAATCAACTCTAGCACATAGGAACTGGAGGTAATGCAAAAAAGAAAAATTAAAAGAAGACTTTACTATCCTCTAAGATACATGCTTGGCTTAATCCTCAAAATTGAAATATAACAATAAGCAAATTGAAGCAAGGCATAAGAAAAACAAGTTGTAGCGAAGGTGACCATGCGAGATGAATGGCACAACTAAATGATTTTTTAACCATGCTTCTCAAGCTCTAGTTTACTCCAATTCTCTAAAATTGAATACTATATAATTTATTTGACTAAAATATATAGCCTGTTCTTTTTGAGAATGTTAAAAGCTAAATGGTCGGAATCTAATTAGGGTACAATGAAATTCAATATTGAGTAAAAAGAATCCATACCCTTGCCTTGACTTTTCACACTTCTCTAGTTTCACAATGTTCCCGCCATGTTGAGAAGTCCACAGTCTATTTATCCTCCTCGATCAGTTATTTCTTCACCTCTTACGTCCTTTTGGCAATAATACCCTAGAGTATTAACAAACCAAAATAAGAATTAAGTTTAAAAAAAAAAACAACAAATGATCAATATATAATAGATATAGTATTCAATTTTACCTGCATAAATTATGCATTGAATATAATTTTGCACCTATAAGAACCCTAGCAAATCCATCTAATTGATTGTTACCCAAAACTAATTTATGAGACAAAACATGATAAACTACTCTAATATTGATTAAACTATGTAGATTGATATAAGTATTTGGCAGGAGGGGGGCTACAAAGTTGTGTGGAATGAAAAATTTACAATAGGTCATGGATGAACTATGAAGAGTGAGAAAGAAAGATGAAAGTAACGGAGTTGTGTTACTGCTTAATACCGATATTGAAAGGCAAATCAGGTAATAAAAGGCATTCAACATTGTCTTATGTAGAGTTCATTAAAAGTGTTAAAACATGAGTGTCAGGATAAGTGGAGTTTACCAGCATCTATTTACCAAATATTTAAAATAGGATAAAGACCACGTCGTTTTAAATATACCTAGTAAACTGCAAAGTTCCGAATGCCATTATAATTTAGTAAACATGGCATTTGAGCAAAAGTGCTATTTATAGGTGTTGGCATAGGTTTTTTTTCTTGTAGTGTGGTAATGCATGAATGACAAATATACAAGCCTTTTGTTACTTAATTACATTCCTTCCTTTTTGAAGCAACTTTGCTATCAAGCTCCTCTTTTTCTTTTTCTTTTTTTTTTTGTATTTTGAAGCACCCTAATATTCTCATTTATAATTCAAATTACAAGTATGCGAATCAAGAATATTAACTATCACATCTTACTACCAATTTATCAAATAAATACATTACTTTTAAATTCACAGTTACTTTGTAAGAGTGAATCTTATGCTAATATGAAATAGTTATAGTTTGTTGTCTTATGTTATGTATTTGGTTGAGTATCTTGATTTTCAAAATATGATCAATATGAATGTAAAATAGTACCAAAAAGTTAAGAATTTTTTGGTTTGAAAATTACAAGTCAATATTCGTACATGTTTTCAGATAATCGATTTTGAAATAGGGTAACCAATTTCCTCAATTGTGATAGAAAACTCGAATAATAAGAAATATGTGCTTCAAAATATGGTGTAGCTTGGAAGGAAGTTAATCTTAAGTAAAAAGGATCCAATTGAAAATTATTGTTTATTTATGTACATTGTATGCTAGATTTTCAGCCCAAAAATTCAATGTAGGTATAGTAATGACCTTTAAAAGCCATGAATTATTGAATTTGACCCTTAGGCAATTCGATAGTGGTAAATTATAACTTTTATTGTCATTCTTAATTTAAATGATCTTTCTCCATATTTTAATAATAAAAAAAAAAGGTAGTGATTCTATAGATAGTGGATGGTTAAGGTTTGTGATAATCCATAAGATAATTGAGTAGGTTAACATGTTAAGACTTATAGGTGCCTATATATACCTAGTTATTGAAATCCCTGTGCCAAAAATCATATGGAAACTTCTACTACAAATTTAATCTTTAGTGTTTAGATGGTGTATTATTTGCGGTATTTGTTTAAAATTTAAAACCCTATTAGAAAAGCCCCCAAAATTAATTATCCCTTTCTTTTCCTAATGCTATCCTTCTACACAAACACTATCATTACTAGTAGTGCCACCTACAACACTCATGTTGGTATAATTTCCACTGCTTTTATTCCCTTATTGGTAGATTTGAATGAATAATTTCATACACACATGAAGCACGCACATTCATGCAAGTCACTTGCGTTTGGATAATGTATTATTTGGAGCATTTGTCTAAAACTATTGACCATATTAGTTGTTTTATAAAACTGTTGATACTTTTAGATTGTTTTTAAAATATTTTTACATTGTTTATGACCTATGATCCTTCTTTTCCTTCTCTTTTATTTTTCTCTCCACTTCACTACCACTTCTCCCTTACCCCCTTGATTTCCCGTCTTCTCCACTAATCACCACCTCTTTTCCTTCTCTTCCTCATTTTTCTCCCATTCTTCTTCCTTTCTCTCCCTTTTTCTCGCATCCCCTTCTCCTCTCTCTTTCTCTCTCTATCTCTCCTCTCTTTCCTTGTCACCTATTGTCCTTAACTATTCTGAACCACATTTGATTTAAAATGGGCAATTTTAGTTGAAAGAATATATTGTGAAATCTAGAGATAGTCACTCAAAACATAACATGAAATTTAGGAAGTAGCAAATCATAAGCTATTCTCACATTCATTGACCTACCACTGCTACTTCTTTCTTATTAGCACCAAACAATGCCGGCATTTTTTTTTCTGCCCACAATTGTAGTAATAATAGCAATCCAAATATATTCCAAATTATAGTCATGATCTTCCTTTTAGAACTACTATTCCAACTTTATCAGCTAACTCCACTCAAAAAAAAGAATCCCCAAAAGCACCAAGTTGGGGGTCCAATTGCAATAACAATGTCAAACTATTAAAATTTTGAATTTTAACAACTAGTTTTGTTATCACAATCAGCTGAAACCCTCATATTATAATTGATCATGGAATATTTAATTATAGGTATGCATATTACAAAAAAAAAAAAAAGGTATGGGTATGTATACTAAGTTACAATAGGTTTTGGATAATCTGTGGGAAGTTAGTTGATCTTAAAGAAGCCAAATAATAAAGTGATCTAAGGAACAATAATAATAATAATTTAGAAAAAATGTGACGGGTTTTAATTAACATAAATTGAACTTGGAGGACTCAATGTGTTTCGCGATAAGGCTAAGGACTCTTTTTGTCATTTACCCTTGAAATATTCCTGTATGTAAATATTAGGACGAAATCAATGAAAAGCAACAAGCATAATTGTTAGGATATAACAATCTGGATCATAACTAGGATCTAAATTTGGCATTAATTTATCAAGATTGATAGGATCATGAACCAAGTCATAGAATCCTAAGATCCTGGTACAATCCTACTTTTTCAAAAAATTAGGTAATAATTTTAGTATGACCATATCTTTGTGTAGAAAACTCGAAATTAAGTGCCATTTATTGCATTGCAAACCAGATTTAGAGGCTTTAAATCCATGTAAATAAATCACCCGAATTCCAAACCTACAAGATTGATGAATCTTTAAATTTGACTCATCAATGAAAAGCAACAAGCATAATTGTTTGGATATAACAATCTGGATCATAACTAGGATCTAAATTTGGCATTAATTTATCAAGATTAATAGGATCGTGAACCAAGTCATAGAATCCTAAGATCCTAGTATAATCCTACTCTTTCAAAAAGTTAGGTAACAATTTTAGTATGGCCATATCTTTGTGTAGAAAACTCGAAATTAAATGCCATTTATTGCATTGCAAACCAGATTTAGATGCTTTGAATCCATGTAAATAATCACCCGAATTCCAAACCTACAAGATTGATGAATCTTTAAATTTGACTCATATGTTTCACTAGAGTGAAGAGATAATTTTTACTATAGGTTATCACTTCAGGGTCAGGCTAGTACTTGTTGTCTTTATTTTGATAAATTAATATGGTTTAGAGTTTTTAGAAATGAATTAACTACTTTTGCTATGTCTAACTGGATAAGTAGTAGATTATGAATTTGAACCCAAAATACATGTTTTTAGCATAAATTTCTATTCTCAAGATTTTCTTTAATGATTTGTTTATTGTGTACCGATTTTTCAATTAGTTAAAATATATCTAAAACATTTCATCATAAATGTAATATTTAATTTTCCTCTTATATAAAAAATGATGTAACAATCGATCAATAAATCATAGTTAACTAAATGTATGGTGCTTAACTATTTTATTAATAAATAGATAGATGATTTATATACATATAAAGTCAACTTTGCTATGCATATTATCCTGTAATTAAATTTGGATATACAACAAAAAAACAACAAGCTGTTTAGTTTAATCAAAATACATTTTGAATATATTACACGTAGTTTTGAATTTCTATGTAATTTCTAAACTACCCCAAACACTTTATATAGCACAATTTTAACCTTAATCAATAATATCATTATATTGATTGCACATGAAATACATTATTTGTTACTATATATATGAATTGCAAACTTAAAAATCATAAATATAATAATAGGGATAATTTCAGAAATC
Organism: Coffea arabica; assembly: GCF_036785885.1. Taxonomy (NCBI): domain Eukaryota; kingdom Viridiplantae; phylum Streptophyta; class Magnoliopsida; order Gentianales; family Rubiaceae; genus Coffea; species Coffea arabica. Next base: position 9,706,450 of record NC_092314.1, on the reverse strand, counting down.
TCCCTTGAGGTTTTTCCTAATCACACCTAGCACTCCTAAAGTTTCTGAAATCACACTTGGCACCATTATTGTAACATATCAACCCCTTTAGGCAAAAATAGTATTAAAAATTGTATTTAGGAGAGAGACTATAATATTCTTCCACATTTGCCCTTTTGCAAGTTGATTTTTGAAAACTAGAAGATGAAAATAAATACAAGTTGATTCTTTTCCAGCCCTTTTCATATTTCTTATTCAGGAAAAGGCAAGCAAAAAGGTAAAAACATTTATGTCTAATTATGTAAAAATAAAGTAGGAAAAATGCCATAAAATTTGGGCAAATTTTGGGCATTGTTATTCTTGCATACGCAACCAAAGATAGGTTTTGAGAAACTTAGACAATCTAAACATAAAAAATCTATCTTTTTTTAACTATAATTTTATCTTTTTATCTAGTTTAATTAATAAGAGGTGAGAGGAAAATAGGTTAAAATCGTTCATTTGATAAAGAAAAAGATTGGGATGCAGTTGAAATCATGAAAAAATATATGTTAAAAAGATAATTGAAAAGATAAAAAAATATATTTAAATTTATGAAACAAATTATTTTTTCTCAAATCATCACAATCAAACCATCGCAATCCAAACATAGGATCCCGACCTTGAAAGGCTTGACAAGGAGTTTAAAAATATGTACAAACAAAAGGGAATGGATCTCAGCAACAATTTATCTTAAAAACTTGGCAAACAAAAGGGGATGGAACATTTCATCTCGACAGAAACATAAAAAAAAAAAAAAAAAAAAAAAAAAAAAAAGGAAAAGAAATAGATTGAATTAAATGACAACAATACCCCTAAGACATCTGCCTGAATAAAAAGACGAAAGTACCCATCTTCAGAAAGAAGCCTATAGATTTAGGGTTTCAGCCCAAACCCTCAGTCTTCTTATAGACAGTGTAAGAGAGAGGCGCCTTCAGAACCCCCGCCGCCGCCTGGTTTACAGCACTAGTGGGAGGAGCACCGCCACCGCCGCTGTCAACATGGGTTAGCTAATTGAAATCTCCATTTATCGCTTTCTTTGTCTGATTCCTGTGAAGTTTATAGCGATAAATTTATGGGGTAATACTGGAACAGGTATTTCACGTGATTCTATGCACAAGAGACGTGCCACTGGTGGCAAGAAGAAGGCCTGGAGGAAGAAGAGAAAGTAAGATTATGATTGCATTTCAAGTATTTGGAATAAAATTATTTTTTCTATTTTAACTCTTCATTTTTTCTCTTTTTTATTGCTGTGAGATTTCTGTAAAGGAGAGGTTTTTTTTCTGTTTCTGTTTCTTTTTTGTTCTTTTGCTGGGGATCGATCTGTTTGTTATTTTATTTTAAAGAATTTATGGTGAAAACATTTGTGCAAAAGAAAAAGTGATGACTTTATGGAAAAGCATATTATTAATACAGGGGATTGGAAATGATGACGAATTTTGGATACTTTTAATTAGTTGTGGAGTTATAGTTTTGCATAAAGATTTTATGAGATGGATTGGGAAGTATTTATTTTTCATTAAATTTCTGTTTAGAAATACCAATCTGATTGAGACTTTCATTTGTTAACAGATGATTTAGTTTCATTGCCCATAGACTTTCAGTTGGAGTATGAATTGTTATCGCAATGGTTTTCATGTATATTAGGTTGCAAGGTGGATCTCTTTTTTATTTTTTTCAAAGTAGTAATTGACTGAGGTAAGATTTCATTTGGTGTTGAATGCAAAAGGAATGCAAAACCATCGGGAAATGTTTATCAAATTTTGGAAGTTATACACCAATAGCTATTTTTATTTTGATTTTTTTTCTAATTGGGGTGATTGTAATCTATTCAATGGCTAGGTGAATAGAATGACAAAAAGGTGCACTTCAAGGATAAAGCAGAATAATGTCGAACTGGTTCACTCATAAAATAAAAAACGTAGTTTTGTTTCAAAAGGAGAGTGACACATCGAAATTTCTAAGTTGCAGATTGATATGAGGTAAATGAACTACAAATTGTATTTACTAGTGTACAAGTATAGCTGGTGCATCCAATGAGACCATCTTGTGAGATTTCATGTCAAATGAATTCTTTGTGGGTGATATATAGGTCTTGAGCTTTTATCCTAGAAAATGTATTCCCATTTACCTTTGGAATTTAATAGGTATGAGCTTGGTCGTCAAGCTGCAAATACTAAACTGTCAAGCGACAAGACAGTGAGGAGAATCCGAGTGAGAGGGGGCAATGTCAAGTGGAGGGCTCTCAGATTGGATACTGGAAACTATTCTTGGGGAAGTGAAGCTGTCACCCGCAAAACCCGTATCCTTGATGTCGTCTACAATGCCTCTAACAATGAACTTGTGAGAACTCAAACCCTAGTGAAAAGTGCCATTGTTCAGGTGGATGCTGCCCCATTCAAGCAATGGTACCTTCAGCACTATGGTGTTGATATTGGCAGGAAGAAGAAGGCAGTGGTTGTGAAGAAGGAAGGAGAGGTATTATCTGTTGTCCTTTTGTTTTGCAGCCAAGTAGTTGATATTTGATTCCACCTGGTTGCAGCTACCATAACTTAATCCAAAACAAACCACTATAATATCAAACATTGCCACTTGCTCTATCTTTATGCTGCTAAGTCTGACGAGCGCTTCTGAAGGTTTAGTCTGACCCAGAATAGCTATTTTTTCTGCATTGGATTGTTGACTTGCTTTGTTAGATTGTTTGACATAATTCCTTCACAACCCTCATCGAATCTTTTATCCCTACGATTTATGTTATGCCCAAGTTGCATTATATGGTTGAATAGATTATGTCATAGATGCTGATATGATATTTTAGTCCTGGTTGGCCTGGACATAGATAGAAAAGATGCTGACATGGCTATTATTACCATGCTAGGAATTCATGGTCTGTGAGGTAGTTACTGGCTGATCTATGATTGCATAATTTTCTTTTTCTTTCCCTCAGTGTGTAGTATGCTTGTTGGTCTGCAACTCGTGGTCAGTGCTGTTCCTTGCTGGTTCATATGCTTCTCCCTCCCTTTTCATGGGAATCCGTACTTGTGTATTTGGGGAGTTAACATCATATCAAAGGTTTTTTAATGTGGTTAGATGAGAGTTGTGTCTAGCCTATGATTGATAACAAAGTGAGACACAATGACTTGTACGTGTAATAGAGTTTTGTTAGTGTGATTTTCTCTATTCTTCTTTTTAATGTTTGTGGTGGATGAGCAGGAAGGTGAAGGTGCTGCAGCAACTGAGGAAACCAAGAAAAGTAACCATGTTCTCAGGAAGATTGAGAAGCGCCAGAAAGAGCGTAAGCTTGATGCCCACATTGAAGAACAATTTGGATCTGGTAGGTTGTTGGCTTGCATTTCTTCCCGACCGGGTCAGTGTGGAAGAGCGGATGGGTTAGTATTATCTGGCATTGTGTAACTTGTGGGACTTTATATATTGTCTGCGTTATCTTATTCTTTGAACTTCCTCCGCAGATATATCTTGGAAGGAAAGGAACTGGAATTTTATATGAAGAAGATCCAGAGGAAGAAGAGTAAGAGTACTGGTGCTGCCTAAGCTGCTGATACACCTGAGCTCTTTGCTGGATCAGATGCAGTAGTAGCTTTAGACGCTTTTGATGGCATCATTCTCTTGCTTTTTCTTCCAGTACTTGTGCGCCATATGTAACCAAATATTGTACTGAAAAGTTTTGATATTCGACTGGCTAGAACCTAAACTATGTGTACTGAAGTTGCGATTTGCTGTTAAATTTTTGTTGAGGGTACATGGTTCTGCAAAATCTCATGCACAATAATCTAGTTTTTTTTTTTGTCGCAACGATAGAATTCATATAACCTAATCTAAACCTAATCTAGGGGAAGGAGAGGGGATTCGATGTGAATAGAGATTCCATTGAAAAAAATCAATTAAGGTTGTCATATGAAGAGGCAATTAGCGCCAAAGGCCTAGTATTAGTTGAATCTTTTACTTTTGGCTAACGAGCTGTCAACTCTTGAGCTTATAGAAATCAGTGCGTTCTCGTGTCACACGTGTTAGAAGCTATTCGTTTTTGAGTTTGGAAACACTAGAAGGAACCAGGCTGTGCTTCAAGCACAGCCTAGGCCCACCTATAAAATTCTAACTAAAATTCATCACATTATAATTTGCTTTCAAATAAAGAGCAATTATAATTACCAAAAAATGAGTCTAAAAAATAAAAAAAATTTGTTTTTAGTGGAATGTTTCAAAAGTTTGTTTCAACTTGCTTATCGTGATTCAGTAGAGATTTATCTTGTTGTATTGTATAGACAATATCTTGTTGTATTATATGGACAAACAACAACAAAGAATTCAAAAATCAAATACATGAGAATTGAGAAATGCAAAACCAATTCAATGTTAACATAAGTGATATTTGTTTCATAAGGCTCAAATATCATGCTATTATAATTACAAATACATAAAATTTCACCACTATTTTGTTCTCAAATAAAACATCATCATGTAAAAACTTCTATCTTACAAATTCACAACAAAACTTACCAAGAAATTTTAACAGAAGGCTTTTCAATGCATAAAAGGGTACAAAAATTTAGTACCAAAGAATTAATAAAAGAGTGCAAGATTCAATTATACATTGAAAAGGAACTATAGCATCATAATTGCAAAATACAAATTTTGCATTTAGATTTAAAACAAACCTCACAAAAGGAGAATCGACTTGCAGAACTAAAATAATGGAAGGTTGATGAATATCAAGGAGATCAAACTAAAATTTAAAAAAAAAATACACCATGATAACATGATAAAGAGGCAAAAAAAAAAAGAAAAATGATAAAAGCTAAATAAAATACAATTAATGAAAAAAACTTAAATCCATATTTGGCAGTGTGAAATGGGAAAAAATAGGAAAAAAAATGGAACATACCAAACAGTAGGAGTAGTAATGGTAAAAGATCTTGCCTATGTTTCTCTTAGAAAAATAGAGCTGATTATGAATTATGATTTTTGAACAAAGAAAGAAAAGAAACATCCATTCTCGTACAAGAAAAAAATACATTCAATTAATTCTAGAGGAAAAAGGAAAAGAGGCATCGACTGAGTGGAAGGAGGAAATGCAAAGAAAAATTAGGATGGAGGGGAAAAAAAGGGAAAAGCAAAATACTGGATTAAAGAGTTAAAATTGGTAGAAGAAGAAGTGACAGTATAAATTAGTTGATTGTTACGATTAGGGGTGCAAACGAGTCGAGTCAAGTCGAGTTTTGACCTAATCGAGCCGAGCCTCTAGTTAATTTTATGAAACTCGAACTCGAGCTCGAGTTCGACGAGCTCAAAATGTCAAGCTCAAGCTCGAGCAAAAATTTAAAAAAAAATTATTATTATATTTTTAAAAATGAATAAAATAATAATTTTTTAACAAATAATAAAATATTAGGGATATATATGTAATTTTACTATTAAAATAAAAAAATAAAAAATATAATTGAGCTTGCGTTCACGAACCAACGAGTTTAATATTTTTGACCTCGAACTCGATATTGACTGAGTTTGAGTCGAGCTCATATTTGAGCAGCTCGCGAGCGATTCGTGAATAGCCCTAGTTGTGATACCTCTCTGTAGTTAACAATAATCACCTAAAAAAAATAAGAAAATAATCCCAGTATAATTAATTATAAAGAAAAAATTTGAAGAGGAAAAAGGAGAGATGAACAAAAAAGAGAGAGATAAGGATTGAAGGTAGAGGTGGAAAGAGGAAGAAGAGAAGAATTAGGAGGCGATGTTTATGAATTTTGATTAACCAAAGAAAATAGAGGAGCAAAAATTCAACTAAAAATGAAAACTGCCACTTGTCAAAAAATAGACAGTACATGTGTCAAAAAGATGGGTTGCTACAGTAAATTGGCTTTTTTTCTTATATACAAGGTAGATATAATGCATGGAGGGCTGTTGAAGGACGGGGTAGCCGATATTTATTCATTTGTAGATACCAGTTATGTAATACAACATTTTGGCATATAACAATTTAGGACATTTTGGCATATAACAATTTAGGTCCCTTCTCCAGGAAAAAGAAAAGTGAGACGTGACAGGATTTAGTTCTTCATGTGGGCTATTGTTTCTTGGTCCTGTTTGCTTAAATAATTCATAATTTTCAGAGGATGTACTTCTGGTTATCATCCTAGAGATTGTTCGGGTTACAATTATTCGAGTGGTGTGGTTTATTAATAGTATAAGAGTGCATTATTGCAATTAAAATTGCAATTAGGAATAACCATCTTTTGGAAATGATTTTTCTATTTCCTGTTCGACTTTCTTGTCTTTGTGGTTTAGACTTCCAGATGTAAAGGAAATATGATACTGCTCTCATATTAATGCTTAACTCCAGCTTTGAAGTAATTTTCTTGAGGTCTAATGAAAGTGCACAATTATGGCTTCCAGTTTGTTGAAGTAGGATTTATCCCATCCAAATCTCACGCGTTGTGGGCATTTGACAGATATTAGTATACATTATTGAAAAAAATTGTAAATAGAAAGTAAAATAAGAGATACAGCTTTGGATTATAATTAAATTGTGAACTACTGTTATATTGGATTATAATTGTGAACTTTGGATTAAATAGAGAGTAAAAATTGGACTATTGGCATAAATTATGAACTCAGGCATTCGGGACTATAATTAATTGAATTTCAAATCTAAACTATGCTGGAAATTTACACAGTAGAACCAAGTGTTCTGTTTCATCACGCAATTACGATCCCAAAGCCCAATTTTGTTCTTTTGTTTTTTCAAACCAAAAGCAAGGCAGTGAAAGTGGGTTAAATTGGCAGCAAACGAATCAAGTCGCTCGTGAGTACCCGTGAGCCGACTCAGTTAAAATCCGATTGAAATTCGGTCAACATTGAGGCCAAGTCGAGTTCAAACATAGATAAATTCAACTTATTAATTCGCGAATCGATTAAATTATGTGTGTGTGTATATATTTAGTGAAATTACGTATATATTTTTAATATTTTATTATTTATTAAGAAAAAATTACTATTTTATTTATTTTTTAAAAAAATAAATTTTTTTAAACATAAGTTCGTGCTCGACGAGGTTTATGCTGAGAATTCATCGAAGTTGAGTTCGGTAAAATTGAATCAAAGTTTGACTCAATTAAGTCAAAACTCGGTTCGATTCAATTCATTTATCGCCATGGTCAGGATGTAATGTTTAGAAGGGACGTACGCGCTTTCTTTTGCGTTAAGGATTTGCATTCCCGCAATGTGAAGTTCTGAATGTTATGTTGCTATCTATTATTGACTTGGTCAAATTGTTTAGCATTCCAATTTCCAAGTTATTGGGTCATCATTGAATTCTTTTTTTTTTTTGTCTTCTTGCAAGTCAAAAAACTGCATTCAAAAAACACTGCTATGGTCTAATACAGCAGATTTTCTTGTGCTCTCAAATTATTGTTATGACTTTAGTGCTTCTTGAGGTTTAAGTCTTCCTCTTTACCTGAAGATGAGATGGTGAAATTTTCTTGGCACGTTTGCATTCAGAAAATTTGTAGAACCATCAATAACCAGCAAAGAAGGATGACAAGCATTTTGGTCCAAATTCTCTCTCTTGTCCTCTCGTTATTGCCTATGGTAACTAGCCTTCAACACCATGCAACTACTGGATGCATCCCAGTTGAAAGGGAAGCAATCATCACTTTTAAAGAAGCTCTAATAGATCCTTCAAATCGGCTTGCATCCTGGACTGGTGAAGACTGTTGTGCATGGCCTGGTGTAACCTGCAACAACAAAACAGGTAATGTAGTAAGGCTTGAACTTAGAAATGGTGAGTGTTATGAAGAAGGTGAAACTGCTATCCTCACTGAAAATTCTTCGTGCTTGGGTGGTAAGATTAGTCCTTCTTTGCTTAAGTTGCAGCATTTAAACTACTTGGACTTGAGCATGAATAATTTCCAGGGGAGCCTTATTCCAGAATTTTTAGGCTCGTTTGAGGAATTGAGTTACCTCAATCTCTCTTATGCATCTTTTGAGGGACTAGTTCCTTCCCATCTTGGAAACCTGTCAAACCTGCAGTATCTTGATTTGTATGATCTGAGAGCACTTGTGTCTGATTTGCACTGGCTCCAAGGTCTTTCTTCTTTGAAACACCTCAACATGGGATATGTCAACCTTAGTTTGGCATCTGATCACTGGCTTCAAGCTGTTAACATGCTTCCTTCTCTTTCAGAATTGAGACTAGAATCCTGTGAGCTTCGCAACATTCCCCAAACTCTATCCACTTTGAATTTCACTTCCCTGTCTGTCCTGAACCTGTACTTCAATGACATAGACTCCACCATACCTCAGTGGTTCTCTAATCTCACTACCTTTTCTGAGATTGATCTATCATACAACAACGTTGAAGGCGATGTAAGCAAACTATTTGCTGGCCTATCTCCCAGCAATGGTAGCTTAGAGGCACTCTATTTACATTATAATAAACTAAGTGGACAGCTACCAGATCATTTACAAATCTTCAAGGAACTGAGGTACTTTTACCTTTCAAACAACTTGATCTCAGGCTCTATTCCGGCATCAATAGGAAGTTTGAGGAGCTTGGAGGTATTGGACCTCAGTTACAATCCGATAAATGGTTCGATTTCAGAAAGCATTGGAGAGTTAACAGGATTAAAGCGCTTGTATCTCTTTCAGGATTCCAGAGAAGGTTCTCTATCCCAGAAACATTTTCACAGGCTAAATAATTTGGAAACTCTGGCTCTATCATCTTCAAGCAAACAGCTTTTCTTAAATGTGAGCAACGACTGGATTCCTCCTTTCAATCTAAAATTCATGAGAATCACCAATTACCAAATTGGTGATAGATTCCCAACCTGGCTGATGACTCAAAAGCAACTGTCCACACTCTATCTTCAAGGGGTAGGCCTCTCAGAAACTGTACCGAATTGGTTTTGGGAATTAACCCCTCAAATTATCAGGTTAGATATCTCTGATAACCGGATAGCTGGAGTGCTCCCGAAATCACTGGAATTTCCAAGGGGTGCATGGGTGGACTTCAGCTCAAATCGGTTCGAAGGCCCTCTTCCTTTATGGAGCAATGTGTCATATCTGAGTTTGGCCAACAATTCGATATCAGGATCGATCCCGGAGAGCATTGGTGAACAAATGCCATACATGACTTACCTTAATCTGTCAGGTAACTTTATGAATGGTGAGATACCCTTCTCCATGGGGAAGATGAAGTATTTGACTGAGCTGTATTTGTCAAACAACAAATTTTCTGGAGAAATCCATGATAACTGGGGGAACTCACAAGCTCTCTTAATTATTGATCTGTCAATGAATAACCTTTCAGGCAATCTTCCTAGTTCAATGTTTTTACCAACTTACATTCTCTGGTTGAAATTGAATGGGAACAATCTTTCCGGAGAACTCCCATTCGGAACAACAATAAACTCTACATACTTGAGTCTGCTTGATCTTGGAGACAATAGATTTTCCGGGAAAATACCAAGATGGATTGGAGAAAGGCTAACCTCACTCACAGTGCTAAGGTTGCGAAACAATAAGTTCATAGGCAGCATACCTCAGGAGTTGTGCAGTCTTCAGATGCTACATGTCTTGGACTTTGCAGACAATGATTTATCAGGACATCTTCCTATCTGTTTGGGCAATTTGAGTGGCTTCCATGATGTGATGTTGTACCACAAAGTACCACCAGATGTACCTTATGCATTTGTACCTCAAGTAGAATTGGTTGTGAAAGGGAGAGCAATGGCGTACACAAAAACACTTAAGCTTGTGAACATTATTGATCTTTCAAGCAATCATTTGCAAGGAGACATTCCAGAAGAGGTAAGCAATCTCTTAGCTCTGGGAACCTTACATTTATCTAGAAACCAGTTCACAGGGAAGATACCGAAAAAGATTGGCAGTTTAAGCCTGTTGGAAACTCTTGACCTCTCATGGAACTCTCTCTCTGGTAGTATTCCTCCTGCCATGTCTCACATGACCTCATTAAACTTTTTGAATTTGTCTCATAACAACTTATCTGGACCAATTCCATCAACCAACCAGTTCCTTACATTTCAAGATCCCTCTATTTATGGTGGTAATCCTGGACTTTGTGGGGAACCATTGCCTACAAAATGTCAGATCCTCACTGGCCAAAACAGCAATGGGAAAGGACAGATTGATGATGACAAGAACGAAAAAATGCATGAAAAATTTTGGCTCTTCTTTTTAACAGGATTGGGATATGCATTGGGATTTTGTGGAAGTTTGGTGATGACAACTTTCCGGAGACAATGCCTGCTTAAAGTTCTAGGATAAACCATAGCAGTTTGAGGCTTCAGTTGTTCTGTCGGAGTTTCTTGTGTTAGTGTTGTATTGAGGCAATCTATCTGATAAGAGAAGATTTAACAGATTAGAATCTTATAGTACAAGTACTTTTTTGCTCTGAGCACCAAAATAGTACATCCATAATGTTTGTAAAACTGGTTGTATTTATTACAGTTAAAAGCATAGTTCTACAAGTCTGAGCTTGTCATTCTGCTCCCTGATTAGCAGGGAGGCATAGTGTCCCATTTTGTTACACATCGTCCTTTCAGATTCATCTGATATTTTACAGAAATTGTTTTCAAGCTTACAACAGTTACCTTATGGTCTTACAGAAAGCATTCAATTGTATGACCTTACAAACAAGCATTACTAGACATTTCAGCTAAACCTGAGATTATGCTCCTTGTTATGATGTTTTGCTCTTGACAGGGGCATTTAGCCGGGTAGAAATGCTCCTAAGGCCTGCCTTTACTGCAGTTATCATAGCAGACCAGCAATCCCTTGTTTTTGCGCTGACGCTGGATACTGCCCTTAAATGTACTGCCCCTTTATGGAACAAAATTTTATCTCAAGTCAATATAGGCACTGAAGAGATTGGCAATCAAATACATTTTACACATGCATTTCAATATACAGAAGGATACAATATATGACATATGTTGAAGCACCATCGTTATAGGTGCTTTTTATCTTGCTGCTTCATAGTCATTATAGTCTTTCAGTGAACTAAACAAAAGTGGTAAGTTTCAGAGGTGCTGTGAAGATAGAATATGCTGGAGAGAGAGAGAGAGAGAGAGAGATTTGCCATGGTCACTTGATTAAGCATAACAAACATGCTTCGACACGAATGATATACCAATTTTCTAGTACAAGGGACTCACTCGACACCTCAGAGACAGACAACTCTTTTTATTACTCTCTATGATGACACAAGGTATGCTATATCTAAGTACAGACTCGATGCTTGCACATTTTAGAGAAGAGAACAAAAGAGAAGATATTACTAGAGATGAACTTTTAGGCCTTACTATCAATGGCCATTGGCATTGCCTCTTTTTTTTCTGCACTCTGCATTTCAACAACGCATTCATTAGATTAGCAACAAGTAGTTAGAACATGATTATTTTACCACTATAAGATTACATTCCAACGAATTAAAAGAAAACCTTATCGGTAACTCAATGACTCACACTAGAATTTTGTTGCTCCAGTTTACTCATCTTGGCAAATATACTACCATAGAACTGTGCATCCTTCCGGTTGTATTCCTTCACTTTGTCCTTCAGGATTTTGTACTCCATTTTTACATCCCTGGCCATCCACGTTCCCAATCATGCAAGGCATTAGAAACGAATAGTAAAACACAGAACATAAAACATGTTTTTAAGCTGATCATAACTACATGTATTTTCTTGCCATTTTGCTTCCTTCTGTATCTACCGATATTTTAGGCTAATCTCAGATATATATGCCATGAAAGAATAACATACTGGTTCAAGTTTGACATATAGTATATAAATCATATTTAGATCGAAGAAAATGAATTTTTTACAAAAATGTTCATTTTAATACGTTACGACAGATCTGTGGAACTCATACCTATTATCTGGATCAATTTCAAGAGCTTTCTTTATGTCCTGTTCTGCCAATTCTAGTTCAACAAGTTGGATGTATGCTTGGGCCCTTCTATAAAGTGCTTTGACGTTCCTGCTATCAATATCCAAGACCTTTGTGCACAATTTCACTGCCTCTTTATAGTCTTTTAGTTTCAGTTTACAAGCTGCATTGTTCAAATTGCAACTGATCTTGAGCAATTTAGCCTGTTGCTTCTCCTCATCGCTGAAAGATGAATCATATTCTACGAAGCCCACACCCTGAGCACAATAAAAGAAGCCTTTTATGGACATTTGAAATAAAAATCATGGACAGGAGATTTAAATTTTTTTGCAGAAGTGTGCAGCACCTTCTCATATCTCTTAGAGGCTCTCGCATATTTTCCTGCCTTGAACCATACGTTCCCTTCCTCCTTTTTCTTCCCAGCAGCCTCAATTTTCTCTTGGGCATTCATGTCCCAAGATTCCTTCTCCTATGGTAAGCAGTAAATGTAACAATAGTCAAAACCTCATCCAGATGCTTGAAAGGCAAACATCTTTGTGTGCAGAGAAAAGTGCTCACTCACCTTGACAAAGGAGACCATCTCAATCTCATAGTATAGGGTTGAATCTGCAGGAACAACAGCCAGCTCTTGTTGTGACTCAGATGGACCAAAAGCATATTCGGGTTGAACAATTACAAGAGCCATTTCACCATTTTTCATTGTTTTTACAGCTCTATCAAGTCCTTCAGTGACTTGTTCTGCAGAAGACAGCAAAAGGTAAGTTCAACACAACTGAACAAGTAGAAGAGGATACAATACATGCCCACATATTGTTTGCTGATAGGAGGGAAAAATAGTAAAATAGTACCGTATGAAATATTAAAGGCAGCTAGAGCCTTATAAGTTGTAGGTTGCATTAGGTGAATGACCAATTACCTTCATCTACCTTGAACTCAAATTCTTCTCCATCATGTCCCTTTTTTACAAAAACAGTTCCGTCCTGCAGCTTTCCGGTCAATTTCACTGCCAAACACTAAAAGATAATTTAGAATGAAAATTCCAATGGTGGATCACTGCAAAGAGTTTACATTTTTGCTCTGCAGTTTACCTTTCACAACTGTGCCATCATTTGGGCGCTCATATCCTTCTCCCTCCTTCAGGATCTTCTTCAACACTTTTTTGTCATTGGTAACATCGGACACAGTTTTCCATGAAACCAATTCAAGATTAATTTGAAGTGAAGCATTCGGTGGAACACTAATTTCATCACCAACTTGAGGCCTTCCCTTCTCTCCAAACACATCTGCAATAACCAACAGTCAGCAACCCAAAGGACAAATTGCAAGCCAATCCAGGACGCAGAAAGCTAACTTACATTGTGAATTGACAGTTAAGAGAGCTTTTTCACCCTTCTTCATTGTTTTAACAGCTTTTGCTAAAGCAGGACAGAAGAAACCTGCAAGCAGATCAAACTTTTACAAGCGTCCCCGGAAAACTGGAGAAAGAACAAGGTTAATGAGGACAACATATTACCATCTTTCACAGTGAACTCAACTCCATCCGATTTGGAAATAAGAGTTCCATCCTCAAGCAGTGCCTCATATTTGACTGCAAGAGAAGGAGAACATTTAGCAAATTTAATAACCCAAGGTCATCCAATGAAAGCCATGAAAACAATTATAACAGAAATGATAGATGATTGACGCACCAAAAACTTCATCAAGATCTTTAGGATTCTGCCAACCCTCTCCTTCAACAAGTACTTTCTTGAATATTCCACCATCTTTGCATATATCTTTCACACTAGTCCAAGAAAGCAACTCAACTTCAAACTGCAGAGTGGCATTAGGAGGTATTGTTGGAGGTGATCCAGACTCCCCATAGGCCAACTCAGGAGGGATGGTGAAGAGGGCCTTCTCACCCTTTTTCATTGTCTTAATACCCTCATCCCAACCTTTGATAACTTGTCCTGCATTAGGTAAAAATCAAAATGCCACAATCAAATAGAAGCCTTTTCAATTATAGACCTACTCCAGATGTTTGTTAACAACATATTTGCTGGCAGGCTGGTAATTGCCTAAAATGTAAGAGTGTTCTTTTATCTTCTTGTACTGTCCAATAATCCAAACTGGACAAACTAAGACCTGATTAAAACAGGGCAAATTGCATTGTCAGCAGGGATGAAAAGACTAAACAACTGTCATATTAAACTTCAAATTACTACTGATCCTTGAACTTCAACCGAACTTAGCTAGTCATTACCTTGGCCAAGCTTGAACTTGAATGGAGTTCCCCTGTCACGGCTCGAATCAAATTGAGTTCCATCAAGCAGAGTGCCCACATAATGCACTGCACAATCAACATTAAACCATAAAATAAAATAAAAAAACATTATCAGCATGATACAGTGGATGAAACTCCCTCAAATCAAAAAATCATTTCATTCATCAAATAGCCAACACCTAACTGAGAACAAGAAGTAATGCCCATTTCGTCAAAAGCAATACCAAACTGTTGATTGAGGTTCCTCACACTTAATAAAATTATCTTAATTTCTAAGCAGTTTACATGACAAACTCTTCAATTCATTCAAACTTTAAGAAGAACCCTTTTCCAGAAACGGTCCAAATAACCCCAATTGGGGTCTTATACACCATAAAGATCCCAACTTTGAGAATCATGCAGCATAATCAAGCCAAAATGAAAGTCAACCCATTAACAATCTAGATAAAAATTGATTAATGGGCAGATGAATATGACTAATTTCAACTACAATAGGATTTAATGAGCCAAAACAGCTGATAACCTTACCTTCAACTTCATCCCCAGAACTGGGATTCTCCCAGCCTTCACCTTCATTAATCAGCTTCTTTTTCAACCCATTCTTCCCAATTTCCTTCTCTTCCCCAACTTTAATTACTGGGTTGGTCTCAGGCAAGTCCAATTCCTCATCCATCCCCATCTCATCAGCAGCATTGCTAGCTGATGGAAAATCAAAATCATCATCCATTTCTTGTAAAAATGTGGTAGAAGATTTCAAATTACCAGAGTACTAGGTAGCAAGAAAATGCAAGAGACAACTGAAGGCTGAATACTGTTCCTCAGACAAAGGGTTTTGGATCTTTCAGAATTTAAATACTAGGAGTTTAATTGAGTTGGGGAGGTCTAGAGAGTTCTAGGACTGGATAAATATTAAGGGATCTATTGTTAGAGTGTGGTGAACAAGATGGAGTCTGGAGAGTTCTGAAGACTTTGGTGCCAATGGGTAGTTAGTTATGACAGTCAATGAAAAGGACGATTCCAGATTTTGGGAGGGAATCATTAATCTTGTTAAATTCAATAATAACCCCAATAAAAAGGATTAGGCCTGATTTAATAATTCAATTTAATATTTTATTTAAACTAAATTTAATATATTTCGGCCTTAATATGTTGAGACGTATTTTGTAACAAAAAATAGAATATATTAATTAGTTAACTGGTCTGAATTGTTTAAGTAAAATTTGTTCTAAAAAAATGATAAACTGGTCACTCATGACTTAATATTAAATACGTTCAAATATTAAAATTTTAATATTTAATAATTTAATAATTTTTAGATTTCAATTTTAGCAAACGTACCTTTAATCTGATTTGTTGTAAGTTCTTTTTTTCATTTTTGAGCGATTTGTTATAAGTTCTTGTTATTCTTTCCTCTTTTTTTTTTTTGCTTGTTCTTTTGTACTAACTAAAAGAGCATTCTCTTTTTTTTTTTCCTTGTTCTTTGTGAATTTAATGGCCAAGTTTTCTTTTTCTCTTTTTGGCAAGACTACAGTGTATTTTTACATAAGGGGCTTGATATTGGCACTTTGGATTTTCTTCATCATGTAAAAAGACATAAATACTATTGAATATCATTCAAATTAGAACTTGATAGAAATTTAGGTCATTGTAATAGACGTGAGATACAGCCTTATATTTGTCGTTCGCGTAATTAAAAAAAAAAAATCAAAGAAAATGCCAATAGCAAATACTGCCTTGTTTTCAAACAATATTGTTGGTATGGGAATTGTTATTTCCCGATGTCTCTTTGCATAATTGTAGTAATAAAGAGAGTATGTATTTTTCAAAGATAGTAATTTTCAATTACTATTTTTTTTAGTTCTTTTGGTTCTATGAAATGGCATATATTCCCCTCTTCTTGCGAAAGACTTTTTTTTTTTTTTTTTTTTTGAGGAGGAAGTCTGGCTTTCCATAAGATAAATTCAATATTTTTTTATATAAAAAGTGAATTTCATTAACGAAATTATTAGAAATGGACCAGCACGACAGAAATCCGCATGATTGGCACGATAAATGTGTACTAAAAATAACAAATTTGCAAAATTCTATCTATTGTGTTATGCTCAAGAATATGCCAATTAGACTTTGAATTTCTACCTATTGTGATTAGTCCCTATGACAAAAGACAATCACGTGAATTATAAATTTAACTCGCACGATTACTTGACCAATCTGTCTCCTAGCAAATCGAATACTAAAATATAGCACTAAAGTACATTAATTGTTTTTAAGCAATTGTGGACAGAATATATGAAATGGAAGTTTATGTGAATAGTTGGAGAAAATGAAAGGGTAGTTACATTTTTTTTTATGGCAACCGTAACATTTCTATAATCTAATCTTTCCTAATCTAGGAGTGGAGCCTGAAGAGATTATGTATAAGGACTAATAGATATAAGAATCTACTAGATTAAAGGGGTGTTCTGACACCTCCTTTGAATTTTTTTCAAAACATGTAAGGTTCAAACCCTGACCTACAGTCCAAAGAAGTCCCTTTTTGATAACATTTTTATAATCTAGTCTATCCTAATCTAAGAGGAGGAGAGCCTAAAGAGATTATGTATAAAGAGCTAATAGAAATAAGAACCTGCTACACCAAAAGGGTGTTCTGACACCTCCTTTGAATTGTTTTTACTACAGATAGAGTTCTAACCTCTGACCTACAATCTAAAGAGGGACTTTAGTCCCTTTTTGGTGGCCACTGAGCAATGAAGGGATAGTTACATGCCACAACATTTTTTGAGGGAGGGAAGTGAGATAAATCAAAACTGCATTGGCTCAAATGAGGTTGATTCTTCATTCCTTTTTTTTCTTTATTTTAGTTTTAAGCCTCTTTTTCTAATAGATACTTCATTCTTTACCTGACCTTAAATTGTTTTTTATGGGCAGGAGTGGTTAAAGAATGTAATGCAATACTAGTTTTTCATATTGAAGTTTAAAATCATGTTGGATGGGAAAGAATAGAATGCATTGCTTCTTGAAAAGAATTCAACTTTATTCTGATTGACGAAAGGTTCCACAAATGAAGTCATATCTTTGGAATCCATAGTTGCCTTGGGCCTTGGCTATCCCAGGAAGCTTTGCAGCAGAATTTTGTGGGACAACAGAAGGCTTGCTCTTTCTGCCAGAGTTTATTATCTGTGGAAGGCCAAGACAAGGAGGTAAATCAGACTCTTAGCCCTGCATCTGTAAAGTTGTACAAAAATCTTGCTTTTCAGCAGCAATATGACATGGGATTAAATGACGAAAATCATAGCAATTCACTTTTCCAATATCACATAATTCACCCCTATTCTTGGAATGTATATATCTAAGTTCCATAAACCAGTTTGAACTTTGAACAACCCAGGTTACACGGACCATTCGTCAAGAAATCCTATAGCCAAACGTCCTCCTCCTCTCAAAGAGTAAAATCTGAATTTCCAGCCAACCTATCGTTTTCAGCAGAATTGACCATGTCCTGAAAATGTGTTTGATCATCAGTGGATCAAATGGTACCTGAGAACACAGGCAACTGATAACTTTTATGTGTACTGTATATATTGTATCTGTATATGCTGTGATCATCTAGGTATGTGTACAAGACCCTATCTTGGTCGATGAAGACAAGTAAAGTAAAACCAGTGGATAACAGAAGCAGCATGCAACTTACAGAGGGAGCACAAATTTTGTCTACTCTTAATTTTGATTATCTTCTATAGTCTGGGCTACTGCAACTCGTGCCTGTTTGTCACTTGGAAGTGATCCTCGACACTTCCAATTTTAACAGCCTGATACATATCATGGTCTGGTAAATCACAAGGAAAAAAGTTACAGTTTCAGTAGTCTAGGCGTAAATGAGGCTTTCGAGATAGAATAGCGTCCATGAAAAACTAAAATCTGGGATAAATCTTACCGGATGGCAGCAGAAAAGAGGAATCTGGCTCATGTCAGCAGCCCTGCCACTGCCAAGTACTTCGCATTGCAGTTGTTGCTGATTCCTAGCAGCAGTTTAAAATTACTTAACCTGATTTACTTCCTCCTGACCGGACATTTTTCCCAAGAAGCCTCAATGGAAATCATATGGATGGTCAGCAGCAGACATTTTTTCCAGAGAAACCTCTTAGCGGAAAAACGTGGATAATCTGTTGTGCATATCAAGTATGTTGAGCTTAAAGACATTTTTCCCAAGAAGCCTTGATGGGAAACATAGGTGGGAAACATAGGGATGGTCAGCAGCAGACATTGTTTTCAGAGAAGCCTCTTACTGGAAATACATTGATAATCAGCTGTGCATATCAAGTATGTTGAGCTTAAAGACGTGCTTTGTAGTTTCACTAGGGATTAGAGAGCATTACTAAGAACTAGAGCATAACATGGTAAATATGCCTTTAGATAAGGAGAAAAAAGGTAAGGGCGGGAGTAAATGAGTGATAAGAGCTGGTCTTATTAACAAAGTAAATGAGTGATAAGGCATGACCAGTATTAATGCAAATATCACCCCTGAACACAATTTAGCATCTAAGTGAAGCAAAATAAAATTGCTGTCTGCAGATTAAACTATTAAATGTTACTCAGTTAATTATTATGTATATGAACTAGCTGCCACCAATCTGAAACCAGGAAGCCTCTATTGCAAAGATATTTTTGAAAAGCTGAAGTTGAAATTCTAAAGGTATTTTCTCATGTACACTAACATGCGATTTTCTATGTAGATGTCAAGTGCTTTTTTAAACAAACAAAAATGTAACTTATAATTCTATATTACAAACAAATGATGCCTGACCAAGCTAACAACTTATCCATGACTATAGAGCCTTCCCTGCAAGAAGAGGCTTTGGAGGGGATAGGGATCTAATTTCGGGTGCAGAACTAGGAAAAAGTGTGTTCAGTTTATGCATCAAAATATCAGCCCTTGATGGAATCTCATTCAGAAGGAATTGCTGAACTATCGGTTTCTTGAACCACTCCAGGACGGAATCCCCTGGGGCTCTCAGAACAACTTTACTAACTTCAAAGGGTGACTCGACAGAACTTAACATTTGAGCTATAACAATCTTCAAAGTTGGCCCAGTTACTAATTTGATCCGCCTTGGGACGACCGCATAGTATAACATCCTCTTCCTGAACCTGTGAAGGGTGTGTACCACTGCTATAAGAGCAGCCCCAACTGACAAGTTTCTAACATCAAGGGACCAGGCAATGTGTTGATCAAACACTATTGCCTTGGGAAAAAGCTTGTTTTCATATGCAACTTTCCATACACAACGAGCACGATTTATCTGTCCCATCAGAACAAGGTAGTTAAGAAGAACATTGACAAAGTACCTGGCAGCTCCTTCTTCTAACTCATAATCGATTCCCTGAAAGAATTCCCTCACAAAAGATAAAACTGGTTGCTTCCTCTGCTCTGGCCCTGTGAAGAGACCACACATGAAAGCATGAGCTTTATGTTTCGTAGCACTCAAGATGGCCATCAAATGCCTCTCATTATGCTCTTCCTGGCATCTTACAAGATAGGCAAGAATTGATGTGTAAAGTACAAGATCAACCTTAGCAGCAGCATTCACATATGTTTCAAGAAGAGGCTTGGCCGACTCATATAATCCACTCTTCATACACGACTCAAAGAGCTGCCTAATAATGAAATTGTTTGTGCGAATCCCAGATGAGCCCATAAACCGTAGCCACCTCAAAGCTAGATCAACAGAACCATCCTTGATATACACCATAAGAACATCACTAGCATTCACATCAACAGAATACCCCATGGCCTTCATTTCAAGTAAAACCTTTGCAGCTACATCAACAAGCTTCTTTTTTGCCAGGAGAGACAGCAAGGCTGTGTAGGTACTGAGCCCTGGTCTAAGACCTGCATTTGTCATAGAGTTATAGAGCTTCATGGCAGCATCAACTTGACCAGAAGCAGCATGCATCTCCAAAAGAGAAGAATAGGTAGAGGGTGTGGGAAAAAATCCAGCCCTTTCCATATCTGAAAAGAGAGACATGGCAGTCTCAAGCTTTCCAGATTTTGCGTGGGACTCAACCATCATAGTATAGAGCCCATAATTAGGTCTAAACCTGGCTTTCTTCATCTCATCCCATAGCTTGAGAGCAGTCTCCAGCTTCCCAGCTTTAACAAATGACTCAATCATAGAAACAAATGTAGTGGCAGACGGCCTGAGTCCAAAACCTTGCATTTCCACATACACTTTCATGGACGTGTCCAGCCTACCAGCTTTACCCATTGAATCAACAAGTGCAGCAAAAACCCCAAAACCTGGTCGGAAGTTCTTTTCTTTCATCTCTTGGAAGAGCTTCAAAGCAGCATCAAGACGGCCTGATTTAGCCAAACTTGGAATCATCAACTCGTAAGTTGATGCATCCAAGGAACACCCAACTTCTTCCATATTCTCATATATCTCAAAAGCTTTAAACGGCAAACCCTTATCCAAAAACAATGTTATCAATGAATTATACGTCTGTGTATCAACCTTACAACCAACTTCTTTCATCTTCTTAAAACAACAGAAAGTCACCTCCAATTTCTCAGCCTTTGCTAATGACTGAATAACCCGATTATACGCACTAAATGAAGATATACCACTTTCACCTGAATCACGAACCATATCATCAAACACTGATTGAATCCCATCATAATCCCTACTCTCATTCAACATATCAAACAACACAGCATAACACTCGTCAGTCGGACAATACCAAGATTGCCTCTTGGCCCACCGAAACAAGCTCAACGAAGCCTCACCATCGCTAATAATCTTCATTGACTGAATAATGTGAGTCATGTTAGGCAAAAACTGAAGCCTATCCAATTGGGTCTCCATATCAGGACCCCATTTCCACCTTTTCACTATCTCAACAATCTTAGCCACAGCTGAAGCATTCAAAATAGGCTTCTTTAACCCTCCCACCATCACATGATCATCTATACCCGGCTCAACAGATCTTACACCCTTTCCAGAGTAAATGACACCACCTGATTCATCCAAATAATCTATTTCTCCAGTCCACTCATTTGACTCCTCACCACTATTATCCCCTCCTGAGCAATAGTTTCTTATAAAATTTGGGTTCTTGGAAATGGAGAACCCACATTTTTCATAGGGAACTGAATTTAAAGAACGCAAGTAGGATAAAAATCTGAACTTTACTATGCTATTGCAATTAACTAATGGAACAAATTCTGAACCAACACTAGAAATTCTGGTCAAGGAATGAGAACCTTTGAGTAAATACCTTGTGGGATTCAGATTCTTGGAGAGCAGAAGACTGCGAAAAATCATATTCTGACGTCCAGAAAACCTCGGGGGATGAGCAAGCTAAAACCCTAAACCCAGTGTGTGGTGAAAATTTGTATTTGGTGAAAAATGAAAATCAATGGGCAGCTTGGGCGGAAACGGGGGAATTATTCGGGTTTAATCCGGGTTCGGTCAGGTTAGGTATGACAATTGGACGAATGCCTGCCTGCCTGCTGGGGCTGATGGGTCGGGGCGTGGGCCGCCCCGACTAGAAAACAGGGCCAGGGATAGGGAAGTATGCTTAGAGCTGTCAACGAACCGAATCAAATCGAGTATCTCATGTTTGAATTTTGTTCGTTAAACGATTCGAACAACGTTCGTGTTTGTTCGTTAATTTTTGAACTCCAAACCTGTGTTTGTGTTCGGTTTGTTAAGCAAAGTTCGTATTCGAATTCGAGTTTGTGTTAAACGAGCCGCTCGTGAAAATACTCGAAATACTCGATTCCAAATTATTTTAAACGTTAAATATGCCATGCAAATCATTAATTATTCTCAAAAACAATTAAAGCACTAAGTGACTAAATTCTATTATTCATTAACTATATAACTAACATTAACATAAAAACAACAAATAAAACAAAGCAATTTGCCCTCCAAATATAAAAATCCAGCCATAAAATTAACCCTAAAATTTGTCAAATGATAATTATGTCCATTTTCGCGAACGTTCGTTAAAATTCGCGAACCTGCTCGTGTTTGCGAACTTATATTAAAACTCGCAAACATGCTCATATTCGCTCAATTATTAATCGAACAAAAAAATGCGTTCGAATTTGGTTCGTTTAAGGTTTTAAACGAGTCTTTCACGAACACGAATGAGTCGAAACGAGCCGAGCTACTAAACAGCTCGGTTCATTTAACAGTTCTAAGTATGTCTCACCCTTCATCGCTCCGCCATTCGTTAAAAAAATTTAAATGTATAATTATATATATATATTTAATTTAATTAATCATAAATTTATAATAATATTATTATAAATATTATTTAATGTATATTAGTTTATATGTAATATAATTAATATTATCAATTATACTAATAATTATACATGTATATTAATAGAAATTATTAATTAGTTATACTAAATTTATTAATACATCTATACTAAATTTCTAATTACAGTAAACATTTATAGACTAATAACATTGTGACCATACAAATTTTATTAATTTAAAGAGATATTAATTAATTGATAAATTATTAATTTATCAATTTATCGAAGATGCTAACAATTCAAAGAAACACTCATTTAATCAATTAAAGTTCTATTTTATTTTATAAAATATGAATTATTAACCATATAGGCTAAGGGTGAAAGCCCCCTTGCTACGTAGGAATCATCGTTCGCCCATGTGGCGGTAGGTGATTGGCTTGTCATGACATGGATGGTGAATTGGCTTTGGTGGTTTCCTCCTGGACGTGGGCTTCATGTGGTGGGCACGAAATCCATTGGACGCAACTTCATGTGCTGGACGTGGCCTACTTGCGAAACAATGAAGTAGTTGGCTTGCTATTGTGGTGGTTGGGCTCAAAAACCCGGTGAAGTTACAGTTTTAGCACTCTGGTTTGTCCCTGTTTACATCTGGAGCCTTTAAGTATTTTGGAGTTTTTGCTTTTTTTGAGAGGTGTATTGGTAATGTGGGATTTGCCACATCTGATTGGGTTAACCAGAAATTCAGCTCCTTCTTGGGGCAGGTCGGCAAGAGACCTCTGTGGATGAGGTGTCGTACATTTTTTCCAGCATTTTGTCATTCTTTCCCAGGCTTAAGTGATTGTAACGATGAAATCGGTTGCTTTTCCAAGTTTCTTTGTTATTAATTGATATGACAGTGGCTATTTTTTATGTTGCTTCTTCTTCTTGTTCGCCATTTGACAATGTTGGACGAGCTCTTCTGTAGTTTTATGAAGCTATTTTACTGTGTCCTGTATGTTTTTCCTTTTCTACTTTTATCTTTGTTTCGACTGCATTTTTATCTCTTAAATGAACTTATGCATGTTTTGCTAGATGTATGCTACTATTTATGTCTACCCTGCGTGATTTGTTTTCTCCATTAGTTTTCTTCTGCTTATCTTAGTGTTTTTCCTTTCAAATCTGTTCATGGGATGTTTGCAAAATGTGCATTATTGTAGTTGAATTGTTGTTCTTGGCTAGCTTTTTTGTGTATTTACTATACTTTTGTTGTCCTCCTTGGTTTTCTTCTTTGATATCGTAGCTTCAACTTTATTATTTGTACCATAACAATAGACGGTCTACTCATCAAATTGCCTTGTTCGGTTTTTTTGCTAGGTTTATGTTTATTTAGATTTTGGTTGTGGTTTACACTTTAGAATTACCCGATCTGCTGCTTGCTGAATGGCTGTAGTTGTTGCTGAATTAGTTAGTGTTTCAGCTCTGTTTGTGTGTTTTTAGCACCTTTTCTGTGTTGCTATTAGGTTCTCCTCTCTGCTGTATTATAATTTTTTTGCTTTACTGTTCCTTACTCTTTATTTTTGTCTCTAACTTTTGTTTTCCTCACTGGTTAGTGCATTGGTGCTTGTTTTAGCCTTGGTCTGATAAAATTTTCTGCTTTATCATTAGTGACTTTTGCTTCATTTTTATTATGCAGCTTGGTTTTAGCTACTTCACCTGGTTTCTGGTTTTCCTTTGTTGCAGCTCTTGTTTCAGGTATTTACTCTAGTACATTCCTTTTAAAGAAATACTGTGTATTCTCCTATTGTGCTTGTTACGACAGGGTTGTAGAGCTTTTTCTTCTTGATCATTTTTAAACGGTCTGTGCTATCTTTGTCCCTTTTTTTAGAATTTTTTAAACCATTCTTTCTTTTGTGTATGTTGTACAACCTTTTGTTTTCTTTTAAATCTGTTTTTAAAGGCTCTTGTGTTCTTGCCTCTTCTTTTGTTATCTTTTCAATCTATATTATCCAAAGATAGATAAAAATGCCAGAAGACGTAAAAGGTATGCAGAAATGCCGAATAATGAGAAGGCCGATCTCCTTCTTCGTCGTCGAGAGTGTAACGCTGCAAAGAGGAGAAATGCTATTGGGTCTTCTTCTGATGAAACAATTCAGTTTCAAAGGCCTAGACAAAATAGTCGAGATTACTTTTCTAGGACTCCGTTTGGTTACTGGATATGTATTTTTCATGGTAATCATGATAACCTCTTGAACTCATGCATGATAATCCATTGAATTATTTGTTGACATTGGAAACACGTTGCAGGTAATTACCCAGTTCCTGAAGATGGAGACTTTATTTGATGACAGTGTCAACGAGAATGTTGAACTGCATATTGAAAGGGGTGGCAAATCAGTCGTCATGAACTTGGTGGTCAGTTTTGTAGTGTTGTCTAATTTCATGGTTTAGATTTTCTTGTCATGATCTCTATTTTTTTGGATTGTCGCAGAAACAAGTCTTCAGTTAGTGCTAAGTACATAAATTCGTTCTTGGCTTTACATTTCACTGATCCTGAGAAATTTAACCTTTGAGATGAAGTTTCCCTGTTGCCTTTGCTTTTGTGCATCTACAATGAGCATGGCAGTGAAAATATTTCACCTTGAATGGTTGAAAGTATTTAGTTCAAACAGATCCAGTTAAATTCCTCAATGTGATGGATTCCATTTTTTTTTTGGGGTTCTTGGGTTTTATGTTTCATGCATGCAGACTAATAATAGGATTAAGTTACTGATTATTACAGTTAATATGATTCTGTACTGGCGCTCTTCTAGGCACGTCTAATGTGGCTTGCTTGATCCTCTATCTTGTATATCTCATTTGTTATATTAATAGCTTAGGTTCAAGATCTTCGCTCCATAAGCCCAGATTACTTCTTGGAAGTCAGTGGTGCAATGATACACCCTCTATCTTATCAACAGGTTTCCTAGATGACCTTTTACAATGCACTCTTAGTTATTGATTATTACAGAATGTTGTATAAATTAACTGAGAAAGTGTTGTAATCATGGTTCGAAGACTCGGCCGGCCGAGTCGTCTCGGTCTCGGCCTAGTCCGAGACAAGATCACGACGAAACGTTTCCGAGATACGTGACAGACCGAGACGTCACTGTAAAAGGTTGAAACGGCCGAATCACACTGAGTCACTCCGAGTCATCCCGAGTCAACTTGAATTTTTATTATTTTTACTAAAATTTTTAATTATTTTTGTTTATCATATTTTTTACAATTTTTAGAATATTAAATATTTCACAAATTCGCGTCTTGCCAAAACCGCGACCGATATGTCGAAACCGATGTGGAACGATCCAAGCCGCGGTCGCAACTGCGAGCGCGACTTTGAACAATGGTTGTAATGTCTTGCAGGGCCATGAGCTTGAACTACTCGTGGGAATAGACATGAGAGATGGGAATGGAACCACTCGCGTGACAATCTAGTGTGGATGTATAGTCCAAGATCCTCACCCTGCTGTGCGTTCTCTTGGATTTCTTCTCGAAGAAGGCCATGGTGCTTATGTGGCCAGGTGAGGGCTTTAGGGATCAGTTTGAAAGCACTAGAATTAAGTGCTGGCTCCGTCATGAAGGGAATTTCTTCAACATTCTTAAAGCATTACTCCATGACATAGTTGGATATGCTTTTGATGGATATTAATGTAGAGAACACTCTCTGTAGTTCACAACACAAAGGTCCGGGGATAATCTGGAGGGGACTAAACCACCACCGGACCAAACGGGTGCACAACACACCCGCCTGAATTTTTTGAAGCAAACCACTTAAATGTGACAAACACCCCTTGCCTCCCACCCCACCAAGTTAGGTGGTGGCCACCAGCCCAAAGGTTGGTGGTTTGTTGTATAACATGTAGGGATGGACAAAAATATCCATTGATTCGAAAACCCATTATATTCGATTCGATCCAAAAAAAAGGGTATCTAATTCACATTAATTGATTGGATCAAAAAATGGTCGGGTATTTGCTTATATACAGGACGGGGTATGATCATAAGATTAAAAACCCATAGGTACTGGACCCATACTATATATATATATATATATATATATATATATATATATATATATATATATATATATATATATATATATATATATATTTATTTATTTATTTATTTTATACACATACTATAAAATAATATTTTTAGAACTAATTAAGTAATTTTATTGAGCGAATTACACTACAAATATGGAGGACTATAATTTGTTTACGAGATTTATTTGTAGAGAACCTGATTTTATATTTTTTTTAGGAAAGAGTTTAATTGATGTGGAATATATATTTTAAAAAGGTACTACTTATTTCAAATTTTTATTGATTTTAAATTCTTTTAATTTTTTTTACTTTTTCTTGTATTCTCTTTGCATACTTGTTTCTTGGTAGGAGACTTCTTTTGAGGAAATTGTTAAATCTTAAATGAATATATAAGATATAAAATTAAATTATTATAAATTATTTTTAAAAAAATTAAATAATAAACAGGGCAGGGTTGGAGGGTACTTGTTGGTCCGATCCTATCTCAATAGATATCCAGTGACTGAGTACCCATATTAGGTAAGAGTCAGGAAATGACTAACCAACAAGTGCGGATCACGTCAGCCAAATGGTGCACGAAACAGGTATTCAACGCGTTCCCACCACTAATAACATGAAACATGTTCGATGTTTTTAGGAAAATTTGTGTAGTGCCTTATCAGCAAATGTGTATGCGAGGAAAAAATGATTGAGAAATGTATTTAAAGAATTTCAAAGCATCTTTATATACACACACATATAAAGCATGAGATATGAGTTAGGTGTTAAAATTTTTTATCACCTTTTTTTTTTAAAAAAAAAGTTACCATTCAAAAGTAAAGATGATAACCACTAAAATTCACAAACTTCCAATAATTTTCACTATTTTAACTTCTATTAACTTCTATTAACTTCTTCTTTTGTTTGCAAAACAAAAGTTCATAATATTATTTTGTTTGCAACAAAAAAATTTCCAATTTTGTTCTTTTCCCACTAATTTCCATAAAACTTGACCATCCAAATAGAGGAGGACCCTTGTTTGGACGAGGAGTTGTTTTAATTTGTCTTTACATGTTCTCTAAACAATTCTTTAACTCATGAAGTCTATTCCAATGAAGGTGATACAGAAAAAATAAGTTAGTGCCAATTGAATTAAAAAAATAAAGTTAAGTAGCTAATGTGTATAAATGCAAGGGGGTGTAATAATTATTAATGTGTGTACTTATATAATAGGTTGGGTGTGATTTAGTTAAAGAAATTCAGAAAATTTTTCAAAATGCATCTTAAAAGATAAACATTCAAACAAAGATGAGTAATCAAACTATTTACATTACACGTTCCGAATTAATCATTTATTGTTTCAAATTGTCCACTCAAGTCACAAAAGTGATATACTAATAGTCAGTTAGTTTACTTTTTCCATTATATTTATTCAATTCCATTAATTTTAGATTTATTTATGTTAACTCAAAATTGTTTTATTATACATAATTTTTGTTTGTGTTTTATCTTTCTCTCTTATTGTCTTCTTCTTTCTCTTGTAATTACTTCTCGAATCTTTTTCCTCCTTCCTCTTTCATGGATATATATATATATATATACACATACATACATACATACATATATATATATATATGTATATGCATCTCTTCATGAATTAATATGAGTAATCTTTAATCAAATAAAGAATAACAAATTTAACATCAAATAAAGAAAGCACTTCGTGCTATGTCCCAATACCTATGAAGTCGGAGTTGTAGTTACATTTTTCATAAACTAAATGAGTTGTAAAAAATAAAACTAATTCATTGGTCAACAGTATACAATCTAAATATTTAAAAAAATCTAAATATTTTAAGGTTTATTTAAATTTTTTTATCCACCATTCTTAAAAATCAGATAATTTCGACGGTTGAATTAACACAATATGAACTATTACCCATTCTTAAAAGTATCATTTCTTTACAATAATAAAATCTATGTAGGTGGTTAAATTGGTGTTAACTTTATTTGTTTCTAAATTTATCTTTATTTCTATTATCCATCTCTATTATCTTTATTATCCATTAACCCTTGTCTTAAATATCAGCTGACATACAAATTCTACTCAATCAAAAATACATTCGTCCAATTCTCACATTCTTTCTTATCAATGGTTTTTTTTTATTTCCAATTGTACATATTTATATATTATACACTTTTTATCATATATTACATAAAATAGCCATATTCACTGGTACTATTTTTATGATTCTTACAATTAAAAATATTTTTTAATAAATTGCACGCGCATTGAATGCGCCTCAATAGCTAGTGAGTACTATTCTATCAAGCATGTATTAAAACCTTTTTATTTGGCTATCTAATAAAAAACTTTTACTTTTACCCCAAAACAAAAGGGAAAAATAGACTTGACAAAAAATTGTAAATAAGCACAAAATAAACGTTAGCAAAAGAGATCCAACACCAAAAGCCCCAACGTCATCACACCCAAAAATCCACCTCACTCGCTGTCTCACACACAGACACACACACACACACACACTAAACTTACCCCTCATCCATCTTTTGACTCTCTTCTGCTTCTTCTTCTTCTTCTTCCCGGCAGCCCGGGGCCCCCTGAATACCCCCTTAAATAAATCCCCTAATAAATTCTTTAATTCAAAAAGAACGAAAAAAAAGAGCAAAAATCCTCCGATCACCGAGAATTCGATTGAATTATGGCGACGGAGATGGCTCAGATGGATCCAGAAGGAATCGACGGAGTTCGGATGACGTGGAACGTCTGGCCACGGACCAAAGTCGAATTGAGCAAGTGCGTGATCCCACTCGCGGCCTCGATCTCTCCGATCCGATCTCATCCCGACGTCCTCACCCTCCCATACCCGCCGCTCAAGTGTAAAACCTGCACCGCCGTCCTCAACCCATTTTGCCGCGTCGATTTCCAAGGTCTAGTTTGGATCTGCCCGTTTTGTTTCTCTCGGAATCATTTTCCCCAGCATTACAACGCAATTTCGGAGACGAATATGCCCGCCGAGCTCTACCCCCAATTCACCACCATTCAGTATACCCTCCCCACCCTGCAGCCGATTCATCACCATCAAAACCCTAATCAAAACCCTAACTTTTTCGAGCCGAATTCGGCTGTTTATTTGTTCGTTTTGGATACTTGTGTCCTCGAGGAGGAATTGGAGTTTGCGAAATCGGCGTTGAAAAGGGCTATTGGGATGTTGCCTGATAATGCTTTGGTTGGGTTTATATCGTTTGGGACGCAGGTGCAGGTTCACGAGCTGGGGTTTTCGGAATTGTCTAAGGTGTATGTTTTTAGAGGGTCTAAGGATTTGACGAAAGATCAGGTTTTGGAGCAGTTGGGACTTGGTGTTATTGGGGCAGCACGACGGCCAATGCCTGGAATTCAGAGAGTTGGAGGTAGCCCTGTAGGAATGCCGAATCCCGGTTTTTCTAGATTCCTGTTGCCTGCTTCTGAGTGCGAATATACGCTCAATTCGGTGCGTGTTTTTATGGAATTTGTTGGTTATTGTAGGGAATTACTTTACTTGGGATGAATCTGCGTCATGATTCTGCCTTTTTTTTGTAGCTATTGGATGAGTTGGGGACGGATCGATGGCTGGTGCCACCTGGGAGCAGGTCGTTACGGTGTACAGGAGTTGCATTGAGTGTTGCAGCTGGTTTGCTTGGAGTTTGCGCAGCTGGTCAAAGCGCAAGAATTGTTGCTTTAGTTGGTGGACCATGTACTGAAGGGCCAGGAGTGGTAAAGCTTCTTCTGGTCTTTCTAATTTCTATTATTACTGGTTAGAATTTGATTTTCTTTTTTTCATTTATGCATATGGTGTGCTGTTGATTGACAAGTTCAATCGGATTTCATTTGAACATCCTTGCTGTCACGGTAAAAAAGGAAGAAGTTTTAGTGATGACAATGTAGAAAGTGTAGATTTGTATCTATTTTCATTATTATCTGGTAACGACGTCATGAAGTTGGATTTTAGGGAGTCTTTTGAGTCTGCATGGTTATGTAATTGGCATTTCCTGAATCACTTTGGGGGAAGGGAAAAGAAAAAGAAAAGCTTATCTCACTTCCCATTTGGAATCAATGGCAGTTGCACACCTGTCTACTGGTCATGGATAGCAATACTACACAAGCTGATTAAGATCATGTGCAAGAAAAACCCTCTGGTATTGCTGTGCACAAATGTTGTAACTGTGTTTTATATTGTAAATGGTTTTAACTGTAGCTTCATTGATGGAAAATGTAATTTTTTTTTCAAGATGAATGAAAAGATCAAATTTGTTTAAGTATTGGGGTTCTGATTGGTTTAACAACTTTGGGGTGTCTGAGCAATAGCTGCTGTTATTTGAAATTGAGCTTCTTGATTATTTGTAATACTACTTGTTTTTCTTTGGTTCTCTTTCTTATGTTGTTCATGGTATGGTGGTCCTAGAGCAGTACAGAAAAGCATTTTTTAGACTTATGTCCCAGGGGTAAGGACTGAAAGTATGAACTATTCAATGTCTGAACAAATCAGTTCTAATTGTTTGGGTTCAATAAATTGAGTCTTGACTATTGATTACTATAAATAGCTGACATATGCCTCTTTTTCCAGATTGTTTCCAAGGATCTATCAGATCCAGTTCGTTCACATAAGGATTTAGACAAGGATGCTGCACCATTTTTCAAAAAAGCTGTTCATTTCTATGAAGAGCTAGCTAAGCAACTTGTCAGTGAGGGTCATGTCTTGGATGTTTTTGCATCTGCTCTTGATCAGGTTTGTATGTCGCGACTCAGCACTCATTATTCATCTTAGATAATTAACTTTATACTTCTGTGAGGCTGTAACACCATTTCTTATAGCCTGTATTTCAAAAGATGGGTTTTACTTAGATTCACATGCTATAGATGCATACTGCTGGAGCTCATCAGTGGAAATTGCTTTTGCTCATCTACCATTTTTTTGTTTCATTTTGTCTTTACTGCTTTCTCAATAAGTCTTACATGAGAGATATGAAACTCTTAATCAAAGCAGGTGGTGTTTATTTTCATTGTTGTCTTTTACAACACTTTGCCTCATTATACTTGGTTACAAAAGGAATGTGGGCTGTCGTGATTGTTGGACACCAGTAATCTTAGTGCACTCACTCAAAGCCATTGAACCAAAAGAATTTTCACTGATTACACGTCAGCCCTTTTTTTTTTTTTTTAAACTGAATGAAGTGTGATGGTGGAGCTAGAAAGGTATAAGTAGCTGGAAGGGAGGATTTTCCAGACACCTGTAGCATAGGATGCATAATTTAAGTAGCGAGGAAGAAGAAAGCCAAACATATGTTAATCCTTAAATTGATTGTCCATTAGGGAAGAAGATAGAAACTATGTAAAATCAATTTCTAAAATTCTACAACTTCAAAGATTTCCTACTGTCAATTTGGAGTTAAATGACTTCTGCTGATTTATCTGGTGTGTTTCCTATATGGTTGGATATCCACACTTTCAGTATGTGTTTATATTCCGTTCCATTAGGTCACCATTGATTCTCTGCTGCTTGGTTTAGCTATTTCTTTTCTTTTTTTGTGTATATGCTCAATCTAATTGATTTTGTCCATGGAGTTTTTTCCTTTATTTTTTTACCTTATTTGCTTTTGCTAATAGAAGGAAGTTTTTAGGTTGGGGTTGCTGAGATGAAGGTTGCCATTGAAAAAACTGGTGGACTTGTTGTTTTAGCTGAAAGTTTTGGTCATTCAGTATTTAAAGACTCTTTCAAACGACTTTTTGAAGGTGGAGAACAGTCTCTTGGTCTTTCCTATAAGTGAGTTTCTTAATTTTACGATTTCAAGCTGCACCTCTTTCATTTGCTAAATTGCTGCTGCATTTTGTAACTTTTGAGGTTCTTAAATTTTTTTATGTTTCATTATCATATTGTAGGCTAGATGGTGTTGGTGTAAATGAGGGAACTTAAAGATGCATTTTAATTGTGGAAACATCAAATTAGGTTAAGTATAAGAACTCGATTAAATTTTGCATTAACGACTTTGGCATGTTATTTTTGGACGTGCTACAAATTAGGAGAGTTCATGTGTAGTTTAAGCATCTTTAAGTACATAAATTAACATTTTAGACCAAATGCTATTTGGTTTAAAAATTCCATGCCTCAGTGAATTTATGCAAGATACTGTTTAATTATGTGGAGTGAAGAGAATTTTGCAATTGAAGTTTGCTTGTGGGAAGCAACCGGAAAATATGGTCGAAGGGAGCAAATTAAATGACCGAATTTTTGCTCCTCTATGAGTTGTCTAACATTTACATTGACTAATCGCAAAAGGTTGATGATCTTTTTGTTTGTGACATTTGCTCTCAATATCTTTATAGATATGCTTGTATTTGCCAATTTGACATGCTGGTCTTCCAAAAGTGTTGGAACTTCAGCTGACCTTGTAGATGCTATTAATTTGAACTTAAGAGAGTTGCCTATTTGGTCCGTCTTTTTATTCTATGGCTTGTTGTCAGGGCTATACTGTTTTGTAATATTTTCTTTGTGCTATATTCTGTCATTTATGCTTTACATGTTATTTCTCTGAATAATTTAAGTCATGCAACTCCTTTTCAGTGGCACACTCGAGATAAACTGTTCAAAGGACATCAAAATCCAAGGTGTCATTGGACCTTGCACATCTTTGGAGAAGGTTTGTTCATTCTTGAAGCACTACTTCCTTTAACTGAATAGAGTGCTCTATTTTGTTTAAGAATAGTGTAACTATGTGTAATTTTGATACTGAAAGTTTTTTTTTCCATGAATGGAAATCTTGCAGAAAGGGCCTTCTGTTGCCAGTACGGTTGTTGGAGAAGGGAACACTACATCTTGGAAGTTGTGTGGCCTCGATAGGAATACTTGCTTGACTGTTTTCTTTGATATATCGTCAAGTGAAAAATCAGATCCATCAGGATCAAATCCTCAATTATTCCTACAGTTCCTTACAAGGTATTGGGTCCTTTTCATGCATGTTATTTTTTTCTTAGAAGTTGGCCTCCTTTTGTTTATCTTGTGGGCCCTCATTTTGTTTGCTTGACAATAAGCTTCTTTTTTGTGCATGTACTTTTACATCCGTGATGTCACTTTGGTCTGGGTGCAAATTCTGCTATTAATAAACGTCCATGCAGCTACCGGAGCCCTGAAGGCCAATCGCTGTTGAGAGTTACAACTGTTACCAAAAGATGGGCGGATAGTGCTCTTGGCACAGAGGTAAGGACATGGTGGTGTATAATGCTGGTTGTTTCACTTGCTCTTTTTTGACGTGCATTTTTTTCCTGTCTCTGTAACCCTAATTTCTATTTTAAATAACATTTTCTTGTTTTGGGTGGACAACTTTGGTCTAGTGGCGTTTGTTGTTCTATCAGGCAAATTTGAGTTCTGCAGTCAGTTCAATGTTAAATCTAATCATTTTTCACATGCAGGAGTTGGTCCAAGGGTTTGACCAAGAAACTGCTGCTGTCATAGTGGCCAGATTTGCTTCTTATAAAATGGAGAATGAGGTAGTCTTTCTTTCTTAAAAACTGTTAATGACCTTCATGTGCATATTCAACAAGCTCATTTCGTTAAATATAATTTTTGATCCATGGTGGTTGTTAAAAGACACATCAAAAAAGAGGAGAGAGAAACAGATGCTGACACTGTTGCTTTACTTTTTTTTTGGCCTTATTTTGAAAACTTTTGGTATATGTAGAATTTATTTAAGGTTTCTGCACATCTGTGAATTACTTATGATTCTGGAATTGGTTTACTTGAAACTTCGTATAATGTAATTGGTTTTCAAGAGTATTCTTTTCACTCTCTCATGCAAGTTCTATTTTATGTAATAGAATATGTGAATTAGGCTAACAAGCTTGATTGTGTAGAATTTTGTGTAGTGGTACACTAAAACTTTGCAAAGAAATTTTAAATTGCATACCAGATTCATATTGGGCAATAAAATATTTTAATTAAAAGTAAATGTGTAAATGATTCTTGTACTTACATGCTGACTGTAACTTTATATTGTTGTTGATGGATATAAATCTCAGGATGGTTTTGATGCCACACGGTGGTTGGATCGGAATCTGATTCGTCTTTGTGCCAAATTCGGTGACTACCGGAAGGATGACCCGTCCTCATTTACATTAAATCCCTCTTTTTCATTGTTTCCTCAATTCATGTTTAATCTGCGGCGTTCACAATTTGTGCAGGTATAGGCAGGAGCTTTAGAATGTCGCTTAGAATTATAGCTTGTCAATTTTCATCCTATTGGCTTGAACCCTCTCTTTTCTATGTAGGTATTTAATAACAGTCCAGATGAGACGGCATACTTCCGCATGTTGCTCAACCGGGAGAGCATAAGCAACTCCGTTGTTATGATTCAACCATCACTGATGGCATATTCTTTCCATTCATTGCCCACACCTGCTTTGTTGGATGTGGCATCAATTGCAGCTGATCGTATTCTGTTGTTAGATACATACTTCAGTGTTGTAATTTTCCATGGGATGACGATAGCTCAGTGGAGAAACATGGGCTACCAGAATCAACCAGAACACCAGGTTTGTGTGCGTTTTGTTCTTTGCTTCTTCCACTGGTCAGAATTTCTATTTTGAATATGTTTTTCTGGTTTTGCTTCTCCTGGTAAGTACTCAGCTTATCAGCTTGCTTCTATATGGGTTCACATGAGCTTATGTATTGATAGATATCTATTTTCTTATGATAATTCTTTGGTCTCTTTGCTATCACTTCGCGCTATTTTCCCATTTATGAGTATCTAATTTGATATGGAAATGAGATTGTGCTGTGATAACAAGATCAACTGTGTACCCTGGTACGGGGGCCTTTTCTTTCTTTCTTTGTGACTATTTTCTTCATCATCTATGTAGGTATTTGCACAATTCTTGCAAGCTCCTCAAGAAGATGCCCAGACAATTATTCGTGATCGGTTCCCCACACCCAGATTGGTGGTTTGCGATCAGCATGGGTCACAGGTTATTTTTGTTTGATCCTAGCTTTGCCTGTAATTGTCTTGCCATGATATTGATACATGTTCTCTTCTAGATTTTATATTAGTCTGCATCCTTGCTTTTTACTTCATTCTGGAAAGCAGGGAACTCTGCTTGGTGAAACATTCAAAAAATACTTACTGGCTCATGGAAATTTAGGCTGCTTTTTTGTTATGGTGTTTGGGTACTTGTTTCCGACTTTCGAAATCACAGGGTGATATTTTGTACTTCTTTGTCCCCTTATGATGAATTAATACCTGTTCTGTAATGGAAAACTGTGTAGAAGTGTGTATGATATCTGCTTTTTTAAGGTTCTAAGACCGGTCAATGAGAAAATGCAGTTGATTTACATCTTGTTGGGTCATTCCTTTAGATAGAGACAGGTTTGATGCTTTCAGTCATAGGGGAATACAAAGAAAAAGTTTTCTTTGACAGAAGATTAGGTTATTAGCACAGTACTGATAAGAGAATAGAGCAAGAAAAGGGGGTGGAAGAGAATATACAGAAAGGATCATTCCGATGATGCAATGCTAATAAGCCACCAGTTGGGATTTGGGTACACATGCCTTTGGGGCACTTCAGAGTTCTCTTATGATGTCCTTAGGAGCCTAGCCAAGGATGTCTTGGTTGTGATGATGCAATCTCAACCTCTTTTATGAAACAAATGTAACAGGAGTCCACGAAAATTAATGCTGTCGAGTACTTTTGCTACTGTGACAGGTTGTCTTGATTGTTGTCATCATTGAAAGTCATCTGTACCTTCTACTCTTCGCTATTTGACATAAACTTTTATTCTGTAAACTTGTGTATACACGAGGAATACACAACAATGGGTTGGTCTGTTTAAACATTCTGCAAGGTACTTTGTAATTGTGTTTTAACATGAGCTACAAACATATGCAAGACATCGTGATGTATTCAACTAATTTAATGAAGGTGCTGGTCAGTTTCAGGGGTGATTGGATTGGGGGTGAGGTTCTGGGGAGATATTTGGGTATAAATTTGTTTTTTTTTTTTCTGTTTATCTTTATCCATCAATTTGTTCATTTTTATTTTTGTGCTGTCATCATTTTTTTTTTCTTGATATCCCTCTTGCTTTATGCCTCAGTATTAAAGTGATATCCCTCATTTTATGCCTCAGCTTTATCCCTCAGTTTCTCCACTTTAGATAGAAAGAAGAGTGAAATTAATAGTGTGATCAATACGGTTCACGATGAAAACTAGACATGCTCTGCAGCTGGTCTTATTGCTAATTTGTTGTATATTTTCCCCCTTCAAGCAAACTTGAGTTTGCTGCTAATACGAGTTTTTGTCAATGTTAAATCAGGCAAGATTCCTACTGGCAAAGTTGAACCCGTCAGCTACGTACAATAATGCGCATGAGATGGCAGCTGGAACAGACATAATCTTCACCGATGATGTGAGTCTTCAAGTGTTTTTTGAGCATCTTCAGCGGCTGGCAGTGCAATCTTCTTGAGAGAAATGATCGGACCCTTGAGATTAGTATGTAATGATTCTTGATTTTGTAAGAATTCCAGAATGAGATGAGATGTTACTCTCCCTTGGTATCCTTGTGCTTCAATTTGTGTTCATTCCTTTCTTTCCAGTCATTCATGAAATGAGAGGTCGGACCTAAATTAAATTATTTGAACAATAAGGAGCCATCATTCTTTGGTGTGTCAGGCGGCATTGGCTTCTTTGAAAGTAAGGGGCCCAAAAGCTTTATGTTGAAGATGTTTTGGAAGGGCGAGTGAGCATACAGGTTAAGAGAGGCATCTGTGTTCTCATGGAGTGCTGCTTAGGAAGATCGCAGCTACATTTTGCCTTTTGTGGTTGTAATTTATCATCCAGGTTTAGATTTTGTGTTGTATTGAACTTCTGTACTTTTAATTGCTCCAGCGCTCTAGGTTGAAAATCCTGGAACATTTTGATTATTTTGACAGTTCTATAGCATTTGAAATGTAGCATATACACATGCACTTTGGAAGGTTCTGCAGGCTGTCTCAGTCAATTCACCTTTGCTATGAAGTTCTTTTGCTGCTTTTCTACCAATGAACTTTTTTTCCAAAGTTGTTATTTATGTTTTCATTTTGTATTGAAGATTGATCTTATTTAGATTTCACCATGTAACTATTCTCTGGAAGCTTAAATCTGCGTCTTTTGCCTTCAAATACCGATTCACTCGGCCTAGGAAGCATTAGTATTATTTTTGTTTTCTGGGGTGGGGGATGGAAATGTAACCTGCTTTGTATTGAACTAAGTCTAGAATTAATGGCAACTTCCCTATCCCCAATCCATGGAGAACTCTAGTTCTCCCTTGACGTCAGGGAGCAAATTTTTAGTGGCAAAATTTTTCCCTCTCCAGTTCCCACTTTACATCATGGAGTTTAGTGGCAAAATTTTGCCAAACAAGGGCTAATATTTTGTTCTCTTGCCTATGAATCTAAATGAGAGAGCTGCTTCAAAAGCAATACTTAGGTCTCCAAATGTCCTGTGATACAGTAGATAGAAAAGATTCATCATTGTTCAATTTGGGTAACTATTTCATTGCAATTAGAGGAGATACAAATAGATGCACGAATTTACTCTCCATGGCAAAAAGCAAAGTCAGACGTGATTACTATTTGCTTTTATGATCTTTGCACGAAAATTCACAGGGATTCCCAAGTAGCCATTCCATGAGAATGTTTTTTCGTTGTCTTTAACTATCACACCTAGTCCAGCTTTGTTCCTGGGCTCTTGTCAGATGCACCATCAGTGAAGATGTTCGTTGCTTGCTATATGGCACTGTTTCTTGGATTTTTAACAGTCTTATTTCTTCCCAGTTCTTCTGTTTCCTCTTTCTCTCTACACTCTGAATTAAAGCAATTCTGATTCCTGGCTTTCCAGATTTACCCTTGTAAATTTGATGTCAAGTCAGCATGTTCCCTCCCTTCTTGCCTTTCCACTGCCTCTTGTAGTTGACTCCACCAAATTCCAAAAGTTCCATCTGCAGAAGAACAAGATGATATATGGCTGGCTTCTATCTCCTCCACACTTTTTCTACACATAGGACTTAGCTATTCTTTTATGATGAATTGTAGTCATAATCAAGTCTTACTCTCGATAGTTCTTGTCTTAATGAGAATATGAATATTGTTTAATGCACCTCATTGAGGTGACTGATAAATGTAGAACAAATTACCTGAAGTTGAAATTGATTACGGTTTAGTTGTTGATAGAAAGTGAATTGTCTACGCATAGACTATTTAGTGGCGGTCATAGACAAGTTTTGTCATTTTTTTGCATTGGTTTCTTTTGGTTCAAATTAAGTACTATGATGCTATTTTTTCAGTCTAGTTCACCTACTATATCTATAGCACTTATTTTTTTTTTTCTTTTTGGGAGGATTGTGAATCTTACATTGTTGATTAGAATTATCTTATTTTGTTGTTTTCCATTTTACCTATTGGTTTTCTTTTCTTTTTTTTTTTTCCATCCAGTAAGTTTTATACATTAACTCTTAATCAAATCTTTCTTTCTTTTTCAGTATTTTATGATACTAGGAAAACCACGCTGTGCTTGGGCCCATGTAAAATATTGTTTAAAATATATATAATTACATTTTTATTTAGAAAAATAGCAGCAATATAAGAATTAAATATATGGCAAACAAATATAGATTCAACATGATAGTGTTTCTGTTTAGCATTGCTAATTCAAAAACATTAATCCAAAAATAAGACAGTCCTAAGTTAAAAATTAACTAAAAAAAGAAAGCATGAAAAAAATTTTTGTAAAATTAATTCTAACAAATACATACACCTTCACATGTCCTTACTTGAAAATATAATAATAGCATGATAAACTGTGTCAATATCGTTAGAAAAAAATAACTCATTCAACTCGCAACTCAGAGTCTAAAAGCATCATTTAACATATAATGTTCCAGTGAAAAATATAAATGGGAATACATTGGCAAAATTTTAGAAAGAAAATTAACAATATGAGTTATGTTAGTAAATTCGCCTCATTTAAAAAACGAACATTGAAAGAGAAAGGTGTAAAGCGTGGGAGCAGATAAAGAGGTAAAGGATGGGAAGGGATGAAGCTACGGTACATTAGGATTTGTGTAGATTTTTGTCTTGATAAAAAAGGAAGGGGAAAATGAGGGGAAAAATAATGAAAAAAAGAAAAGAAATTAAATCACGAAATATGCCACTTGTCAAAAAGAAGGAGAGCCATGTGGCAACCATTGGGGCTGCTATAGTTACTCCTCTTCTCTTTTTATTAAACTTGAGGGATGACAAATGAAATCCAATTCGTTTGAATTTTATTTTATTTTATTTTTGTACACTCTTATTCTCTTCATCATTTATAGTTGAATGTTAACTTTTTAAATTCTCAATTATCCAACTGCCTTATAATGACATTTGAAATATTCCAGTACAATTTACGAATGACACTAATTGTTTGGATACCAAATTATTTTAGAATTCTTTTTGTTATATCGTAAATACATTTTTTAATTACATGTTTATATTTTTAATTCTATTTTTACTTCATATTCGTCACGTAATAAAACTTTTTATCCCAATATCACACGTTTATCTTTTGGATCCATAATTTTCATTTCAAAACTTCACATTTTGATTCAACTCATAATTTATCCTTTTTCTGCAAAAAAAAAAAAAAAAAAACTCTTACCATTTTCAACTTTCATTCTCCCGAGTCCCAACTATAAAATCCCGTTCACTCCCCTCCGCGCCAAAAGTTCTCCCTGTTCAAATTCAAAAAAGAACCAAAAATGTTCTTCACCACCGCGCACCACCACTCCGCACCATCGCCGCCGCCGTACGAAGCATGCTCGCAAGGCCACAGCACGGCCTTAAACCTCCCAACTTCGGAAGGCGGAAGGATCTGCCTAGTCTGCCTCTCGAATCTCATCTCCAATCCCAAATCCCCAACAGTTCACGTCTCCTACGCCCTCTCTCAACTCTCCCAAGCCCTGGCTCAACCTCAATTTCTCCACTCCTTCGTCACTTTCCACTCTCATTTCCTAATTTCTCCTCTCATTCAGTCCCTTTCCGCCTTCAACGATGCTGCCATCGCCGCACAAATCGTGGATTTGGTTTTGCTAATATGTGACGCTGCTAAGGATGGTCAAGTGTACGGAGAGTTCGTCGCAAAAGTTACTGATCGTCTCTCGTCTTACTCCCTAGCTTGGAGTTGCCAACAGCTCCAAATTGTAACTCCCTTTTTTTTTTTTCATTTTTTACTAAAGTATTCCTTTTTTATTTGTGGTTGAGTTTTCTTAATAATGAAGATTTTGGAATTTTTATTTCAAAATTACATTTCATTTTCATTTCTAGTGTTGTTTTATCGTTATTCTGTTATTGCTTGGATCAGGCTTCATAATTAGTAGTACAAAATTATGTTATATTCTATTTGATTGTCTGAATTTTCCTCTTTTGTGTGTGTGGATAAATATAATGCTTGTGCTCCATGATGTCCATTTTCTCTTTTTTGTTCTCATTTCTGGTTTTGGAGGATTTTCACATCTACTAACTATTTTTTTCTCACAAAGTAAACAATTTCAGTGCCTGTAATCTTTCCTTCCTTTATCAGATGTAATTTTCCCAAATGTTTATCAAGTGATGTATAGATGAATTAGTTTGTAAATTTGAAGACTCCAGAGCAATTTTTATGGGAGTGAAGTTTATCTGTTTCATTTTTTCTTGGAAAGTTTAAGTTCCTAATCTTGTTGATTGCAGCTTCATTGCTTGGGCGTTCTCTTGGAGTGTCAGAAAAGTAATCCTCATATATATGTCAAAGACAAAGGTGCCCTTGTTTTCAACCTTATCGCAGGTCTTCAGTTGCCTAGGTGATTACATAAAAGATGAAATATCTTTATGTGCCTCAACTTTTGTGGTTTTCTATCTAATTTTTCCTCCTTTTACTACAGTGAAGAAATCCAAGGAGAGATTCTGTTTGTTTTGTACAAAATAGCTTTCCTGGTCAATGCCAATGAAGATAATGATTTTTCTGAAGTATTAGATGCGAATTGTGCTAAGCTTTTGGTCTTATCACTGGAAGCCCTCATGAAGACTCAAAGTGATGATGTTCGGTTGAACTGTATAGGTTGGTCTGTTGTTTGAAATGAGGCTATAACTGACTTTAGCATGCTCTTCTCTCTTTTTCTCCGTAATTTCCATGCTTCCTACTGTAACCTTAGTGTGGAGTTGGCATGCATTGACCTGAGTCAAATTCATCATACAGATAGCAGCTGCCTTTAGGAGGCAGATATTCCTTGATGCAGACAATACTGGATTACCAGGTT
Organism: Coffea arabica; assembly: GCF_036785885.1. Classification (NCBI taxonomy): domain Eukaryota; kingdom Viridiplantae; phylum Streptophyta; class Magnoliopsida; order Gentianales; family Rubiaceae; genus Coffea; species Coffea arabica. The sequence continues at coordinate 9,664,579 of NC_092314.1, read as the reverse complement.
GCAGGAAAGATTTTTATAGAGGGTTTATATTGGGTGAATAAAGATTCTAGTTTTAGTCTCTAAATTCAGAATGCTACTGAGAACAATGACATATGCCTATGCAGCCTTACCTTGACCAAAATGGCAAGCACTGTAAAGATCTTCCACCTATGTACTATTTTGATATGCTTTTCTAGTTTTTAAAGGAACTATGTTATAATGATTGTTCCACATGAATAAGATTTACAGTCTGAACCCAGACACCAAGAATATAATTTTGTCAAGTTTGAACTGCATCATGTAATTTTGGAAACAACTTGGGTCAAGCATTAATTGTTGCAGGACATATTGTTGTGGAAGCTATTATAAGTCAGGATGACTTTGGTACACTAGTTCTATCTTTGGGTATCAAGTTGTGAAAACAAATGATCCATATTGGGTGCAAATCACTAAGATCTCAAATTCAAAATATGATTCCAAGTCCTTCGTGCTATGATGCTTAAAACACTAAGCTCTTTAGAATTGGGCTAAACCATACGAATCAATTGCTTGTTTACTGCATCAATACACACAATTAGATCAATAGCGACTCGTATACTACCAGGTGTTTATGCAAACAAAGATTTACTTCTGGATTGATCTGACCTAATTATTTCCTGTTTTGCCTTGTAGCACTTTTGACAGTGTTTGCTCTTAGAGGATGGTTTGAGAATACATGTAGAAATGAAGTAAAGGATTCTATTGAAGCAGAGAATCTGATGCAAATATCAGAGCAGACCACAGATGGCCGTCCTCTCATTAGCTTGTTTGCTGAGGCTGTCAAAGGTCCCCTGCTTTCCTCAGATTGCCAAGTTCAAGTTGCCACATTGGATTTGATTTTTTTGGTGCTTGCATGTGAAGGTGGCACTGAAGAAGAAATCACAGTAATGGTAGAGGAGAACATTGCAGATTATGTACTTGAAATACTGAGATTATCAGGTTAGCTTCATTAGGAAAACTGTGATACTTTTGCCAATCCAATGTGTTAGTCTGTCGCAGAAGTAGGAATGAAAATTGCAAATTTGATATTGCACATAAGCACTAGGAAAAAGCTGGAGAGCATGATGTACTTAATAGTTCTATGTCTTGAGTCCTGTCCTGTAATCATGTCACTGTTTTGGCATTTAAGTGCAGCTTAGCTTATAATAAAGTCAAGCTAATAATGTGTTGGCATTTCATTTATTTTATCCACCACTAACTGATGTGTATATTTTATCTGCTGAAAACTTTTCCTCTACTCTTCTAGGATGCAAGGATCCACTGGTAAACTCTTGCATTCAGGTTCTTGATGTACTATCAACAGCTGAGCAGGCATTTAGACAAAGGCTTGCCATTGGGTTTGCAACCCTGATTCCTGTTCTGCATCATGTAGCCAAAGTTCCTTTTCATCCTGCCCAAACTCAGTTGCTGAAGCTTGTAGGGAACTGTGTGCTAGAGTGTCCAGGAATAGTTTCCAGATCTGATGTTGAAGAACTAAGCACTATTATGACAGGGATGCTTAAGAAAAATACAGGCGGGGAGTCAGGCATTCTTCCAGAGACATTCAATCTGGCCTGCACATTGTTAGTTACTCTAATGAAAAATTCATCTTCCTGTGGGGCTTTAAGTTTAAGCTCACTTCATGATGCATCAAGAGACGCTGTGTTGTCTTGTTTGGGTAACTATGATAAGCACCCTGATCAACTTTTGCACTCCCTTTACCTGTTGAAAGAAACATATGCATATAGCCATGCAGAAAATAGTAGTGAACCAATTAACTTGGGTCTGAGGCGTGGAATCATTTACGTATGTCAAAAAGATATACTTCCATGGTTCATGACAACCATCAATGACATAGAAGAGGAAGATATTATCCTGGGGGTGATTGAAACCTTTGAATCCATAATGATTCAGGATACTGACACTGAAATCAAGAAATTGGCTGAGATTATGGTCTCTTCATCCTGGTTTAGTGTCCTATTAGGATGTTTAGGGTCATTTCCTTCTGAAAATTTAAAAATGAAGGTGTATCTGATTTTCAGTTTAATAGCGGATCTGCTCCTAGGTGAAGATGCAGGACAGCCAATACGAGGTGCTGCATTCCACCTACCATCTGACCCTATAGATTTGCTGTTCCTTCTGGGGCAGAAGAGCTCTCACAATATGCATCTATTTTCTTGTCAATCTGCAGTACTTCTAATACTATATGTAAGCTCTCTTTATGATGATAGGTAATTGATTTGCTGACCATTTCTCACACTATTGCTCCATAAATGTTTATTTTGCATTTGTCTCACATGAATTTTGTGTTTTTTTGTTCGTTGCTTATTCCTAGGCTTGCAGATGATAAGATGGCGTTGGCTTCTTTAGAGCAGTATATTTTGCTTAATGGCAGTGATCTCTTGTGTGGAGCTTCTCCTTCACTGACAATTGAGTTACTTGTGAATCTTTATGGGCTATATAGAGGTCTTGCCAAGATGAGTTACCAAGTCCCTTATAGCCCAGAAGCAGAAAGAATCCTGTTCCATCTATTGACTGATGAGGTTTGGAATTTACTTTCAATAAAGTTTCATTTTACTTCTCTCAGATGGTTGTTCCAACAAGATAAAATCTTTAAGATACTGTCAGAACAGATGCTGAATTTTTGTAGAAGCAACAGTTCTGGAGGAAGCAGTGTTATTGCCTTTGGCAAAAATAAGCTGAACTTAGATGTAAGATCAATTGCAGAGTTGATAATGTCGGGACATGATTTTGGATCAATGCATTTTGTGTGTTTACTTGGAGAGCTCATAGAACAGGATGACCAAGAAGATGACATCATATCAGTAGTTCATACAATTGCAGAAATAATTAAAGTGATGCCAGCTACTTCAGATCTGTTATGCGTGCATGGGATAGCCAGTCCAATCTGTAATTTTTATAGCCACTCAAGATACTCTTCTCTTCCGGACTTATTTATCGACATCTCCAATCTAGTTATTTTAATTTTACGGTCAGTGCAATCTGAGTCACTTTCTGATGATGAAACTTGGGTTGCTATTTCCATTAAGGTAAAATCAGTTGAAATTTACTTCTCTGCATTTTCTTCTGGTTGCCGACTATTAATTTGGTCCTTTTCGTACTTTGTAGTTGATGAATTACTTGACAGGTACAAGAAAAACAGATTGTTGGACCCAAGAAAGTATTATGGTGATCAGCATTTTTGCATTGGTATTGCACCACTCTACAAATCAAGTGCTGATTGAAACTTCCAAACTCATACTTCTGAGTACTCCTTTAGCCTCAATAATAAAACAAGCTATTGCTGAAGCTTGTTCAAAAGGACCAGCTCTAGTTGACCATGATGAAGAAACAAAAAATGGAGAAGCTCTTATTTGTTTGCTTTTACTGATATTCTTCTCTTTAAGAAGGTAAATTACTTCTTTTCTATTTTTTAAGATGCATATTGATTCATCTTTATGAAAGTAATTCTGTTCTTTCTTAGTCTACCAGCTGTTCTACCAGGGATAACAGAATTGCATAATCTACTGAAGGATGGCAATGAGAAGCAGCCAATAGCCTACATTAGTTTGCATTGTCGCGATTTCTGCAAGTTGTTGCATTTTGGCTCTCCCCCAATAAAACTCGTCTCTTCATATTGCTTGCTGGAGCTATTAAACAAAATATCAGATCAAGGAAGCAGAGAGTCAGATGGGTTAAACATTAGAAGTGGCTATCTATTGTCCATAATGGCTATTTTAGAAGGCCTGATTTTTTCGAGTGATGTCAGAACCTCTCTTAATTGTTCTCGTTGTCTGTCAATGTTTCTTGACTGGAAAGAGCTGGATGGGAAGGAATTAGCTGCAGAAAGTAACATCTGGTGCAGGATGATAGTAGAGGAACTAGTAATGTTTTTGGCAGTTCCACGCATCGGATCAACATCTTTCATGATCCATCACAAGCCTGCAATTAATGTTGCTATTGCTTTGCTAAAATCAAAAGAAACTCCCCACTGGATGGCTTCCGTGTTAGATGATTCTTCTTTAACTGCAATTGTTCAAAACATTACAACAAGTAATGTGAGCAGGGAACTTGTTCTTTTGTTTCGGGAGCTTCTAAATTCTGGGTATCTAAAGGCTGAACATATTGCCAGCCTAAATCGGGTCTTCCAGGTGACGTTTGCGGACCTTTATTTCTAGTTTCCTTTTCCTTTCATATGATATCACTAAACCTCAGTAGAAATTAATATACCTGTTTGACATGCCAATATTCTTTTCAGCTCTTTGTGGTCGTCCTTGCAGAAGCATTCTTCCGCGAGCTCCCAGTAGAAACTTACATTCACATTCACCTTGCAGGCTTGCAGGAAACATTTATATGTGGATGAAGTTCAAAATGACACCAGTGAGGTGCAAAAGGAGAAAGAAAGTGGACTTTCTGATGGTTCAGGGAAAGTTTGTGAGATCCTCATTAACCTTATGTCATCTCTATCTTCTCATGATGGCCTAGGGAGATCACAATGTACAAATGAGGAACTACTGGCAGAAATAGATTCATTCTCAAAGAGTCTAATGGATGAGGACTGAATCTAAATTGAAGAAATTCAGTCTGCATCTGAAGGGCATCTGCCATCATGTATCCAATGTTTTACTAGGAAAAGGTACCCAATGCCGTGATGGCATGGTCTATATTTTTGTTTGTAATGAAGCTATATGCTGCTTATACAAAACATAGATGCCTGCATCATGCCAATTGTATGTAAAACGTAAGAGGAAAAAGTTATCATGTTTCCATTTTGTCGCCTATTCTTGGCTAGTCTTTACTCCACTAGATCACCAAGAGTGCATCCAGTTTGGACTGGCAATCAATTTTCTCAGTGGAAATTGGAAGGAAAAGACAATGTGCACCAAGACTATGATCTTTCAGTACTCTACAGCAGAAAATTTTGAACCTGAAGAACACACACCAAGACCGGAAATAATTTACAAGCCAAGATGAGGGGGAAAGGGCATATGCTCATTGTATTTTCCATTCTTTTCCTTTTTATTTGACTCTATCCATTGAAATCATAAGGACTTGTTGAAACTACACTAAGAAAGATTTTGAGAAAGTTCATAAAACATACAAATTCATGTTTCACCTTGGAATTTCCAGGGAACTCGTGTAGCTATAACTGAGGGGAAGCTCCTTGCCATCACTGCCTATGGTCTGGAAACCAAGAATAAACAGCTGAAGAAGATGACACATATTGAAGGATCTTCATGGCAAAACCTTCCCCCGATTCAAACCTTTCCGCTAACCAACATTTCTTTCTTAAGTAACCCCCTTACCTGGCCCACCCTCTTCCCGCTAAGACTTCCTGTAAGAAATTCCAAAGCAGCTTCTGTATTCTGAAAGACATGGAAGCTTTGTCAGTATACTCTTTATCATCTTTATTGCTAAGGGTGATTTATCTGCAGTCTCTTCTTCAATACCAGAAGCACGTAAATAGAAACTATAAATGTTGGCAGCCTCCATGCGATTGAAGAACCTTGTATTTCAAGACAGCGAGCAGAAAACAAACAATTCACTCAGTTTATCAAGTTCATCTGAGAATGCATCTAAATATTTGTCATTTGACACTTAGTTCAACTAACAAAACATCGATGTCCTTGAGTTACAGATGCAACTAGAATGCTGTCTTTGGAGGTTAGGCAAATGAATTTAAAGCAGAATCTTTGACTATCACAAGTTTCCGAAGGCCCAAAATTCATTTCTCTAATGCAGTTCCTATGTACCACGTAGAAACCCATCAAGATGCCAACAACTTTCTTGCATTTCGTATATAGATTTGATCTAGGCTTCAATTTGTTTAACCACCCATATGTCAAGTGTTACTCTGATCCTCTTCTTATCTACTTTACACAGAATCCTTCAAGATGTCCATCAACATGACAACATATATGCTCCATTTCATCAAGGCTCTCATTATACTTCAAATTCCTATAGCTTAAATTGTTCAACCACCCACAAACCAAGTCCTGACAGAATCTATGAGATGGCGGTAAGTCCAAGTCCCATTTCTAGTTTTGGCTTCAAATAAGGGGTACATCTCTTCAAAATCTTTCAGGAACTTCCCCTTTCCAAATGCAATCAGAACAAGAGCATCTGTGTTCATTTCAACAGTATCATCAAAAAATCCTGTTTTTGTCCATAATCTTTTTACTGGATTGCCCCGAAACCCAGACATGATGGCATCAAAAAGTACTCCAACAGTAACAATGTCTGGTTTTACATATCGAGATGGTAATTCAGAGAGTAAAATTTCCAAGTGCGTAAAGTCCTTCATCTTTAAATAGGCTAATGCCATTATATTAGCAGTTGTTACATTCCATGGCACTTCACTGGATTCCATCTCCTGAATAATGAAATACATTCCTTTTTTGCTCATAGTACAAGCATGAGAAAGGAGCCGCAAACACCACACAAGATCAGTGCTGCCAGTTCTAGAAGATAAATCAAGTCCCAAGTCCTCTAATCTGGAAAACATAAGTTTCTCAATATAGACTCTGGCTAAACTACGAATCAAATCATCCTTTAGATAAGCTTTTGAGTTTAAAACTCTTCTGAAAACCTTTTCCATCTTGTCCAAAATTCCAAAGTTGGCATATGCTTCCAGCATTGCAACTAAAGTGGAGTTCTGCAGATCCATTCTTTTTGCAAGAAGAGCACTATATGTGCTTTCCATCTTGTTGAGCAATCCAGCTTTTGCAAACTCTCGAATCAACAAGTTGTAAGTAACATAATCAGGTAAACACCCACTGGATTCCATCTCTCTCAGGCATCTACCCATCTCATCATACATTCCATACTTACCATAGGATTGAATAAGCCCATCATAGGTTTCTGTATCAGGCCTTAAGCCAGCGTTCATCATCTCCTCGAGATAAAACACAGCATCCTCAAACCGCCCCGCTCTTGCAAACCCATGAATCACGACATTGTACATTTCCAGAGAAGGCCTAATTCCATGGCTCTCCACCTGTTTGAGTGCCAATATCGCTGCATCTGTCAGTCCATCCTCAAACAATAAGCTTATAATCTTCACATAGTTCTCCTCATTAATTCTCGATTTTTCCACGTCCTTCCACAGGTCAAACGCCTACAACACATTTATAATCATACAAAGACATAAATGACAACTATACGTCCTTCATATCAACTCTGTCTTCTATTTTCTAACTTCAGAAAACACTTATGCATTATGGACAATGAAAATAAAGACAGCAACAGCAACAGCACCACCCCCACCCCCCCCCCCCCCCCCCCCCCCCCCCCAAAAAAAACCACCCCAAAAAAGGGAAAAAAAAATCAACCATATTTCTGCCCTTTCACTGGAGAAAAAATAAACCACAATCAAACTGAGCTTTTCACACATCAACCAAAGAACTCTACATTCTAATTATCCCAGCAAATTCCCAAGAGCCAATACCCACAAAGTATCAGCAAACCCAAAGACCATTTAACCAAAGTTTAATAAAGAGATTTGGATGACTCCAACAAAGAGGAGAGGTAGTACCTGAAGAATCTCACTGGTCCTTGAACTTTCTCTAAGGAATCTGATGAAATCCCAAAATTGTTCTTTGCTCCAATCTCCATCTTGCTGAAGAATATCAGTTGGGTCAGACTGCTTTTTTTCTTTAACCCATTCAACAAAAGAATCTCCTCTGTGCTTCTGGTTTAACCATTTTGGCTGTAAAGAATGATTCTTTTTTATTTTCTGGAGTGACTGTCGTGAACGGGATGGAGAGTGATAATGACCCTTATTATCCCGGTTACAAGATTCAGTAGAGGAACAAGAAATTAGGAGGTGCAAGGCTGGGGTTTTGCAGGGGCTCAAGAAAGCTGTGAAGGGCTTATGGAGTTGATGGTAAGCAGTAGGTGGCGCCCAAGTCATTTGGCTGGGAATAATACTCTCAATAGGACTCTGCCATTGTAAGCGGGAAGTGGAGATGGTATGTAAATATGGCAATGCATTTTTTTTTTGGGGGTAGAAATAGGAGAAAGTAATGGTATATTTACAAGTGATTTGTTAACCAAACTTCTAATAAATTTCTAAAAGCAAAAGAAAGTGGTCCTGACCCTGCTAAACGTTGATTACAAAAGGGTTAAGGATGAATTAGAACAGTATCACACAAATATTTTTTTTGAGCCTTTTCAGTTGAGATTCCGTCCAATTGTGTAAATTGATACAATTTCGATACAAACTAAGATATTTTTTTGTATAATCGTGAATTTACACCAATTCAATTATAATTCATGTTTATTGTGTCAATTTATATGGAAATTCTATCAGTTTACATGATTAGAGAGTACTGGAAAAGAGGCCTTATTTCCCTTCTATGTATGTCAGGATAAGACCTCAACCTTTTAAATGAAAGTCTTGCAATGAAATCTGCAATCATACGCCCATATGAGAAGGTACTTCAAACTGTCTATTCAGTAGATATACTCAGATTTCTGCAGCCAAACTTGTAGCAGTTCCTATGTTCCATAAAAAATAGAAAGTCATTATGGCAATGCTCTATTTCATGTGTAGGTAAAGATATGATGATCAAACCAATTAATTAGAAGGCATTATGCGACATCTCCAGAATATATCAGAATTTGGGCACAAGAATTTACAATTGAGAGATTAAATAAAAGGGATCATCTACCATGTGGCATACCATATTTACAGTATCTCATGATTTTTTTCTTTTTTTTTTTTACACTCTTGTTTCTACCGGTATCACAAACATGGTATACTTTTTTTTCTTTTTTTTTTGAATACAAAAAATTATATTCTATACCTACTCCTACTCTACACTAAAGGGAAGAGGTGGACCCAAGGGAGTTAATGGTGAAATCAGAGAAAACTGAAGCACCACCAAACCAGATGGGCGCAAGTGAAATTTTTAAGAAATCCTAACATGAATGTAAGTCAAGAAGAAGTTTAAAACTCTTCCTGATAGTCAACTATTCTAGGAATAGTTGGTTCCACAGTCATGGTATACCACATTGCAGAATTTCCCTTAAATGTAATATTGGGACAGCAGATAACTTGTAAATGCCAAATTGGAGAATTATCTGTTGTCTCATTAGACACGTAAATGTACTTATGTGGTAGCTTATACATGCCTTAATCCAACCATTTATGTCGTCACGATCGAGACATTTTCTTGTAGTGATTGCATTTTTGTTTTGTTTCTATAGTGTATAGTAATATAGTAGATTTAAAAACAGTAGGATTAATGTGCACTATAAACGGAGGAGGATGCTAAGAAACTGCATCTCTTGCTTGCTTATTTAAGATTTAGGCTTGATTAAGTTCTGTCAAATCATCCCCATAATGGAAGTTTGGCAATATTGACTAAATAATGATAACATTTTACTCTATAGCTTTTTTCCCAGTAGGCTGAGATTGTGTAGCTCTAAGCATCCCCAATCTGCCAGGAGGCCAAGTCACCCCAAGTAGAGTCTGCTTATTTATCAGTTAGCACTTTCTTGTACAGCATATGGAGGCCAAGGGGAGGTAAGAATGATTTAATTTGCATCTCAATCTCTCAGCATTCCTAAGATGCTGGCAAAATCCAGATTAATTAAACTCCACCATAACATTGACAAAATAAGCATCGAATTTAGGGAATTGAACTTAAAAGGAGTCAAAAGAGCTTTCAGGAAATTATCGTGTAGCTCACCTATGCTTTCAAACACAGGAATGCTATAGCTATATACACGCACACAAAAGCAGCTGATAGCAATATATGTTCGTAACAAGAGACACCTTATCTAGAGTCTACAAGAGCCAGTCTTATGCTAAAGCAGCAATCCCGCAGTTTAGTCAATAGGTACAAAGGATTTCATGTTCAAAGTGATCGAAAAAAGAAAATGATCGAAGTGCCTCCAAGATGATGTCTTGCGGTCAATGCGAGACCAAAGGTTTACAAGTCTTGGTGTATGGAAGTGCAGCACACAAATGGTACCCAATATGGTTTTCCCTTCTTTTTTTCTTTCTTGATCTCAACTGGGTATCTTGCTGGGGAATTCCATTCCTTCTCCATGTCCCTCTTGGCAGCATTGTCAACTGGCGTTTCTGATCCCATAATTGAGCCAACAGTAGTCACTGCAGCACCATTGTTCTTCGAGACAGTCTCGTTGCCCCGATTCACAGAAGGAACTTGTTTCTGGTCAGCTGATTTCACCTTTGTTTCAGCTTGAGCTTCGTTCAGAAGATTCTTCAAAGGACTGTGCTGCTTCCCTGCATTCCAGTTTGTTACCTTGGCAATAATCTCTTCATTTTTCTTTCTGCCTTCTGATTCATTAACGACATTGGTCAGAGATGGAAACCAGCCAGCCTGTAAAGCTTCAGAATTTGGCTGTTCAGTCTTCTGGATATTATGTGTTTCTGTGGCCACATCTTTCTTGTCATCCTCGACCCGAGATTCAACCAATGTCATGAAAGATGGAGGCTCAAAAGCATCTGACTTGTCAGGATGGCTATCCTGAGACGGAGTTTGCAGCTTTAATGACATGACCCCAGATTTCTCTGGTCCCTGATTACCAGCTGAAGATAGTGTTTCAGCATCCACAAGAGCTGTCCCATCTGACTGGGTAGAAAGTACTGTTTCATCCGCCAAGAAGTAAGCTTTTGTTTAATCAGCAAAAACAAAACATGAAAAACGTATGCAATCTTGCTAAGCATCATAATGAGGGTCAACATTCCAAACAGCATGAGAGGAAGAGCCAGGCACATATACCATGAACTACACACTTCCGACTTCAGGAATTGACTACCAAGCCTCTGCATGCTGGACACATATACATGAATGCCATTCTGATACTTGCACTCATGTTAATATATTTACTCAATATCGATGCACTTTGCAAGTGAAATAAACGGAAACTTAACAATTAAGCTAAAAATAAAAAACAAAAAGCCATGTGGCACCAACTAGAACAGAGATTGCAATGAAATGATTATTTTGTTATCGCATCGTAAACAGGAAGATGGAATTGCACCTGATACTGATCCCCAGTTCCCATCCAAACTCTCAGTTCGGCTGCTTGAAACAACGGAGTCATCAACCGCAGAAACGTGTACACTTTCTTTTGTGAGCTTGCCATTGTCTCCATCTAGCAAGGGCTGAGAAATGACCGCATCATTGGTAATTTTGTCTTCAACAGTAGCAGAACTTTGGCTTGATATTGTGGAAGCTACAGGAAAAGCTGCCGCCTCCTTATAATCTTCTAATTTTTTGTCATATGCTCCACCATGATCTTCAGGTTTTAATTGAGAAACTGAACTGGAACTTTGTGTTTCCATCTCCTTAGGATTTTCTGATTGTTCACCTGATGCTACACTATGGCCTTCAGGACTTAAATCAGGATCCACGACAAAGACATCTTCAGACCTTTGTACTTCAGTGCTCTTACCTATTTCAGAAGTGACTGCATCATTGGTAATTTTGTCTTCAACAGTAGCAGAACTTTGGCTTGAGTTTGTAGAAGCTACAGGCAAACCTGCTGCCTCCTTATAATCTTCTGATTTTTTGTCAGATGCTCCACCATGATCTTCAGGTTTTAATTGAGAATCTGAACTGGAAATTTGTGCTTCCATCTCCTTAGGATTTTCTGATTGTTCACCTGATGCTACACTATGGCCTTCAGGAATTAAATCAGGATCCACGACAAATACACCTTCAGACCTTTGTACTTCAGTGCTCCTACCTGTTTCAGTTCCTTGTGAGGTTTCCACATCAACTTCAATTGTGCATTTCTTAGAACTTGAAATATTATCCTCATCCAACAGGTGATCTGTTCCATTTTCTGACCTCACATGATCACTTTTCAAGTTTACATCATTATCAAAGTTACTTAATTTGGTTGTTTGACTGCTGAATTCTTCATCAATGGACGACACAGCACGCATCACATCAGAATGTTCAATTGAGCTTGGTGCTGAAACTCCATCTTGTGATGATTCTTTATCAGTCGGTTTAGGTTGACATCCTTCAATAACCTGTTTTTCAAAACCAGAATTCACTGAAGAACCTTCCAGGCCATTACTTCCAGAGCCTTCTTCACTGATCCCCCTTAACCCAGAAGTATCAACTTGCCCTTGAACAGGTGTTAAAAGGCCTTCTTTCTCAAGACTAGCTTCTGAACAACTAGAATTTAAATTAGAGGTGTGCAACCTTCCAACAGGGACGCTTGAACTGGGACTCAGGACAGACTCAGGCAGGTTGACTTTGTTAGCATCTTCCCCAGACCTAGTAACTTCAGCATCCCCTAGATCCACAGGAAAACTGGATCTTAAAACTTTGTAGTCTTTAAAATCTCCAATCATGATCTCAGGATTTTCTACCGTAGGTAAAGTTTCAGCAACTGATACTACATGCACCTCTTTATCCCCTCCTTCCTTCAAATCACAAACCTTAGCCAACTCATCATGACCAACTCGTATTGTATCCCCCGCAGAATCAGCTTCAGCTTGAGTAGTAACTGAAGTATCAGTGCATTTATGAGGCTCAGTTTGAGAGGGGAGATCAACTTTGGTCATCTCAGCCTGTAACACATTAGACAACCCTTTCTCTTGTTCAATAATTTCATTTATGGTGGAAACACTTGTCATCCTAGCTTCCGACTTGTTACTCGGCTCTTTCTCCTGTTCAACAATTTCTTTGACTGCTGCAGCATGTGATATACTTCCACTGGCCTCATGCAACTTAGGTTCCATGGTCATAGTATCTGAAACTTTTCTGTCTGCTTCGTGTTCCATTGTTTCCACTACCAAACAACCAGAACTTCCTTCTGCAACATCTGACTTAGACTTACTTAGAGATGCTTCATCTGGAGACTTGCTAAGAAGGACTACAGATTCTGTGGAGGATTCAACCTCATTAACACTTTCTTTCACTTGTATATTGGTTTCCGATTTAGAAGAACCGATCTCTTTCTGTTTGCCACTCTCAGCATTTGCAACTAAGTCCTCTGAAATAGTCTCAAATACATTAGGAGAAGAATTGATCTGAAGACCATCTGTTTGTTCAACTCCAAAAGAAACTTCTTCAGCTCTGTTATCACTTGCAGGCTTAGTATTCTCTGCCTCGTTAATTACACTTTCAACAACCTCAGCATTGGAGATTTCCCTACCTGTTGTCAAATCATCCAGTTGTTTGGTCGTATCTACAGTGCAAAAAGATATTAATGTAGAAAGTTCTGCAGCCAGAGAATATGCCACATAGTAATTTTAAATTGATAAGGGGATCTAGGAGGCAATGAAGTCAAGAGCACAAGATAATACACCACAAAATTGGCCTCATCTGTACCAAGAATTAAAAGTTAGCTTAAGGCTGTATTTGATAGCAACGGAGATGACATGTATTCAAACTAACAAACAAATGCAACAGGAGAACAACAGGAGAGGACATGTATTCCCAGAAGAATTCAAGCAAGAGAACAACAGAACATACGAATGCAAAGATCTCTGGTTTCCAAGAGTTTCAGAGAGGTCAATAAAGAAATAAGATGTTTCATGTTTACAACTACACATTCTATACATACTGACAAATATAAGATGCAGATTTCTGGTTAAAAATCTCCAACCTTGCAATAAAGGTGAAATTTCAGTCAGGGACACGATAACTGAAGACGACCAAGAATAACACTAGTTGGATCAGGTTCAGACCAGATATGTGAAACCCAGTAAGGCACAACCATAACATGCTACATCAACAAATGGGTTCGCACATGGATTGACCCTTGTGACATGATTACTTAGATACCTGGATTAAAAGAAACACTGAATAATTGTTGTGTTTAAGAACATTCCAACTTTTTCAGTCTTATGTTGAAGAGAAATTCCGTATTGGACTACTTAGACATGTTTGATATCTTGCATTCCATTGTTTTGAAATATATGTCAAAACACAAAAAGATGACTAGACATTTGAAATGTTAAAATGTCAAAGCTATGGAACCTATTTAGGAGAAATATGGAACCTATTTAGAAAAGCAGAGTAAGTAATAGATAAAAGATGAAATTTGCTTGTCCTGGAACTCAATCACTGCAATATTCTGTTTTCTGTTTTCCTCGTAAGTACCATATAGATATTATATTGATTAGAGAAAACAAATTCTATTTCTATACTTGAATAGAGCCTAGCACAGACAAGTCAAAATGGCATTCTTTTATGCACCCTATGCAGATTGCTCTGTCCTGCCAACATTTAATGCTAAATTTCCAGTGATAAGTCTGAACACTCAAAAAAAATTAATAACATGCTCTGGCATGCTTTCTTATTATTTATGTTCATACAAAAACCACAATTCGGGGAAAAAAGGAAAAAAAAAGACCAACTTTGCTCATTAATTTCAGTTTATTAATTCTCTGAATCAACAGAAGCACATAAAGCGAGAAATTAACCATGTCCACCAAATATACGGAACAGAGTAACGGGAGCACTATGATACAACTTCCAAAACCAAATTCAAGGAATTTTTAATTCGCTTTTCATGTCTAATGGACCATCTCCTTTTCCACTTATGGTTCCCAGAAATATAACTAAGGCAGGCGAATGTCAAAAGGAAAGGCATATATCAATTTTACCACTAATTCTAGACCTACATCTCCATGAAAAAACAGATTTCAGTTTCAATCAGCAAAAAATCTCAAGTGCCTGATCTGCAACTGCATTAACTCCTCTGTAGCACAAGATACATTTTACATTGGACTCTTTGATAGCATTACAATGACAAGTAAATGATGTGTTCAGAAAGTGACTTTAAAGCCTGTAACATCCTTCCTGACGCCATGCAACACCCCTTCAACAGCTGGGGGAAAAGAGGGTTCTTCATTTAAAAGAAAGCACACCATTAAGGAGTCAGAGAAAGGCCTTCATTTTCACTCCTATAGTAAACTTTATTAACTTGCAACAATATGAAATTGGAATGCAATAAAACAGAACAATGAAATTCCCATAGATGTATTTACATGTTTAACGCTTGAACAATCATAAGAGCGTTGTTTGAGACATTACCAAATAAATCAGTGAACTGTAGCAGCTATCCAACTATTTTCTAGTAGATTTGAAGCACAAGTTTAATTACTAACTGTTTATATCGAAACAGTCATTAAATGCATCAGGTACTCATGCAAGAAAGCAGATACAGTTCAAACAAGAGAAACAAAAAAAGAGAAAACAAGGTACCAGTCTAATTAACTGCTTACCATCAGCTCGACAATCCTCAGATTTTTGGCTATCATTTAGCTCATGCACCAGTTCTGCTCCCACAGTGTTATCAACTTCTCTAACACTCTCCAGGCGCTCTTCTATGCTTGGACTAATCCCACTATCCGAAAATTCCGTGACTGCATCTGAAAACACATCATCTTCTGATTTACTTGACTTCAGACCAATACCTGCACCACTCCCAACCTCCTTCACACTTCCTTTCTCCATCTTGGGACCTTAAAAAGTATTATTCTCAAAACACTAAAATAGCACTAAGCCAAAAATAACAATAATACCAAAAAAAAAAAGAGAATACATTTACTAGAATATCAAACTAAATTCTGTGTAAAGAAAATATCAAAATATTTCTTACTTGGGGTTTTCACAATATCGTCATCAGAAAGATGGTCATCATCAGATATATGGTCAGTTTCTGAGTCAACTAATTTATAACCTTCAACTTTTCCACAAACCCTTTTGTGGGCTCTCCTATGTTTGGCACTGGGATGTGGATTTGGGAAAGGCCAACCACACTTGTGGCACACATGAACCCCATGCCCCTCATGCCCTCCTGCTGCAATATTAATCATCAAGAAATGTAGAAAACTTTAATATTATCATATGATAAAACCCTTTTTTCACACTAACCAGAACATAAAACTACTATTAGTAAAAACAAGCAAGGAAAAACATGTTTCAGCATTTCAAGAAAAGAACAAAATCATCACTCAGACAGCAAGAAAAGTAAAATACACAAGTAAAGGCAGCAAAATTTCACAAATTTGTGTGTGTTCTGCGTGTAAATAAATATATTATACTTCACCAAGTAAACTCAAAGAGCAGGATCAAGAAAACCCAACTGAAGAAAGTAAAACCAAAAAGAAGAAAGAAAGAAATTCTTGAAATACACGGCAAGACTTTAGCAAGAAACAGAGCAACCGATGTATCAAAAAAAGCAAGGACTTTGACAAAAACCATGTCGGAAAAGAGAGTAACAAACCTGATGAAGGGGTTTTTTTGTGATCTTGAACATCCATAATGGTAGAAAAATTCAGAGGAGAGAGAGACACACACAGAAAGACTGAGACTTTGTATCCTGTGTGAAAGGCAGTTGATGGAATGAAGAATGGGAAATGTACTAAGACAGAGAGAGAGAGAGAGACTGTGTGTGTGTGCGTGTGAGTGTGTGTGTGTGTTCTGTGGAAGACTGGCGGAATGTATCAGGACTTTGAGAGAGAGAGAGAGGGGAGAGAGCGAGAGTGTAAGAAAGACAGGCGATGAAAGGAAGAAGGGACAGCATGTGAGTATTATCAATCAGTTACTACTCACTATTTCCATTTCTTTATTTATCTTTTTTTTTTGGTTTTATATTAGGTAATAAAATTCTTTTGAGAAAATATCCAGAAGGAAAATAGTGGGAAAAAAAAAAGATAAAAAGAAGAAGGAAAAAATAAAATAGAAACAAATTCAACAAAGGTGGACTGCGGAATAGTCCATGATAAAATGCCAATAGGAAATTTGCACGTGGCAGCTGTATTGCTCTAGACACTCTCGACCCTATCGTGCGCCTTGAGTTGTTCATACCATAGAAATTAACGGATTTAAGATGAAAAGATGTGGATTTAGCTGTGATTTAGGATAGAACGATGCGAATTTATTCTATTTTATCTTCTGGTATTTTGATTTTCTCGCAAACAATTAATTTGTTGTTATTCTTTTATTTTAATAATGAAGAGAAGCAAATGTGTCTTGATGTTTTCTATGGAAATTGTGGGTTTGTTTGGGCAGAGTATTATTTGAAATATTTTTAAAATAATTACTGTAACGCTTTTTGTAATGTGGTGTATGCGAGATAAAAAAGTGACTGGAAATATAAAAAGATGAATTGAAAAATGTGTTTATGATGCAATTGAAATATTATTTGAAATAATTTGCTATCCAAAAAACCTGTGGTTATTTTTACGAACCTGTGGAATAATTTTTTGCTTAACTAATTCTAATAATTTAATTTAAACAAAATCAAGAATTTAGATCAGCTACTTAACAAAATTTGGGACTAACAAATGATTAATTAACTTATAATTTTGCTTATTTCCTCTTAACAAAGTGTATAACCAAAATCAATTCCCTTGTTATCTTTTTCTTTTTTCCTCTGGCCCTTTTTCTTATTTATTTTCTTCAATAAAAGAAAAAATTTAAATACCATAGGGCCACAAGATATTGAGAATTTTATTTTTGGATCTTTTGGTAAAGAATACAAGAAATCGTTAACATACCTGTCAATTATCAAATAGCATTTACCACATTTGTTGCTGGTGCATTAAATCTTAAATTCCAGGGAATGATAGGCTTACATGACCGTGACAACCGTTAGGCCTTGTTTGGAGAGTCATTTTTCTCCAAAAAAATTTATACATTTTTCATGAATATATTTCTTAATCATCTTTTTATCTCTGATATAAATCAAATAATTATTATAATACATTTTTCTATAAAAACTCCAAAAATAGCAATTCAAATACGGCCAGACTGCCAATTCCAATACAGACACACATAGATATTAAACTAATTCACACTGAGTACAAAAAAAAAGTTTCTTGAGGTGTCCTCTTTCACAAATTTTGTGCACTGTGACAAAATTACGTCACTGCTGAAGCCGTTTAGCAACCCTTTAATGCCCTATATTTTGACGTCCTGGTCAACCAGGTCCATCACAGGCTTAGCATCTAAGGGACAGAGATGCGATGCAGAATAAAAAAGACTACTCATTTTATAAAAAAGACAAAAAGTACTTGCATTACACTAACATAAAGTTATGAAGAATTGTATATAAAAGTAGGTATAAGCTAATCCATTTCTTTAACACAAGAAGACATGTAGTGAATGTGACACTAGGAATTGCTTTAACTTCTTGTTGGTGGCACTTTTTTGCATGTTTATGGATAATGACAATACTTTACCATCAAAAATAAAATGCTGATTTAAATAAAGATTCATGAACAGAAGAAAAATTCTTGTATACCATTATGCTTACATGTGTAAAGTTAATGAATCATTAAATCAATAAATTAGTTGTACTAGACAATGTTTAAGGGTTGGTAAATGTGAAGCTATGATTTTTTTCAAGCTTCCTGATGATGACATTCTTGTTGTTTTCAGAACAGCTAGCATGAAATAGTAAAGAATAATCTTTATGGTGATGATAATTATGAACTGATAATCCTTGTATTTTCCACACCATTTTTTAATGATGTAAGCAGACATTTTTTTAAGGAAAAATTAACATAAGAGGTACATTAAATATATTGCCAATAATTCTGGGAATATAAGTGTGTGAGTAGAGAAATGCACTTTTTATTTCTATTTTCTATAAGTGAGAGCTTTGAACACAAGCTTTCGTATTTACAATTTTTCCTACCTTGTCATCCTATCTAACCCTTCCTTGATAGAGAAATGGACTTGCACTAAATATAGACTATCTTTAATAGAAAAATATATGTACTCAGTGAATTTAGATTAATTGAAGATTTGCATTTATACTGCTATAATATGGAAACACCTATATATAGACTAAATCTTTATACTGCACTAAATGTATACTGTCTATAATATAAAAAAATATAATTAGTGAATTTTAAATTAATTGAAGATTTACATTTATACTGCTATAATATGGAAATTCTAAATGCTATTGTTAAAACAATTTTGGGAAAAAGATCGGTTTCATCCTTCACATTTTATAAAAATATTCTTTTCGTCCCCTCACTTAAAAAAAGAAGCAATTTCATCCTTAACATTTAAAAATTGAAATTCTTACATCCCTGAACCCAAATTTCAATCTGAATCAAACTACCAATCAACCTGATTACAAATTTTGAGGGTATAATTGGTAGATCACTTGGTTAACTCAACTTGATATTCATGTAAAATTTAATGAACCCAAAAATAAAAAATAAAAAAGAAAGATTAATCTTTCCTACATTATCATTGTATACACTGACGGTTTTATGTATCGCCATATCATTTCAATTTAAATTTAAACACCAAATTTTATATTTATGATACGCATCTAGATTCGCAAGCGGATATACTAACGATGTATGAAAAGATTTATCCAAAAAAAAACTCTACTATTCCAAGACAAAGAATGACCTTTTATGTTATAATTTTTATTTTTTTGGTTTAATAAATGTCATGTGAATATGATAAAATTGACCGAATGATTTATCAATTCTATTTCCGAAATTTATTACTAGGTTATTGAATGCTTTGATTCAGATTGAAAATTAGGTTCAGGGATGTAATAGCTTTAATTTTTAAATGTCAGGGACGCATTTGCTTCATTTTAAAAGTGAGGGACGAAAAGAATATTTTTACGAAATGTGAAGGAAAAAACATGTCATTTTCCCAACAATTTTTATCTTCTACATCACTTCAACTTTTGCTAAGTACAACATTATGGAGGGAACATAAGGTGATCAAGCAGTTACTTGAATAAAATCTAGTTGATGGCTAGATGCAAAGTAATTAAACTTTACAAGCATAATGAAAAAGATATAAAAAAAAAGGTAATCTAAGTTGATCTAACCATTTTTAGCAACATGCAAGTAATCATTTACATCACCTTGAAAATTTCACAAAAAATTTCATAGTTCAATATTCAAAGGTATAGCCCCTGGCTCCTCCCTGCTTCTTAAATCTCATCATTCCTCTACTGAATTTTTTTTTTTAAAGTATTTTCAAAATCTTATGAAAGAATAATGGCATTACTTCCAATATAAAAAAAAAGATTAATTTTCTATACACTAATAAGGTATATACTTTCTCCATTAAATACTTGATACATAATCTTAATTTAAATTTAAATTTTAAAATTTTCATATACATCATGCATTCAATCATAATAAGATTAACTCAAAGAATGGACAAACAATTAGTGGGAACTTCTTTTTCCTTTTTCACCATTTGGTTATTGAAAAAGCGTAGGGCCAAAATCGAAAGAAATAAAAGCTTAAGGATGGCCCAAGGAATGACTTTATACAGGCCCACTCAACGACTTATGTCCGATTGTGTATAGCTATCACGTGTTTGAAAAGCTTCATTTTATTGCTTCCTTTTGGTGTCACCAACCGCTAAGTCCCTAACAAATGTACAATTTGGAATTTGGATGTCTGATTGTGCACCAGACAAATTAATAGTGCTACAAGAATTACAAGTGTGTTATCTCTCCTACATGTTTAACCTGCTATTAGAATAATGATGCGTTGGGCGATTTTCAACAATCTCGTAATGAAATTTGCTTTTTATATATATGAAAAAAATTGATAGGACTACATGATTTGATATGATTGTCACCTCAAGAAAAATAAATACAGAACGAGGTTCTCGAGAATTGTAATGAATAATTGTAGGAGACAATTCGAGGCTAAAATCTCCCTATCTAAATTTGGTAAGGTGAAGATTGAAATTTGGAGAAATTCTAAAGATATGATAAGATTGTTGGGTGAACAATATCCATTATAGGATTTCCAATTTTAGTAGTTGTGACTACCATTTTAATGTTGTTTACATTATTATGTATGTATAATTTAATTGGTACTAATAATTATTGAAATCTCCAAACCAGAAGTTGCTCTCTGGTCAGCCATTTGTCGTTTTCAACTGCCTGAAGTATTATGGTACTAACATGCGGTAACAAAAATGTACCAACAAACCAAATGCAAAGCCCCTTGTGCATTCTAGTTTCATGTTTGGCAAATCTTGTTGAGGGCCTATTTGGGGTTGCCCTAATTTATTGGAAAATACTTCACCAATAAAATTTTTAATAAATTTATTTATTAACTACTTAAGTGCTTTTATGTATATTATTTGGATATATAGTTTAATAAGTACTTGTTATATTGGATAGTCTGCAATTTAAAATTTTTAAATTTAAATGATTAAATTTAATGTTTTATTTTCTAAAACACAAAATCTATTCTAAAAGCATTAAATTTGAGTTTTTGTTATAAGTATTTTTAACACAAAAAACTCTACTCCTGATTTCATGGGATGATTTTTATCAAACGTTTCAAAAGTACTTTTAGTACATAATAGTGTTTTTTTAGTAAAAGTACCGTAACCCAAAACGGGATCTAAAATATGTTCATAAGCTTTTCAGAGTAAACTTTTTTCAGCCATGATTGCTAAAGGTTAATATTGCAGCATTCTCTTAGACAAAATGTATTGCAGACTAACTTATTTCATACTTGCAACGTAGTGGGATTTTTGTTTTCGCTATAAGAACATATAGGAGTAATAAATTTGTTATAAAAGAAGAAGTAATAAATTTATCTTAGGAAATGTTAAAGGCATTCCCCTTATGACTTGTACTCTTTTTGACCTTCTGATTGTGTAAATTGGCTAAAAATATTGCAACTCATTAAAGAAGTCGATATTTCTTTTATGGGAAAATGACATGTTTCATCTTTCACATTTCGTAAAAATATTCTTTTCGTCCCTCACTTTTATAATGAAGCAAATTCATCCCTGACATTTATAAATTAAAACTATTACATTCCTGAACCTAATTTTTAATCTGAATCAAAACATTCAATAACTCAGTAATAAATTTCGGAAATAGGATTGATAGATCACTCGATCAATTTCATCATATTCACATGACATTTTTTAAACCAAAAAAATAAAAATTATAACATAAAAGGTCATTCTTTGTCTTGGAATAGTAGAGTTTTTTTTTCGGGTAAATCTTTTCATACATCGTTAGTATATCCGCTTGCAAATCTAGATGTGTATCATAAATATAAATTTTGGTGTTTAAATTTAAATGAAAATGATATGGCGGTACATAAAACCGTCAATGTATACAATGATAATATAGAAAAGATTAACCTTTCTTTTTTATGTTATAATTTTTTATTTTTGGGTTCATTAAATTTCACATGAATATCAAGTTGAGTTAACCAAATGATCTACGAATTACACCCCCAAATTTTGTAATCAGGTTGATTGGTGGTTTGATTCAGATTGAAACTTGGGTTCAGGGATGTAAGAACTTCAGTTTTTAAATGTCAAGGACGAAATTGCTTCGTTTTAAAAGTGAGGGACGAAAAGAATATTTTTGTGAAATGTGAAGGATGAAACCGATCATTTTCCCTTCTTTTATTCCACACATAGTGGAAAAAGGTATAAGAGAAGTGTCATTAGCAAATAAGAGATTCTATTAACATTTTTCATTATCTTCTAAAAGCTCTTTGATTTTGTTCTATAATTCTATCATGTACTTCACAGCAATAACTTACCAAATTTTTGTGCTCTCAATTATATTTTGGATAAATTCACTAGAATGTTTTTCAGAAATCATATTGCAAACATAATAAATATTACCATTGGTTGTCTAAGATATTGATTTCCAATTTGAAGGTTTGTGTTTTTCCACTGAGCATTCTGGACGACATTGTTATGTTAAACACAAAGCTTGTACAAAATAAAAAAGATTAAATTTGGCCAGTAATGCTATTTTATTCTAAAGATATAGAGCCGTTTAGATTACTATTTTCTGAAGTTTTTGTAGAAAAATGTAGTGTAGCAATTTAATGTATGTACGGTGAAAAGTTGATTGGGAAATAGATTCACAGAAAACGTATAAATATTTTGGGGAAAAATGCAAATTACAATCGGATTTTAAGACCAATGCTCAACATTGGTTGTTGCCATCATGCATTCTCTCAGTAGTCAGTACTGATTTACGAAACTAGAATAAAAAGATCAAGAATGAAATGGAAAAGTCCTACCGGAGAAAAGAATGTTTGGGTCCATTGACATCAAATATGACCGTGACCAAATCTGTATGTTAATATTCCGAATGAGCCCAAATGAGAAAAATAGACCGAGTGGAAGATTACAGATCTTTTTGTGGTCCATCTTACATGGGCAAAACAGTCCAACTTCTTGATAGGCCCGCAAACTGTAATTGCTAGTATAGAGCTAGAGCAAATTTGCTTAACTGACAGCATTACCTTCAAGAGTTCACCTCAATTACTCAAAGTCAAATACAGAATTCAGATGGACTTCACAGTTGCTAGTTATTCCTAGAAAATTTTATGGTTTTTTTTGGTACCATCCCCACAACTCGTATTTCTCACTAAAGATAATAATTTAAATTTTAAATATTCAACCATGTTTAATCTAAGGATTAATAATAATGTTTCATTCAACATCCGACGGTGAATTTCGTTTATGAGTATGATATTTAAAATGAACTGCAGAACCTTCTGTTATTCTTAATTTAAATAAAATAAACTCTCTAAAAACCTCAACCGGTTTGTCCTAACTTTAACAAGGATAATCTAGGTATTAGGTGAAAATCGCTCCAATGGGAAACTTTTTACTTTGATAATATCGTTAGCCATCGTTAATGCATTCTTCAACATCCTTGGTACTGAATACTAAAATTTCAAAATTCATGTCAATTATATTATTGTAGATTTGGATCCTAACTTCCAATCTTATGCTGACAGCACTTATCAGGTAAATGCACACATTACAACTAGGCACTTTCTCAAAATTAGCATCACTTTTGCAAAAAGTTAAACTACAAGGTCCTTCTTGACAAGTTGCCCCATTAGCCAAAGTATATACTTTTCAAAGAAACACAAGTTTCTTAAAAAAAAAAAAGGAAAAAAAAGAAACACCAATATTTTTTTCAAAGGAAAAGATGCAGATACGAGTATTTTTTTTTTTCTAAAGGAACATGAGCTCGATATGGACAGAATTATTTAGAAGCATTGTCGTAGAATTTGATTTTAGGAAAAAAGAAAGTTGAAAACATAAATTTCATACAAACAAATTTGATCAAATAATATCCCTAAAATATGTAGGTTTGTCTCGATTGCCAATTTTTTGGAAAAATTTTGTCTTATTACATGATAAATGTGTTCTTGAATTACTTTTTTTATTTTAAATTTTTACTACTTATTTTTTTTATTTCACATATATTGCACATTGCCGTACATGCTATTTTCATTATTATTAAAAAAAAATTCTAACGAATCTTCCAATTTCTATCCAAATATATTTCTTATCATTAATAAACACATGCTAACACTTTCCTTCCAATATTTTCTGAACAATCCATATGTAAATTTTGGGGAAAAAAACAAAAGGAAAAAATAAACTTCTCTCAGTTTGCAAAAGCTTAAAATTCTTCTCTTCCAACACACTCCTCAGCACTCTGCACCAAAACCCTTCCAAACCCCTCAAAATGCATCAAACCCCTCAAAATTCCATATCCCCAGTTCCGATATACCCAGGAAAAAACCAATGAATTTCTTCAAAACCAAAGCCCCACCACCAGCACCACCTCCAGCACCGCCGCTGCCACCATCACCATCACCACCATCTCTCCACCTCCTCAACCAAGCCTTCACCTCTCTGCAAACCCATGTCTCCAACTTCGTCCACCATTCTCCCCTCCCCTTCCCTCTCCCCACCGTCACCAATTCCCCAGCACCACCAGCGCCTCTTCACCACCTCAACCAAGTGTTCAATTCCTTCCAATCCCATTTCTCCAACTTCCTGCACCACTCTCCCTTCCCTTTCCCCCTCCCCACCACCGCCGGCTCTTCTCCTAAGAATCCCTCTTGGGCCAGAGTTTCTGATAGTACAACCCCATCTCCTTCTCCTCCTCCTTCTTCCTCTGATACTGGAATTACTAATTCTGATGCTAAAAGTGGGAATCTTGCTATGACTACAGAGGTTATTGAGGAGCGTTTAACCGGGGTCCCTGTCTATGCTCTCAGCAATTCTTCTGAGGAATTTGTGTTGGTTTCTGGTGAAAATACGGGGAGAAATCTTGGCTTGTTCTGCTTGAATGAAGCTGATGCTAAAGCCCTTCTTCACCAGATGCAGTCCATGGATCCCTCTATGCGTGATGGCTCCAAAGTTGTTGCTGTAGCTCTCAATAAGGTCCGAAGAAAATCCGTAAATTAAGTAAAAATAGGTCTTTTTGGATACTTACCTGGCTAATTTGATGAATGCTTATTCTCAGTTGTGTGTATTATATGCCTGCTTTAGTCATTATGAGGAAATTGCTAATGATACATGTATATCTGGATAAGAACTAGCTTCATGATGTTTGATGTTTGTGGCAAACAGGGTGATCATCAACGTTTTGGTGTTGGATGTTGTTTATCATGTGCCTACTTAGTGAATAATGGAGGACAAGTGTAATTGGTTACATGTAATTAAGGCGATAGCATACGAACTAGCTTTTCTGCTTCATAGGATTCTTGATAGAATATGCAATGATCAAAGTCTTGGTGTTTGACACTGTTGAAATGGTATGTTATGTGGTCTTGGAGAAAGTTTGATGGATGTTTGATTTAAAGATGACTAGGCTGTTTTCTTTAGATGGATATTTATTGGAGCACGATAGTGCATTTCTTTTATTCGTAACCAAGTGGTGAAATGCTAGAGATTGGAGCCTGATGGAGTGAATTGCGTTGCAGGTATTTCAGCTTAAAGTTGATGGGGTAGCTTTTAGGTTGATACCAGAGGCGTCTCAAGTGCAGAATGCAATAAAGGTAAAGAATTTTGCAGTATGAACGAATTTAATAAAAATAAAGTTATTCTTCTGTTTTTTATTTTATTTTGCAGTAAATTCACTGTATATATGAGTCAAACTTGATTGTTGAGTTATGATTTGTATTCTGAGTTTCTTTTTTTCAGAATGGCAGTGTTGTCTAATTTCCAAGTGGTTTGTGTTGTATGTTATCATTGGAAAATGAAGGGTCCAGAAACATCACATTTTGGTTGAAAGCTGAAACTCCAAATCGTGCATTTTTTTTTATTAAATGTACATATGAAATGGTTGGGGGGAGGGGGAGGTTGGGTTGGGTTGGGTGATAAGGTGGGGGGAATTGTAAGTAGGAGGTCCTGGGTTCAAGACCTCCCATTAAAAAAAAAAATGAAATGGTTTTCTTTTTCTTTTTACAAGCAATGGTGGCATATCTGGAGATAAGCCCTTCTGGTCAATTTGGCTTTCTCACAATAAATGGTGCCTTGCATCTTTTTTGATCTTCTATGATGTTAATTAACAATCAGCAATAGAATTTTGTGGGAGACAACAGTAAAATTCTATGCATGCGTGGTTTGCCAAGAGTGGCTCTATGCTGATCTTGTCTCTCTTCTAGTTTATGTTGTTGTCCTGTAGCAATGGTGAAATATTTCGAGTTTGTTTATGCGTAATACATCCAGGAGACTTGAAAAAATCTAATAAACTGAAAATAAAATTGAGAAACATGAGTGATATCTATGTTAATTTTGAATATGAGAAAGCAAGTTGGAAAATTGTTGTCCTTCTTCCTTTAGTGCTATATAAATATTAACTCTGAATATAAGAAGTATTGTCAGTAAATTGTTGGCCTTCTTCCTTTGCTGCTGTATAAGATATTGAGGAACGGCTTATGTCTAGAGTTTAAAAAGTCCTTGAACAAAAGTGCACCCTAATTTTATGCACCTCCAAATAAAATTGAACCACACACTTGGATGTTGGCCATTAGTTTTGGCCTAAATTAAGTTTAGTGCAAATGCTACGTCCAGCACATCAATTAATTACGTATGAATTCTGTTGCTAACTGGAGGTATGGAATGTTTAATCTAATTTCATTTATGCTTTATCTGTAGGAAAGGAAGAAGTCTGGTGCATATGATGAGAGCTTTTTCGGGGTTCCAGTTTTCCAGGTTTAACCCTTTGTAGTAATAGATAATTTTCTTTCCCACTTTTCTGGCTCTTACTTGCACCCAAACTCACTGACACTTTTTTTCTTTTTCTCCCCACAATGGCAGTACCTCTCTCTCTCTCTCTCTCTTAATTAATTTATTTTTATTTTTTTAAAAGCCGGAAAGTTTGGGTGGCAGCATCTATTGGTTCGAGTTGATTTTTGTCTCAACTGATTTTCCTTCTTATTGCTACAATCATAGTGTTAGCATGTGAATTGGAGTTTTTGATGTGTTTTCAAGGAGAAAATATTAATTGGTTGATAAGTTGTTAAATTAGAAGAATTTGTCCATTTAGCAAGAAACCTGAAAACAAAGGGTTCTGGATTGGGCAGTAATGATGATTCATGATGGAAATTCAATTTAAGATGGTTTTGCGTATTGTCAAGTTTAATGATTGTTCATATTTCTTGGTTGATATGTTTTTTTCTTCTGGAATGCTGTTGGCATTGTCTTTTTTTTTTTTTTGGTTAAACTCTCCAATTAGGAAATTCTCAAACCTTGAAAACAAGGATGAACGATGAGATATTGTTTCTGGACTCACCGTTAAGCACTTTGCTTTGGTTAGGATCTGTTGAACTCGTGCATATATGTTCTTTACTAATGTATGATGACAGCAATATAGATGACAGACGTGTGCTTGAAAGATTTTCTCCGGTGGTATTAACAAGACTTGTTCTACTGATCCCATGCTGCTCGTAAACTACTAATGGTTAAAATATGGTCTATAATTGTAGGCAGTTCTCGGTCTGCTCATCAATATGTGGTGTGAATGATTTTAACTTCTCTAAAATGTGGTGGTTTACAGTCAAAAAGCTTGATTCTGAGGACCCAAGACAAGAGATATCGCCCTGTCTTTTTTAGGAAGGTTAGCTGTTAGTTAAATTTATCATTTGGATGCCCAGTGTCATTCTTCCATTCTGTATGACTGTGGCTTTTTCCCCTTCTTTGCTATTGTGTAGGAGGACTTGATAAAATCCCTGAATCGTGCAACTCGTTATGAGAGATTGAATCCTGCTTTTAGAGAGGGAGAAATTCAGGTAAAGTTTTTGGATGCATCAACTATTATCAGCAAGTATAAGAGTACTTGAGCGTCTCTAAGTTTGGTGTCT
This sequence comes from Coffea arabica, assembly GCF_036785885.1. Lineage (NCBI taxonomy): Eukaryota > Viridiplantae > Streptophyta > Magnoliopsida > Gentianales > Rubiaceae > Coffea > Coffea arabica. The sequence continues at coordinate 9,636,462 of NC_092314.1, read as the reverse complement.
GTATATGTAAACAATCACCTAAAATATTACCAATTTTGCATTAGATAGTAGTGTCCATTCTATGTCAAAACTTTAGACATGTCCAAGCTTCAAGATACCAACTTTTGACTTGATCTTGTAGGTTGCTGTTTTTGAAGATATAATAAGAGGGATGAAGGTAAGAAAATCTTGTCGGTATACTCCGAATTTGAATGTTTCACCCTCAAGGGTTTGCTAATATATTCTGACTTCTGCTTATTGTTACCTGTATTTCAGCATTTTTTCTTTGGATTTCATGAACAGAAATTTGAGTTAACACATAATCAATAATGCAGGATGACTCATCTTCGAAGTGGGATGATGTTGTTTTCATACCTCCTGGTTTTGATGTTGCTACTGGTCAATCCCGTCGATAGGCAAGCTGCAAATGGTACCTGTGGAGGTCATCAGTACCTGTTTCAACTCTCAATGGATCACCCACGTGGCAACAGGGTTGGTATGCCATGGTTTCAGTTAGTTATGCTTTATCAGCCTCTGTGGTGTTCCCGTAGTTATGTTCCAGTGCAACTCCCTTGTCCTTGCCTTGGTATCTCTTTTGACATCCTTGAGGCCTTGATGATCTGTATTTGGGTGGTAATTTGATTCTTAGAGATGTGATTGTCAGAAGAGAAGATGATGTTGTAATTTGACACTGTTAACAGTTCAACGTGGGTAGATGTAAATTAGCTCATGGTATAATATCACATATGAAGTTTAATGGAATAATAGTGATTTTCCCTTTCCTGGTTACTAATTTTGAACTCATGGAGGTATACATAAATTTGCTTCCTCTTAGAGGGTTGGGAGGTGAGACTGCAATAGAAAAAACACTGTGACATATGAAGGGGCAGAAGAAAAATGTACTAATGGCCAGAGGGATCACTTAACAGATACCCTAATCGAAAGGACCAATTGGAAAGTTGAACTACATGCATGGCCGTTGTGTCTTGTGATGATGGTGATACCTTGTTCTCAGTTTTTTTTTTTGGTTACAAGTAGGGATGCAAACGAGTTGAATCGAGTCGAGATTCGACCTAATTAAGCCGAGTCTTAACATAATTTTACGAAACTCGAACTCGTTTTTTTTTGTTACAAGTAGGGGTGCAAACGAGTTGAATCGAGTCGAGATTCGACCTAATTAAGCCGAGTCTTAACATAATTTTACGAAATTCGAACTCGAGTTCGAGTTTAACGAGTTCAAAATGTCAAGCTCAAGCTCGAACTTAAAAAATTAAAAAAATAAATATTTTATTTTAAAAAATGAATAAAATAATAATTTTTAACAAATAATAAAATATTTGAGATATATATATATATATATGTAATTTTATTATTAAAATAAAAAATAAAAATATATAATTGAGTTCGAGTTGACTCGCGAGCTAACGAACTTAGTATTTTTGAACTCGAGTTCGACTTGATCAGTTCGAGCTCGATTCGAATTCGATGTTGACTGAGTTCGAATCGAATTCGATTCGTTTGCAGCCTTAGTTACAAGAAAATCAAAGCATTAGGAATCAAAATCAGAGTGAAACAAACTAAAACTAAAACACATAGCAATCAGAATCTCAATAGATTTTTTCTTTGGAAAATGAAATGGAAGAATTCATAACATCATGGGCAGTATATGGAACACTTAGAATGGACAAAAGAACTTGTATTTGGAACCTCTCACTCTCAGGAGGGACAATTAAATTGTGCTTCATAGGGTCAAAGATTGCAAGTTTACTAAGTCATCGAACCCTCAATCAACAAAGATAAAGTACCAATGAAACCTAAGAGGTACTAAGCGATATTATGAAAAACGTTCAGAGAGATTTCTGAAATTATCCCTTAAAGAAAACAAAAAAAAAAAAAAAATTTCTCGTCAAATTTTATAAACCTCAAAGCAAGCAAGAACACGCCCGTTTAGAGATGAAAATCGACAAAATGAAGACTAGAAAAATATCCTTATTCTTTTGCCTTCTTGCTTTTTATTCTCCCTCCCACAAAAAAAAAAAAGAAAAAGAAAATAGTCAGTATACATGTGAGTACAAATGATTCGAAGTTCTTTTGTTAAAATTCTTCAGGAATATTCTTATTACATGTTTTAAGATTTGACTTTTTCCTAGATTCTTGTTAAAAAAAAACACTGAACCTGACTCAACTTTCTAAAAGAAGAACTACCCACATCCTTTTTTTTTTTTTTTTTTTTCAATTTTCATTTGCTCCCTTAGGTACCCACAAGAAAATTTATTTACTAGAAAATGGGTTGAAGCTTTTCTCATTGGGAGAAGGCCGGTTTGTCAGTAACCTACACCTAATTGTATGGTTTTGAGATTCACTAATTTTATTCTAGTTAGTATATTTTACAATTATGAGATTCTAGGAATAAGCAATGATTGTGAACATATATAATCACCAAATTATTTAGCTAAGAAAATCACTTAAAAAAACTCATCTACCAAAAGGGCTCATAATTTAGAACTCGAATCAGATGGAAATAGAACCCAAAAGTTATTCTTTTCTTGTGCAGTGACAAATTTTGAAGAAAATAGGTATTATTTTATCTTCTTCTTTCAATTTTTTCATAGTAGGGAATGGATGTGATTTAAGAAGCAGGGAGGAAGACGTCCAAGACCTTTGATTCCCAAGGCTATTATTTTATCTCAAGTTCGACAGGTTAAAAATAATTTAGGACCCAAAATTTGTTTCAATTTCATTTTCAACGTGGAGAAATTTTAAGAAGATATTTCTGTAGCACTTTTTAAAGTAGATATCATAAATGTGAGATAAAAGATTGTTAGTAAATACGGTTGTAAAATCTTTCAAAAATAAGTTATTGAAAATTGCAGATGTCAACGAATTTTTGGATTCAAGTGAAGAGCACTTTTGCCAACTGAAATCATTTTCATTTTTATAGTCTTTTCTGTTGTAAATTGCCCGTTTTGGCAAAAATATAGTCTAAGGTCGAATCAAATATTTCCTTGAAGATATTCATTCTCTCATCAATATGATTGAGACCCTCTAAAAATTTTCAAGCTAACGTTGCTATCAACTTTGATTAATCTCTCGTGAGGAAAAATTCTTTTCACCAAACTCTGGCCATACTAATTAGATGTAAATTAATGCTGCTGTGACCATGCTGATGTACTACACAGATTCTCTTTAGCCATAGGCACACAGCTCTGCTCATACAACCATTATCTTTTTAGGTAATAATGCATGCACTATATTAATGAATTATCTTATATATGTAGTAATGATGAACTTGGAATACTTTGTCCGTCTTTTTCATTTCTTGTTTTATTTTTAGCAGAAAAATGGTGAAATTTAATAAGTACAGAGGAGATAAGATAAGAGGAATTTAAATCCAAAACTTCTAAATTCTGAACTCTCAACCATAACCATGAAATCATATTAGGCAAAGGGTCTAACAATTGTCTAGCATTTCTTGGAACATAAATGGCATCCAGGCATTGTCTTTCTTTCCTAGAGGAAACAATTTACTAAGTTTTAATTTTGAATGAATTTTTAGTTTTATTACCATCTTGTTTTTCGACATGTTTATCCATTCTATGTAGTCTATGTAATGAAGTTCTCAATTACTTGCAAACATCAGAAGCAAAACAGATAGTTGGAGCCTATGTACAATAGCCCTACCTCATTACTTGTTTGTAGGATTGATGACCAGATGACTTGTCGCTTCCCAAGTTAGGAAACTAATTTTGATGTATATCAGCATTCCAAAAAGGGATTAAGTCTCTCTTTGAGTTATAGATCCGCCGTTCAAATCTCACCTACAATGAAAAAAAATTCAAAAGAGATGTCGGAGCACCCTTTTGATCTAGTCAGATCTATATATTTGCTAACCTCTTTCACAGACTCTTTAGATTCCCCTAAGATAGATTAGATTATACAAATATTATTATTGTCGGAAAAAAAAAAAGTTCTAAAGTGCACAAAAGTCCGGTGTCCATTTCTTGCACAAAGTATATCTACCTGTGATGTGCACCAAATTGTTTCACAATAAAATTTTGAGCAAATTATTTGGATGGCCACCAAACTTTTGGAATCATTGAATTTTGATCATCACATTATTAAAAGTCTGGTTTTGGTTACTGAATTATCTAAAATTTAGATTTTGGGTCATTCTGTTAGATTTAATCGTTAAATATGATAGATTTAAATGTTTGCACCATTCACGAGACAAGAAAAATGAGTATAATTAACGATTAAATCTGAGGAAATGGCCCAGAATTTAAACTTTAGTTAGTTCAGTGGACAAAACCAAACTTTTAATAGTTTAGTAGTCAAAACTCGACTATGTCAAAAGTTCAGTGACCATCCGGATAAGTTGCTCTGAAATTTTCTGGTCAACATCTAGGGCCTGTTTGGAAGCTTGGTTTTTTACCAAGTTTGTATAAAACTAGTTTTTTAACAACTTTTGCTACAGGAACCCCAAAAAACTTATCAAAGTTTTTAACCTACACACTTAAAATATCCAAAACACAACAAAAAAAAAAATTCCCTTCCCCTTTTCTTCTTCTTCCTCCCTCACTACCACCTCCATTGCCGGATCCGTCACCAATTTCCGATGCCGGTGCCGGTCTTTTTTTTTTCCCTATTTTTTTCCCTCTCCCCCTCTTCCTCCCCTGCCATCATCCTCCCTTGTCTTTTTTTTTTTTCTCTCTTACGTCTGGCGTAGAGGGGGGTGGCACAGAGAGGGGCGGCCAAGGGGGCAGAGGGGGGAGGGGGAAGGGGCGGCCAGGGGGGCAGAGGGGGGAGGGGGAAGGGGCAGAGGGGGGCGGCGGGGGAGAGAGGGAAGGCGGGGGGAGGGGGAAGGGGCAGAGGGGGGCTGCGGGGAGGGGAAGATGGGGGAGAGAGAGGCGGCGGGGGAGAGAGGGAAGGCGGGAGGAGGGGCAGAGGGGGGCTGCGGGAGGGGAGGAGGGGCAGAGGGGGGCTGCGGGGGGAGGGGGACGGCGGGGGAGAGAGGGAAGGCGGGGGGAAGGGGAAGGGGCAGAGGGGGACGGCGGGAGGTAGAGTTGCAGCTGGGGGTGCTGGAGGTAACGGGGAAGAAGAAGAGGAAGAAGAAAAAGAGAGGAAAGAAAAGAAAAAGGAAAGAAAGAAAAAGAAAAAGAAAAAGAAAAAGAAAGGGAAAGAAAGAAAAAAGAAAAAAAAAGTTTTTCACCTTACAAAAACTTTTACAATATTTTTCACCTAACAAAAACTTCTACAAAATTTTTTCAAAAACTTCTACAGTGCACTACAGTAAAGTTTTAGACAAACTCCCAAAAAACTCAGGTTCCAAACAGGCCCCTAATAATGCAGTACTACTACTTATGTCTTATATCTACCTTCAACTTTGTTAGTTTGTAGGTCTATTCTCATGATTGAATGTAGACCCCCTGAATAGGTTATAAATAATTCAAAAATTGAAGGTTCACAAAAAGAAAATAAAGAACTTGAAAATTAAAGTTCATTATTTCTGCTCATCTTATAGTTAGCGAATACCTCCTGCCCTCCCCCGCCTCCTCCCTTATTTTTCTTTTCCGTTGTTAAGATCAGATAACAAGTAACATGTAATGGTGGGATCAATATCAGTGTACTATAGCTCAACAAGATTACAATCAATCGTGTAATTCTTTCTTTTTGTATTTAAAATCAGAGAACAAGTTACGTTTGATGGTGCATCAAAATCAACAATCAATATACTACAACTCGGCATAATTACAATCAACCAAGAAATGATAAATAAATATCAACATAAAATTAAAATAGATTCAAATTTGTAAGGTTAGAATTCAAGAACTCTCACTTCTTTATCATTTCTATCACGGGTTGTTCATGCATTAACTATGTAGATGATCATAATTCAAACAAATGAATCAAAGTGGACCCTTTCACCCTGACGGCGGTGGGTTTTGAGCCTCACACTAGTTAGGTCTTCGGTGATGAACATACTCTACTATCTTGGTCCACTTTCCTACTATTGGTCTATTTTTTTTTTTTTGGGTTGTTGGGGGGGGGGGGGGGTGGTTTCTAGGTTCATTTCAGATGCCCCTAGCCTCGAATTGAAAATTGAAATATTTTTAATTATTTCAATTGGGGAGCCCTTAAGTCAATGAATTGTTTGTTGGATTTTACTTCTAACGTATATAGCTAGAAACCTATGCAGATGAGATGAATTATTGGAGGGGTTAGCTTTTGCAACAACTAATATACAAAGATATAATTGGTTGGTCAAGATGATAATTGATACCAAAGTTGATAAAACATTCTCCTTCTTGTACTAAAGAAAGAAAACAAAGGAAGCCATATAGCTAGAAACCTATGCAGATGAGATGAATTATTGGAGGGATTAGCTTTTGTAACCACTAATCGACAAAGATATTGGTTGGTTAAGTTGATAAATGATGACATAAATGATTAAACATTCCCCTTCTTGTACAAAAGAAAGAAAATGAAAAATTGAGAACTCAAAAGCATAACACTCACATATTAACCTCATATTTGATTTGCTTTTGTATATATATAGTCAAATTAAACTACAATTCTGTATTTCTTTTTTTCGTGATAAGTGAATAACGTGATGCTCCAAAAGCTATAAGAAGTTGAATACACATGAATTTTGAGTTAGATGATTCTAAACAATAGCCTTGGTATAGCTTATTTGCGTACATATGTTAATTTGGATAACTTCTTGTCACGAGGTGTACAAATGAAAAGTATATATTCTTGGGACAAGGTGTTTCAAAAGAAGAAGGAAAAGAACTCGAGAAAAGATTATCGAACATGGTAAAATTTGTTCTCAACATATTTAATTTCATGCAAAAAAAAAAAAAAAAACTACTAAAAAAAATTAAACCTACAAACTAGTATATCATGAGATGAACCATTTACACATAAGATAAGCCTTGAGTTGGTTATATGCTTCTTTCACCATATTTTTATCACAAATCCCTCTGCATATAATCAAATTTGACATCTTTTTTATTTGGAAAACTCCATTTAATTGTTTGTGGATGATAAGTGAATGTACTAATAAGCTTTTTGATGTCTGGAAAAGTAAAAGTACTTGATTAAGCTATAGTTTATTATCAGTTAGATACTGTATCCAACTATGGGATCATTTAACTACACATTTTTTTTGTGTGTGTTAGTGGATGGAACACTTTCGTTTGTAAAACAAAAATGTCATGAAAGTTGTCAGCCTGTAAAGTATGCTATATTGAATGACAGGCAGAATCTGCAGAATTTATTACGTTTTTTTTTCTTTGAGGGTGAAAATTAGTTAAACTTGATTGAAACTTTTGTGAAAGTGTCTTCTTTCAATAGATCCATTAGCAAATTATGCTTTCACTCTAATTGTTAGTTAGATCACTCTTCTTCTTCTAAAATAATGATATCACCGACAATTGATTACTAACTAATTAAGGAATCGTGATTGTATACTAACTAAGAAAATTTTTATTATTTTTTCAAATATGTAAAACCTGTATATGCCTGGGGTATTCTGGCCATCAGTGAAGATTTCATTAATGAAATTATAATGTGTTCTACAAAAAGAAATTAAGGAAATCATAATTGAATCCTTTATAAGATTTTTTTCGGGTATACTAGTAGGTTTAGATGATGATACACACTTTTAAGTTGAACATTTGATAAAACTGAAATTAAAAAATTGAAATATGAAATCTAAATCGATTGAATTATTAAATTGTTAATTACTAAGTCAGATATATTTGAGTGCACATCAAATTAAGGGACAAGTGAATAGTCCACCACTTATTTTTGGGAGCAAGTTTTATTCAAAAAATTCAGTGTCATATAATTAATTTAGATATGTTTAAATTTTTATTATCAAATGCGTTTAAAAATATTAAAATCTGAATTCATTAAATGTTGAATTACGTTATCAAACACGACCTTATCGTATGTGATACTCATAGGCTTTAAAAAGTACACCAAGAACTCAACATCATTCCGTTAAAAACTATTGAAAATTCACACAATTTTGCTTTTGAAACATCTAATGTTCTAAACCACTTGCCAACTTGATTAAAAATGTAATCTCTACGCAACCAATGCAATCACAGGGAGAATAAATTACAAAGTGGGGAATATCAGGATCCATGAGCTCAAGATGCAAGAATTCTCATGACTGGAGAGTGACCCGTGATGATGACCGGCCGGGCAGCTGTAAATTTCAAAACAACATCCTTTTCTTGAGCATTTTATTCCTGTAGATTCAACTTGTGAAATTATTTATGTGGTTCCGCGGCTTATCACCAGCTGGATATTCACTTTCTTTGGGAGGAAATGCCCTGGGTTTCCCAGCTTTACCACTTTTGAACCATGAAATTCTAGCACCGCTAAGAAAGCATCTTTTATAGTACTTAATTCAAATATCCCCATGAGCAAAATCATTTCATTGTGAGAGCGTCTCTGTTTTAGGTAGAAAGACCATCAAGCTAAAAGGAGGAAGAAACACAATACTATTAGATAGATAGAATATTTAACTGTTTAGGTAAGGATGCCTTATTTTTCTTCTGCTTGTCGCACAAGACTTGCCTAATATGCCTTACCCTTTCGTGTAATCGGTGGATTATTATATGGAACGTGATTTATCCCGTGCACGCTCTCGAATAATAATTACAGTTCCCTTGTCAATAAAAAAAAGGACGCTTCATTTCCCTATTTTGCATGATGCGTTCTATAATTGTTCGTCGAGCAACAAATTTTGCAAGCATGAAATTGCTAGAAATAGTACAAACTGTTACAAACAAAACAACAAGACTTCCCATCCCATAGTTTTAGGGTTTTGAGATTTGAATGGATCATGGCCTCATACCCAACCCTCCTTTTCGGGAAAGCGAACTTTATTGAAAACAGTCAAATTGAGTGTTAGCTCTTAGCTGGCTGGCCTTGTTGAAGTGACCTTGGCCATAAAAGCTTGTACATCACGTAAAAATTTTGAACTAAACAATGACAGAAGACCAATAATGTAACACATCCTAAGGATAAGTTTGAGACTTGAGAGGGATTGGTACTTCATTCATGGACATGCACAGTTCACAAATAGTCCTTTTTGACAGATTTCATTGACATTGAACCTACTATAGTTGCAAGTTAGGCATTATCTAAGTGTTAATCCACTTTCAGCGTGCAAGTAATTTACTGGTGGAGGATACCAATTTCATCCTATTTTGAGCACTTTCATTTCTTGATGGTACTATTGAATTCAACTTTTCGCCAAACTTTTCTTGATGGTATTTACAGTTACTGTGAAACATCTCCAGCGTTCCATTTATTCAAAATTTCTCAGTTGAAAATGGTTCAATCTTGGCAAATAGAAAAAAAGAAAAAATTGAAGTGGATAAAGAACACATTTTGTTCATTGCACCAATCTCTTTTGGCTCATTATACTTGTCAGCAAGTACACAATCTGGTTGGCATCCACTGAATGGTCCAATAATCAATACCTAAAGGAGGGCCATACCCATGCAATGCAGCTCTCATAGGACAGAATCATTCTTGGAAGCTCCATCTCAAGCCTTCTTAACTAAACACCAAAACTCCTAAACCCACCACCAATCCCCCAAACAAAACAAAACCTTCCAGCTTTCATGCTGCTCAGCTGGCACCAGCCTTTAGCTAGGCCACCCCTCCTTCAGGGCCCCCAACTCTAGCTCCCTCATTGATCACAAGCATTTTGCTACCCCATTTAATAATAGCTATATAGAACCCTCCTAAACCCCTATATATACATCCCAAGTTCAAAGGTTTTAGTCACAAAAAGTAGTAGTGTCATATTTGTGACAAAATCCCATTAGCAAAATGGCTTTTTCACATATTGGAGTCCTAGTGTTGTTAAGCTCATGTATGGTTGCATATGGTGGCAATTTCTACCAAGATTTTGATCTTACATGGGGTGGTAATAAAGCAAAGATTTTCAATAGAGGGCAGCTGCTTTCCTTGTCTTTGGACAGGGAATCTGGCTCTGGTTTCCGATCCAAGAGAGAGTATCTGTTTGGAAGAATTGATATGCAGCTTAAACTTGTTGCTGGCAACTCTGCTGGCACTGTTACTGCATACTACGTACGTATTAACTTAACTGTTATTAAGTTAGTACTGCATCATTTTCTTCAACCACTCTGCTAAACAGTGTTTTTCTTGAAATGATATTCTAATTTTACTCAAAAAAAAGGAAAAAAAAATGCTACCACATATTACTAAAAAGCCTTTTCTATCACCCTTTTTTCATTCTCCATTCTCCAATAAGGGTTGCTAGGCCAGTCCCTCAGCAGAATGGCCAAGATAGTTAAAATTTGAATCCTTCTCCAGTTCTTTGCTATTATTTCATCACTGATGTAACAGATTTAAAGACTGGGATTTTCAACTAACATCTTTCTTTAATCATAGTTCCATTAGATAGTTACACAGAGTATACAGTACTCTGCTATAAATCATGTTTTCTCAGTAAGTCAGTAACAAATTGGCATTAAGTTGCCTCTGAAGCCACGCTCATATTTCTTCAGAGTTATCCATGAAGTTCATTATGCAATAATATGCGATTAATCCTTGTTTCTTTTCCACTTATGCACAACAATCATTTGGTTCTTGTGCAGTTATCTTCTCAAGGACCAACACATGACGAAATTGACTTTGAATTCCTGGGGAATGTCACTGGTCAGCCTTACATCCTCCATACTAACGTCTACGCTCAAGGAAAGGGAGGCAGGGAACAACAATTTTATCTCTGGTTTGATCCGACAAAGAACTTCCACACTTACTCAATGGCCTGGACTCGTGACCACATTATGTAAGCAAAAGGCTCAATTTATGTTTCCCAACCCATGATTCGATAAGCAAAATTTTAGTTAATAATATTCTAAACTTTCTCCTGCAGATTCTTGGTAGATAACACTCCTATCAGACAGTTCAAGAATGCTGAGTCTCTTGGCGTTCCATACCCAAAAAACCAACCGATGAGGATTTACTCTAGCCTCTGGAATGCTGATGATTGGGCTACAAGAGGTGGACTAGTGAAAACTGACTGGACACAGGCACCCTTTACTGCGTACTACAGGAATTTCAATGCTCAGACCGCTACTGTTGGTAAGCTCTCCAATGGGGCATGGCAGAACCAGGAACTTGATGCCAATAGCAGAAGAAGATTGAGATGGGTTCAGAAGAATTTTATGATATACAATTATTGCACTGATTATAAGCGGTTCCCTCAAGGATTTCCTCCTGAATGCAGACTATGAAGATTTCACTAGTTGATCATGTCTTGAAACAGAAACTTTGGAGATGGTTTTGAACAATTGTTCCTGATATGAATTTCATTTGTTTATTCCTGTTTTCCTTCATTTTGCTGTACCATGTTGAATAAATAAAATTTTCTATGCTTCTTTGAAAATTTATAGCTTCTTTCACCATACAAATACAATGAAATTTGAAGCCCACTTTGTTGGTATTGTTTATCCAACTAGTCATTCATACTTTGAACTCCAAATCACTACAATCCAGAACATGACATGTATCAGTTCTGCAGAACTGGGCCATGCATGACTCAGCACTGCATTGAGAAAATTCCAGACCGTGCTCAACTATCTATCGGACTTGAATTGGGGTGGAATTGGAATTCTGAGTTAATTTGAATAGGATAAAATTCGAATTCGAGTTTTGCTGTAGATCCAAACACAATCTCATGACGTTTGATATCCGAGATTTTTCCTTGCACCGACAGCCCATAGACAATTTCTTGCATGCTTGGACCATTTTGATGGATAGAAAGTACCATCGCTAGAAAACCTTGTCCTTTACCTCGTTTATACAGAAATGTTTGTGGTCTGTACAATTGTCTGTCTCAATTGAGATGTATGCATGAAAACAAAAGATGTACACACGAAGACAACAAATATAGACACTAAAGTAACAAAATGTACAAAAAGCAACTTTTTCCATTCACTGAAACTCGTGCATTACAGTGAACCTCATCCATTAATTTCCAAATCAACCCCATCTGGATCACTAATTGTATGGTGCAATTGCTCTAGCAATTCAAATCGTCCAGTCCCCACTGAATATTGTGAGCTGGATTAGCCAGCAGCACTGGTTTGCAGGGTGTTGTGCTCCTGGATATATAGTACCCAATCAATTCATGCCGCCTTACACCCAAAATATATATATATATATATATATATAGACGCTCACACACACTTGGGCGTGTGCATTTGTAGAGGAGGATCTGTCTTAGTAGTAGTAGTTTGTCCATTTGGCAACAGTGATGCGTCTTCAATTATGCTTCATTGTGGTCAATTTCAGTTACATGCATTGCCTGCTGTATCCTAGATCATCTGACAGTGACTTGAACCCCTCAGTGATCCTGACTGAATCTCAATAACATGCCATCCAAAAGTACAATTTATTGGTGTCTTCTGAAGAATAAATATGATCAATAACAGATACAGGGCATGTGTGTAAAACAAATACACTATATTAAGGGACTTCTGCTAATTTTATTTGGGACAATTTCAGAAACCTCCCTTGAGGTTTCTTACTAACGTTTTAAAAATTACATTTACCTCCCTTGATTTGATACTTTGGTAACCAAACTTTAAAATAGAGTAAAAAATTTAATGAATACTCTAAAATGCTCTTATCTTACAAAGTTCAATTTGTTCTTCTAAACAAGAAGAGTGTCAATTTTTTCATGCCAATATTTGTTATTTGATAATCAATTATAACAATAAATCTTTTTATATAATAGGGTATTTTTCATAGTGCTTTATTGGAAATATAAATTTATTTTAAAATAGAGAAAAAAGTGCTAATTTGTTTCTTTTAAAGTTTATGGACTTCTTTTTAATAAAAGTTTATGGACTAGCTTGTTGATGGAACTATCATAATTTAATAGTGATTTTGGGCTATTTGTTTTTAATCATTGTTGACTTATCCTTGATTTTGATACCAAAAAAAAGAGTTACAAAAAAATTGGATGATATTAAAAGTTATCAAAATATATTACTAGTTTAATTTTTAATTTGGATAGATATTCGGAGCAGCATTGATAGCTCTTCTATACTTCTAATGAAATATAAGAGAAATGAATAAGAATGAAAAATGTAAAAAAATTATAAAATCCATCCTTTGCATAGACATAGTAACAAGAGAGTTTTATTAAAAATGCTAAGGTTAGTATTGTCATTTTAAATGGGCGAGGGAGGTAGGTGTAATTTTTAAAACCTTAGGGGAGCCAAGTGAAATTATTAGAAACCTCAGGAGAGGTTTCTGCAATTATCCCATTTTATTTCTGAAGCAGAAGAGAAAATTCTCACTTGCAACCATCCTAGTTCTGTTTCCTTACTTGCCTAACTTCTAATCCTGAACAGCTAATTCATATTGACTTTCTTGTACGCAGTCATTCAGTAAAAACCTGTAAAAGGAAAGAGTAGCTCTAGTGACAAGTAATCAGTGTTTATAAGGTATGTTAGGATTGAGAATTTATAGGCTTATGTGTGTGTGTGTGTGTAAATCCTACTGTGAAATTTTTTTTTTCACCATTCATCAAGGAAGGAATCAAAGGAAGTGTTCACAAATGCTAGCAACTCAAACTTGTTCATAAAAGAAACATGAAACTAGAAAGAAAAGCAAAATACTACAGGGGCATCACAGCCACTATCCTGAATTAAATGCATGTTTATACTGACTGAAGCAGAATGTTAATCAGCTGGAAAATTAGAACTGAATTCAATCTCAGAAAAGTTTTGTATTTCAACTATCATAGTCTCCAAGACATAAGTGGCATAGTTTATTAAGACAGGCAGGCATAAATAGAATCTGACCATTATAGTCACAAATGAGAGTTTTGTCAAATTTCCAGCAACATTTCTCAACAGGTCACAGGTGCTCTGCCTGAAACCAAAGTTGCGACTAAAAGTCATATATTGCCACAAGATGCATCAAACTATGATGCTTTTGCAACCACAAGGCAGCTTACAAGATACAAGTTTACAGAACTAAGCTTTTGGAAGCACTTTGTACTTTGTTCTCCCTCTAGTGCTTAGGGTATTATTGGAAGCTCCTAGCATGGAGCAACAGATTTTTCTTCCATTTTCTGTGAAGAAGGTCAATGCTCTTGGCTGGCTGCACGCAAATGCTGGTAGATTGTAACATGTAAATAAGTCAGTTGCAAACAAGATATATAACCAAAAAAAAAAAAAGATTAGAGAAGCATTTTGAAACATTTATATTTCTCCTGTTGTTCTGTTTTTCAGAGCTTTTTTCTAATCAACATGTACATTCTCCTAATGGAAAAGCAATAAATTTGCTGAAATAAATACACAAGGAACTAGGAAAACATACAACTTTTTAACCACTTCTAGCTAGTAAAAAAATCTTCTGATGGCTACCCAAGGGTGACAGCTAGCTCCTCGTTTCCCATTTCTATCTGCCTTTCCTTAATTACTCCTAGTGAGCACCTACAAGAGTGACTGCAACCTCGCAATTCAACGCTCTGCAATGTTGGTATATCTCCTAAACAAGGGGGAATCTCCACAAGTTTTTTGCAATTTACCAGCACTACTGTCTTGAGGCTGGGAAGATGATCTTCAAAAGCATTCCAATGTAATAATTGCAACCGCTCTAATTTCAAGAAACTGAGATTACGAAATTCTCCTTCATTCATGTCCCATGTTGTCCCCTCGAATGCATCATCCAACAATTTGAGTACTTGAAGATTGGGTAGGTTCCCAATGCTTGAAATTTCAGTCCAGGGCAAGCAAAAACCTGACAATGTCAATTTTTTAACATTCGCAGGAAAGCTGAACTTACAAGATTGAACCTTATGAAGTGCCTTTCCCCTGTAGGCCACCTTCAATGATTCAAGTTGGGTGAGGAAGTCCAAATTTGGGAACTGGATGCAGTTGGAAGTGTAATCCCAAGAATACAAAAACCTGCAACTTAGCTTTCGAAGATTGCACAGGCCTCTCAGGATCTGTTCAGTATCTTCTCCAAATGCTAAATCCGGCGTGGAAAGGCTTTGTAAGCTATGCAACTTGAAGGGCTTCTCCAGAAATTCTTGACTGCAAGGAGGCAAGGTATAAGAGCCCCTTATCAGCAAATGCTTCAGTTTCACCAGGTTCCAAACAGTCGTTGGTACATCGATATTGTGATTTTTCCCCAACATAAGAGTTTCCAGGTTCCGGAGGTTGCCAATTTCTGGTGGGATGCTCTTTCTTCTGTAGTGGTTGAGTGACAAGAACCTTAGATTAACCAACTCAAATATGTTAGGACAATAGTCGATATCGATGGCC
Source organism: Coffea arabica (assembly GCF_036785885.1). NCBI lineage: Eukaryota > Viridiplantae > Streptophyta > Magnoliopsida > Gentianales > Rubiaceae > Coffea > Coffea arabica. The sequence goes on along the minus strand of NC_092314.1, from coordinate 9,621,142 downwards.
CAAATATCTAACACTCTAAGGAGCTTGAAATTGTCAAAGCTGAATGAAACCTTGCGTAATATACTCCCACGATATACCATAGAGCGGGTACGTGGACAAGGATTTACTCCCATGGCCACATGCTTTTGGTACACATGACAGGCAGGGAGAGGGAGTCCAAAATATAACTGGATTTGAGTTATTCCTGCCAAATGTGCTGGATTCAAAGAACTTCTGGGAAAATAGTCCGATCCAGAATTGATGGACAGACGATATGGCTCATAAAATGAATCACCAACCGAAGATAATTGTTCAAATCCGTTGGTTGTTAGCAAAAAGGACTCTTCTTTAGCTTTTGCCAAGGCAAAATCACGCAAGAGATCATGAACACGGCTTGCTTTAACTCCACCTCGAGATCCTTTTTTGGAGATTATTACTAAGCTCCTAGCAATTAGATCATTCAAATACTTCTGAGCTGCACCCTCTAAGCTTCCTTTATCATCCTTTTGCAGTTCAACAAATCCTTCTGCAATCCATAACCGTATCAACTTACTTGTCGGGACTTCTATATCCTCACAAAATGTTCCAAAATAAAGAAAGCATGGCTTCAAATGATTTGGTAAGTTGTCATAACTGAGTTCTAGCATGCCCATGCACTGACCATTTTGGTCTTCTAGAAGGTGAGCATTCAAACCATTTGCAATTTGTTTCCAGGATTCCTTCTTTCTGTCCTTTGTCCCAAGTAGTCCAGCTATCAAATCCACAGCAATTGGTAGGCCTTTGCAATTTGCTGCAATTTGCTGTCCAATTCCAAAAAGTTCTTGGGGGCAACTTTCTTGTTTAAATAGCTTGACTTGCAAGAGCTCCCAACTACTAAGATCTGATATTGGATTCAGAAAAATGGTGATACTATTGGTTGTGATTTGTGAAGTAATGTTATGAAATCGACTTGTGAATACAATTCTACTCCCATTGTTATCATCTGGGAAAGAAGCCTTCATATCATTCCACGGCCAAATATCCCACAAATCATCAACAAATATAAGATAACGTTTGCCTTTTAGACTTTGATATAATTTCAGAGCCAGCCTGTCGTCAGTCATTCCAAGTACCTTGTAACTTACTTTACTAACTTGCTGCAGAACTTCAAGCAACAATCTTCT